>NC_064566.1:22298000-22923750 GCF_937001465.1 Orcinus orca
AAGTAGTCTTGGGTTCTGATTCTAACTCTGTTTCTTATTAGTTGGGTAATCCTTGGCAAGTTACTTAGCCTTTTAAAGCTTCAGAGTTTCCACTTTGATAACCGGGGGGGGGGGGGCAATAAAATTGTTAAATAAAATAACTCTATAGAGGTACACATAATAACAACTCATTTTTACTTCCAGGCACAGTTCTAAGTGCTTTGCACATATTAACACATTTAATCCTCTCGGTAATTCTGAGGTGGATTCTTTTGTTACCCCCATTTACAGATGAGGAAACTGAAGCACAGAAAGGTTATATAGTTTGCCCAGGTCATACACCAAATGATGGAGACAAGAGTTAAACCCAGATCATCCGATTCCAGCATCTAAGCTCTTCACCACTTCATGATATTGCCTCTCCAGCCAGAACAGTGCTTCATCCTTTGTAGGTGGTCGTCAAATGCTACTCAAAATCTTTTTGAGAAGAAGAAAAAGGTATCTATAGTGGTAAAAAATAGAGGATTACTGTCTTAACCCACTATTTGACATGGTGGCAGCCAGGATTTTTATATAAGAATGAGACAGGCGGGGGATACCTTGTCTAACATATTGGCTGGAGGCTTACATTCTGTTTTCTAGAACTCTGGTTGACGCTTGAACAACATAGGTTTGAACTGCATGAGTCCACTTATACATGGATTTTTTCCAATAAATACTACAGCACTACATTATCAGAGGTTGGTTGAATCAGTGGATATAGAACCACAGACACAGAGGGCAAGCTGTAACGTTATATGTGGATTTTTGACTGCGTGGGTGTCGGCACCCCAACCCCTGTGTTCAAGGGTCAACTGTATATCTGGTACATAGTGGGAATTTTCTATACATGTAATTACCTACAAGAGAGACCTGGTTAATTAGGCTGTGAACTGCTTTTAGACCTTAGCTTCTCACTTGTAAATTCTGGTAATGGTTTAGAATTTGAAAGCATCCCACCTACCATGAAAGCAATAGTTTT
The DNA here is from genome assembly GCF_937001465.1 of Orcinus orca. NCBI lineage: Eukaryota > Metazoa > Chordata > Mammalia > Artiodactyla > Delphinidae > Orcinus > Orcinus orca. Next base: position 22,299,001 of record NC_064566.1, read on the forward strand.
CCATAGGCAAACAAAACCTCACTTGTTTTTCCAGTCATTAGTAATGAAACATAGTCACTTGACATGACTGAAGGCACGAGGACATACAGATATACTTTTTCAATTCCGTTCTTTCTGTGTAATAGAAATTGCCACACTGAACATTTGGAGGTACAGTTGACCCCTTGAACAACACAGGTTTGAACTACACAGGTCCACTTAAATGCAAATTTTTTTCAGTAAAGGATCTGTGGTTATTGACTCCGAGGATGTGGAACTTTGGGAACAGAGGGCCAAGTCGGATTTTCTATTGCTCGGGTGTCGGCCTCCCTAACACCTGCCTTGTTCAGGGCTCAACTGTAGTCAATAGAGTTTTAGATCTAGAAGAAGAAACTGAGATCCAAATGGTTAGTTGCCCAAAATCACATAACTAATAGTTTCTCATGATCATCTGATCCTTTGTGCATTGTTCGTCCTCACACTGCCTGCTGGTCGAGCTGTTCTCTTCAGCTCTGGATACTTGAAGGAAGTTCAGCAGCATAATTAAGTTCTTCAGCAGCTGCCTAATGAGCACCTGTTAGGTGAAAGCTCGTGCTGAGTACTGAGGAAATGAACATTCTTGAAACTGCAGTCATAGAAAACAGACATTTAAACAGATAATTATGCTAATTATTACAGTTGAGGTATGTTTCTTCTTTTAACCTTATATTCCATCCATCCTACTAGATCATGAACTCCTTAACTTGTAAAATAGTAGTCATGAAGCAAAGCTGAAAAAACTTTGAAAGTTTTCTGTAAATAATATTAACAGAGCTAATGTTTATCAACTAAAAGGTGGCTTGCATAGATAGCTATGATACGTGTGTGTGTGTGTGTGTGTGTGTATGTGTATGTATGTGTGTATGTGAAGGCATTTTTTGTCTTGCTATTTCTTCAGAGCAGTCGATAATCACCTTACTATGAGTCTGCTACACTGGGAAAACAGCTGTGGATCCAGCCAGTCTGAGAGCGACTGCTGTGCTGCCATGGCCGCCAGCTCCTGTGGTGCTGCAGCAAAAGATGACAGTGTGAGTGGAACTGCCAGCACAGTGAATCTTTCCAGCTCTTTTATGGAAGAGATCCAGGGATATGACGTGGAATTTGACCCACCCCTGGAAAGCAAGTATGAATGCCCCATCTGCTTGATGGCATTACGGGAAGCAGTGCAAACACCATGCGGCCACAGGTTCTGCAAAGCCTGCATCATCAAATCAATAAGGTACGTGAGCATAAGAATGAACCTATAACAACCAAATAGAACATTATTACATAGAACACAGGGCATCCCAAGAATAGTCTTATACATAAAAAGCTACTTCAGGAAGAAGAACACTGAACAGAAAACTGAGAAATTTACATTCTTATTCCAGTTCCTACTGTAGTATGAAAGGTAATTACTATGTCCTCCCCTCCTTTGACCCTCAGATAAATAAACAATAAGTAGCTACTTCTACTTAAAGCAGTTGTATTGTAGACTAGGGTGTGTCTCTGAGCTTTAAGAAAATAATTTAAAATAATGTACCTTAAATGATGATCCTACTAGAATACGATAATCTCAATGATAATCTCATTACAAATAATGCTGACTTTATGAGTAATCGTTATTCTCATTTTAGCCACATTAAATTTTGTCTGCTACCTGCTGCCTATGGACAACTGTAAAATAACCAGTATTTTTAAAGAAAGTATTGATTGATGGCTCTGCCTTCATAATATATCCAGAATTCAATCCCTGCCTCACCCTGTTCTGAATCACCATCAACTCTCTCACAGGCCTCCCTACTTCCACCCTTGCCTTCTTCCAGGCTGTTCTCAATATAGCAGCCAGAATGAACCTGGCAAAATAAGTAAGATGATGTCATCTCTGCTCAGAGCATTGCAGCAGGTCGTCTGGGAGTAAAAGCCAAAGCCCTTGTAAGGCCTTATATGATAGGTCCGTAAATTTTCTGATCATCTCTCTATTAGGCTCCCCTCCCCTCTACCAATTCACTCTTTGCTGTTCCTTGAACTTGTGAAGCATGCTCTTGGGGAGTTGGCTTCAGCTGTTCTCTCTGCATCTTACTTCAGTTAACTGCTTAGTCAGTGCCCTTTTCTCCCTCCAGTGTGGCTCAGATCTCACCTTCTCGTAGGTACCTTGGCTACCCTGTTTATACCGCAGCATGCCTTTCCCCACCTCTTCCCACACTCTCTATCTCCCTTACCTACCTTTCTTTTTTTCTCTAACACTTTTCATATTTAAAAATATAGATAATTTGTGTGTTTATTGTCTGCTTGCTCACCTGGAGTATAAGCTCCTTGAGAGCAGGGGTTGAGATCTATTTTAGTTCTTGATATTTCCTAAGTGCCAGGAGTAGCACCTGATACATAGTAGGTGCTCAGTAAGTCATGATTGCATCAACTGAACAAAAGTAGATGGGGTTTCCGCAAATGATTAAAATTCATCTCCTAAGAAATAGATACATTTTACTATAATTCAGAAGTTAGATGGGAATATTTTTAGGTGACTAAGGAGTTCTATACAGGACAAAAAAAATGGAAGAAGTGGGGGAATTTTAGGTTCTTCAACTAATAAGCATCTAGTCATATTGGTGAAATCATTTTTAAGTAGGTTAGCTGGCTGTTCACTCATCTTGTAAGTTTTTTTCTTTCGACTTTTTTTTTTTTTTTTTTTGCGGTACGCGGGCCTCTCACTGCTGTGGTCTCTCCCGTTGCGGAGCACAGGCTCCGGACGCGCAGGCTCAGCGGCCATGGCTCACGGGCCCAGCCGCTCCACGGCATGTGGGATCTTCCTGGACCGGGGCACGAACCCGTGTCCCCTGCATCGGCAGGCGGACTCTCAACCACTGCGCCACCAGGGGGAGCCCTGTTGGGAGGTTTTTGATTACTGATTCACTCTCCTTACTAGTAATGTAGTCTGTTCAGATTTTCTGTTTCTTTATGGTTCAGTCTTGGTAGGTTGCATGTTTCTGGGAATTTATCCATTTCTTTTAGGTTGTCAAATCTGTTGCCATATAAGTGTTCATAGTAGTCTCTTTTGATCCTTTGTATCTGTGGTATCAGTTGTGATGTCTCCTCTTTCGTTTCTGATTTTATTTGAGTCCTCTCTTTTTTTTTTCTTGTTAGTCTAGCTAAACTTTTCTATAAAATTTGAATTTGTGGTAACTACATCCATACTTGGGAATTGGCTTAACTTAAGTTACAAGGGAGCATGTGTCTTGTTTCAATTTGGGGGAAAAATATGTTACCCAATGGTGAATTGGCAATATCTCTCTAGAGTTGGTGTTCTCATCCTCCACACTATTGGCATTTTGAGCCAGATACTTCTTTGTTGTAGAAGAATGTCCTGATGTTGTAGGGTGCTTAACAGCATTCCTGGCCTCTGCTCACTGGATGGTGAAATAGCCCCACTTTCCCAGTTGTGAGACCCAGAGTGTCTCCAGATGTTGCCAGATGTCCCCTGTGGTCAAAATTGCCCTAGTTGAGACCACTGGTTTAGGGTATACATGAGAGCAGTGTTAAAGGCTCACCTTTTTTTTCTGTTTATAATGATTTTCAATTTATATTGTATTTAGGTAGAAATAGGACCATATTATGGATCGTTGATTTTCCTGTAGGTGAAGATGTACAGAAAAAACCCAAGTGTCACCCATGCCCAGGAAGGTAGCTAATCTTTAGCAGTTTTTTAATAGCAAGATATTCATGAAAATAGTGGAACAATGGTCTGAAAAGGAAGTAAAACCTACAAAAGGAAGTGTGAGGCTTTTTTTTTTTTTCTATTTCCCTCTAAGCTAGAAATGACCACTTACTTCAACTTTAATGTTCTTAAAGGAATGGCTCGGAAATTTCTCATCGGTTATAGTCATTCGGAGAATCAAAAGGCAGCATCTCAATCCAATTCCATTTTCCTTTGGAGTGATTGCTAATGCGGTGGATAATGGTTTCCAGTTGACTTTGAAAGGTTCTTATTTTCTCTTAGATATCCATCACTTACGTTTGGGGAATATATTTCAATAAACTTGTTTACGTCCCTGGTTCTCAAAAAATATTCGACAGTAGGATAATATCATGCAGTGTGAGAGAAGCCCTATAAAGACTGACTATGTCGGTCACATTTTGTAGTTCTAAGGCATTTGACAGCAGACTCCCATTTTCAACAACTTCACGTGCACAAGAACCACCACTGTTGCTTTACACGTAGGAGGTGTGCAACAAATGTTTGAGTGATTGACGCTCTGTAGCCTATCTGACCTGCCACATTTCGTGAGTGAAGATTGAAACATCCCAAAAAGTTAAAGGGGAATGACAGACCCAAGCTTCCTGGGGTAGTTTTTCCCATCGTAAGGTAGAATAAACCATTGGGAAGCAGGACATAGAGGTCCTTTAACTCCTGATTGCATTGTATGTACCCTAGACATAAAAATAAAGGAAACCTTTGTTGCCCGTGAGCCAGTGTTGATGACTGTTCAAAGTAAACCTTAAAATGTGGCCTCCTGGGGCTACTTACTGCTAATTGGTTAATTTTTACTTATGACTAATAACTATAGACATGTTATTAGTATATTCTGAGCAGCATATAATTAGTTACATATCCCTAGTATGTTGAATAGCTGCTGATAGAGGCCTGCTAGACTGCCAAAATTCCCATCCTTAACTTTCACTTCATTTGTGTTGTTCAAAATATGATTTTATTCAATTTCTCATTTTTTGGTTGAAATCTATCCCACAATCTAAAATCCCATACTAGTTTTTGATAGATAATCCATATGGTGCTAGTTGTATCCATTTCATAAAAGAATGGTTCATAAACTGTCTGTAAAAGGACAGTTTATTTTAGTGATATTATACAATATAATGTGTTCATTTATTTTCTATAGGAAATAAGTAGAGAATTTATATGTGGTGAATTAAAGTTGTGTGTATTTTCTAATGTGAATGTTTAAAATCTACCAAATAATATGTATTTTATTTGTTTCTTTTAGGGATGCAGGTCACAAATGTCCAGTTGACAATGAAATACTGCTGGAAAATCAACTATTTCCTGACAATTTTGCAAAACGAGAGATTCTTTCTCTGATGGTGAAGTGTCCAAATGAAGGTTGTCTGCACAAGATGGAACTGAGGCATCTTGAGGTATTAAAGTTATTTTCTAGCTGTTAGCATATAGGCAGGGAAGTTCCTAGAGAATAGGAACTTTGCTGTGTCCATCTGGATATTGCCAGTGCCTAGCATATAGTGATTGGTTAGCAAATTCTTGCTGAATTGATACCAACCCTTTCCCTTTCATTATTGAGTATAAATATGAGTAGAAACTAGAAATTTCTTTTTCCATCTACTCTGGCTTTGCCCCAGTGATGATAAAAAATAAATCAGGGGCTTCCCTGGTGGCGCAGTGGTTGAGAGTCCGCCTGCCGATGCAGGGGACACGGGTTCGTGCCCCCGTCCGGGAAGATCCCACATGCCGCGGAGCGGCTGGGCCCGTGAGCCATGGCCGCTGAGCCTGCGCGTCCGGAGCCTGTGTTCCACAACGGGAGAGGCCACAACAGTGAGAGGCCCGTGTACCACAAAAAAAAAAAAATAAATAAAAAAAATAAATCAGTATTCTATAAGTTTTTTGGGTGAGCATTATCTGCAATAAAACTGAAGAGCATTTTAAATACAAGTGTCACATTTTAATTCCATAGCTTCATTTCTCTCATTTTGAAATAAGCAGCAAGTCACATGTAGCCATCATCTTAGCGCCATCGTCTTAGCACCCTCATACTTTTTTCTCTGGTTTTCTAAATTATTCATTTTATTATGAACTATAATATAGTTCTCCTATAGCTTGAGATTAACTGAATCCACGAGATAAAATAATTTGCTTTTAAATTAATCAGTCCTTAGTGTGGTAGTTTTACAAGAAGTTAAATATTGCTTATGTTCCATTTGACATTAAGCATTTAAAATATATTTGTAACTTGCCCCCTTTACTTAGCTCCTTTTGGAGGAGCGGCCTTTCGACACTACTAAATTGATAATGAGAAAATCTGACTTCTTTCCAACTCTCTTCCCTAATTGGATACATGAACCTGAAAAGTCACATCCTTTGTATAAACTTTCCATTCACAACCATTCTTTGGAAAAAACCCATTAAGGCCTTCATATTGTGGTTCTGTGGTGTGTACTAAACAGAGTAGGTTCAGTGGACAATTCTATAGAAGAGAACAGTATATTCTTTGAAGAGATTATATTTAGATTTCTTAAGGATTGGCAAATACTAATTGATAATTTTTTTCCATCATAGGATCATCGAGCACATTGTGAGTTTGCTCTTATGAATTGTCCCCAATGCCAACGTCCCTTCCAAAAATGCCAACTTAATATTCACATTGTCAAGGAGTGTCCAAGGAGACAGGTTTCTTGTGTAAACTGTGCTGTATCGATGGCATTTGAAGATAAAGAGGCATGTACTAACTTGGATTTGTTAATTCCACTACTATTTTTTTTTTAATGTACAGTGGAGGGGGTTAGCAGTAGATGAAGATGTTAATCCAGTTCTGAGTCTGTATTATAAGTTGTGAGAAGACTGATTTTTTAAGAAAGTAAGTTCAATAAACCATTCTAGTAAATGAGTGTAGAGTTTATATTTTCATCTCTTTCTGAGAAAGCATTGTTTCTACTGCTTACTACAGTAGTAGATCTACAAGTAACAAGTTTTTAGGAAAGGTATATGCTGATCTGTTTCCCTATGTGATATTTTAATGACCAGTCTTGGATTAGAGACAAATAAATAAAAGAATTACTGTATAAGACTTATATTTTTCTCTTTAAAAAAGAGAATGAGTGGTTAAAACTTTTAGGAGATTAAGTTAAATCCTACAAAGTGTGTTCCTTTGGTGATAATTCATCAAAACATATGATGAATTCACTTATCTGTACTTATGTTATACTTCAATTAAAACATTTATTTTTAAAAAGAAACTTCATGGCACTTGACAGCGTCATGATCATAGAATATTTTTCCCATTTATAAACTGGGATGTAGAGAGATTAAGTAATTTTATATTAATATTATCAATGGCAAAGCTAGCACTGAGATCCTAGATCCTGGATCCGTATCCTGTGTCCCTTTTACTAAAATAGAGTACATACAATTTATGTTCTTTTGTAACTATTAAGATACTTCCTTAAACTTCATTTCTTACAAATTTATCTTGTTAATTTTCCCTACTTTCTTATGAGATCAAGCATATTATGCTCTTTAAGTTGATGAATTATTCAAAAAAATGTCAGCTAACTTGCTAAAAAGTCTGAGGCATAATTAGAGCAAATTGGTGTCTTCTTAAACTTCAGTAAATTAAATGGACCTAACCAGAAGGGTTAATTATTTCTTAAATTTTTTGTATTCTAGAAAACAAGGCTCACCTTTCTGGGGCCTTTGAGAACATGGGCCTCCTGCCCTAATCATGCTTCTGTTCTTTACCCTCCTGATAAGAGTTTTAATTGAATCATGCTGCTGCTGGAAGTTTTTGGAAAGGTGTCTTTGGAGAATTATAATGTTGTTAAATGATGGTCAAACAGTCACAGATGCATCTTTTGTATACTATCATATTCTGTTAAAGAGCTGGAGGGTGAGATGAATCTCATTACTACACTGGCAAAGGGAGAGAAAATAACCTTTATAGATTATTCTCACATTTTTGTTTGACACACATCAAAAAAAAATAGGTTGGTGTTGCCTTTTCAGGTTTTCTCACTTTTTTTCTTATATTTCTTTAATAAAATTTAGATTCATGACCAGAACTGTCCTTTGGCAAATGTCATCTGTGAATACTGCAACACCATGCTCATCAGAGAACAGGTATAATGATTCCCTTTCATAAATCAGTATTTCCATAAACAGGTTAAAGAAGTGAATTAGGTTTTTAACTGAAAATTTAAATCAGTAAGGCAAAATGAACACAGGTTGAAGAAGAATTAAAACTATGTGAATTTTAAATGCAAATCAGAATCACAATGAGGTATCACCTCACACACTATCATCAAAAAGTTTACAAATAATATTCTGGAGAGGGTGTGGGGAAAAGAGAACCCTCCTTCACTGTTGGTGGGAATGTAAATTGGTGCAGCCACTATGGAAAACAGTATGGAGTTTCCTTAAAAAACTAAAAGTAGAACTACCATATGATCCAGCAATCTCACTCATGGGCATATATCCCCAAAAGATGAAAACTCTTAATTTGAGAAGGTACACGGGGAATTCCCTGGCGGTCTGGTGGTTAGGACTCTGCGCTTTCACTGCCGAGGGCCCAGGTTCAGTTCCTGGTCGGGGAACTAAGATCCTGCAGGTTGTGCGGCACGGCCAAAAAAAAAGAAAAAAGAAAAGGTACATGCACCCCAGTGTTTATAGCAGCATTATTTATAATAGCCAAGACTTGGAAACAACCGATTGGTTTAAGAAGATGTGATATATATAGATAATAGAATATTACTCAGCCATAAAAAAGAATGAAATACTTCCATTTGCAGCAACATGGATGGACCTAGAGAATATTATACTAAGTGAAGTAAGTCAAAGACAATTGCTTTATGTTACCACTTATATATGGAATCTAAAAAATACAAATGAATCTTATATACGAAACAAATAGACTCACAGACATAGAAAACAAACTTAGGGTTACCAAAGGGGAAAGGGAAGTGGGGAGGGATAAATTAGTATAGATTAATAGATACCAACTACTATACATAAAATAGATAAGCAACAAGGATATACATAACACAGTAGGGAACTATATTCAATACCTGGTAACAACCTATAATGGAAAGTAATCTGAAAAATATAAATATATACATAGCTGAATCACTTTGTTATATACTTGAAACTAACACAGTATTGTAAATCTGTATTTCAATTTTAAGAAAACTGAATTTTTTCAAATAATATAATGAATAATTTCAGAAAGAACAAAATACTCAGCCCTGAGTACTTAAAATTCCTAAGTCATTAACATAATACCTGTGTTTATATATATTCATAGAAGTTCCAAAGCCAAGTAATTTTTAGATAAAAATAATTTAAAATGCTCATTTAAACACCAGAAACTTTATAAGAAATATCAATATATCTTTAGACTCTGTGAAATAAGGATCTTAGGTATCCAGAAACCAGTTGAAAAAGTAAGAACAATGAAATAGAAGGAAACAAGTCTATTCAGTAGCAGGATGTTATTTGTAGCCATGTCCCCGAGGCATGTTGGGAGATTTTGAGATTTCCAGGATCTGTAGCCCCTCTGTTCAGTTGCCTGTAGACCACTGATGGGGCATCATCAGAAGTAGTAGTTATATTAGAAAACTATTCATTTTTTTTATTAATAGAGAAAGGAAAATTCCATCTGATTGCTATCTTCTGACATTTGGAGGGTTTACCCACAAAATATGAATATTAGTCACTAAATATTTATACACTCATGAAATCTGCAAACCCGGAGATCATAATTGATTACCTTACTAAGTAGGAACAAGCAAAACCTGTCCCTCAACTAAACTTTTCCATTCATTTGTTAAGAGTCCTTTAGGTTTTTTTCCAACAGGGCCTTAATTTGAAGGTGTAAGTAACTTTTTGCTTGTGAAGTCTCATCTCCCGGGTTTTGCTTTTTGCTCTGTTTTAATACTTAAAGGAAACCACACAGCACATCTAAAATCCAGCAAAAGTAAAACTTAATGTAGGAAAAAACCCTAGGTTTAGAGTCAGAAAAACCTAGATTTTAACCCTGACTGTGCCACTACTTGCCCACTGATCTCTGACAAGAAAGTGGACATTCTAGATCAGGGATCAGCAAACCAGCCCACCAGCCAAATCTGGCTGCTGCCTGCTTTTTAAAATAAGTTTTATTGGAACACAGCCATGCCCATGTGTTGTATGTGGCTGGTTTTGTGCCACAATGGTAGAGCTGAGTACTTGGGACAGACTCCATAGGGCTTACAAGGCTGAAAATATTTACTATATGACCCTTCACAAAAAATTTTATTGACCACCTAGATTATGCGAAATGAAGGACTGGATTAAATGGTCTCTGATGTTGTTTCTGCTTGAAATATCTATGTTTACAGCTAAACTAAATTTCTAAAGGAAATTTAGTACCACTTTCAAAGAACATGATTCTACATAATGGATCTTACCTTAAAGAATTTAGAGTCCCCAAATCAAAGCCTGAGACTTTCTTTAAAACTTTTATTAAAGTGCTTAAAATATCTTCTAACATCTGAGTCTCCCCATTGTAGTCAAAGCATGCGCAGGTTAACAAAAAGTAAGAAGATTTATGAAAGGTGGTCATGAGGGAAAGACAGGGTGCAGTCAGTGGCTCTAACGTATATAGTTTATTGAATAGGGATTCAGTGGCCTGGACCACAGTGAGAGTCTTAGTTGGGTCATGGTTGACATCAGAAGGTACTTTTTCTTTATAATGCCGCTAGAGGGTGCCAGTTCCCTGGCAATAGGAATAAATTCATTTTCTTGAAATGAATTTTGAGTGATTTGGGGGCATGGTATGAGACGTTGATATTTCCTTCCTTTGTGACTTTTGGAAGTAAATATCATTTTTTAAGTTGATAAAATACATTTTATGTTGATGCAAAGCCAGTCTAAATCAGCTAAGTCTCAATTATAAAATAAGCTTAACAGAGCTGCAAAACAACTTTTATATATATGCACTAGCCAATCTAAATCCAGCCAGGTATTGCTTTGAAGAGGCCCTTAGATACCTGGAGTTAATTTGAAAATGAAGAAAAAATTGGTTAAGAACATCATATTGCAGTTCCTGTTCAAGACAGCTATGTATTGGATTGGCCAAAAAGTTCGTTCGGGTTTTCCATAAAATGTTCGGAAAAACCCGAACGAACTTTTTGGCCAACTCAATATGATGCCTGTGAATTCACCTCCTCCCAAGAGTCTACAGCTACACATGGAACAACTTCCTCTTATAAAAACCTAAAAGGCTGGCTGAGTAATGACTACACATTAGGCAAATGAGAAGAAAATCACATCAAAGTGGGTAGGAAAGGCTAGGAAACAATCTCACCATATACCCACAAGCAGGAGGGAACTCAAACCCTGGAGCTTCTCCCTGAGGACTGAAGGGTCCAAACCCACTCCTCAGGCATTTCAACTTTTAAGACATACACTGGAGAGACAAGCTCCCCAAATATCTGACTCTGAAAACCAACAGGGCTCATGTTCCTAGACCCACCAGACTCTAGTGATCTTGGAAGCTGCTCTTTTTTTTTTTCCTTTTTAACATCTTTATTGGAGTATAATTGCTTTACAATGGTGTGTTAGTTTCTGCTTTGTAACAAAGTGAATCAGCTACACATATACGTATATCCCCATATCTCCTCCCTCTTGCGTCTCCCTCCCACCCTCCCTATCCCACTCCTCTAGGTGGTCACAAAGCAGCAAGCTCATCTCCCTGTGCTATGCAGCTGCTTCCCACTAGCTATCTATTTTACATTTGGTAGTGTGTATACATCAATGCTACTCTCTCATTTTGTCCCAGCTTTCTCTTCCCCCTCCCGTGTGCTCAAGTCCATTCTCTGTCTGCATCTTTATTCCTGTCCTGCCCCTAGGTTCTTCAGAACCTTTTTTTTTTTAATTCCGTGTATATGTGTTAGCATACAGTATTTGTTTTTCACTTTCGGACTTCACTCTGTATGACAGACTCTAGGTCCATCAACCTCACTACAAATAACTTAATTTTGTTTCTTTTTATGGCTGAGTAATATTCCATTGTATATATGTGCCACATCTTCTTTATCCATTCATCTGTCAATGGACACAGGTAGCTTCCACATCCTGGCTATTGTAAATAGAGCTGCAGTGAACATTGTGATACATGCGTCTTTCTGAATTATGGTTTTCTGAGGATATATGCCCAGTAGTGGGATTGCTGGGTCGTATGGTAGTTCTATTTTTAGTTTTCTAAGGAACCTCCATACTGTTCTCCATAGTGGCTGTATCAATTTACATTCCCACCAACAGTGCAAGAGAGTTCCCTTTTCTCCACACCCTCTCCAGCATTTATCGTTTCCAGATTTTTTGATGATGGCCATTCTGACAGGTGTGAGGTGAGACTTCATTGTAGTTTTGATTTGTATTTCTCTAATGATTAGTGATGTTGAGCATACTTTCATGTGTTGGCAATCTGTATATCTTCTTTGGAGAAATGTCTATTTAGGTCTTCGGCCCATTTTTGGATTGGGTTGTTTGTTTCTTTGATATTGAGCTGCATGAGCTGCTTGTAAATTTTGGAGATTAATCCTCTGTCAGTTGCTTCATTTGTAAATATTTTCTCCCATTCTGAGGGTTGTCTTTTCATCTTGTTTATGGTTTCCTTTGCTGTGCAAAAGCTTTTAAGTTTCATTAGATCCCATTTGTTTATTTTTCTTTTTATTTCCATTTTGCTAGGAGGTGGTCAAGAAGGATCTTGCTGTGATTTATGTCATAGAGTGTTCTTCCTATGTTTTCCTCTAAGAGTTTTATAGTGTCTGGCCTTACATTTAGGTCTTTAATCCATTTTGAGTTTATTTTTGTGTATGGCGTTAGGGAGTGTTCTAATTTCATTCTTTTACATATAGCTGTCCAGTTTTCCCAATACCACTTACTGAATAGGCTGTTTTTTCTCCGTTGTGTATTCTTGCCTCCTTTATCAAAAATAAGGTGACCATGTGTGCGTGGGTTTATCTCTGGGCTTTTGATCCTGTTCCACTGATGTATATTTCTGTTTTTGTGCCAGTACCATACTGTCTTGATTACTGTAGCTTTGTAGTATAGTTTGAAGTCAGGGAACCTGATTCCTCTAGCTCTGATTGTCTTTCTCAAGATTACTTTGGCTCTTTGGGGTCTTTAGTGTATCCATACAAATTGTGAAAATTTTTGTTCTAGTTCTGTGAAAAATGCCATTGGTAGTTTGATAGGGATTGCATTGAATCTGTAGATTGCTTTGGGTAGTAGAGTCATTTTCACAATGTTGATTCTTCCAATCCAAGAACATGGTATATCTCTTCATCTGTTTGCATCATTTTTAATTTCTTTCATTAGTGTCTTACAGTTTACTGCATACAGGTCTTCTGTCTCCTTAGGTAGCTTTATTCCTAGGTATTTTATTCTTTTTGTTGCAGTGGTAAATGGGAGTGTTTCCTTAATTTCTCTTGCAGATTTTTCATCATTAGTGTATAGGAATGCAAGAGATTTCTGTGCATTAATTTTGTGTCCCGCTACTTTACCAAATTCATTGAATTAGCTCTAGTAGTTTTTTGGTGGGATCTTTAGGATTCTCTATGTATAGTATCATGTCATCTGCAAACAGTGACAGCTTTACTTCTTTTCTGATTTGGATTCCTCTTATTTCTTTTTCTTTTCTGATTGCTGTGGCTAAAACTTCCATAACTATGTTGAATAATAGTGGTGAGAATGGACAACCTTGTCTTGTTCTGGATCCTAGAGGGGGTGGTTTCAGTTTTTCCCCATCGAGAATGATGTTGGCTGTGGGTTTGTCATATATGGTCTTTATAGTGTTGAGGTAGGTTCCCTCTATGCCTACTTTCTGGAGGGTTTTTGTCATAATGGGTGTTGAATTTTGTCACAAGCTTCTTCTGCATCTATTGAAATGATTATATGGTTTTTATCCTTCAGTTTGTTGATATGGTTTATCACATTGATTGACTTGTGTATACTGAAGAATCCTTGCATTCCTGGGATAAACTCCACTTGATCATGGTGTATGTCCTTTTAATGTGCTGTTGGATTCTGTTTGCTAGTATTTTGTTGAGGATTTTTGCATCTATGTTCATCAGTGATATTGGCCTGAAGTTTTCTTTCTTTGTGACATCTTTGTCTGGTTTTGGTATCAGGGTGATGGTGGCCTCATAGAATGAGTTTGGGAGTGTTCCTCCCTCTGCTATATTTTGGAAGAGTTTGAGAAGGATAGGTGTTAGCTCTTCTCTAAATTGATAGAATTTACCTGTGAAGCCATCTGGTCCTGGGCTTTTGTTTGTTGGAAGAGTTTTAATCACAGTCTCAATTTCAGTGCTTGTGATTGGTCTGTTTATAATTTCTATTTCTTCGTGGTTCAGTCTCGGAAGGTTGTGCTTTTCTAAGAATTTGTCCATTTCTTCCAGGTTGTCCATTTTATTGGCATATAGTTGCTTGTAGTAATCTCTCATGATCCTTTGTATTTCTACAGTGTCAGCTGTTATTTCTTTTTAATTTCTAACTCTATTGATTTGAGTCTTCTCCCTTTTTTTCTTGATGAGTCTGGCTAATGGTTTATCAATTTCGTTTATTTTCTCAAAGAACCAGCTTTTAGTTTTATTGATCTTTGCTATTGTTTCCTTCATTTCTTTTTCATTTATTTCTGGTCTGATCTTTATGATTTCTTTCCTTCTGCTGACTTTGGGGTTTTTTTGTTCTTCTTTCTCTAATTGCTTTAGATGTAAGGTTAGGTTGTTTATTTGAGATGTTTCTTGAGGAAGGATTGTATTGTTATAAACTTCCCTCTCAGAATTGCTTTTGCTGCATCCCATAGGTTTTGGGTCATCGTGTTTTCATTGTCGTTTGATTCTAGGTATTTTTTGATTTCCTCTTTGATTTCTTTAGTGATTGGTTGGTTATTAAGTAGTGTATTGTTTAGCCTCCATGTGTTTGTATTTTTTACAGATTTTTTTCCTGTAATTGATATCTAGTCTTATAGTGCTGTGGTCCGAAAAGATACTTGATATGATTTCAATTTTCTTAAATTTACCAAGGCTTGATTTGTGACCCAAGATAATGATCTATCCTGGAGAATGTTCCATGAGCACTTGAGAAGAAAGTGTATTCTGTTGTCTTTGAATGGAATGTCCTATAAATATCAATTAAGTCCATCTTGTTTAATGTGTCATTTAAAGCTTGTGTTTCCTTATTTATTTTCATTTTGGATGATCTGTCCATTGGTGAAAGTGGGGTGTTAAAGTCCCCTTCTATGATTGTGTTACTGCCAGTTTCCTCTTTAATGGCTCTTAGCATTTGCCTTATGTATTGAGGTGCTCCTGTGTTGGGTGCATAAATATTTACAGTTGTTATATCTTCTTCTTGGATTGATACCTTGATCCTTATGTAGTGTCCTTCTTTGTCTCTCGTAACAGTCTTTATTTTAAAGTCTATTTTGTCTGATACGAGAATTGCTGCTCCAGCTTTCTTTTGATTTCCATTTGCATGGAATATCTTTTTCCCTCCCCTCACTTTCAGTCTGTATGTGTCCCTAGGTCTGAAGTGGGTCTCTTGTAGACAGCATATAGACGGGTCTTCTTTTTGTATCCATTCAGCCAGTCTTCGTCTTTTGGTTGGAGTATTCAGTCCATTTACATTTAAGGTAGTTATCGATATGTATGGTCCTATTACCATTTTCTTAATTGTTTTGGGTTTGTTATTGTAGGTCTTTTCCTTCTCTTGTGTTTCCTGCCTAGAGAAGTTCCTTTAGCATTTGTTGTAAAGCTGGTTTGGTGGGACTGAATTCTCTTAGCTTTTGCTAGTCTGTAAAGGTTTTAATATTTCTGTCGAATCTGAATGAGATCCTTGCTGGGTAGAGTAATCTTGTTTGTAGGTTTTTCCGTTTCAGCACTTCAAGTATGTCCTGCCACTTCCTTCTGGCTTGCAGTGTTTCTGCTGAAAGATCAGCTGTTAACCTTATGGGGATTCCCTTGTATGTTATTTGTTGTTTTTCCCTTGCTGCTTTTAATATTTTTTCTTTGTATTTAATTTTTGATAGTTTGATGAATATGTGTCTTGGCGTGTTTCTCCTTGGATTTGTCCTGTATGGGACTCTCTGCTCTTCCTGGACTTGATTAACTATTTCCTTTCCCATATTAGGAAAGTTTTCAATTATAATCTCTTCAAATATCTTCTCAGTCCCTGTCTCTTTCTCTACTTCTGGGACCCCTGTAATTCGAATGTTGGTGTGTTTAATATTGTCCCAGAGGTCTCTAAGACCGTC
Organism: Orcinus orca; assembly: GCF_937001465.1. Taxonomy (NCBI): domain Eukaryota; kingdom Metazoa; phylum Chordata; class Mammalia; order Artiodactyla; family Delphinidae; genus Orcinus; species Orcinus orca. The sequence goes on from NC_064566.1 coordinate 22,315,026, forward strand.
CTCAATTCTTTTCATTCTTTTTTCTTTATTCTGATCTGCAGTAGTTATTTCCACTATTTTGTCTTCCAGGTCACTTATCCGTTCTTCTGCCTCAATTATTCTGCTATTGATTCCTTCTAGAGAATTTTTAATTTCATTTATTGTGTTGTTTATCATTGTTTGTTTGCTCTTTAGTTCTTCTAGGTCTTTGTTAACCGTTTCTTGTATTTTCTCCATTCTATTTCTAAGATTTTGGATCATCTTTATTATCATTACTCTGAATTCTTTTTCAGGTAGACTGCCTGTTTCCTCTTCATTTGTTTGGTCTGGTGGGTTTTTACCTTGCTCCTTCATCTGCTGTGTGTTTCTCTGTCTTCTCATTTTGCTTAACTAACTGTGTTTGGGGTCTCCTTTTTGAAGGCTGCAGGTTTGTAGTTCCCGTTGTTTTTGGTGTCTGTCCCCAGTGGCTAAACTTGGTTCAGTGGGTTGTGTAGGCTTCCTGGTGGAGGGGACTGGTGCCTGTGTTCTGGTGGATGAGGCTAGATCTTGTCTTTCTGGTGGGCAGGACCGCATCTGGGGGTGTGTTTTGGGGTGCCTATGACCTTATTATGATTTTAGGCAGCCTCTCTGCTAATGGGTGGGGTTGTGTTCCTGTCTTGCTAGTTGTTTGGCATGGGGTGTCCAGCACTGTAGCTTGCTGGTCATTGAGTGGAGCTGGGTCTTAGCATTGAGATGGAGATCCCTGGGAGAGCTTTCGCCATTTGATGTGACATGGAGCCAGGAGGTCTCTGGTGGACCAGTGTCCTGAACTTGGCTCTGCCACCTCAGAGACACAGGCCTGACACCCACCCGAGCACCAAGACCCTACCAGTCACAGAGCTGTTCTCCCAGGTACCAAGCTGATCCTCTCACAATCATTTTACACTGAATCAGGCTTTTTCAAATGCCAATCTGATCATCTCATCAGCTACAGGTATTTCAGTGACATCTTATTGTTCCTAATTATTTTTTCCAGTGGTGGACCAACAGTGGGGCAGGGAGAGTGGTTTGTCCAAGCTAAAATCCAGCTGGAGGATGTCTGTAAATATCATTTTAATCTTTGTGGGCTAACTGGTTTCTGTTGCAACTATTCACTCAGCCATTGTAACAAAGTCAGCCACTGACAGTATATGATTTTGTTTAGATGAAGTGTAACTCTTCATTTCAAGTATGATCTTGTCAAACTAGACTATGATATGCAGGGTAAAATATTTTTCAACCTTTGTTTTGGTTTTCAGATGCCTAATCATTATGATCTAGACTGTCCTACAGCCCCAGTTCCATGCACATTCAGTACTTTTGGTTGCCATGAAAAGGTAAGGGTTTTTTTTTTCCCTTTTAATTCTTGAATATAGATCAAGAAAATTAAGTTATATAGTGTAGTGGAGGATACCAGTGGATTGGAGATGGCCAACACACATTGTTTATGTGGTCTTAAGCTCCAAGAAATTGGGACTCAGAATATTAATTTTGAGAAATAGTTGGTGATGATAATGGGAGGTGTGATTGGGATCATATAGAGTGTACAGGAAAGAGAAGTAGAACAGGAAAGGAGCCATGAATGAACAGTCTCAGACGTTGATGAAACAGGCAAGGAGAAGTTATTGTTATGATCTCCAAAATTAGTTTCAAGACTTAGCGATCAGTTGTGTCAAATGTCGGAGAGGGAGCATTGTTTATGATAAGTTGATCTTTCTGGAGAGTGCGATTACACTTCGGCTTTTCCACTGTGCCTTTTTATCTGACTTTTTTACAGTAAGTATGTGTTTAATAATTAAAAAAATAAAATGAGCAAATAGTGTATAGTATGGTTACACTTTGTGAGAAAATTCTGTATTTGTGTGCGTAGAGACAAAGACTTAAAGGAAATGTATCAAAATGTTAATGGTAGTTAGGTGAGATAATAGGTAACTTATTTTCTTTTTGATCATCTACACTTCCTATTTTTCTGTAATATACATGAATTACCCTTACAATAAAAATTGTTATATGATTTTTTTTTCATATAACAGGCTATTCTTGATGATCTTAGAAGAGTATGAAGACAGGGAAGATTCCACTTTGCAACAGATTTGTAAAAATAAGTGAGGGATTGGGGGCAGGCAGTGCAGGTGGACTCCTGTTGGTTATAAAAGGAGAAGGGAGAAAATGATACTAGCTAGAGGGAGATACAAGATCAATAGAGAGGTTTGCCCCTTTTTTTAAACAGGAAAGACTACTAATTCTGTTCTGAGGGGAAGGGTTAAGAGGAGAGAATGTTTGAAAATAAAGGAGAAAGGGGATAGCTAAGCAGAATCTCTGAGGTGTTGAAAAGGGGCAGGTGCCAGTTAGAGCCCAGGTGAAGCATTAATCTAGGACAAGAGGAGAGTCAGCTCTGAATCAGAAAAGAAGGATGAGTATAGATCCTGATACTTTTACAGGTAGGAGGGAGGTTTTTTTCTGAGTCCCTGAACGATTATTCAGCAGATAGCCTCTCGGTTTTTCAGGGAATTAGGAGGCAAGATCATCTTACTGGATCGAGAATCTGATGAAATCAAAGAAGATTGTAGGGGATTGAGGGAAGTGATGACATGGCTTAAAAACCTTTTATTTGGCTTGGCTAGGTCCCTTTCCTGGTGCTCACGTCTCTGTTCCTAACCTAAGGCCTGTGCATGATTTTCAGATGCAGAGGAATCACTTGGCACGCCACCTGCAAGAGGATACCCAGTCGCACATGAGAATGATGGCCCAGGCTGTTCAGACTTTAAGCCTTGCAATAGCTCCCGCACCTCAGCGTGGCATGCTGCCATGTGATTCTGCCTCTCTGCCCCGGATTTCCTCTGGGTGTCACTCAGAGGTCCAGAATTTCCAAGAAACCATTCAACAGTTAGAGGGTCGCCTTGTAAGACAAGACCATCAAATCCGGGAGCTGACTGCAAAAATGGAAACTCAGAGCGCGTATGTAAGTGAGCTAAAACGAACTATTCGAACCCTTGAGGACAAAGTTGCTGAAATAGAAGCACAGCAGTGCAATGGAATATACATCTGGAAGATTGGCAATTTTGGGATGCACTTGAAATCTCAAGAAGAGGAGAAACCTGTTGTCATTCACAGCCCCGGATTCTATACAGGCAAACCCGGCTACAAACTATGCATGCGCCTGCACCTGCAGCTACCAACTGCACAGCGCTGTGCCAACTACATATCCCTCTTTGTCCACACGATGCAAGGAGAGTATGACAGCCACCTCCCTTGGCCCTTCCAGGGTACTATACGCCTTACCATCCTTGATCAGTCTGAAGCACCTGTAAGGCAAAACCATGAAGAGATAATGGACGCCAAACCAGAGCTGCTTGCCTTCCAGAGACCCACAATCCCACGGAACCCCAAAGGGTTTGGCTATGTGACCTTTATGCATCTGGAAGCCCTAAGACAAAGAACCTTCATCAAGGACGACACGTTATTAGTACGCTGTGAGGTCTCCACCCGCTTTGACATGGGCAGTCTTCGGAGGGAGGGTTTTCAACCACGAAGTACTGACTTGGGGATATAGCATCCCCTCATTTGTTTAAGAAACAAAACAACAGAAAAAACATTTGGAGAAAACTTGCCCTGTTTTCAATAACATACAAACAAAAAAAGCAATGGGGAAGGTATACCCACCAGTGAATGTGGTTAGAGAGGTCACTTGCCACTTTCCTGTTAAAAATATCTGAAGCAGGGCTTCCCTGGTGGCGCAGTGGTTGAGAGTCCACCTGCCGATGCAGGGGACATGGGTTCGTGCCCCGGTCCGGGAAGATCCCACATGCCACAGAGCAGCTAGGCCCGTGAGCCATGGCCGCTGAGCCTGCGCGTCCGGAGCCTGTGCTCCGCAACGGGAGAGGCCACAACGGTGAGAGGCCCGCGTTATCGCAAAAAAAAAAAAAAAAAAAAATATCTGAAGCAGTTTTCTCGGGAATGTACGTGTTCCCTGCCTTTTAAAAATGGTTACACTCAAAGTGCCTGTGGCCTATGGCAGCAGTTGTTTGTCTAGTAGGATATCTCTCTGTTTTATTTTCATGGGCTCTTGCTCCAGGGGGGTTTATTGTCAAACCCAGGTTAGGAGTAGTAAAGCTCAAACCTTTTAATAATAATGGACGTTCCATAAAATTTCCATGTATTCTTATAGTGTTAGATGCAATATATTAAGCTTGAGAATCACTACCACCTCGCGCTGGTGCCAGCGAGAATAATTATTATTCTTGAGTTCTCATTTTATTTGAACTCCTGTAGATTTCAGAGGATTTGAACCATAATCCTTGGAAAGTTTAAGTTCTCATTAACCCTGTTTTTTCCGCCTGCAGGGTGTTTTTAAGGATATTCAGGGACTAGTTTAAACCCTAAATATAAGCTTACTAAGTGTGGATATGTTGTTTGTTGAATAATTCTTGTTTCATTGTACCTTGCTTATTTACTTGAGGCTACAAAGTAGCATCTTGTCCAGAGTTTAGAACTCTGAGAACCATGTGGAAACCAGCTGCTGGGTGTTATGCTATAAATCCCTTTTGTCTATTCCAGGCAGAGTGAATTCCACAGCCCTACCTATGTTCTCTGTTGCCTAATGGTTGTAGGACAAGGAGATGCACACACATAATCACCAACAAAAATTTTAAATGGCTCAACTAGTCAACCAATAGGGCAGCTCATTGGTGGTGAGAAAAGCTATTTGAGCCAGAAATTTTCAGCTCTTTTGAACACCTTCTGGTTTAGTTCAATTAATGGAAGAAAATTGCTGTCCTAAATGCAGAATTTCTTAATACTTGGGAGATCATTGGTGTACCTGAGAGGTCACCAAACCAAGGTTGGAAGTCATAGTGATTATATCAGAACTTGGCTGGAGCGGGTGGCTTTAGTCCCACAGTTCATACCTGAGGAGGATCACGTGGAATGTATTGAAGTGGTCAGTTGTTCCTAACAGGGAGGGATGGGTTTTGTGCCACTAGATACTTGTTAAAAGCCTTAGATACTAAAGATTATGGTGAAATGTAGTTCTCAGGGAGTCCCACAACTAGTACAGGCTCTTATGAAGAATCTGAGAGGACCCCTACACCATGCTGTTTACACAAGATTGTTTAAAGTTGTCTGAGGTAGTCCTGCAACTCCAGAGAGGCCAAATCAGAGCCCCTGGCTGGTGTTCAAGATCAGCCTTCATTTCAAGAGGAAGCCAAGAGACCGTGCAAAGGAATGGTCTCGGTTCCGGGCAGACCCAGCAAGTGCCACTCTGACCTTTCCCTTTACTTTTCTGTCTACTCTCCTTACCCACCCCACATCCAGGCTCCTGCTCTGGTGGGTTTATTCTGTAAAGTGGGGGAAAGAAAAGGTCATACAGGGACCCTGTTCCCAGTGCCACCATCAGCGGCAGCTGCCCGTCGCTAGCTCACAGTTGGCTTGCTGACAGTTTGTGCTCCGTGGCCCCTGAGCTCTGCAGCCAGCTCCCGAGGATCACTGCGGCACGGCCCTCTAGGTGAGGAGCCCAGCACCGCTGCTGTTCCTGTGATGGTTTTCCAGAAATAAATTGCTGTCGAGTTCCATGTGAAAAATAAATGGCAGTTACTCTTGTATAGAAACAAAAAAGCCTGGAGGAAATATACTAAACTCTTTTTGATGACTTATTTTCTTCTTTGTGCTTTCTTACATGTTTTATATTTTTTTACAGTAAACATGTCCTTTTCTCGGAGAAAAAAATGTTGCCACAAAACATTCAACCCTCACAGAGAAGGAAATAGCATTTAAAAGCTTCCTGGTCAAATTTCTATTAAAAGCATGGCTGTGCATTAGGTACTGAGGCGAGCCATTTCCTGCTTTGGTTATGTTATTTTTTTCTACTAACTTGGGAGCCTTAATCCAAACAAAAACAGTTTTTTGCCTCACTTCAACTTTTAGCTTCAGGTTTCCCTGAAGGAGTTGACTTAGCTATTTCTAAGGTCCATGCCAACCATAAAATTCTGTTTTAAGAAATGAAGTGCTAACCAGCAGAAAGTTGGCAATATCTACAAGAGGATTTTGCCAGTAGAAAAATTGCTTTATTTTTTTTGCTGACATAATACTTCAATTTAGTTTCAATTTAGGGTCTCCTTTTAATTTGAACATTTTTTTTTAACCCCCAACATTTGGCATTTTGTAATAAACCTGCCACTTATTTTATACTGGTTGTTCATTGTGAATATAGAGTAAAAGTAATGGTCAAACTCTCCATATATAAACTTTTGGTGACTTCAACTCAGAATCCACTCTTAGCTGGAAAGTGGCTCTCTTCCGTTCATTTTTCAAACCTCCTGCCTCACTCTGAAACATGCTGGTTTCACCCAGTTGGCTAACAAGTATTTGAGCTGTGTATTTATGTTTTATTAACCTTTTAACATTTATCTTTGGACATTGCTTTTAGACATTGTTAAATTAAAAATAAATTGTTTTTTTCTTTTCCCAGAGGTGTCCAACCCAGTGTTGGATGAAACTTGCTGCAGGTCATACCCTTTGTTATTGGAAAACAAAGTCAGGATGTTGTGGTAGTTTGGTAGTTTTTTACTGTCCGTTAGCGGTTGCAGCAATGACAGTTTCTGGCTGTACTACAAAATGATTAAACTTTTATTGGGGGGAATAAAAATAGAATAGAAAAAAGTGAAATAGGATGAAAATTGAGGGTTTTTTCCCCTAAAGATGGACTAACAGAGATGTTGAATGATCTCTAGCATTTAGTTTTTGTGGCAGGTATAAAATTATAAAATTGTCCCCCATTGCTGTTTTTATACCATAAGTCTTAGGTAAACTAAGAGCATGTTTATGAATTATGCATGCAGTTAGAGTACATTCTCACCAAAAAGGAGCAGTTGCTTGTCATTCCTTTATCCAGGGAATCCTCAAGTCTCTGGTGACCAGAAAACATTTTTAATTATTAGAGAGGTTTTTCTAACTTAAGGCTTTGAAATAGCTTTCCTTAATTCAGTTACTGCTGTTCTTGTTTTGCCTCAGTTAAATTCTACTCACGGTTTTATGAGAAATACCATCAGGTGTTTTTGTGATGCCTAGTTCCATAGAACCTAAGCAGTGCAGTGCCTTGAGGAAATGAAAAAGGGACAATAGTCATTTGTGTTTTTCCTTTGAAATACATTTTTTAAAAATTCCCGGGTGCATATATATGATAAGCTGTAGTTAGTTTCACAGTCGCTATTGTAGAGTCTAGAATGGAGTTGGCACTTCCAAATTCCTAGTATCCAAAAAGGTGATCTGATGAAATCAAATCAGATGCATCTCTGCAGATCATGATGTTCAATCACAGCCGTCACTTTTAGTCAAAGGCAAATACCTGCAAGGAGATGCCCAGTTGCTTCGCTAAGATGCGGTCTCTCAAAGGGAGAACCTCCTCTTGATAGAGCTTCCCTGCCTCTGCTGATGAATTGCATTTATCCCAGCTTTCTCCCAGATAGATTTCAGGATAAAAGCTAAATAGAATGCCAGTGGGAAGAAGGGCAGATGGATTTCTGTATTCCAAGGAAGAGATGCTATCGGTGGCCCTGAGGGGAACATCAACTGAGGGGCAGGGGCAAGGTTCTGTCCATAGCTGAAACCCCAGACTTAGCACAGTGCCTGGCACACAGCACACACTCAAATATTAACAATGGACATTTAGTGAAAATACTGGTTGAGGTGCACCACTTTTTGGCAGGTTATTTGTCATGTGAGTTTTCGGTGATAAGAAATAAATGTTACTTTTATTTTGCTTTTTTCCCCCAGCACTTTATTATGAAATTTTCCAAACATGCAGAATTGTTGCAAGAATTGTAACATGGCCATCTACCACTGGAATCCACAAATAGCATTTTGTTACATTTGCCTTACCACTTCAGAGATGCTCCTTTTAATGAGACTTATTAAGGTTGGTTTCTCTTTAAAAATCGCACTGCTAAGATAATTGAACACCTTTAATTCAGTTGTCTTAAGCTCCTCCGGGAAACATGATATTTGCTTTATAGCTAAAATTGTAGTCCTTAATTTAAGCTAGTTTAAACTTGTAAATCTGTCATGCTGAATTTCAATCTTATTTATTTTGCCTGAAGGGATGTTTTTTATAATAGAATTATTTGAAAGTCCTTGATCAATTATACAGAATATTCTAATGTTATTTCCACACTTGATTAATTATCCAATTAATTTCTCTGGTGAGAGTGCAATTTTGGCCCCATTTTGCTTATGCAGCGTTCCAGGATTATGTTCCCAGAGGGCTTGAAGAGGCAGGGTAATTTAGTGTATAAACCAGTAAATTAGGAGCTAAGAGATTTAGATTTTATTCCTGACTGACCACAGGCAAATCACTTCTCTTTGTGTCCATTTATCTACTTGTAAAGTGGGGACTAGAATTTGAAATTTAGATATTATTAAGTAATGGGTAACATTTATTAATGCTTGGATCTATTAAGAAAGACACTTTAAAAAGAAAGAAAAAATACACTGTGAATCCGGGGAGGCTCTCATAATTCTCTAACTGTATGACAAGCTACGGAATGAACTCTGACTTTTGAAAAATTGAAGCATGGGAAACGGTCAAAGTGTCTTATCAAAAACCCGCTGTTGCTTAGAACTTACAATTGCCACAGAATTTGTGAGTGTTCTCCTAATCCATCTGAACTCTGAAAATAATGTATTTTGTGTGTGGGGGGGTGGTGAATACAAAGATGGGAGGAGGCAGACATTCAACACAGAAAGATAGAAAATCAGTGTTCAGTTTAAGAACAGGTTGTGTGGAAGGGCCGGGCTTAACGCAGTCATCCCGATGCACTGCCACACCCTCCTCTGCTCCCCGAGCATCAACCCACACCACACACAGCACCAGCCCTGCTCCTGCCAGCCCGGCCTCAGGTGGTCTCCGTCAGGTCGATGAGATGAAATTACAGGGTCGGCCAAGGGCTAAGCAGGGTCTCTGTTCTCCATTTAGCAGGTGAGTGTGCTCTGTTCTTTCTAAGCCCAGGTGATGCATGTAGATTCACGTTTATCTCCAAAGGCACTTGGAGTTTTTACCGTAGATAGCATCTTAGTAGCGGTTGCAAAGATATGACCAAAACAGTGCTCCTTGATTGGGATCTTGTTGAATATTAATTTAGATGAAAACAAATGCCAGACTGACACACCTAACCCCTCCTGTCTATTGTTATAATGCAGCTTATCTAGTGTGGAGACAATGCTTATTCTTCACAGTCATTGGTTACAATATTAGAATTTTCTTAAATGAAAGGAAATTGGTTAGTGGTTACTTCATATCAATTTTGGGGAACAATTTAAGTTTTGCTTATGATTTTCAGAGGCATAAGCAAGAAGTGACTCAGGTCAAGTTAGCCTTGCTTGTCTTGCAAAATAAGCTAAATTAAGCTTTTCTCGTATGACCAAACTGGTTGTGTCTGCTCAGAGAGTTTTCAAGTGTGGTCTTCATTTGTGTTTAACAACACGTCTTACTTCTAGTCCATTCTTACGGATGTCTGTTATGCTGTTGTCACATTTTCAAAATTAACTTTTGTAATTAAGGGACCAGCAGGAACAGGATTACTTTATAAAGTGACAGTTGTAGCCTTGGCAGAAAATGAGGCAAAATCACAGAATGTTTGCTTGGTCTGGGTAGGGATTTGTACATTTTAATACAAAAGTGGGTCAGCAAGTCTGATCTTCACAGAATTTATACTGCTGAAAGATAAATAATAAAACTGCGCTGAAAAGTAGATCTCAAACTCCTGAAAAATCATCCCTCCCCTCCTTACCCCACCTTCCCACTGGCTGCTCTATCCTGACTGGCAGGCAGGGGTTGATTTAAAAATAGTGAGCTTCTGTCTGAGGAGGTCTGGCCTCTTTGTCTCAATCCCAGGTTCCTTTCCCCCGGCTGCTCCTTTCTCTTGAGGTGTCTAGCTAAAGTAGACGAAGCCCCACCAAAAGTGCTTAAAGATGGTAACTAGTCCTTCCCTTTAGACTAGTTCGGAGCCTGAAAGTAAAATTTTTTCCAGTCTAATCTGAAATTCCTTTGGAGCCATTGTGAAAGAAGAGGAAGAAGGCAGGTTTATTGAATACAACTAGACCGATAGAACAGAAATTGACTGTTTATTAATGCTTTTAGGATCAGTTTTGCAATCTTTTTTTCTCACTACCCACAGTAAATTAGATAGAGATAAATGAATAAATAATATGTACACCAACTCACCTGACACAAAAGGTTTCTGAAACACTTGCTTTTACTACACCTGATCCGTTCTGACATTTTCTGTTCTTTCTTCACTTTTAAAATGTAGCCCCCAGAACACAAACGACTTTAACAGAATGCAGCTTGCCTCATGAGTCAAGATCTGAGGGTTTTAAATAGCCCAGAAGGCTAGAGGCCAAATTCATTCCCACACACAGGCATGCACACACGCGCGCACACGTGTCCACTGGGCTTAGCGGGGCCTTCCAGCCTGTGCCTTGCTCTTGTTCCATCCACCCCAACCCTGCAGCCTTGCCTCTCAGGGCCTGGTCCTGATGCTCCTGCCTCCCTCTCCTTCTCTGAGCCTGAGGGAACCCCATGGTTCCGTAGAAGGAAAAGTCCACTTCCTGTTTCTCCAAGATTCAGGTCCTCTCCTGCTCCACTGCTCCTCTGAACTCTTCTGTGGGCTGAAGCTTTACTAGAACAAAACCCAGAAAGATTTACAAAATCCTCAGTTGTTGCCTTTTGTTTTGCTTTTGCCATATACCTCCCTCCCCTGAGGCAAAGAGGTGGCATGCTACCTGAAAGAGGCAGGTGGGGTACAGGGAGAGGAGGGGAGGATTTCTTAATATCTCAAAGAGTTACTGGCAGCACTGAGTGTCTTCTCAATCAGACTATGAGCTTTCAAGGAAAGGAATCAGATGGGGATCAGAGATCTCTAATATGATCCTGGATAATTTTCAAAAAAGTCAAATTACGGTTCTCATACAGATATCAAATGAGCATGTGTTAAAGATTTTCTCTAACTCTTAATGAGGGAAGCAGGCAGATGCTATAACCGTCCAAATGAGAACCCAAAGAACAGACACACCTAGAGACGAGGAACATTTACATGAATGTCCAAATGGAAGCGAACCCAGCTTCTTCCTTGGTGTGGGGCGGGGGAGGGGGAGTCAAGCAAATCTCACAGGACATAATTTCCGTTTCTAGAAATAAGAATCATTTTGCATTGCTCTAGGTTATCTACAGGACAGAGCTGTAAAGTAGCTTCCTTAGAATGAGACTCATAACCCTGAAGGGTGTGCTTTGGAGTAGACAATGCATAGTGTTCCATCAAAGCACAAAATGCCCCTGCACCCTGCACTGACGAGAATTCACTGCAGTGTGTGACTGATGGTTAAACACATCTGTGGGGCCCATTCCCGCCTAGAATTGGACTGCTCCAACTGGCGTGGGATGACAGCGGGTTCTAGCTTCTACAAAACTCCAAACTGAAAGACCGGCCTGAGTAGAGCAAAGCCAGCTGGAGCCTCATTTGGCAGTAGGGGGCAGCAGAGCTTCATCCCTAAAGCAAGCAACCTTCAGAAGGAAATCTGTAAACTAGGATTAGCCTGGAGTCCTTGCACTTTTAAGGAGTCCATAAATTCCCCTAGATTATATGCAAAAAGTTGTACTTTGTGGCTTTTTAGGGGAAGAGAGTCCTTAATTTTTTTTGCTTTGAGTCTGATGAATGCTACAAAGCACTTTCCCCCATATTAGAAATTACACCCCCAACTATCATATTCACAGGTTGGTTGCCAAATTAGCTTCAAATTAGAAACACCTGAGGAATTATTAGGTCGACCCATACAAAATCACCTTTTTTGTAAGGTCGATAAAGAGTTGAGTATCAGCAATTTCTCGAGGCTCAACTTATGTGTTCAGATTCCTGGTCACCCCCACTCCTCTGCCCCTGTTCTGATATAGCCAATGGGTAGATGAACATTGGAGATCAACTGCTATCTCTAAGTTGAAGTTTAGGAAAATGGACTATTGGACTCTAGCACATCCCAAGGCCTCAACCTTTAACCCCGGTTATCTTTGTCCTCGCTGAACAGTGGGAATCAAGTCAGCATTAGTACCATCGCCACCATGCAGTTCACTGGGGGCTTTCACAAGGTGTCTGGGTCTGAGGACCATCAGCCTCAGAATCTTCTGGGGTGCTTATTAAAATGCATATCATTGGGCCTTGGCCAAACCCCCAGAATTAGACTTTTTGAGCGGTGGGCTGGGGAATCTGCATTCTAAACAGGCTCTCCAGGTGACTCTTCACAGGAGATGGAAGGAGAGAGTATGATCTGAGGTCTACCAGCTAAATCAAAGTATAATTGTTAAGATGGTAAAATCATGGCTCTCATTCAAATATAGACTATGTCAAAGGTTTTGTTCAGCTCATTAATTTATGACGGAACCATTAGATGGTAAAGCTGATTCCAAGAGCATCTGGGTAAAAAGAGTTTATATAATCTAACAGGAAAAGCATTTGCAAAACAACAAAAAAAGAATGTTAGAATTAAATGGCTAGGTTACAGAAGAAACTGGTTAATGTCTTACAAGCTAATAAAGCCATAACCTTTGGGGTTATCTTTCCTATGAAATAGAAAAATACAAATTAACATAACTTTGCAGTATCTGGGCTATGATCAAATAATAAATAGCAAAGTCAAACAGAGAAATATTCTCCCAGAAAATTAAATAATCCTCGGGCAACTTGTTAAATAATTCCCCAGTGTGACTCTAAAAGGACATACAGCCCAACTTTTTGCCTTATTTTCAAGTTTCGGTTAATTCTTTTTTGCAGTGAATAAAGACAGCAGAACATAGAACGTGTGGACTCCACACCTCTGGGTGAAAAAATTCAGGCTGGAGCAGGTATATTCAAAAACAAGAACCAGTTAATTCAAGGGAGGAGAAAACTGACAGATACTCAGAATTCATGTGTAACCTCCTTGGATTTATTTTAGATGCTAGCTACAATCACTTCCTCCTGCTTTGAAAGTGATCTGTCATTTTTGTAGTTACTTGGCTTACAACCTAGTCATTCCCTAATAATTTCTCTTAGAAGTTTATCTTATAAGTTGGCTGAGGTTTTTTGTTTTTCGTTTTTTTTAATTAATTAATTTATTTATTTATGGCTGTGTTGGGTCTTCGTTTCTGTGCGAGGGCTTTCTCCAGTTGGGGCAAGCGGGGGCCATTCTTCATCGCGGTGCACGGGCCTCTCGCTATCGCGGCCTCTCGTTGCGGAGCACAGGCTCCAGACACGCAGGCTCAGTAGTTGTGGCTCACGGGCCCAGTTGCTCCACGGCCTGTGGGATCCTCCCAGACCAGGGCTCGAACCCGTGTCCCCTGCATCGGCAGGCAGACTCTCAACCACTGCGCCACCAGGGAAGCCCCTGGCTGAGGTTTTCAACGTTCTTTGTTTTTCATCTAAAAATTCAGGTACTTAATTTTTTTAAACATCGGAAATATCCTCTATTTTTATGAAACAGTTGTCCATCTGGGAGATTAAACTTTGACCATTAAGAAACATGAACTGAAATAGAAAAACCATGGGTCCCAACCCAACCTCAGTATTTTCTCATAACTTTTTTTTTTGCCTTTAGAGAGAGAGTTTAGGAATGAATCTCTCTGTTCTAGATAAACATCTGAAGTTCAGCAACTTCTTCAGTTCAGTTCAGTTCCTTCTACTAATTTCAAGTAAAATTAAAATTTGGTAGTTCTTGTAGTCTTTCAACGGTTTATCTCCAAGTGAGATTACAGATTTTTTTTCTTTTTTGTACTTTTCTGTATTTTTCCTTTTTCTAAACCATGTCTTTTTTCTTTTTTCTTTTTTTGCGGTCCGTGGGCCTCTCACTGCTGCGGCCTCTCCCGTTGCAGAGCACAGGCTCCGGACGCGCAGGCCCAGCAGCCATGGCTCACGGGCCCAGCCCCTCCGCGGCATGTGGGATCTTCCCAGACCGGGGCACGAACTCGCGTCCCCTGCATCAGCAGGCGGACTCTCAACCACTACACCACCAGGGAAGCCCTAAACCATGTCTTTTTTATTAAATTAATTTTATTTTTAAAAACTCACTTCATTGATCAAATTTGCCACTCTAAGTTATTGATATAACAGCATCTACCATTTATTGGCTCTTTAAATTTTGGAAAAAAAAAGTTTTATTTTAAAATAACTTTATTGAGATATGTTTTACTTATCACAAACCCTACCAGTTTCGAGATATTTACACAGCAATATTCATAGCAGTATTATTCACAATAATCAAAAGATGGAAATAACACAAATGTCCATTAAGGGATTAATGAATAAACAAAATGTGGTACATACATACACGGGAATATTTCTCAGCCTTAAAAAGGAAGGACAGGGCTTCCCTGGTGGCGCAGTGGTTGAGAGTCCGCCTGCCAATGCAGGGGACACGGGTTCGTGCCCCGGTCCGGGAGGATCCCACATGCCACGGAGCGCCATGGCCGCTGAGCCTGCACGTCCGGAGCCTGTGCTCCGCAATGGGAGAGGCCACAACGGTGAGAGGCCCGCGTACCGCCAAAAAAAAAAAAAAAAAAAAAAAGGAAGGACATTTTGACACATGCTACAACATAGATGAACTTTGAAAACATTATCCTGAGCAAAATAAGCCAGTCACAGAAGGACAGAGATTGTATGATTCCTCTTACATCAGGAGCCTAGAACAAATTCATAGAGATAGAAAGTAGAGTGGTGGCTGCCAGGGGCTGGGGCAGGGAAATAGGGAATAATTGTTTAATGGGGACAGAGTTTCAGCTGGGGAAGATGAAAATGGTCTGGAGATGGATGCTGGTGATGGTTGTACAACAGTGTGAAGGTACTTAATGCCACTGATCTGTACACCTAAAAAAGATTAAAATAGCAAATTTTATGTATATTTTACCACAATAAAAAAAAAAGAAAAATGCGATTTCAGGTGTGCAGTTCAAATGACTTTTAGTAACTTAACCAAGTGGTGCAACCATCATCATAACTCAGTTTTAGGACATTTTCCTCCCTGCAGTAAGACCCCTGATGCCCGTGTATCGTTAATCCCCACTCCCGTTCCCCACCCCAGGCAATCATTAATCTGCCTTCTGTCTCTATAAATGTGCCTTTTCTGGACATTTCATATAAATGGAATCATACAGTGTATGGTCTCCTATGTCTGTCTCTTTCACTTAGCATGACATTTTTGAAGTCTGTCCATGATGTAGCATGTGTCAGTAGTTTATTCCTTTTTTGTTGCCAAGTAGAACTTCACTGTGTGGATGTATCTCGTTTTGTCTCGCCATTCATCAATCGACAGATGTTGTGGTTTCCAGTTTTTGGCCATTACACAGAAGGCTGCTATGAACACTAATGATTTTACCTAACCCGGAGACAGCCTGGACCTTTTCTATGCCATCTGTATGCATGCATGTGTGTATGTAAGTATGTGTATATGTGTGTATATGTGTGTGCATGCACATATATATATATTTTTTTCCCTCTAATCTTGCAGGGTAGGCATAATTAGTTGCGTTTTGTGGAAGAAAAGAGAGGTTAAGTAACTTGTCAAAGGTCACCAGCTAGTTTTGCTGGGCATAGAAAAAGGTCTGTCTGACTGCAGTGGAGCAGGACAGAGGAGAAAGAGATTGAAACTACAGATAGTGGCCCTGGTTTCCCTGTGGAGTTAATTCTCTTCCTGTGCTCACCGCCTCTCCGGGGGCAATTTGGGGGGCCGAGCCTCAGGGCAGCTCTCACACACTGGTGAGGAGCCTCAAGAGGGAATTTCCCTCCAGTGGAACAACTTCTCTATGGAAAATCAGGGGCTTCGAGGGGCCACCCAGCAAGCTCTCACTTTCAGTGATTTTGGGTAAAACCCTTTGGAAAAACCAGGATGAATGTGAAGTTTTGCCTCATTTGTTTCCCTTCTCTTAGGGATCATAGCAGTTCAGATCCTGCCTGCACTGGGTGCTCTCCAATTCCTTTGACCATTTGCTTTATATATTTTATCCAGGTTTTATAATTATTTTGGCAAAAAGATTCATCTGATACAAGCCATTCCCCTATGGCCAGAACCAGAAGCCGTATGTTATTTCCACCTATTGAGCCCTTCTCAAAACTGCCTTGGAGTGGGCAGCAAACGTTTCTGTTGGCAGGCAATTGACTTGATCCTAGTTCAGTTTACAGAGGATGGAATGACCTCATAACTTGGACCCCAGACAAAGCTATCTGAGATATATAACTGATATCAGACTGAAGTTAGGTATTTGTTAAAAGTTATGTGTTCCTGAGAGTATGAAAGAATTCAGGCGACTGTTAGGTTCAAGATATTTACATTGCTTAGTATTCTTCTCAAAGATCATTAGACTTAGGCCACAAAAACCAAGGAAATTAAGAACCAATTTAATGAGTGACTTGGTGAGAAGGGCATACTTCTGAAGGTAGACTGAAGAAGTAGGCAATTGTCTTATGCTTCTTTTAGGTTTTGAAGTCATTGACTAAATCATAAATGGCACCCAGTGTCTCTTGGGGATGCTGACAAGAATCAAGTACAATTTGCTCATAATTTCAAGAATGCTGAGGAACAGTCACCAAAATTACTTGAAATACTACGGTTTCCTTAGGTGGAGGTGAGAAGAATCGCTCTGAATGTCTGCAGGTCTGAGTCTCACGTCCAAAGGAAATTTCTGGTAATGCATCACCTTGGTTAACCGGGATGGTTACTGTCTTCTTTAGCAGGCATGTAGTTTTCAACCCTGGTTCATCAGTCTGGGTCTAGTCAGGGGCAAAAGCCATATCCATCATTTTAACAGAGAGCATTTAATAGGAAGAATTATTAATCAGGTATTGAACAAGTAAAACAGCAAAGAGTGGACACCGAGGAAATCACAGAAGTAACTACAGGAGGCAACGACCACCCTTAGAAGGAAGAGCTGGGGATGACTGAGATGTAAAGGGTTGGAGGATGGCCGCAGAGAGCTGGGCTGCAGACGTCTGAGGGGGGCCCAGGCCAGCGGTGCTGCTGTCTCTGAGCAGGAATGTTGAGGCGGGTTCTGCGGGGGAGGAAAACCTGCAAACTGGAGGTAGCTACTGCCACTGGACCCAACTGTCAGTGCAGTGCTGACAGGACAGGAAGCAGAGACTCCACCAGCCTCCCAGGCTCCCTCTAGTGGCCCCCACTGGGAGAGCTAACAGGGACCCAGCTAACAATCAGATGTGTTGTGTGCAGGATCCCAGCCCCAGAATCCCCAAATATAGAAAAGTCTCGAAGCTGAGACAATAGCTTAACAACCACCACACCAGGAAGACTGAGGCTTAAGTGGAGAAAGATTTAAAACAAAACTATAGCTCTAATATTTTTATGTTAGAAAGCAAATGGCATATTGGTATTTTAGACACGTGATATTTAAGAGAATAAGGTCCGTTAGAATGACAGTTTTATAATTCCACTTTAAAATGTATAATTGAGTAATTAATTTAGACTTGCGATTTTTTTATGGTGATATCTAAGTTTAAGTAGAGTATGAAAACATTTAAAGTTTCCCTTATTTATAAGTTTATTAGTTTCTATAAGAACTTAGGATTGGGGGACATTTTGCATGCTGTCATAAAAACTGAAGTACTTTGAAGAGAAATTAATATATTAAATTTATAAATGCATTTAAAAGCGTTTCAAGTGCTGAGCTAAGCTTGGAAATAGGACCAAGCATTATGCAGAAGTCTCCTCCAAAGTTATTGCTACAATCTGCTAGACTTATAAATAGAATAACAAAATTCGTAGGATAATAAAATTAAAAGCCTGAAAAAGTTTAACTTGTATCTTGATTCTAATGACAAAATTATTAATTGTATTCTTATTAAATGATTACTAATTATTAAACTTATTAAAATAGTATTTTAAAGCCAAAATTAAACTCATTAATAAAAATATCCATTGAAATCTTTCCTACATAAGAAATCCACTTTCCTGGGTCCCCCTCCCCACTCTCTACTCTCAGGTTTTCTAGAAGTAGCTAGAGAAGAGCAAGAGAGGCAGCTCTGTTTCTTTGCTTTTCTGGAAACCCTGAAACCGTCTCACCTTGCAGCAGGCAAAGGAGATTATGCCCCTGGCTTATCTGTTTTGCTTTCTCACTTTCTAAAGCTGGGATACCCCATGGAATAGATAGGGAAGACCACTGGATTTGAGGTGAAAGAACCTGGGGTTGAGTCCCAGCTCCATTGCTTAAAGAACCCAAGCCTCAGTTTCCCCATCTGCAAAATGAGGGGACACCTGCCTTGCAAGGTTGCCACGAGGATCAGCACAGTGCGGGGCACACCAGGGTGGCGGCATTGGAACCTCCCCTGTGCTGGATCCTGAGGGCAGCGGGCTTAGGACAAGGAGGTTCTTGCCTGAGCACAGGGGCCTAGGCCGCTCCCTCTTACTTTGTGGCAGGAGGGTTTCTTCAAGGAGATGGCCCTGCGACAAACAAGGGCTTTCTCTCTCCCTCAGGCACAAGGTCCAGGCTCCGAAGGAATTTCTCACCACAGACAGAAAGGGGAAAGGCCAAGAAAGAGGTGGCTGGCTCAGCAGCAAGGTAGCAGCCCTGTGGACAGGGGTAGCTGTCCACAGGGCCATGGCAGCCACTGGCTGCAGCAGGAGGGGGCAGGGATACAGGGACGGACTCAGACCTGCCTCCAACCCCTGCCTTGCTCACAGGGTCACCTGGCCACGCAGCCTCAGTTGGAACATCCCTAGAGAGCATCATGGGGAAGGTCCCCATGGAGGAAGAAAGGAAGGGGGATGAAGGTGCTTTCCATAAATACCTGGGAGGGAGGGGGTCAGATCAGAATTATCACCACCCCATTCATTCATTCAATGCACAAGACTTGGATCCCTCTCTGTATTGCTAGGCTCCAGGCATGCAAACAGAAATCCTACACATCCTCACCTTCCTAGGACAGTACCTGAGAGTGTGTAGAGGCTTCTACCTGGATGAGGGAGAAGGACCAGCAGAGGCAAGGCGGAGGGTGTGGAGGTGGAAGGCAGCTTCCTGGGATAACGGACAGTCAGGGAGCAATGAAGGAGGCGGGAAAGGCAGGTGGGGATCAGCTTGGAAAGGCAAGTTCAGGTGTGTGGATTTTATTGGAAGCCAGGGAGAAGTTTTAAGCAGGGATTGCATTTTAGAAAGATCAGCTGGGGCGTGTCCATAGGGTGAAATGGAACCTGGAGACCAATACGAGGAGTACCAAGTCATACAAGTACATTCAAGGGATGATGTGGGCCTGACAGGCATATGCGATGGGAAATAAGATTTGAGTGAAGAACTCCAGCATCATGGTCACCATGGGAGTCTGGGCCAGTGGGTAGAAATCAGGCTTAAAGGCCCCTGGGCTAGGTGGGCCAGTCTCCCTGGAGACCAGCACCCACCCGCTCGACACCGCCTCATCTTCTCGGGGTCCCCAGCATACCAGGTGGCTGGCCTTTCTCCCACTGAGACATCAGCAGAGGGGGCAGGAGAGGCCTTGCCCATAGAAATCTTGAGATAAAGATTATCCAGGTGGGCCCAATGGAATCACAAGTGTCTTTAAAAGTGGAAGGAGGCAGAACGGAGGCTGGCATGAGGGATTCAACCCACTGTTGCTGGTGTTGAAGATGAAGAGGCCATGGGTGGCCTCTAGAAGCAGGCAAAGGTGAGGAAATGGATTCTCCCTCAGAGTCTCCAGAAAGGAACTCAGCCCTGCCAACACCTTGACTTCTAGCCCAGGGAGACCTAGGTCAGACTTCAGCCTACAGAACTGTGAGATTAGAAGTGTTCGCTGTTTTAAGCCATTTATTCATGGTAATTTATTATGGCAGCGAGCGGAAACAAAAGCAGGTTGTAAAGCCGGCTGCAACTTTAGAGAGACCTTCTCTAGCCACCTGACCTAGGGTCACCTTCGCATCACCCTCTAGTCACTGCATTTTGCCATTCTATGTCATCCAGTGTTGTTCATTTTTTGAAATGCCTGTGTTGACCCGATTGCCAGCCTTCCCGCATTCAATGGTAAGCTCCAAGAGAGCAGGCACGCAGGTTATCCATCATCACTGCATCCCCAGCACACACAAGTGCCTACAAAGCAGTGGCAGTTCCACAAATCCTTGGCCGGAAGATGAGCGGCTGGCTGAGTGAATACAGGTGGTGCCCCAATGGCATGAAATCTACCCAGGCAGAATGCTCAGGGTTCATAGTTCACACTTCCAGCCTCTGAAGGCACAATAAAAAGTATGAACGCTCTCCTTGACCTCCTCCAGGATCTTCAGTCAGTTCAGGTCACACCTCTCTGAAGCCTGTTACAAAGCCTTCAGGGGTCTCAAGCCAACACTGCTGCAGCCCTCCCAGGAAAATACTGGGTTGGCCAAAAAGTTCGATCGGGTTTTCCATTGGCTCGTATGGAAAAACCTGAATGAACTTTTTGGCTAGCCCAATATATGTGGAGAGCAAAATATTATAAAATTGCCTCTGCGGGATATATGTATAACTGATTCACTTTGCTGTACACCTGAAACTAACACAACATTGTAAATCAACTCTACTCCAATAAAAATTAAAAAAATAAATAAATAGCCTCTGCCCAACAGAACCGAAGGGGCATATATGAGGAGATGGTTTACAAGTAAATACGGTAAGTGCCCCCTCCAGGTCACTCAGGAAAGAGACCAAGCTGGCTTCAGAAGAGGCCTTGCCTTCTCCGACTTTGTTCGGTGTTTTCCAAGCTCCTTTGCAGACAGGCTGTTCCTCCAGGAAATGACTTGCCAATCCAGACAAGGATGGCAAGCCAAGCCCAGGGGAGACTGGCTGAGGTCAGGCTGCTGCCTAACCCTGGGGTGGGGGCAACAGGAAACGGAACATGGCGCCAGGGAAGGCAGGCTCCTCACACAGGGAGTGTGAGGACAGGAGGCAGAAAAGATCTAACGGACGCTCTGTGCTTGCAAATTCAATCAAGACACGCAGCCTGGGAACAGGGCAGCATGTACAAAATGACGTTTATTGAATCCATTTTGGAAACGGACAGCATGAAAGGTTTTTGGTTTCGAGCCCACTCGGAGTTTAAGAGTCATGATCATTTCCTGTCATTAAACCTCAGCCACTGGAAGATCCTAGCTTAAATAACAAAAACGAATCTTCATCTTGTGAAGGGGAGAAAAAGTGGTTAAAAACACTACGGTTGGACTTCCCTGGTGGCGCAGTGGTTAAGAATCCGCCTGCCGATGTAGGAGACACGGGTTCAAGCCCTGGTCCGGGAAGATCCCACATGCCGCGCAGCAACTAAGCCCGTGCGCCACAGCTACTGAGCCCGCGTGCCACAACTGTTGAAACCGGCGCACCTAGAGCCCGTGCTCCACAACAAGAGAAGCCACCGCAATGAGAAGCTCGCACACCACAACGAAGCGTAGCCCCGGCTCGCCAAAACTAGAGAAAGCCTGCACGCAGCAACAAAGGTCGAATGCAGCCAAAAATAATAATAAAATTAAAACAAAAAAACAAAAAACAACACTACGGTTGTCGCTCTTGCAATAGCTCTGATGGCTAGAATGCTCATAGACATCAGCACAATTTTTATATGTACAGTGTGAAATACTGTACAAATATCAGGTGTGTACATCAAAGGTAAAGTTGTAAACTGGCTAACATTCATTAGCAATTAAGTACACTGGGTCTGTACTGACACTTCCATTCTCGGCAGAAGAGCTTACATATTTAACTGATGACTGATGTCCCCATCAGGGGCATTTTGTGTGTGGAAAAAGCATTTAAAGACATATATATCATTCAGGTTGTAAACTAAAAAAGCAAACCCAAGCATGATTAATTACTTTGCCTGGATCAATAAATACTAGTCCCAAGTGCTAAGTGTACCAATAAGGACAGAAGCCATCAGTTAAAATAAATCATCATGTTGTTACCTACTGATACCTGTTAGTGAATTTGTGGACTTTATCTAACGCATACACAGATTATTTTTTGTTTGAAATTCTCAGAAGATCTCCTTTGGACATTTCTCTTCCATCAATCTCTTAAAAGGCTGAAAACAAAACAACTTTTTAAACAAAATTTCCAAATCAAAAGCCATCAAAAGCATGCCTCTGGTCATATTTCAAATCTTCACCCAGAAGGGAAATGCTGTCAAGGCTTAGATGAGCTTAGAAGCTTTCCTCCTCTGTTGGCAGCTTAAACTGTCCTCATTCTCTCCCGGCCACCTCCTGCCATATTGGAAGCCAAACTGGCTCATGTCTCTGACATTTCATAAACAAAGTTTCCAAAGATTAACAGGATACCTAGAAGGTGCCAGAAGGGCCCAGGGGCCTTCTCTTTTTTCTGGAGCTGTTATCAGTGGGGCCAACAGGCAAATACAAAAAGAACAGGGAGGTCAACGGAGATAAAAAGCCCAGACCTGGATGGAGGGAGGAGTGCTGAGGATATATATAGCACAGTACCAAAGCCCGCTGCCCCCAAAAACATGTCAAGGCCCCACAGGTTATACATTCCAGGCACTTCTTTAATCACAGGGAATGGACATCTCTCCAAAAGGTCCTGCCCACATCTTTCCCAGCTCCCTGCACTGTAGAGCACTGAGACATCCCATTTGCTAGAACTCTCAGCTCATGAGACAAGCTGAGTCTCTCTATCTCAATAGAGAGAGCAACTTTTCCTATAAACCACAACACTCACAAACACAGGCCACACTGGATTCAAGTCCAGCTGCTTCCAGAGCTCTGCGGCCTCTAAGCCCTGCCCACCACGGATCACTTTCACCATGGACCACTTCCAGTCTCCTTTCTTAGGGGGTTTGCTGTTTTTCAGTTTGAAGACACACCCCATTGGAAATGAGCGGTGCAAGATCCTACGTGCAAATACTTGCAAGCAATTTATTTTTGAAACGATGCACATTTAAAAAATTCAAGTCAAATCCAGGAACAGACTGGTTGGTTGGTATCAGCTGGCCCCACCCCCACAATAGGAAAAGGGTCGTTTCTGAAATGAGAAAGGGAGGGAGGCACCAGCTACTCCACCAGGAAGGTTAGTTCCTTGAGTCGGGGAGGAAGCCTGAGAGGGAAATGCTGAGGCTTAATCAAAGACGGGGTTCCTCCAGCACTGTGGCCCTCCCGGGCCAAAAGCCAAGGGCAGCACACAGGGTCTGGATATAGGTGAGGACGGACCCTCACCCACCGGTGGGGCCACTCTTTCCCAGTAATTCTGAAACTGAAATGAAAGCTGCATTCCCAGAGTCAGGCTTGTGAGGGGCTGCAGTCTACTTTTACTCCACACAAGACGGAGAGAAGAGGTACCTCTCTATTGCCTCTTTTCACCCATCGGCCTCTGTATCACAAGGACCCTCAAGGGGAACTCCACACGCCAACACATCCTTGCTGGCTGTGTGTGTGGGTCGGACGACTTCCTGCTATAGGAACGGCACTGCGATATAGGGCTGGGAGGATCAGATAGTCCAATATCTGAGGGGAAAAGCCCAGAGAGGAGGATTTGAGTTGAGTCAGGCAGGCAAGGCTGAAAGTCAGAAGGTGAACATTAGGCAGTTGGATCTGTGTGGCCGCCAAGAGGTAGGTGGTCACAGTCATGAAAATGGAGAGGCTCACGACGGGGATTTTCCCAAGGGCGCTCACACTAGCCTGTACCTGGAAAGGCATAAGGCGGCATTGCCCAAAGGAAGAGCTCCCCTCGGCGGTCCTCGTGGATGAAGCCGCCCTCATCCTGGTGGCCAGGCAGGAGCTGGGAGGTCCCAGAGGCGGGCATTCAGCTGAGGGATGAACAGTTCAGCTCTGAGTCCTCCTGGCTGCCCGCTGCCACCTGCTCTGGTTCATCGGGGCCATCAGTGATGTTGGGCTCACTGGAGCACTGCCGGTGGGGCGGCGGGAAGCTGGGTGGCAGAAGCAGGCACTTGTCCTCGCCGCCAGGCTCCTCCCCTAAGCCCGAGTGCATCCTGGTGGCCATGGCCAGCAGCTGGATGTCCGAGTGGGCATTGGCCACCGTGTGTCGCCGGACACTGCCACACTTCTCTAGGTAGGCCTCGCCCTCTTGCTCCGTCAGAGGGGTCAGGGCCATCTCGTTCAGGGGCCGGCTGACGGCGGTCATCGGGGAGGCGTAGCTCAAGAGCGTGACCTTGGGCCGGGCCCTGGAGTGGCGCCTGGCTGCAAGAGAAAGACCAGCAGAGGTTGTGATTGCAGAGGGGTTAGTGGGGGTCAAAAACTCCTAATGAATTTGGGGGACGAGGAAGGCGGTGGCCCCACCTTCAGAGAGAGCTTTAGATGAAGCCCTAAAACGTAAGGGAAGAACTTGGCTATGTCTAAAGGCTTCTGTTGTAACTTTACTTGTCTATGCCTGATATGCCCCCCACAGTAGGGGTCACCAAAGGACTTTCCATGGTTGATTAGGTCCAAGGGAGTCTCCCCCCGCTTTCCCCGCTGCTGCCCGAGCTTCATGGGATTTGCCCTCAATTCCCTTTCAACCAGTCTCCTCTGAAGACCCGGGCACTGGCTGGACCAGCTGCCAAAAGAAGCCCTCGGCTCTATTCAGCATGATGTGCTCTCTGCAGTGTCAACAGAGGAAGTGGAAAAGGCCTCATAAGCTTAGGTCTGGAGGAACAGGTTACTGGGGGGAGCTCGGCTATCAAAGCGAGGGCAGTGGGACGTCCTCCAGATCGTCCTGAAGCTGGACTATCGACGCTCCCAGCAGGTCAGTGGTCTGAGACCCGTGTTCTGTTCAAGTCAATACTCTGGAGTCAACCAGCCTTTCACAGCACCAAAGAATGGATGACGCTCTGTGGCTGGCCCCACTGAGGAAGACAGAGAGAAGGCTGGACAGGAATTATTATAAAACTGCTGCTTCTTGAATTCTCACCACACTCTAGAAAATATGCTCAACCTCAACATGCTTTTGTCTTTTGAATCCTCCTTAAACTGAACCTAAGTTATGATCATTTTCTCATCTGTAAAGTGGGAGACAATATGAATATCAGAGAGGCAGTAACAAGCCTACGCTCACACGGACAGAACGTAGTAAAGCTGGGACGCAAACAAGGTCTGTCTCACTCCAGACCTCACTCTTGCAAGCTGCCCACACAACGTACACATAGTGAGACTGAGCATCTCGTGGGAAGGACAAGCCACGTACATGGGGTTCAAATCCAGGGAGAAGAATCCAAAGGAGGAAGCACGTGTACCAGCAACACCCAGTTCCGAGGGCCTCTCATCTCCCGCCTTCACAAGGACCAGGCCAGTCCAGAGACCTACAGTGTGGCCGGAGTAGGGACCAGGGTAAGCCTGCCTCCCCAAGGTCCCAGGGAAGCCTCCTCTGCAGGCACTGTCCTCTTCTCCCGCTCAGGCACTGTGTCTGCATCACGAACTGGATGAAAGACCCCAGCGAGGCAGAGGAGGTGAGGATGGAGGGCTGAGGAAGGGTGGGTTCTGTTCAAAGCCTTTTCTCCTTTTCTTCGGCCCTCTTCCTGCCAGTGCACACGTCTCCCAGCCTTCCAACCGCCTACCTCGTTGCGTGTGTCGCTGCTTTCCCCAGCTCCCTCATCCCTGAGACCCCAAAGACTCAGCAGGGGATGCCGTGGGGAGAAATGAAGAAGGGTTGACTGCGCTGGTACTCCCAGCACCCCTGACAGGATCACAGAGGGGGAGGGGGAAAACTAGTCTCTAAAGGGAGGGCAGACAGTGCTCACTGGTCACACGCTGGCCTTGGGGACACTCGGCCCATGCTGCTCTAGTCTAGTGTCAGCTCTTCCCATGGATCTGGAGGCCCTGATACATGTTCTCAGCATGTGCTCCTAGATGGGCATTGCAGTGAGGCTGCCATGTCCACCTGCAAAGCTCTCAGCAGTTCCCAGCACTGGACGATTTTCCATGTCCATATATGCACATGTGTAGTTACGTATATGTGCATATGTATGTACATACGTGTGTCTATATGTATACATATACACATATATATATATATACACACACATATACACACACACATAGGTATAAACAATGACAAGAGAATGAAATGCTAACCCTTAGGACTAAGTTCACCAAGACTACTGGCTCAGAGCCCCAGGGGAGCTGTTTGGTGCTAATAGCAATAACTGATATTTCTCAAAACCAAACAATAATACATAGAATTTAGAGCTTACTGAGAGTGTTCCCATCTGCCGTCTCACCGTTGAATCCCAATCTCCCTCTGAAACACTAGGACGGCTCTCATCCTCCCCATTGCTCGGAGGAGGAAGACTGAGACTTGGCCCAACCCTCTGAGGCTCTAAATGGCAGACGCTCCCCACTACACACCGCTGCCTCTCAGGGCTCCGCCGCTGCGCTTGAGCCGGCCCACCCTCTGAATTCAGGTAACAGCAAACACGGCCTCCAGTAGTGCCAGACAGAGGCTGCGTCATCAGCCCCTTCTCTGGGGAAGAACGAATAGGAGACAGAATGCCAAGGAGCCACCAGGACAGAAGAATCGATGCCAGACGTCGGCAGAGGTCCTCTCAAGCATGGGTGCTTGTACGTGCCAAGCCGCACATTTCTATAATGTTCCCACGTTTTTACAATAACCATGTATTACTTTTATGATCACAGAAATCGGTAACTGTAAAGCAGGAGCACCGGAAGAGTTCAGAGAAGCAGGGACCTCATTAAAGAACCATCCATTACAAAATGCCCTTGAAAACAATTCATTTCTCTCCTGCTGCTCTTAAAAGCAAGCACACTCTAGGTTGGCAGTGGCAAGACCCAGGTTGTGGCCCTACAACCAGCCTGGCAGGAGACTGGGCTGGACTGTTCGGTGAGCATTGACTACATGCAGATCCAGGAAGAGGAAAGAGGTAGGACAGAGCCCAGGCCCAGGACATGGGATGAGGTGAGGGCCTGGGGGACAGATGTGCACGGTGGACACACACAGAAGCTCTGGGGGAAAGAATTCGTTTGATGATTTCCATAGTAGAATGAACTAGCAAGGTGTCTCAGATGGGGGCTTGGGCATTGTCCATCTCTCACACCGTTAGTTCAGCACCCCAAAGGCCCTGGAGGGTTCAACAGGCAGCAAACTGACAAGACAGGCCACTTGGGCTGCTGCGGAGAGATGGAGCCAGAGGGAGGGCGGCCAGCCTGGAGGAAGGGGTCCCCATGACATCTGCCCCCTCTTTCAGCAAACACATCTTGAACTTTGTGCAAGATGCTGTGCGCACTGCTGAGAGCAAGAGAAATGTAAATCTGATATGGGGCCTGCACGGGGCCTGGAGCGCAGGGGGTACGTGCGTTGGAGAGGGGTAGAGTCTCAGGCGCAATCATTAACTGAGCCTCTACTCTGCACTGTATCAAAAAAGGACACGCTTCACTGACATGATCTCCTGCTAACTATTTTGCAGAAAAGGAACCTGAGGTTGAGATGCTATATCATTTTACAGCCACGATTAGTGATGAAACCGGGATTCAAACCCAAGGCTGACAGCACAGCCCTTGCTCCTGACCTCTGGGAGGCCTGCACACAAATCAGTGTCAAATGGCAGGGCAGGGCTACAGACAGAGCACTCTCAGGATTCAGAGGAGGAGTCGTGAAGAGGGGTCGTTCTAGATGGGCCTGCTCCTTTGAGAGGGATGGACAGCCTGCACCCCAGCTGGTGGTTCATTTATCCCCTCCCTCGGACGAGAGGTCTATGCCAGGCCTGGGATACAGGTGAGCCACATGCAACGAGCTCCCGGTCTAAGGGGGAGACCAACGAATAATCAGGCCATGACTACACACCATGGTAAGGGCCAGAATGTGGTTTGGGGTCCAGAGAAGGGAAGGGGAGGTACATACAACTCCTCACCTTCCACAGGCCCCAGGCCGTTCTATCTGGGGCCCATAATACAGCAGGTGGCAGCTCTGCCTGGGCCCTGCCCTGAGACAGGGAGTCTCCTTCCTCCTCTGTGCTCGGCCCTCTGCAGCTCAGAGACGTTAAGTAACTTACTCCAGGGCACACAGCTGAAGCCCAGCCCTTGTGGTTTCCAGGGCCCCGTTCCTGCGGCTGGCCTCACCTCTCTCCTTAGGGCTGTTGCCTGACGCTGACTGAGAGGCCTCCAGCTCTTCCTCCTGCATTCTGGGTGGAATGTGTTGGCTCCCAAGACTAGGTGTGGGCACAGCCGAGACCACAGGGGCCGCTGGGCTGTGTGAGTCCCCTGGGCAGACAGTGTGTCCTTACGAAGCTCCCACTGGATTCCAGAGCCAACCCCAGGACAAGTATATGCCAAGCTGTGTCCCCGGCGAGGTCAGACCCCGCTAGGGCCCCTTGGGAGGCCTTAAAACTGAAGAGCAGGCCTGGAGCTGACAGCG
Organism: Orcinus orca; assembly: GCF_937001465.1. Classification (NCBI taxonomy): domain Eukaryota; kingdom Metazoa; phylum Chordata; class Mammalia; order Artiodactyla; family Delphinidae; genus Orcinus; species Orcinus orca. Next base: position 22,343,359 of record NC_064566.1, read on the forward strand.
GCCTCCCCACACCGTGGCTGCTTGCTCTCTTTTCCCTCTTTTTCTTATCCGTATCAGGGAAAGCTGGGCCCTGCCACTCAGAGAAGGAAATTTCCATTAAGGGACTGACTAAGCTGTGGACCTCCCCTGGGGCCTAAAAACTAGTCCCTCCCCTGCAAGGGGGCCCTTGGAGCAGGGAGAGGGGCTGGGCCCTGCCACCTCCTGTACCCACTTCCAGGCCTCCTCCCGCCTGTCACATGGGGTATGGCGAGGGGAGCCTTTGTTCCCCCCTCACTCCCCAGGCGCCCTGCTGAGCCCTGGCATTCATCCCTCTGCTCCGGAGCCAGACGTGGCAGCTCCTTTCAACTCCCCAGAGAGAAGCAAAGCCTGGAGGAGGCGGTCCTTTCTTGGGGACTCAGTTCCCAGGCCTTTGATCTCCCAGGCTCGCCGGCCGGGCCCCACTGGAGTGGCCCCCATAAGGCAGGCATTGTGATCCCTGCCCACCACGTCCACGGTGGGCGTCCCTCTTCAGGCCCCGGCACCTGAAAGCCCATGAATGCCTACTGGGCACGGGGACGAGTTACAGTATGTTGAGGAAAAGGGCCCTCCCCCGAGGGAGGACACAATGGGGATACATGGGTGGGAGGCCAGGCTTCCATGTGGGAGACACTGCGCACTACCCAGGCCAGGGCAGCGGCCTGCAAACTTGGGAAACCAGAAAGGTAGAAACATGGGCCTGACCTCTGACAAAGCAGCCTGGATTTTTTTGTTTTCTTGGGTTTTTTTAAGATTTCATTATCTTCCTCCTCTTCCCCACACTCCGTCTGCCCCAGAAAAGTGACAGCTTCGGCAGGGAGGACACACACACACACACACAAACACACTCTCACTCCATCACGGCCTTGGACTCATCTTTTCTCTCTGAAGCGAGCCTTGCACATCTGCAGGGTGAGGCTTAACTCTCAGACCCATCGGCCTGGCCAGTAGGAAGAGGGCCTGCCCTTGAGTCCCCAGATCAACCCGTGTGGGCACGTGGGTGCAGTGGGGAGCCCCCTGGAAAACCACTTCTCTGGCTCTGGTCACCTACCCCATGTGACCCGGGGGGCATTTCTTACCAACGCTGAGTCTGAGGTCATGACAGCAGGCACCCTCGCAGCGGGCATGCCAAGCCCTTGCTCAGGGCCTGGAAGGTGACGAGCATTTGATAAGGGGTGGCTTTGGAGATGACGGTCCCAGCTGCCCTTGACCCCTCCCACCGAGTCAGGCCCAGAGCGGCCGTGGCAAAGCCCTCCCGAGGGTCCAGGGATCTCTCATGTCCGCTCCATCTCCTCAGTCTTTACCTCGGCCGGCCGTCATAACAGGCAGCTGCCTTTTCCACAGGCAGGAGAAATGTCATTGCCTCCAACCGACTGAGGGGAAGACTGAGGCCCAGAGACTTCTCTCTTTATCTAGAAAGGGGTGTCCTCGATAAGGAAGGGCACCTTCGTGGCCGTGTTAGCTTTTTGGTATCCAGGGGTTTGGGATGACATGTCGGTCTCGGACACCTCTTGGGCTAAGGAGTGTGTGGACAAAGAATGTCGGCTGCCGTGTCAGTAAACAAAGGAGTTGTGGCCATCAAGCCCTCAGCCACAGAAGCTGCCCCCTGAGGGGATTCAGGATGGAGAAGAGCAGGATACTGGCCCTAGAGAGTTAAGGTGGGTATCAAAGGAATGATTTCAATGAGCCCAGACTCTTGCATCTTCCCATATGCAGAAAAGCGCAAAATTCACTGACTTGAGACGTCTGTTTTTCTTTAACAGTATTCTCTCAATGTTCCGACTACCTGGTCTTTGTTGCAAAAACTTCTGCATATCCTGGCTCCTCCCTTACCTCATTGGAACAGTCCCTCAGAGCTCTCTGAGAAGCTGTCTTCTGCACTTAAGTCCTCAGTGTGTCCGTCGAATAAAACATAATTCTCAACTTTCAGGTTGTATATTTTTTTCAGTCGACAACTGAGAGGGAAAGACCAGCTCCTCCGCTGTCCCTCAGTGAAATCAGTCACCTCCTAGGAGTTGACGGAGTGGGTGGGGTGTGGGTGGAGTGTGGGGAAAAGCTGGTAAAGGGCAAACAGCTCCGGGCTTTGGAAGCCTGTCTCCAATAGCCAAGCGACCTTGACCTTCATTCACCTCCCCTGTGCGTGGGAAGGTGGTATCCAGCCCACCCGCACAGTGCCCAGGATGTGGTCTGTGTCCCGGGGCTTTCCGTGCCATCAGCCACGCTAAAACTCTAAGGCCCTCTCAGTTCCTCCAATGCTTCACCCTCCTGCTCCCCGCCCTCCTCCCCCCAACTCCAAAACCCTCCCAAAGATCCTTCCCTTTGCCCGGGACAGTCTTCCTTTCCCGTTTACTCAGCTAACTTATATTCATCCTCCAGGTCCCACTGCAGATACCACTTCCTCCAGGGAGTCCTCCCTGATTTCCCAGTCCCGGTGAAGTCCTCCTGCCGTGGGCCCTGGACTTCCCCACTCAGAGCACTCGTACACTGATGAGTCATCGTCTATTGCTTGTGACTTCCTCACCAGACCCTGCATCCCAGAGGGCAGGGATGGGTCAGTTTTGTCACAGATAAACCTGCAGCACCTCACAAGGTGCCAGGGACAGGGTCTCAGTACACATTTGCTGAAACAATAATATAATAAAAAAATAATCAAAAGAAGGTCATTTCCTTCCCTCTCTGCCCCTACTGTGACAACGCCCCAGAGAAAAGGATTGTCCTTGGTATAAGAATAAAACCTCAGGCCTTTGGTTTATAATTTGATGAAAGTATGTTTTAGTCTTATTATAGCTGAAAAGTTGAAGGTATCCCTTCTTAGAGCAAGTCCTCACCAAACAAACTTCCAAATCTATTCTTGTTCCCGGCTCTAGGCCCAGAGGATGGTGGGGTCCGTGCCATGGCCTGGCTAACCCGCTGACATCTTGACACCTGCCCCAAAAACTCGGGGCCAGTTGCTGGGCCAAAGCCGGAAGGTGGCGCCCAGGCCTCCTCACGGGGAGGGCAGGGGACTGTTTTCCTTCAGCCGGGTGGAATGAGGGAGGGAGGCAGAGAAGGAGGGAGTGTGGAGGACCAGGCTCGGGCCAGCACCCTCGGATCTGTGGTGGCTGTGGTTACACTGGTGTCTCCAGAGAAGCATAAACGGGGCCTGAAAACTGTGGCCGGCCCTGCCTTTCTCTGCAGTCCTGAGGCCCAGGAAGGGGCGGGAAGCCTGCTGGAGGCTGCTCCTCCCCCCTTTTCTTTGAAGCTCAGCTAGGTCTCCATGCAAGCAAGAAGAGGGGGCAAAAGGTTCCAAATTTGGGGAATCCCTTTCCGCCTCTGCACCTGTCTGTGGGTGCTGGTCACCCCAGCCCCAGGTACAGACGCCGCCCATCCGTCTAACAAATATAGTTTTTTGAGTGCCTACCGTGTGTCAGGCACCATCCTGGATGCTGGTGATAGAACCACGAGCCCAAAGTTCATGCATTTGGGGGATTTTCATTTCAGAGGGGAACTGAGCCATATCTTTTATGATATTCTGTAGCTATTTTCCCATCTAGGCCGTGGTCTCCCTGAGAGAAGGAACAGACCCAAGTCATCTCTAGATTCGCCAGGGTGACTAGTACAGAGCCTGAATGCTAGCTTTACAGTCACTGAAAAAGGCCACAACGGGATCTGTCCCCCAGTCCAGGAGCCCCTGTCCTTGGTGTGAAGGCCCCGGTGGTAACTATAGAAATGTAGTGGGCAGCCAGCAGCTGTACCTCCAGCCACACACACAATGAGCTGGCTTCACATTCTGAGCTGCTTTCAAAGGGAAATTCATCACTGGTGGTTTTTCCACTCATGGGGGGATGGGGTGCAGTAAGGCTGTTTCTGGTATGAGATACAGGAAAATTAACATCGCAGGCACCGAAAAAGATCAAAGATGCGGATCAAACGAGCGCCGCCACGGAGGTACGGTAACAGTGCCTTGGGAGGAACTGCCAAGAGGGGAGGTTACCGAGACACAGGCCAGCGGGAAACACGAGCGATGGACGTGCAGAGATTTGCACGACGCACATGGGAAGCAAAGGGCTTGGGGTATAATCGGGGCTCGGTAAGACATAGCTGGTATCATTGCCACGGAGGCTCCTGGCAGCTTGAGAGCCGTGCCCCTTACCCAGTGTGTACGTGGGGCCTGAGACGCTGCGGTCCTCGCTGATGCCGAGGAAAGGAGAAACGACCTGCTTCACCAGCTCCTCCAGATGCAAATAACCCTCGCTTGGGCCTGTGGGCTCATGGACACTCTGGAAATAAACACCCAAGAGAGACAAAGGTCAGTCAAAGTCCGACTACCCTCCTACTCTATTCAAGGCAGGCCGCATCCTTGTGGCTGAAAGGAAGGACAGCCAGGACTGAAGCCTCAGGCCCTTGTAATGGGTGGCAGTGACCAGCACCGCGCACGGAGAGCACCGTGGCCTCTGCGGTTGGATCCCACCCCGATGAGGGGCCCGTGGGAACTGTCCCCACCCCAGCTCCAGGGCTGAGGTCTGAGTGGTTCCAACCGTAGCACTCTCACCCGCACTGTCACAATGACTGTTTCACACAGGGCACACAGGCGCTTTATATAAGCACTTCATGTGTATCAGAGCACAGAGGCCTCCCAACAGCCCTCATCATCTGCCTTATACACATGAGTTAAGTAAGACCCAGAAAGCTCATGTAACTTGCCCAGGGAGACACAGCTGGACAGCGGCAAAAACCTGGGACCAGAACACAAGCTGTCTGGCTCCAAGCCCGTCTTACTGCCCCTTGTTAATTAGCTCGAAAAGAAAGGGGAACAGAATTTGGAGAAGTCCAGAACAGTAGAAGAAAGGGGGTGTCACTGTGGAACTAGACACACATTTAGCACCAAGATGAAGGATCAGTTCAAAAGCCCAGCGCGACAGGAGTCCTCAGAGCTAAAAGGAGCCAGAAGGTCACCAAGGTTTTCTAGAAAACCAGCGGACTCCAAGGGAATTCAGTTTCTCACTGGAAAGCCCTGGAAGCCAGGTGGTCTTGTTGAGGTGCTGCAGGGGAGCAGAGACAAGGCTCTGCGGGGGCTATGCTCAGCCCAAAGGGTGGTCCCATCGAATTCTCAACGCGGAATAGGTTTTATGTCACCCTCACTCGAAAAGTGAAAACTCTCCACTGCACTGGAGTTTTGGAGGCTGGGCCATGAAGGGGGAAGGGCCAGTCCTACAGGCTGGAGATCGCTGGGTGAGGGGTAAGAAGCCCCGAAGGAAACTGGCTGACGTGGTCCCTCGTCAGCTCCATCACCGTGCGAAGGAGGTGGCTGGGGGCAGTGGGAGGGAGGGGGAAGCTTAAGGAAACACAGAGGAGGCTGAGGAGGGGCTGTGATGCAGAAGACTTGGGAGTTAGGGCTGGGAAGGGCCTGGAAAAGAAATGAAGAGAAAATGCAAGTGGGGCTACCTGGCGCTTGAAGTGGGTGATGATGGGGAGACGACTTGGTGGTTTTTCACGCCCCCAGGTTCCAATACTGCTTAGCAGGAGCTGAAGCATTGGGAAAGGCCAGCAGTGGAAATAAGATGCTTCACACACAAATCTGCCCAAATGGAAGGGGATCCTCCAGGCAACAGAAGGGCGCAGGGAGCCTTATTCATGCTCCCAGAGACCCACCCCCGGCCTCAAAAGTGGACCAGTTTCAGCCCCAAAACCACCTTGGTTGGGTTTCAGAGCTGAGGAAACTTTTTTTTCTCATTTTTTTAATGCCTTGATATTTCTTATCTAAGCCTCTCCCCCTCTACAATTCCTAAGCACTAAACAGAGAGGGATGACAGAATAAGGAAAAGAGGAAGGAGGTGGGAAGAAAATGCTTAACTAACAAATGCATTGATCCGGAGCTGGGTGGTTTTCTCCCTGGGCTGAGAACTTGACTTGCACACAGCCCTCTAGGAGGGAGCTGCCCTCAGCCCTTGGCCTGGCCACTGGACGGGCTACGTATCTGCAAGGCCCAGTGCAAGAGGAAAACGCGGGGTTCCTGGTTCAAAACTTGTTAAAGAGTTTCCCGATGGCGACAGGAGATAATTAAACCAAGCACGGGGCCCTGCTGAGACTGGGGGCCCTGGGGGCCGGCCCGGCAGGGAGCACTCCTGCTTGGCTTGGCGGGTCCCCTAGGAAGGGACCATTCTAGGATGGTCTCAGACCTGTCTGCCACTGCCAGGGGGAACCGGATCTCCACAGTGGTCAAGATCTCTGGCTCAGCCTCTTCCTGGATAGCCTAAGGACAGGAGTTCATGGCCCGCAGTAGTTTGAAACCCTTGTATATTTTGGGGAGGGAGGGCTTTGTTCAGGGACATTTTGGAAAAGCACTGGGAAAGGGAGAGATGGCCTGAGAAATGGCTCTTTTCTCCATATGAGTTAGGCAGGGAAAAACCAGCCCCAGATCTCATGGCGCTGTGGGAAGTAGGGGCCCAGGGAGAGAGCAGAGCAATTCTAACTACTGGGGCCTGAATTTCCTGTAGCAGGAATGGTCCCAGGGTAGTACAACCTGCACGCTCCATTCAGATCCAGAAGCTGCCGCCCCTGCCACCCAAGGAGCTGGACCTGGACTGGGGAGAAACCTGCCGTTGTCACTGTCACACTCCCGCCTCCGGCTTCCTGGCTCCCAGAGTGTAGAAGAACATGGACCAGGGAACCAGTCCCAGGAGGCCCTCGGGGAAATGAGGCCAAATGTCCTGTGTTAAAGAGACCATCTCAGAAGCTCATGGGGCGTCTCCAAGTACCCTGGGAGGCTGCGGGAGGGGAGGCAGCGGTAGCCGGGAGAGGCTAGGTGGGAAGGTAGAAAGAGCGAGAGCTGAGGAATGGGTGACAAATCCAGCTCTCTTACAAATCGGCACGTGACCTTGAGTTAGTTTGCCAACCTCTCTGAACCTCCATCTCATCTGTGAAATGGGAAAACAGAGACTGTTTCCTTGCCCGACTTCCCACAATATAAATGGAAATGGAAGTGTGGAAGCCCAACTTTCCTTTCCTAATCTTCCTCTCCGAATCCCAGAGGCCTCCTTTTCTAGACTCCTTCTTCAGGACCCAAGCCCTATTTTATGCTTCACAGACCTGAGCTGCATACGCATGCTTTCCTATCCCCATTCCTTCTCCTTCCTTTTCATAAAAATACTTGACCTGGTATTCTAGCCAATGACACCCCCTCTTGTTCTGTTAGGTAAGCCTTCCTCCTCTCTGACCTCAGGAAAGGGGGAGAAGGCCCAGAAGGATGGCCCAGTTAGAGAACCGGAAGAAAACAGCAGCTGGTGGGGAGGGAGAGATCAGGGGTTCCACACCTGACGTTCCACCCCTACCGAGACGGCAGCCAGGGAACCTCACCATGACCAAGAATGAAACTGTCTTCCTTGAGGATGGGCTCAGAGCTGAGGCTGCAGCATCTGAACTTGGTACAGAGGTCAGAGAGGCATAGCAGCCACATTTTGGGGATGTCCTTAGGCCACAAGCCTTGTTTCTTGGAACTGTGCACCCCTATCCACAGAACCGGGCTCCCGGAGGCCATGTTTATTCTATGTGATCCTATTCAAGGTCCTAGCCGATTGCGCAAAGGGGAGTCACGTAGCCCGAGCTGGGCCAATCAGTCTTTCCCCTGAGTGTACATGGTTCTAAATCTTACTACCTCGTGCTGTGGGACCTCAGGCAAACACATAAACTTCCTGGGTTTCAGTCTCCTCATCTGTAAGACGGCACTAACAACAGTGTCCAGCTCATAAGGTTCGGATTATCTGATTCAGAAAGCAACACACTTTAAGTCCTTGGCCCACGCCTGGCAGATAGCCGGGAACCAACCAGGGTTAGCTCATCTTCCTATCGTTGATCTGGAATTGGGATTAAGAGATGCTAGGCATCCACCTGGGTCATCTCTTGGTGGAAACATGCAAGCCGTGGGATGCCACGTTTGTCGGCGCAAACTGAAGCACTGACTGCAACTCTGCAGAGAGAGAGAGAGAGAGAGACCAAGTCCAAGAAGGCCAGGAGAGGCAGGGTCAGAGAGAAGCCAGGTGGACCAGATACGAGTAGAGACCAGTAAGTGGAGAGAGGCTGGCAGTTTTGTGGGCTGACGTGGTCTCACTTGTGGCTGTAGCCCCTGAGGACCTTTCCTGTGGGTTCCTGGTCTGGCTTGAGCTGGGATGAACTGGGTTCTGGTCGTAACTTACAACGCGAGGCTCCCTGACATGACAGGATGGGGGAGAAGGGTGTCCACTCCCTGAAGGACGGGGCAGTGTGCCTCTGGCTTCCCCCGGGATCCCAGCACGCAGCACAGCACCAGGGACCTTGACGGTGCACAGTGGACACACAGCAAATGGACAAATGAACTGGAACGTGACCTATGACACTAAAGGACACTAAACTGAGCCAGGGTGCTCTGGCCACAGGGCCCTTTCCCCCTCAACCTGCAGTGATGTCTCCGCCCAGCCTCACCTGCAGGATGAGCAACATCTGGACGATGGACGAGGGCAGCTGGGGCTGGGCCAGCAGCAGCAAGTCATCCAGCTTCACCTTCAGCAGGACCAGGTCTCGGAAGCCCAGCAGGGAGATCTGGCGGATGGTCAGCTCCTGGCCCTGGCAGGAGAGAAGAAGCAGCAGCATCGGGAGGTGAAAGCTGGCGGGATCTGCCACCCACCACGTGGGGGCCAGCAAAACAAATGGATGGTCGGGGGGAACGAGGTGTCTGCAAGGCCCGGGGGGGGCTGTCAAACAGTCACAGACTTGGCCCCTGTCCTTCAGAACAAAAGCCTCATTTACGATAAGGTGTGACTCGCTGATTCGAAAAGATCCATGCACCCCAATGTTCATAGCAGCACTATTTACAATAGCCAAGATGTGAACACAACCTAAATGTCCTAGACAGATCGCTGGATAAAGAAGGTGTGGTGCGTGTATATAAATACACACACACACGCACACGCACACGCACACGCACGAAGGAATACTACTCAGCCATAACAAGGAATGAAATTTTGCCATTTGTAACAACATGGATGAAACTGAAGGGTATTACGCTTAGTGAAATAAGCCAGACAGAGAAAGACGAATGCTCTGTGTTATCACTTACACGTGGAATCTAAAACACAACAAACTAGTGAATGTAACAAAACAGAAACGGACTCATAGATACAGAGAACAAAGTAGTGGTTACCAGTGGGGAGAGGGAAGAGGGCAGGGGTAACACAGGGGTAGGGGATGAAGAGGTACAAACTACTAGGTATAAAATAAATAAGATACAAGGATATATTGTACAGCACAGGGAATATAGCCAATATTTTATAATAACTTTAAATGGAGTATAATCTATAAAAACATGGAATCACTATGCTGTACAACATTGTAAACTAATATTGTAAATCAATTATACTTCAGATAAGGTGTGACTCAACCTGCCTAGATGACCCAAAGGTGATACAAGACACGTACAGTGGGGGCCATGGTGTGCTAGTGGTCAGAAAGGAGGAAGATGAGGAGAAACGAGACGGAAGGTCAACAGCGCCTCCCTACAGGCAAGGCTGCTTCCTCAGCTTCACCCATTCAATACCTGCTCACCTATCATGTGCCAGGCAAAGAAGGAAACACAGGACCTGTTAGACTCTTCTGCAAATGCAAGAAACACAGGAAGAAAAATCACGGGGAAAGTAGAAGAAAGGGACTTGTTCAACCATGTAGGCTGGGGGCAGAGGGTGAAAACAGTAACTAATGATCATAAGAGCTGTGACCCTTACTAAGCTCTGACCATGTGCTAGGCTTGATTCTCAATATCCTAGATGTAAATGGCACATTTAATCCTCACGACCACCTCTGAGATAGATACTACTCTAAAACCTGCTCCACAGATGAAAAACCCTACACCCAGAGTGACAGCAATTTACCCAAGATAGAGCTGATCTCAAACCTAAACTATTTGATTTTAGAGCTCCTAAAGGTTCCCAAAACAGAAAGGGAAAGGAGGGCCCATTTCCTGGACTCTCCTCTGCACATATACATACAGCGCACAACAAAAATCACCTTGGTAGAGGTGAGGTATCACTAGGGTATCCTCCCAAAGACGACATAGCTTCCCATCCCTCAAGTTGACCAAGGTTTAAGGAAGTTTTGCACTTCCTGCAACTCCTTAGGGTTTTACAGAAACATGGGCAAGAGAGGTTTTGCCATCCCCACATCCCCCTACCCTCCAGTCCCAAGAGATACACGCCACCCATGCTTCACAGGCTCAGCTTAACCACTCCTGGATTGCCTTCCCCAACCACCTCCAATGACAGCAGTCCCCCCACTTTCCTCAAGGTCCTACAGTTTCTATTCTTTGCACCACATCCCAGCACTCGGCATTGACTTTCTATCTCATAGGTATCTGTACCCTCGCTTCATCGCCAGGACTCCTTTCACTTTACAAGACAGAAAAAGGCAAGCAAAGTTCCACACCCTTGAACACAGTGGGCACGCAAACACATCGTCCAGTGAGGAAGCAGGTCTCACACAGACACTTACACAGCGAGAAGGACCTAGCTGGACAAACAGACACCTCTGGGGGTGTCACTACCAGTGGTAAGAGTCCCTAACTCAGGGGTTCTCAGAGTGGGGTGTCTGGACCAGCAGTAGCACTTGGGAAATTGTGTGGGGGAGGGGCAGACAGGGGCAAGAGCAACCCTTGCTAGATCTTAGAATTTTTCAAGAGAAGCAGGACAGTACCATCCTCAGACTCATGCAACTGGGCCCCTGCCTGGATCTGAGGCTAAGAGGGCCCCTCTTGGGCCTCCAATGACTGCACGGGGCCATGCCCACTCAGATCCCTCCCCCCCATTCTAAATCCATCTGGGTGTCCGCACCTTGGAGTTCCCTGCCCAAATGGTCCTAAGGGGGACCTAGGTCTACACTCCCTCTCCAGTAGGACTGCCAAATAAAGCAGAGGCTGTCCAGTTAAATTTGACTCGTTTTTTAGCATAAGTATATCCCAAATACTGCATTATTCATTGTTTATCTGCAATTTAACTCAGCATCCTGTATTTTGATTTGCGAAATCTGCCAACCCTACCTCCCTGGTGTGTCTTCTTAAGACCCACTGTTGGCCGAAGAGTGAGTATTGCAGAGAAGGGAGAAGTCTGTGGACACAGGGAGTGAACCATCCACATAAATGCTTCAAATCCTCTCGCAGGGGTGCAGGGTGGAGCTGAGGATGAGATGAAAAGAGCAGTGCGCTGCAGGCCAGACACTTCTCCTGGAATTGTTAGGGGCAAACCTGAATTGGGAGATGGACTCTGAAGGCATAACCTCCCAATTTTTAAATATTTGACATGTATTTAAAAGAATTCCAACTTCCTTTAAAATACCACTCAGAGCAAACAAAGCACGTGGGCCCTTACCTCTGGTCCAAGGTAATTCCTACCTTTGCTAATGGCTGCATTGTTGCAGCGCCCACGCCTGCACTTCAACAAACCTGATTAGATATGATGCCTTAACCGCAGTGGGAGGAGCGCTCGTGAGCACATAGCAGCATAAGCGTGTGACAGAGACATACATTTTGGAGAGGAATATTTATTGGTCAGTCTGCCTGAGAAGCTGTCCATTCTGACCCGGCACTGACCAGTCCTGCTATTGGCCCCTTCAGGAAGGTAGAGGGAAACCAACGCATGTGGTAGAATGAGCTGAGCTCACAGAATAAGAAGCATAAGAGATGCTACTCGGTTTTACTCTAAATTCCTCATTCTGCAGGAGATGAAACAGAGCTGTGCCTAGAAACAGGAAATGAGTTTGCCCAAACCCAGCTACTGATTCCAGGTCCCCAGTTCTTTCTGCAACATCATGGGCCTTCTCGTATTCAGGAATCCCTTACAAGGGGTGAGGAACATTGTCCCTTTCCCACAATTTGGGAGCCACAGAAAACGTGCCAGAAAATTGTGCTTCAAAGAAGGGGGTGGAGAAAAGAAAGAAAAGGAAAGAAAAAGTCTCCTTGCCCCACCTTCCCTACTTCTGAAAAGTAAGAAGAAACAACCCACTCCAAGAATATACAGACATACTCAAAACCAAGAGGGAAGAGAGCGCCTACCAATTGCTAGGTCTGCAGGCACTGCTCGTTGCTTGAGGTTAGATGCTGACTATAGAACAGAGTGGCCTTCCAAGGATGTCCGAGGTCCTGAGCCGGCTCAGGCAGCGCCCAATCCCCTGGTTTTCCCCCATTCACTGGCAGGCCCCAGGGGGCAAAGGCCAAGGAATGAGACAGGCTGCCCAGACCGGCAGGAGGATGTTCCCCAGTAAGACTGACCTGAACTGGATAGAATATTGCCTGCAGGGTGGGGAGCGTCTCAGTGAAGAAGTGGTCCCAGACGTCAGCCAGAACCTCCATGCGATTTTCACCTACATGAGGGCGAGAAGATGGGAGGGGAGGAGGAAAGAAAAGACCTTGGTCATTACTTGCAGGAGAGGCCAGGAGACAGTTCCACGTCAGACGGAGCATGGGACGGTCGTGAGAGGAAGCTCATTACCTACTTTTTTTTTTTTTTTTATAAATATTTATTTAGTTGCATCAGGTCTTAGTTGCAGCACACGAACTCTTAGTTGCAGCACGCGAACTCTTAGTTGCGGCGTGCACGTGGGATCTAGTTCCCTGACCGGGGATCAAACCCGGGCCCCCTGCATTGGGAGCATGGAGTCCCAACCACTGCACCACCAGGGAAGTCCCTCATTACCTACTTTTGATCCACAAGTGTTACTACAGTAAACATGGGATTGGATGGGAAAACTCGACTGAAAATATGCCTTCTCTCCCTTAATCCAGAAAAGGGAGCTGAATTTTGAAAAGCACGCCATAACTGCTATCGTCACGAGAATGGTTACAACATTATCAGGCCCTGTGCTAGATTATTTATCTATAAGCTATCTCACGAGTAGACGCTATTACCCCACTTTACCTCAGACAGGCCAGGTATCTGGGCTCAAAGTCACACAGGTAGAAGGCCAAGCTGGGATTCCAGAACCCGTGCTCTTGCCCGTACAATCCAGAAAGATCATGTGCACAGTTATAAATTATTTTGTTTTTCATAATCACTAAGACACTGGCTTTTCAGTCTAGATTTGAGCTGTCACTTGAGAGAGATGGAAAGAGGGCTTAGAAACTATCACCTCCACCCACTGTAACCGGCAGGGCATTACTCTCTGAACAGTCACCTGCAAAACGCGGGACCCACCTCCTGACGCTATGCCTACCTCATCCCCCGGATCAGGAAGCCCAAGCCCTGGCCAAGCGCCACCCCCAGGCTAGATGGACATAGGTCACCCAAAGCCACCGGAAGGCTGTTCGAGGGACTTTGCACCTGCAGGAAAGGCAGGCACTGGCAGAGCAGAGCCTGCACGGTGCCTGCTGTTTAATGACCTAGATAACAGAGCTGACTGGGCACTATCTCTGCTCAGCTGAGGCAGGGAAACTGGGTCAGCCAAGATTAGACCCTGAGAGATGCGTCTGGCAATGCACGGCGAGTTCCACTGAGCCGATCTTGAAAGAGTCATTTAGTATTGTCCATCTATTAATTTAACGGACAACAAAAGCAGTGGCTGGCAGAGAAAACAGAACGAGGGCGTGACTAGTAGCTAGCAGGGCCAAAGCTGTGCAGATTTTGAAAGGTCAGAGTGAAATACACTGGAGAGAAATGCAAATCCACAGCACCCTCTCCTTTCCCCCACCGTATGCTAATTACACGTTGTTGGAATCGCTCATTTACTTCTCTCTGTCTCCTCCACTAGAATGGGAGTGAAGGCCCCGGCCCTGTCTGTGCTGCTCACCATTCTATTTCTAGCACTTAGCCAGACACATCAGTAAATCAATGTTTGGAAATCTTTAAATGAATGAATGGCAAGTACCGAGTGCATAGGTTTTTGCAGATACTAGGGCTGGTGAGTGGAAGGAGGTTACCTTTTAACCCAAATATGGGACAGGACAGAGCAGGACTTAATAGCTAGCTCCAACACTGTCCTTTGCTCTTAGATAAAGAAACCACAGCATAGGCAATCTGGCTGGGGAGAGTCTGCTTCCTTCTTCTGTGTCTTCATCCTCTTCTGCGACTTTTATTTCAGCCCCTCGTGCTCACCATGCCCCCTCCATGCCACAGGGCCTTTGCACGTTCTACTTCCTTTGGCTAGACTGTTCTCGCTCTCCTCTCTTTGCCTAACGTACCTCCGTTTATCTTAATATTTTCAACTCCAGCATTACTTCCACAAGAAAGTCTCCCCCACTGGCCAAATCCCCCTATTATGGATTGTATTCTTAGTACTTGTCCCAGTTGGGGTTTTATATCTAATGGTGATTTGATTAATACCTGTCTCCACTACCAGGTAGTAAGGGCCTCGAGGACCTGAAATCCTATGAAGTTTTGTTCACCACTGTGTCCCTAGCACCTAGCAAAGTACCTGGTAAACAGTAGATAATCAAGGACTTCCCTGGTGGCATAGTGGTTAAGAATCCGCCTGCCAATGCAGGGTATACGGGTTCGAGCCCTGGTCCGGGAAGATCTCACATGCCATGGAGCAACTTAACCCATGCGCCACAACTACTGAGCCTGCACTCTCGAGCCAGCGAGCCACAACTACTGAGCCCGTGTGCCACAACTACTGAAGCCTGTGCGCCTAGAGCCCATGCTCTGCAACAAGAGAAGCCACTGCAATGAGAAGCCCACGCACCACAACAAAGAGCAGCCCCCACTCGCCGCAACTAGAGAAAGCCCGCGCACAGTGACAAAGACCCAACGCAGCCAAAAAAAAAAAAAAAAGGAGATAATCAATAAATGTTTGAATGAATGTATCAATCACCATTCTCTTTTCAAAGGTAGGCTAGTTCACTGCAGGGAAGAGGTCAGGAAGTCAAGAGGATGGTCTGAAATGTTAGGGCATCCTGGTGCCTAAAACCAAGGTGAATCCCAACACCTGGAGAGTGTATCTCAAAGGAGAAAAGGCTATGCCAGCTCCTTTATTGATGGCCCTTATCCTAAGTCTTCCATCAGAAAGATAAGCAGAGGCCCTCCCGACTGGAAGGAAGTGACAGAGAAGCCTGCTGTTCAGTGCTGGTGCCTACTTACTCCCCTTCACCTCCAAGATGGAATACTCATCAGCATTGAAGTCATCCTTCAACCTGGCAGCAGGAAGGCGCCTCTCCTGGGAACCTGCTGCAAATCTCAGAGAGGAGTGAAGGTTTTGGAAAGTGTTCAGAGAAGAACATCAGAGAGACACAGGCTAACAAAACAGGGTAGCCCTGGGAAGAAAGACTTAAAGGAAGGAGGTGACCCCATCTCCAAGAACAGCCCACAAGTCAAGGCCTTAGCCCCCTGCAAAGATGAAAGGGGTTTGGATGGGAGGTTCTAGATGACTGTCCTATAAAAACTGTCCTCTAGTTGCCATAGAAGTTTAGATCACCAGAGGTATATAGAAGAGGTATGAGAAACTTCTTTAAAGCCAAGGTCACTAACGCTCTAGAAAAGATTATGGAAAGTAACAAGGCATATTCTGTCCACGAAAGAGTAGCACATAATGAGGGGCTACCTCTGTCCCTTCTGCAGCCGTCAGGTAGAGTGGATGTGTACAAGCCAGGTCAATAAAGTAAAGGTTGTTCAGTGATAAGATGGATCAAAACTCTATTTTATAGCAAAAGAATCCTTTTATCCAAATAAAATCTTTCTTGGAGTTGTAACACACAAAATGAAAAAGTAGAGATGTTCTGGTTAAAGATGTGAAAGACCCTTACAGGTTCCCACCTGCCCCTTCACTGTGCAGAAAGAACCTTGCCACCCAGACCCCAGGACAAGAAGGGACCCAGCAAGAATATCCCGGCCCACTGCTCTCTAGTCGTGCTTTGGGGCAGAAACACAGAACCTTGGATGCCCTTTGTTTATCCCGTCTAGCTCTGTGCCTGAGTTTTCACTCTGAGCGCAGCTATGTTAAGTGTCACTTGGATGACACACAGTCAACTTTCCCTTTTAAGGGTCCTTGACACTCTGGTTTTGCTCAGCATCTCTTTCATAATGCTGGCCTTCCGCATTTCCAGGAGCACGGAATAACTCCAAACGACTTACTACCGGGCAGGCAGCCACCTTTCACACTGGTGTACTAGCCTAACTCCAACACGCAAAAGGGCCACGAAGCTCTTGTCAAAGCCGGTCACTCAAAAATAAGGCCTCGGGTTACTGGGTATCTCTAAGGTTGAAAAAATCTCAGCGTAGTTGCATTGGAGGGAAACAAGGCTGCAGGCTCAGTCAGTTCTTGAATAGACAGAGGTTAATTTCAAACCTCTCATTTTCCAAAGGTTTGGTGAGCACTCACTGTGTGCTGGGCACTGGGACCTTGCAGTGTCCATTTCTCATGTTTCTTCCTACTTTGTCTTTCTAGGAGACACTTCACTGGACACAAGTGTCTCTCCCAGGGAAGGGGAAGAAAAAAGGAATGACCTACTGCCTGATAAGTCTGAATCTAGAAGTAAACTTGACCTACAGATGGAGGTCTCTAGGCTGGAATAGGAAAAAAAAAAAAAAAAAAGGAAGGAACCAGTTTGCTTACCTACTATGTGCCAGGTATGGAGCTATGCCAGTTATACTTCTTATACTCCCTACGATCCCTAGTCCCATTTTATCATTTTAAAAATTATTTTAAAAAACCAAGGCTCAAAGAAACGAGAAACTTGCCAAAAGTTACCCAAGAAGTAGATGGTGAGCTGCACCAGGATCCACATCGGTGGGAGCTGAGATTAGCCGTTGGTGGAGCCATGGGGTCGGCCGACTCTTGCCTTTGACCACCTCCCAGATCCATTCAGTGCCTTTCTACCCTGTCAGCTTGACTCTAACACTTTTTTTTTTTTTTTTTTTTTTTTGCGGTACGCGGGCCTCTCACTGTGCTGGCCTCTCCCGTTGCGGAGCACAGGCTCCGGCCGCGCAGGCTCAGCGGCCATGGCTCACGGGCCCAGCCGCTCCGCGGCATGTGGGATCTTCCCGGACCGGGGCACGAACCCGCGTCCCCTGCATCGGCAGGCGGACTCTCAACCACTGCGCCACCAGGGGAGCCCTTTTCTTTGTTTAGTAAATCACCCCTCATTGAGTAGGTGCCTGCTTAGCCTCCTGTCCCTCAAGTGGGTTGGCCTCCTGACATGCACCACCTCAAGAAACAGTATTATACAAAGGCCAATAGGAAATAGCCTGGATCAAACCAGAGGGAACAGCGTGGCAGGATCTGCAGTATAAGTTGTCCCTTCAAAGGAGACCACCAGCATGCATCCCATGAAAACCCCCCTTAACGGGGGTCTCCAAAGAGGCCACCCTAATTCCCCCTCAGTTCCCAAAACACAGTCTGACTTGCATTGCTGTGAGTGGCTAACTCAGGCGGAAATGCTGCCCCCTAGCTGGAGAAGGGGCCGCCGGGGTGAGGCACGCGCCTCTCTTGGACAGAAGCGTTCCAGCTATCCGAGCATCAAAGGCTGAGTCAGGGGCCCGCTGGACGGGGGCCGCCTTGTACTTGCCTTCACACAGCTTAATCTTCTCCTCCACAAACAGCAGTCCTTTTGCTAGAAGCTGGTTCTGCCGAAAGAGAACAAAGGACACAAGAGTTGGGCTACTTCACCGCGTGACAAACCCAGATCCACTCCCAGTGGGCGAGGGCACAGGGTTCCAGGCACTCGGGCGCTGCTCAAGCCTCCAGGCTGAAAAAGCCTTCTATCCTCTAGGAAGGCCGAGGCTTCCGGAGGCATCAGTGAGACAGCCCGAAGCAAAGGAAGGAGACGAGAGCCAAACCCAAGTGCCATCCCCGTCCCTCCGACCAGGGAATGGGCTGCCCCAAGCTTGGCTGAATTCTCTGGAAGGACTAGGGCAGACACCCAATGTCCTTCAAGCCCTTCGAGTAAAACTCAGAAAAGGGAGCACGGAGGCAATGGGAAATCATGCAGAAATAATGGATTTGTTTTATAAAAATGCTAAAGCTCTCACGCTAGCATGAAAGAAACTGCCCACAAGATTTTAAGCAGCAGTGAGTGTGGGTCCGTCAATGAGCGTGTGCGTGGGAAAGTTGTGGAAAGAGGAAGTCCCTTTGCAATTACAACTAACAATTGCTGAGTGTTTTGCACGTATCAGAGCGTATTCTTCAGCTCATCTAATTCTGACCCCCCCAACAGTCCGGTCAAGTTGGTGCCATTACCCTGACTTCACTGATGGTCGGGGGAGAGGCTGGAGCACAGGACACAGAGCTGGTCTTCCTAGCTGCACAAGCCATGTTCTGCCCACTCCGCTTTGCTGCCTTCCAGCAAGTCTTCCCACCCAGACCCCTCCTTCCCTCAGAAGGCTACAGCTGGTCCCACACGACGTGGGCAGCCCCTCCAAAGGTCACAGAAGCTCAGAGAGTAAGGATGCCTCCCCACTCACCACACATCTTTAGATTAGCAAAGGCCTATGCTTATAGGGTAGGGGATACACAGTGGTATATATCCTACCCCAAACCTAATGCGTTTCTTAGTACTCTCCTTTATAAAACCCTAAACCCTGTTACGGTGATGATGAGAGCATACATGGCAGAGAAGAAAGAACCTGGACATCAGACAGGGGTTCAAGTCCCAGCTCAGCGACTTTCTAGCTGTGTGACCTTGGACTTCATTTCCCTGAGTCTTGAGTCCCTCATCTACAACACGGCGTCACAACAGCAATTATCATAAAGTTCTTATAATAATTAACCATTATAAATACACACACAAACACACAAAAACACACACGGTGTTTTATGTTCCCAGTAATCAGTGGAATTGGGTAGTGATGACAAGAGTTGCTCTTTTAGCCCAGCTATCTTCACAAAAGGAGTGGGAGGTAAAGAGAGTCAGTAATGAATGGACTTACATCAAATATATTAAAGTATTTGATCAAAGGTACTATCACATTCCTGTGACTAACACATATACACCAGAGTTTATAGATCCTATGAAAATTCACAAGCTATAACCTAATTTAAAAAGTAATTGGCCACCCTTCAGTTTCAAGATGGAACCCCAACTCAAAGTTAGAGTGACATCCTATAGGAGTCTACCAACTCTGTTAAAGGAAAAAAAAAATCAATTCCTTTACTAGGAATCATGGAACAGACAGGTACTTAAGGTGGAACTCTGTGTTCTCTACCTTCTAGCCAAGCACACGAATCCCAGCAGCAAGAAAACACCACAGCACCAAACTGAAACGATCCAAATCAGGACTTTGTGCCACCGAGCTGGGCAGGAATGGACGGTGGAGGTGTTTCCAGATGGCAGTCACTCCCCCTGAATGGTTCTGAGCAAAGATCCCAATTGAGGTCTGAAGTGTCTGCCCGGGTCCCTTTCACTGGCCCAGACAAGGGCCTCAGGGAGTCCCCTTGGCACTCCGTGCAAGGACTCCTCATGCATTGTTCTCTGTCACCGCCTCTACTGCCAACACGGACACCTCAGCCTTCTTCCAGAACACCTACAAACCCTCCTTAATTTCATGTTTCTGAGATGCACCTACAAATGTAAGAGAGACTCCTCCCTACGACGCATAATTTTGTTCCATCACTGTAATTATCTACATTTTAAAGGTAGGGGGGGCTAACCAAGGCACTGAGAGAAATAAAAGCCTAGTCCAGGTTATATCATTAGTTAATAACGGAAATTAATTCAAACCCTATATCCTATGTGTTAGGATTTTAGGTCCTTAGGAGTGAGGACCACTTAATTTAGTCCCCCTGGCTCTGAGAACAGTGCCTAGATCATAGGAGAAGCTAATAAATATTGAGTATTTATTGCCTGTTTTGATGTTACAGACCATTCTTTGGTTTTAAGAAATCAAGATAAGACAATATTTGTAAGAGGAGAGACAGTGAGTCTCTGACAGGAGTGACAGGTCCTTAAAATTCTAACACCCCTATGCATTTGTACACCTTGCTCTTATTTTAAAAATGGTATTTATTTTCATTTGATAAAAACTACTTTGCATCTTATGACATAAACTTTAAAAAGTGGCCTAGGTTCTCCTTCCTCCTCTTTTCTATGTCTTCCCCCTTCAAGGAGACATTTGGGGCAAAAAAAAATTTTTTTTCAAGGAGAAGAAGTTATTTGTGTACTATGGAGAAATGGAAAACATTCATTTTAAAATTTCTCATGATACACGGCATAGAAATTCTGTAGCTTAGACCAAAATAACAGTAACAAAAACTTAAAAGGGGCCTTAAAAATCATCTAGTCATTCTCCCCTCTCCCCAGCCCTGTGGTCCAAATCAACAGGTCACATACAGTTTCCATAATTTTTAGGTGGACATATTTTCCAGGAAGCTAAAGCACCTTTCAAAAGCATCTTGAAAATGTTTATACCCCTACGCTTTGTAGATTTTGCTCTCATTTTACAGTTGAATAAACTGCAGCTAGAAGCACGGTCTCCATCTTTTATTTGGCATGTGCTAAGTGAGTTAGGATCTTCTGGGCCAGCCTGGCTCAAAGCCCCGCTTCCCTATCTCGCATGCTCGAACCATTTGAATCTAGCCTGCATCTTCAGCTTAGCTGATTGGCTTGGTGCCTGCCCTCCACCCCACCTGGGTCTCAAACTGAGCCAATCATTTTCTCCCCTGGGAATCTGTAGTCACACGGGCCCCCTATGCCCCAAAGGGCCCTGTAATCCTGAGGGCCCGGTGCTCTGAAGGGCCTCATGCTTGGGGTTTAATGCTCTGCAGGTGCATCTTCATTCACTTCTTAATAGTCTTAGCTTTGAATCTGTGTTTTGTAAGTGAAGCCTGCTGGGGAAACGGAACACGGCGCAGGGGCCCAGCCTCAGCTCACTCATGGTCCTGCCTTCTACAGTCACCCCAGGAGGGATTATCAGGCCCCTGCTCCACACCCCCATTGCTGCTCTCCACCCTGCTGGTCTCCCCTGCCCTGCCCCACCACTGCCATCCTTCTATTCCCAAGGTGGTGACAGGGTTGCGTCGGCAGGGGCCCGGGCCCTGGTGCTCTGTGGCATCTTGGGGAGAGGCCTGGTGGCAGCCCCCCCTCCCTGCCCTGGGCTGGCAGAGCTCTGGCTTGAGTACTGATGACTCAGCTGGGGGCCTCTCGACCACCCCTGAGCTATGTACCGAGAGCATGTACCGAGAACAAGGTTACAATCTCTTGGGGGCCCCCTGTCCACGACGCGTTGTGGCCACAGGTCCGTGGGAAGGGGAGTACCTTCCTCACCCTGGTGGGAGCCACATTTGCATCCTGCACTGGGCCCTGCAAATTACGAAGCCCACCCTGTCTGCTGGTCACTTCACCTAAGGACACACCAACTGGACATCTGTGGGGCTTAAGGCTGCTGAGACCTAAAAAAAAGAAAGAAAAAAGAAAAGAAAACCAGCCTGGATTTAGACAGCTATCTTGCATTGTTTGTCTTTCGAAGTGTCTGTCCTCACCTGCCAGTATTCCCAGCCCCAGACAAACGCCTGACTGTAGAAGGTGCTGAGAAAATGTATGGGAACAGAGCTGGAGAGGATCCTGACTTTTCTCTTGTCCCACTCCCTGCCTGATGGTACCAACCGCATCACCTCCCCAGCCCAAAGGCTTCAAGACAAAGAACATTACACGTTAACGTTACTCGTTAACGTAACTAGCTAACATTACCAGTTACATTCAATAGCAGCCACCTAGGAAATGGGCCCGTTGTCACTTCATGCAGCCCCCACAAATGAACTTGGACGGGGAATACACAGCACTCTAAGGAAGTGGCAGAGGATCCGGAAGTCAAAAACAGCTGACCTATCTGTTTTTATTAAGACATCGAAAACGGGCTGCCAACAGAAGAACAAGGCTCAAAGGAAAAATGCAAAAAACAAGGATGTCTGTGGAAAGGCATCCAAAACCATGGAGCCTTCAGTGGGTTGGAAGGACCGAGCTCATCCTGGGTAATCACGGAGGGTGGGCAGGACGAGGCGAGGCTGGCAGAGGAGAGGGTGGGCTGCTGTAGTGCAGGGCTTGTCAATGTCAACCACATGCATCTTCAGTCAAGCAGGCTCCTCCTCGACCCGGCCGGAAGGACTCAGGAAAAGGGGGAACCAACAAGCTAGGGGGTGAGGAGAATGATGCTATTCCCACACAAGGTAGGAATTCTGTAAATGCTTAAGGCTGCCAGCCACCTGTCAATTCTAATGCTTTAGCAGTGATGATAATAATGAGAACACAAAGAATGACGGTGGAGTTTTTTTTATTGGTTTTTTACTCTCTGTCAGGCACTGTATTATACCCTTCTCATGCATTATCTCACTCTACCTTTGCCACAAACTTATCCCCTTTATATAGATGAAGAAACAGAGGTTCAGAGAAGCAACTAGCAAATGTGAGACCAGAATTTGCACCCAGGTTGGCTGGAATCCAAAGTCCCAATCTTTCCCCCAGGATATTACTCTGGTT
Organism: Orcinus orca; assembly: GCF_937001465.1. Classification (NCBI taxonomy): domain Eukaryota; kingdom Metazoa; phylum Chordata; class Mammalia; order Artiodactyla; family Delphinidae; genus Orcinus; species Orcinus orca. Next base: position 22,365,767 of record NC_064566.1, read on the forward strand.
TACTTCAACAATGATTAAAAAGATACTAAGGTGAACAGCTATCATTCATTCACTGCTCACTTTTTGTACAAAGCACTTGATATACGTCATCTCATCTAGTCACTGCATCAACCTTTTGAGGTAGGTACTACGATTACAACTAGATTACCACTAAGAAGACTGAGGTTCAGAGAGGTTAAGTAACATGCCTACAGTCACACAGCCAGTAAGTGTTCTAGCAAGGACTGGGATCCAGACCTTCCTGGCAGAAAGGCTGGTGCTTTTAGGCATCACACTCTTCTGCCCTCTCAGTTGGAGAGGTTTTCAATGCCCTTGCCCACAAGGGAAAGTAGATGAGATCCACTCGGCTCAGATACTGGGGGCAGCTGGCTTGGCAATTTCAGGCCATGTAACTGGGTTCCACCAAAGCTTCCAACCAGCTGGGTCATTGCTGCTGCCCAATCCTGCTACTAGCTTCTCAACTTCCGCCTCTCCAAAAGTACTTTCCTGGGGTCTCCCTCTCCACTACCATATGTGATGTCTGGCAAGGCGTACACCTGGCTCCCAGGTGGATGCTATTCCCAAATGAGACATTCTTTCCCATCCCAGAGGTGTCTGGCAGCATGTCACTCTGCCTACTGAGAACTTGTATTCACCAATAATTCCATTCTAGGCATTTGTTTCCAGGGATAGCAATGTCTGCAAAAGTTGCTGTTGTTGGCACCAAGCCAGTGATGGAAATCATGGGCCACCTCCATTTTTTTTCTCTTCTGTAACTTTGAAAGTACAGCCATCATCTCTTAGGATGTCTACATTTCCTGTGAACCTGGATGCCTTCCTAGATAAGCAACAAAAAGTCTTATAAACACAACTCACCCCCAGGACCAGAGAGTTCTTAATAAACCAGTCCTGGGGTTGTGTGTGTGGGTGTGATGAGACCAGAGAGAAAGCCCCAGATGGGGAATGAAGAAAATTTGAAACTTGGTACAAGTTTAATCTTCATTTAGCACCATTTCGCTGGTAAAAGGGTAAAATTCACTAAAAGGGTGAATTTGGGCTTTTTTCAAAGTTATTTTACAAGGAAGCAGGAAAATGGTCCCACGTCTGTTTTGCTGGATCCTAAAAAAATAAAGTAAAATTAAATTTAAAAGCACTGAAACTTCTCTTCTCTGGGGTTTTCAGGGGATATCTTCCAGGCATTTTTAATATTTAAAGTATAATCCAAAAGATTTTCTTCTGTGGCCAGATGGCCTGGGTTTGATCTCCGCTCTACCTTTTACTAGCTGTATGATTGTGGATAACCTTCCTTTACCCAGGTTCAGCTGCCGTATATGCTAAACGGTAATAATGAAATTTTCCCCATCAGCTGTCAGGAGGAATACATGGCAGGAAGGATGCTTAGAGCAGTTCTCAGACTTGAGCACACATGAGAATCTCAGAGGACTTGCTAAAACACAGGCGGCTGGGCCGCAGTCCCCTCAGCTTCTGACTCAGTTCATCTGAGGTGGGGCCTGAGAATTTGCTTTTCTGACACATTCTCAGGTGATGCTGAAGACGCAGGTCCAGGGACCACACTTTGAGAACCAACCGCTCAGAACTGTTGAACAATGCCCGGCACATAAAGGCTTGAAAATATTAGCTGTTGTTACAATGATGGCTATTTTAGTCTTCCTTATAGCTGTGAAACAGCCTCCAAGAAGGTCGCCCGTTGCTTTCCAAGTCTAACAAATATTTCTCAGACCTCCTACCTCAGTCCTTACTTCTTATGGCCACCGAGTTGCTGGATGTTTCCACGTATTTGGATGTGTCCACTTTTCCAGCATCTACCCCTGCCTTCCATTCCTTCCCCCAATGGTTCCCTAAACCTGTCTCCTGCCATTTCCGGCCTAGTCTACTTGGAAGTCACCCAATTTCATCCATTATGGGTTCCTGAAAACACATACCCATGTGGACCCAGACACTTACCTGATATCAGGGGGAGTTCTGTTCCCACAGAGCCAAAAAGGATGATAAAATCCCTAACTACACCTCATTTTCAGAGCTAGTCTTCAGGTGATATATTTGCAGCATTTTGTACCTACATGTTCCCTCCTTAACAACGGAATGTGTAATAACCTCAGTACAATGAGGCCAAAGAGTTGCCATTTCCGCATATACCCATTGATCTCCATCCTTCTCTCAATTATATTAAGATCAGTGGTTATCAATTTCAAGACTCATTTTTCCATTTTTCTTCATAAAATTGCAGGAAAGTCCAATAAAAATATTCAAATAATTGCATAAAATTCAAGTAATTGCCGAGGAGGGCAGCCTGAAGCATCCAGGGGTCCTCCTGGCAGCCCCCAGACTAGCACCTTTTCTCTCCCCTCTCAACAGCCAAGGGGAGCTTTAAGCCATCCCAATGTTCACAGACTCCCCAAGGCCTCTTTTCCAAGTACTGGCCAAATGCAAGATGCAACTTCTAACGACCTTCTCACCTAAAGACATCATCCTCTCCCCTCTTGCTTGTCCTCTCACTGGAGCCCAGCTCCTCTTGTTCAAAGTCCCTCTGTATACTGGCCCCAATTTTACCTTCAAAGCAGAGTATATGGGAATTGTGCCTTACTACCTTCTGCCCACCTAATTATCTCTTTTCCCCTTTTGGGAATCCCGTTTGTTTTAGAAGCCTTCCCAGGTGGATTAAAGAAGATTATTATTTAATAATCTTAAAGATTATTAAAATAATCTTTAAGATCATTATTAATCTTAAATAATAAGATTATTATTAATAATAAAGATTGATAATCTTAAAGAATAGTAAAGATTATACTGGGCCTGTTTTTAAGCCTTTACCATCCACTCGGGGTTTCAGTTAACACGATGCCGTGTGTCCCCTATACGGATGCATCTACCTCCCTGCACTTCAATTTCAAACTCCATGGTGACCAGGATGCTTCTGTGGGTCTCTCCTTCAGCTCCCTGCCACATGCCACACGCCCTTAATGAATCTTCTCTGATAATGATGAGCTAAGGGGAAAGTGGCCTCTTGTGACTGCCACAGATACGAGCAGTAGATGGAAACCTTTACATCAAACATTTACATCATCCGTGCCCTACTGACAAGTATGGTGGCCAAATTTCTCCTTTTCTTAGGTTCTATCTTATTCAAAGCCACTGACTACAAACTGAGTCTCTGTATCAAGCGAAACTCTAGTTCCACCAAAAATAATTTAACTTTCTGGGCTTGGGGGAAAGCATTCGACAGACACAACACAACCAGCAGATGCAGAAGCACAGAAAGTATGATCTGCCACCTCTCGCATCCCCAGGCCCCGGACCACCAAGGCACCTAATCAGGTAAGAGAAAAATGCAGAGCATTTCCTGTCAACCATTTCCAAAGATAAAAGGAACCAATTACCCCGCAGAGCTGTCTCTAGGATATAGAGTTCCTGTCGGAAACCCCAATTTTCCTTCTGGGTGCAATTCAAAACAGACGGAGGAAAAAGGAAAATCAATACTGGAAATGTCAAAGATTTTTCTGGCCTCTGTAATATGGAAATCTATCTGTGCTTTTGTCAATCAAACAGCCTGTCTTCTCTGTGTGCAGACACAAGATAAGCACCATCTTTCCGCCTGCTCTGCCCCTGCCCTCACCTCGGGTCATTTTCATTATTCTTCACTGAAGACAATCTTTCTGTGAGTCTTTCTTCAAAGCTGCAAAATGAGAATGTTCACTTTCAAAAGCGGAGCCACGGTGATGGCTTTTACAGGTAGCAGTCTCTGGGGTGGGGGGTCTGGGTCCCAGGAGACAGACCTCATTGCTGAGTCCAGATGTCCAGGCGGGGTTGGGGGGGGAGTGGCCATCTCATCCTCCACACGGAGGAACCCACTCGTCACCTTCCCCAACAGCCACGTCCATGGCATTTGGGTCTTACCTGTCCACCCCCCTGGTTCTGCTCCTCACTTGTCCCCAGACCTTCCCCTCTCCTCCTTGCTGGAGGAATGTTCTTTCTGGAGCCCATTCTGACTTTCCCTCTTGAAACTACATCCGGTAGTTGAGTGTGAAGGCTGAGGTCACCTCTATCAGCCTTGCCTCCTGGATTTCCCTCTTCATCTGAAAAGCTCTTCTTGGTGTGGCTTTGAAACCAGCCCATTTTCAAGGGTGCCTAGCGAAGGACTTTCCACACCTGAGTCTCTCCTGAACCACCTTCACCACTTGGTCACAGCCAGGGCCACATACACTATTATTCTTTGTATACTATTTTTCTTCAAGCAATCCACTTTTTTAAAAACATAAATATGTTTATAAAAGAAACCACAGCAACACCATTTACCATAAATTGAATGTAACTCAAGGATCAACTCAATCTCAACAAAAAGATGTTATGTAATCCTAATTAGACATTGCTTCTAGCTGAAGACACTAATTTTGAAACCTGCTCTCTCTTCCTTAAACAAGAGAGATCACCAAGTCTTGCAGAAGTGTAACAGACACAATGGCACAAACGAAGACTCTCCCTGGCACGATCAGAAGTGCTAAAGGAAAATAAGGAAAGGAAACACTTACCACAAAGGCGAATGTTATTTAATACCATTGTGTGCAACTCCTAAAATCTCTCATGTATCTGTGGTGGGCAACCCCTCCCTCTCTCCCAATAAAGTTTATTGAGCATCTACTATGTGCTAGGTAATTTCTAGGGACTGGAGAACCAAACACATTTTTAAAAAGGCTCTGTGCCTACATGAGACTTAAAACCTACATTTTAATAAACAGTGTCTAGGATAGGCTTTTCTCCAGTCTAGCACCTTAAACTAAGGAAAAACCCAGATTCAAGACTGTGAAAACCAGTTCATACCCCACACCCCCAGAAAGAGACTCGATATTCACCAAGCAGTTTCTCTGATTAAGCACTCGATAAAAAATGACATGTGGTTACCAGCTGTTAAGTGTCTGGCATACTTTGTAAGCAGCACTTACTGCCCCCAAAACCTCAGGGCTTTCCAGATAAATAAATCCCCACCCAAATGCCCTTCCCCACCCATCCGAGGGGTAGCCCCCAAAGCCAAGACATGACTGACATTTCAAACTTGACTGAAACCACACAGAACCCTGTCTATTTTAAATGTCAATGAGGAAGGCAGCTGGGCTGGCAGGTTTCACCAGGAGGGATTGAAAAACCACTTCTCTGTAGTTGGATTTAAAACTCAACCACTAGAGACAGCAAGAGAAGAGAGTGAGGACAAGACTGACCTTTGAGTCGAGGGCAACTGAAATGATTCACATTTGTGACTAATTATCTCTTTTTTAATCTTTGTTTGTCTCTCCCTGGACAGGGGTTTTCTTTCAAGCAGCTGAGACATTTGCCCTGATTGAATTCCAGGCTTCTGCTGGGTCTTGCTTTGTCCAGATATAGAGTGGCCAAGTGGTCATTTTCTGGTGTGTGTGGGTGTGTGTGTGCATGTGAGAGAGAAACAACTGACATCTGTCATTCTTTTAAAGTGCACATAAAAGTTTAAGCTTCCTGATTTATGGAAAGAAAATGGAAGGACGCCTGTGTTGTTTTTAAAAGCTAAAAACTCTTTAAACTGTCTTAAAAGTATGCTCACCTGGGATACAGAATAATATCACCAACCTGAAACCAATTTATTATGGATTTTTATGTCACCTTCCCATTAAAAGGGATGGATTACACTTTAGAATAACAAATATGTATACAGTTGACCCTTGAACAACGCGAGGGGTTAGGGGCACCAACCCTCCGTGTAGTCGAGAATCTGCATATAATTTATAGTTGACCCTCCGTATCTGAGGTTTTTTTGTATCCACAGATTCAACCAACCATGGATCCTGCAGTACTATAGTATTGACTATTGAAAAAACTCTGTGTGGGGACTTCCCACCACGTGTCTTTGGATGGAGTCAGGAAGGCATCTCGTGTCAGTGGATTAGAGACCATCCTGACTGCACCTGGAATCTTGAACTCATTAGCTGCCTAACAACAGTGTCTAGGCAGGAGGGATGTTAGCTTATCTGATTCAATTCTATCTTTAACAGAACAGACCAAGAGGCTTAGTGACAAGAAAGAACTTGGCTAAAGGGACATAGCATTACACTCAATTAGGTACCATACACGGAGTGGGAGGGAATGGCACTAGGAAAGCAGTTCTCCAAGTGTGGTTTGGGGTCTCCTGAGGGATCACCCAGACCTTTTTCACATGGTCAAAACGATTTCCTTAACAACACTAAGCTGTTATTTGCCTTGCATCCTCCGTTGAGTGTACTGTTGAATTTTCCAGAGACTAGGTGCAATATTTTCCAGATGGGCAATATCACAATAGACTGACTATGAAGCAGATATGAGGATCCAGTCTACAGGTAGAGATTTGCAGACATATAAAACAATACCACTCTCCTATCCTTTTATTTTCAGAAAGTTATTTTTCATAAAAATGCCGTTTATGCTAACATGTAGTAGGTTTATTATTTGAATGAATTAAGGCACACAGTAAATTTTCTCAGGCTTAATTTCTAATATGGTGAAAATACATAGAGATAACCCAAATAAATGATCATTTTTAAGAGCGTAACGGGGTCCTTGAGACCAAAAAGCCTGAGAACCGCTGTCTGAGGCTATAGTCTCCATAAGAGCAGGGACCACGCTTGCCCTGTACGCCTCCACTGTCACTGCACTGCAGTGCCCAGCACGCAGTAGGGCTGCACTGCAATGCCCAGCATGTAGTAGGAACTCGGGATACATAATTTTGGATGTTGAAGGCATGTCCAGGTGTACAGTATCGGTCACTCCTTTAGGTACATGTACCCACGTGCACAATATAACACAAGCTCAGACCCACGCAGCTTACCTGAAAATAGTCTGTAATGAACGATCCAAGTTCACTCTTCAGCAGCCTCCTGGAAAGAGAGAAAAACTGTCAAGCAGCCCTTGATGCTATAGCTCCCGGAGTTCACAGATGCTTGGTGAATTGCCGTGCTCACCAGTGGCACAGGGGCCGAGGCCAGGCCTGAGCCGGAAGTGTGCTTTCCTAGGTGCCAGTAATACCCCACCCCCACCAAGGTCATTAGGGAATTGGGGCAGATGGAACTCCTAGAAAGCATCGGCTCCTTAGTTCACTTTAACAGATAAAGCATCTCAAGAGGGCAGCCACAGGATATCCCAATTCTAACAGAGGTGGAGGCAGGCAGGGGCACCTGGCTTCACGTGCAGCAAAAAATAAGGAAGAGAAAGGCCATGGTTTTGTAATTCCCCCTCATTTGCAGACTTTACGGTTTAAAATGCATTTTTCATACATTCTTCACCCAAGGATTGCAAAGTATGTGTGTGTGTTGGGGAGCAATTATTATCTCTCGTGTATAGATAAAGAAATTGAGGCTCAGAGGGGTCTCCCAAATAAGTCAGTGGCAGAGTGAAGATTCAAACCCAGACCTTCTGCAAATTCAACATCTCTTTGCATAACCCTACCCAGTCTCGCCTCCAAATCCATCGGAGACACTGAGCTTGGTGCCGTGGTTTCAGTGGCCTTACTGCCCATCCCAAAGGGACTTAAAAGTCCTTCAAAGGAGAACAGATGGATTTTATTTATGCAGCACAAACATTTATTCAGCTGCTCTTTATGAGCCAGACGTTGTTCTAGCACCAGCCTTGCAGAAGTGAACAAGACAGGCGAGGTCTCTGCTCTCAAGGAGCTTACATCCTTGTGGGGAGGGGTGTGGAGAGCTAGCAGGTTAATCGATACACTCCCGAGGTAAGTGCAAAGAGTCTTAAGTGCTTAAAAAATAAAAATAAAACATGGTGGTATTGGCACTAGACCTCCTTCTCTCTGAGATAAATCATGGGACTATCCCTACTGCTCTTTCTTTAATTTGATCCAAATAAGGTGAGGAAGCTAAAACCAAGGATCCAGGGAAAAAAAACTCTTCAGGACTTCCAGTAATTTCATTTACGCATCCCACCGGACACGGTTACTAAAGAGCAAACACTCAAGCTTCTGACAACACCTGCTGGGTTTTAACTCCTCAAAAAATGCATTCTCACGTGTCGCTGTAGGATAAACGGGAAGTTACAACAAGATGCCACAGTGTGCAGAGGATAGATACGATAAGACTGAGTCACAAGAAGAAGAAACATCCAAGATCTAAATTTCTGCACCAGAAAGAGCCCTGGAAAGCCGAAAACTCATGCTGAGCAAGGAAGGTACCTTCCTTTTGCCAGGACAGAAAACGTATCTGTGGTGGACACTGCATTTTGAGATCCAAGTGAATGGCAGGCTCTCAGAAGGCCATCCCATCCACAGAACCCAGGGGTTCACCCAGATGTGGGTGGGTCTGACAGAGACAGGGGAGCCTTCGTCGGTCACTGGGCCAAGAGCAGGTGGGTCACGGCTGGTCTTCAAGGCCAGAGGCGTCGCTCAGACGGGACACAGAAATCAAGTGGGCAGCCCCAGAGGGAAGCCCTGAAACAGGAAGAGGCAGGGAGGCTGCTTCTGGCTGCTGGAAAGAGAAGCACCTCCCAACAATGTCTTCATGGCCACTGGGAAGTCTCAAAACCATAGGTGAAGAAGCCAAGCTTCATCAAAAAGTGGAAGAGCAGAGCTTCCCTGGTGGTGCAGTGGTTGAGAGTCCGCCTGCCGATGCAGGGGACACGGGTTCGTGCCCCGGTCCGGGAAGATCCCACATACCGCGGAGCGGCTGGGCCCGTGAGCCATGGCCGCTGAGCCTGCGCGTCCGGGGCCTGTGCTCCGCAACGGGAGAGGCCACAACAGTGAGAGGCCCGCGGACCGCAAAAAAAAAAAAAAAAAAAGTGGAAAAACAAGTCCTCATAACGGGCTACTACTAACAGTTTCTTAAGCATTATCTCGGGCACTTACAATGTTAAGGGGTCAACACGGTTCTGAGACTAAAACGCAGGCTATGGAATTGGTGTCCCGAGGAAGCCACGCTGGGAGGACACTGTGTTCATGTAGACGCTTCAGGTAAAATGGAAAGAGACAGAGGTCGTCAGTACAGGTGAGCCTTCAGGGTCAAGAGCTATGGAGACCCACTTGGAGCAAGGCGGAGGAGTAACAATCGTGAACTGGGGCTGGACGTGATTAGACAGGTGGTACCCCAGGAGCATTGTGATGCTACACAACTGAGGAAGCCAAGAGATCTCCTCCCCTACCTATCAGGGAGGACGGAAGGGCTGCAGACTGCAGTGACAGGAACGGTACATCACCCTTAAGTTACAGCCGGGACTGCAGCAATTCTGGCCAAGGCCAGAATTCTGCAGAGCATTACAGGAAGACAAAGCTTGAGGTAGAAATCAGCTGATAAAGGAGCAGAGATTAAAGAGTGAACTTGTTGCAACTGCCAAGACAAAGGCATAGCAAAAAGGACCCAGAAGCTAGCAGCAGCCATACCAGGGGCAGCAAGATGGTGATGGATAAGAATAAAGAGGCAGGATAGGAAGAGGTGCTCCCACCACACTGATAAGAGTGGTCCTCAGTCCTTTACTGAAGCGGAACCACACACAGGTGTGGCAATCTGCTTTATATATGTTAAATGTAATAGACTGTAAGCAGGTATTGTAAGAGAATTCCATGTTCAAAACCCTCTCTACTAGGTATTGTTGTACAGAATTATCAGAACAGAATAGACCCTAGCTGATCATTTAAGTCAACATTCCATTGTCCTGGGTGGGTAAATCAGTAAGCTACCCTGTTCCTTACAAAATCCTGTCTTATTTCTGTCTGCACATGTTACGAGTTAGACAAGGTCAATACATACATGTACAGCACTTCCGCTGTGGTGAAATACGGAATCAACGTAAATGTGCGCCAATAAAGTGCTCATAAAAACCTGGTTCATTCGTACAATGAAGTTCTAAGTAGCCATAAAAAAACAAAAGGGAATAAGGAAGTGCTCTTAAGTAATGATATGAAAATATCTACATTACGTTAAGTCAAAAAGAAGCAAGATGCAGAACAGTGTGTATGATGTGCTACCTTGTGAGAAGGGAAGAGAAAATATATGTATTTTTTATTTACACGAGAGCAACAAACTCACTTGTCAAGTCTGCTTTAACTTGCTGTTCTGTCATAACTATGATTTGGTTTCCAAGAGACCCTTTGAACTGAAATATACAGTACCTTGATTTTTTTTTTCAGTATCTTGATTTTTAAGCACACAAAACATACATGCATTTTCAAAATTATATGTAAATGCACTGGGTTGTGTCTCCTCCTCTCCGTCTTCCCAAGTAGGAGGCTGGAGAAGGTTGAAGCTGTTACTGGAAATTTAGTAGGGCAACAAAACACTTTAGCAAACTTTATCCCCTGAAGTTGGGAAACGCTGTGCTGGAGACACCAAACCACCTCGTTAGACCCTAGTCCGTGGACCTCGTATAAAGTGTCAACTATCCCCCGCTGCTTTTCCACAAATATTCCTCATATATGCGTAAAGAAGCTCTGGAAGAATAACCAATAAACTACTGTAATAAAAGTTATCTTTGGCAGGGGAGTAGGAGCTGGGTTTCTGGAGTACAAGGCAGGGAGATTCTTCAATGCATATCTCGTTGTATATATAAATTTTTAGTACACTGTGAACACATCCTACTCAAAAACATTAAAAAAATTTTTTTGAATTAACAATAACCACCATCAGGGTTACCAACAGATGGCTTGAGGCCGAGAAGGAATTGTGGGAGTGCGTTCCCACATCAAGGGCACAATATCAGGAAGCAGACTGTCCTAGGGGATCAGAGAATCCCACAAGTCCTGAGAATCTGCCAATGCAAACCCACCCCAGGCTGGTAACCCGAGAACTTCATGCAGAGAGAGGGGGGTGAGGAGAGGACAGAGCCAAGCTGAGAACACTCTGCGCTGAGTCCCAGTGCAAGATCCACCATCTATTTCTATGTTCTGTGTTTACTCTGCTTGCACTTGGATTACAAGGAAAGGGTACTTCTCAAAACTCTACCCTGGTCTTAGCTGAACTGAGAGAAAGGGATTTTCCACCCCTCTACCTTGAGGTACCATCTCCAGGGGGAACTCATCAGTAGCTTCCCTCCAAAACAGGAATGGGTGACTGATACAACAACAGGACCCCATGAGTTAATTCATCGAATCACAAACGTCTACTGAAAACCTACTCTGTGTCAGATGTGGTGTGAGGTGCTAGGAGAGAAGGATGGAAGAGCTCAGACAATGACTTCCTGCCCAACGGGACCCCTCTCCCAGGAGACAGGAGTACCATCTTGTCCAAAAAATGGAAAGTATCAAGGCATTAGGGATGCACAGACCTAAATTCACAGAGGGACCACTCACCCTATAACCTTCCTCACTACATTTGCCAGTTAAGCTTGTAAAGCACGAGAAAGAAGAGAAAAGCAGAAGAAAGACAACAGAATCGAAGAGCCCGTGCTTGTGGTTCCCTATATACGGAAGAGATGGAAATCCTGATTCCCAAAACCTAGGACATATGTTCCTCCTGGGCACAGAGGCACAGAAACCGGCAGCCTTCCTTCCACTTTTTCCATCCTTTCCTAGGGTCTCTTCCCAGGAAATAGGAAAGTTATTACATATTGGAGCAAAAAATAATAATAAACAAAAAACAAATTGCTCCTAGGATGGAGCCTAGCTTTTTTCCCAATTAAAGTTTACTAAGCACTTACTAAGTGCCAGGCACCATTGTCAACAACGTATATGTATTTCCTCACTTAAGCGTAAAACAAAACCGCTTTTTATACACAAGAAAATGGAACGGCAGAGGTTACTGAGGAGGGCATGCAGCAAGCTCAGGATGGAGAGGAGAGAAGTCTCACTGAATGTGAGGGTCTGGAGGCAGCCGCCTGGGTCAGAAGCCTATGGTCAGCAGTAACCTTTGCAAGTTAACTGTACAGTTTAGTCCCTTGTAACTGTTTCCTCAACTGGAATTTGGGGATAGTAAGGGTAGCCACTCCACAGGATTATTGCAAGGGCTAAACGAATTAATCCTTGAACGGTATGCTCCCGGGATACAGCAAGGCTCAGCAAGTGTCACTACCACCATCATCACCACCATCATGACCATGATCACCACCACCACTATCACCACCATCACCACCACCATCATCACCACCACCATCACTATCATCACCACCACCACCACCATCATCACCACCACCACCATCACCATCACCACCACCACCATCACCATCACCACCACCATCATTACCACCACCATCATCACCACCACCATCACTATCATCACCACCACCATCACCACCATCACCACCATCACTACCACCATGATCACCACCATCACCACCACCACCACCATCACCATCACCACCAGCACCATCACCACCACCATCACCACCACCAGCACCATCATCACCACCACCACCACCATCACCACCACCACCACCACCATCACCACCAGCACCATCATCACCATCACCACCACCATCACCACCACCACCACCATCATCACCACCATCACCATCACCACTACCACCACCACCATCACCACCATCATCACCACCACCACCACCACCATCACCACCACCACCATCACCACCACCACCACCATCACCACCACCATCACCACCACCACCACCATCACCATCATCACCACCATCACCACCACTACCAGCACCATCACCACCATCACCGCCATTGTCACCACCATCATCATCACCACCGTCACCACCATCAGCCATTGAGCTAGAAAGAGAAGGAAGTGGGGACCTGAGAGTAATGGGAAGTGAATGCTTATGTGGGACTCAACCCAAAAGGGAAATGGGGCATGAAGTTCAGTCAGAAGCCAAAAGGGCAGTAATAAGGAGAAATGAGGAACCACTCACACGCTGATCTGTACTATCTCACCCCCTTTTCCTCCAGGCTGACTGGGTGAGACACCACCCCAGATGACAGGATTTCCTGTTATTATACAGACCGTCATCTCACCCCGCACCATCTTGTCAACTCAACTTCCCACTTCTGTGGGCTTGAAGGTAAACGAGGCACAGCCCAAGCTGGATCTAGCTGGTTATGAGGTACAGGGAGGACCAGATGGCAGGCAGGGCACGGAGAGGCAGAAATGATGTAGACAATCACCTTAGATGTGAGCCACAATCTCTCTTGTGCACAGGGAAAGCCCCAAGGCGGCAAAATCCCAAAGGATAATGAAACAGCTTGGAGACAGGTGCCACAGGGCTAAAGTTTAGCCAGCACGAGTGGGGACACCATATCAGTTGTGAAGTATTTCTGTGCCATTTGGCAATCAGGGGCTGCCGCAAGTACCCAGGCCTTTTGGTGGGATCTAGCCAGACATCCTCATGGTCTAGGAACAGCAGGGGGCCTCAGGGTCCTGTGCCTGACGCTATAGCTCGTCAGTCAGTGCCTGTCCAACCTGATCATTAAATCCTCCTGAGATCACCCACCTTGCTTCTGCAATAGGACACGTTTCAAGGAGGTGGCGTCTTTTAAGCAGTAACACAGGGAAACATCCCTTTCCTCTGCTGGCCCATTCTATGGGGGCCCATCAGAGGTTGTGTGCGTAACTCAGATAAAATTCTAGGATTCTCACACCTCTCTGTTTTCTGCACCCCAGTGGGTGGCAGTGGGGACAGTGAAAAAGTGGAGAAAACCAACAAAAAGCATTTCCAGAGCTCCTAATTATGTCACATGTACTATGCTAAGCAGATGGCACAAAGCATCTTGAATTCTCCAATAGCCTCTAAGGTAGGAATTTATTTTGCAGATGAGGCGACTGTTGCTCAGAGCCTTCCCTGAGGCCATACACCGGCAGATCCCACCTCAAACAGAGGCCCACCTGAACATCAGGCAGTGGTACCCCCATCCCCACAGGGGCAGGCAGGTAAGGTGAGTGAGGGAAGCAGACGGGCACAGACAGTGGGGCTGCAGCAAACTCCACTGAAGCCAGCAGCCAGGCCTCGCTCCCACTGACCAGTTCCAGATGCAGCGTTGCCCGATGCAGACTTTCCAGAGAGGCCTGGATCTTCAGGTGGGATGTCCAGATTTCCAAACACTGTGCAGGCCGACCACTTCATGGGCCAATCCCAGAGGTTTCTGATTCACTACTTCCCTTCAACTATTCTTCCTGCCCCCAGAGATGAGTCTGTTTCTCAACTAGAGCAGACACAAGGTATCAACACACGGCCAGGCAGAGCGACCTGGGCCAAAAAGAGAAGATCTCGCCTGCAGGCCTCCCAAACGAGGGCCCTCAGAAGACGATGCCCCACTCATCTGATGATCTGTTCATGAATCCACATCCAGGAGCATCAGGCCTAAATCTGGACAATGCCAGGCATGTGCCTCTTGCAGCCCACTTACTGTGTGTTGAGGAACATGGGAAGCTCAAGTTCAAGTCCCAGGTCAGCTACTAACTAGCTCTGCGACTCTGGGCAAGCTATTCCAGTCCTCTGTGCCTCTATTTCCTCATCTGTAAGATAGGGATACAGCGGCACCCGGCTCATAGGGGCGTGGTGCGTTTTACAAGAGTTAACACACAGAGCCCGGCACGCACTAAATAAATGTTCTGCTGACGTCTACTGTTATTACTACTGCACAGAATCTTGACTCAGCCTGGTCCCTTCTGCCAGCCTGTGGGTTCCATCCGGCCTCTCCTCTCCTCCCCTCCCCTCCCAGCTCTGCCCGCAGCGGTGGGTCCCAGTACAGTCAACAGACTCCCTCACAGAGCTCGAAGCATCTGAGGTGGAGCTCCCTTCCGGGCCTCAGAGAGCCAACTGACTCAGAACCAGGACGTTTCAACTCCGACCTGTCAGAGACCGAGCTCAATTCTTGGAACCTCCTCTTGCCTTGAAAATCTCTGGGGTTTCCTTCATGACACCTCCCTCCCAACAAGAACAGAAGCGGGGTGGTTGGAGAGAGAAGGAAAATGTGAGTTTCCTGCCTCAGGCCAGCTGCAGATAACTCATCTCTGGTTTCCGGAAACCTCATCTCTGAGCATTTATTTCTGCTGAGAAAAAAAAAAAAAAAAAAAAACCAGGAAGAAGGAGGGGTGAAAGAGTATGGAGAGAGTAGTGGCAAGATCTTTATATCCTCACTTGCCCTTTCTACCTGATTCCCACCTGTTCATCCTGCAGATTTCAAAGGAGGCATGGCTTTCTCCCATATTTAATCACGTGCCCAGCACCTCACATTCCCCAACACTCTGGGTTCTGCTACCACCCCACTTAGAACATCCTATGATAACTGCCTATTCAGTTCCCCACTCTCACTCTGCTGTAAGTTCCCCAAGGGCAAGAACAACCCACCTCAATGGCTGCCCCAGAACCTGGCCCAGTACCTGGCAGAGTCCACAAATATTCACTGATTAAATGAAGAAAAGCATCAATGACCCCTCCCTCTACACGTACCCCCCCCCACTCCCACCAGCCAACCAAAAAGTGAAAGCACTTTTCAGAAACTACTTGAGTAGGTTCTTATAAGAACCAGTACAAATAAATCATGGCTTTCTCACGCTTTCCTAACTTTCTATCATCAGTGGAATAGTTGCCGAAAGGCATGTTTAGCAAGGGCATGCTTCTGTGTCACAGTCTGGCCACTCTTGCTCCTGGGAAAGCTCGTGAAACCCAGACCTCTAACAGAGACGTGTGCCCATTGCCAAAACGCAGCCACATTAGAATTGAGGCTGGAGAGGGGCGTTCAAAACCACATCGATGCCCAGAGAGAATTTAAACCAAGAAGACACTCAGGTCCAGCTCACACCAGGGCAGACGGACACTCAGGGCGGGCAGAATTGAGGCTGGAGAGGGGCGTTCAAAACCACATCGATGCCCAGAGAGAATTTAAACCAAGAAGACACTCAGGTCCAGCCCACACCAGGGCAGACGGACACTCAGGGCGGGCAGAATTGAGGCTGGAGAGGGGCGTTCAAAACCACATCGATGCCCATAGAGAATTTAAACCAAGAAGACACTCAGGTCCAGCTCACACCAGGGCAGACGGACACTCAGGGCGGGCAGAACTGCAGATTGTGATGACGAGGGATTTCACTAGAATATGTCTATGCTGAGGGGTGATTTTCAATAGAAAAGATTCTGGTTTATGGTCTTCATATTGACAGACCATGAGCCCTGACTTTAATTTGGGGAAAATTGGCCACTTGATTGAGGTGTGACATTCCTGATGAATTTGTTCTTAAAAGGTCTCTGCACCTGAATAGACATTTCTCCAAAGAAGACATACAGATGGCCAAGAAGCACATGAAAAGCTGCTCAACATCACTAATTATTAGAGAAATGCAAATCAGAACTACAATGAGGTATCACCTCACACCAGTTAGAATGGGCATCATCAGAAAATCTAGAAACAATAAATGCTGGAGAGGGTGTGGAGAAAAGGGAACACTCTTGCACTGCTGGTGGGAATGTGAATTGGTTCAGCCACTATGGAGAACAGTATGGAGGTTCCTTAAAAAACTACAAATAGAACTACCATATGACCCAGCAATCCCACTACTGGGCATATACCCTGAGAAAACCGAAATTCAAAAAGAGTCATGTACCAAAATGTTCATTGCAGCTCTATTTACAATAGCCCGGAGATGGAAACAACCTAAGTGCCCATCATCGGATGAATGGATAAAGAAGATGTGGCACATATATACAATGGAATATTACTCAGCCATAAAAAGAAACGAAATTGAGCTATTTGTAATGAGGTGGATAGACCTAGAGTCTGTCATACAGAGTGAAGTAAGTCAGAAAGAAAAAGACAAATACCGTATGCTAACACATATATATGGAATTTAAGGGAAAAAATGTCATGAAGAACCTAGGGGTAAAGCAGGAATAAAGACGCAGACCTCCTAGAGAATGGACTTGAGGTTATGGGGAGGGGGAAGGGTGAGCTGTGACAGGGCGAGAGAGAGTCATGGGCATATACACACTAACAAATGTAGTAAGGTAGATAGCTAGTGGGAAGCAGCCGCATGGCACAGGGATATTGGCTCGGTGCTTTGTGACAGCCTGGAGGGGTGGGATAGGGAGGGTGGGAGGGAGGGAGACGCAAGAGGGAAGACATATGGGAACATATGTTTATGTATGACTGATTCACTTTGTTATAAAGCAGAAACTAACACACCATTGTAAACCAATTATACCCCAATAAAGATGTTAAAAAAAAAAAAAAAAGAAAAGAAAATCTACAAACAACAAATGCTGGAGAGGGTGCGGAGAAAAGGGAACCCTCTTGTACTGCTGGTGGGAATGTAAATTGATACAGCCACTGTGGAGAACAGTATGGCGGTTCCTTAAAAAACTAAAAATAGAATTACCATATGACCCAGCAATCCCACTACTGGGCATATACCCTGAGAAAACCATAACTCAAAAAGACACATGCACCCCAATATTCATTGCAGCACTATTTACAATAGCTAGGTCATGGAAGCAACCTAAATGCCCCTCAACAGACGAATGGATAAAGAAGATGTGGTACACGTATACAATGGAATATTACTCAGCCATAAAAAGGAATGAAATTGGGTCATTTGTTGAGACGTGGATGGATCTAGAGACTGTCATACGGAGTGAAGTAAGTCAGAAAGAGAAAAACAAATATCGTGTATTAACGCATATATGTGGAACCTAGAAAAATGGTACAGATGAACCGGTTTGCAGGGCAGAAATTGAGACACAGATGTGGAGAACAAACGTATGGACACCAAGCGGGGAAAGCGGTGGGGGTTGGGGTGGGGGTGGTGTGATGAATTGGACGATTGGGATTGACATGTATACACTGATGTGGATAAAATGGATGACTAATGAGAACCTGCTGTATAAAAGAATAAATAAAATTAAATTAAAAAAAACTAATGAGGAAATAAGTGCTAATGAGAAATGGGGTTAAGATCATGTGGAGTTAGACGACAAAAATCCTATATCCTGGCTTCTGCATCAGGAGGTAAACTGGCTCACTGTGAGCAAAAGTTGTTTTTAATAATATTTAAGAAAAAGCATGAAATTTCAGACTGCTAATTTTACCGTAATTACCATGCATGTTATCACAAATGTCCTTATTTTTTTAACCTGTTTAATTTATTATTTTTGTAAAAAATCTTTGAGTAAATTTGGTGATCCAGAAATATGTGCAATTAACAGCAAAGGCGATAGTGAAGGACTCTTAGCTCCATCCATAGGGTGTGGACAATGTATCAATAGCATATTCTGTTATGTTCTTTCAACAGCTATATAAATATACCAGTGAGATTAGACCACCACTTCCAGGGTTGTGTTCAGAAGCATATCTGTTCTTGGCAATAATAATGGGTAGCGTGAGAACCACATTTCCATTGTTAGCTTGAGGAACACTATATAAGGAATTTTCTTGTTTTCTAAAACACATAATATACACAAGCATATTGTATCCTTTAAGTTGCTAATTAATGTGGACACAAGTGCATGGAAAGGCATTATCTCTGTACCTCCAATAATTTTCATTTCAATAAAAATGTAAACTATGGCTGGACACTTTCCAGTCTTTTTTTCAAAAAAAAAAAAGGTCTCCGCATCCTTCTCTTGATCTAGTAATGTGTTTTAGAAGTTGAACATCCTTAGTCCAGAGTTCTTCCTCAGAGATACCCCAAAGTCTATCTACTTAAGTTTAAACTGAAGTTCATTTTTAAGACATGGAGACACGTCTTAGAAGAAAAGATCAATTGTTTGTAACGACTGCATTTCAGAACCCAGTTATATAAAACTTACCTTCCTGGTCATCCTTCGCATTGGCTAATATTTACACAAATTCATATTTCCCAGGGAACACACTAACTCCACAGTTAGAAAGATGGCCAGGGCTGGCTGGGGTGACCCGGGAAAGCTGATTTAGGCTTTGACATTGGACTTGGATAATCCATCAAAGTTTATTACTGTTTGGCTGGAGTAGAATGAAGAACTGAGAGAGTCATTTCCTCTTGTTCTTTCCTCTGCAGAAAGGAGAAAGAGCTGGCTCTCCTTGTAAGAACTTAGCCTCACCCACACTTCCAGGCCAGCACATTCTTGGAAGGGCCTGTCCTGGACCTCTCTAGTTCAAAGTCAGCTCACCTCATCCAAACAGCTAGAGAACTTTGTATACAGTACTGTTTATGGGGCAATTCATCACACTGCCCTGTGCTCTCACGCATGGTACTCAGCCAGCATTTATCACTTTATTATTGCTCAAGTTTCATAACAGGAATAATAATGGCTAACATGTATTCGGCACCAGATCTTGTAATAATGACATTTTTAGCATTATCTCAGACCTCCCAACCACTATGATGTTCATGTCATTATTTTCCCCGTTTCATAAAAGAAAAAACAGAGATTGATAAATGAAGTAACTTGCCCATGTCACACAGCTGGCCTAATTTTGATCCCTCGTCTCTCTGAATCCAAAAGCCACTCTCTTAACAAGTTAAACTATTCTCTCGAATCTGGCAGGGATCTTCTTGCACATAGAACCGTCATAATTGATTGAAAAATGGGCTTGAGATGAATAGCCTTCTCTCCTTTGGCATCTTCTTCCCTCATCCCTACCGCCTCTGCCCCTCACCCCACCTGGTCGGGCCTCAACGCTGGCCAGTTTGCCATTGTGTTCTGCGAACGGGTCTTTTCACAGAAAAAAGAGTGAAGAAAAACCAAAACCTGTCTATTTAAATGTAACCAGAGAGTAGTATGTCTGTTTTGGTGTTTTAATTACTGAAATAAAGGCAGCTGTGTTTATTCCCATGTTGGCTCTTGCAGACGTGGGTTCACTTTATTTAACTTGGGACGACCAGGTCATACATATGCCTGGGGTGTGTTTCATGTTCTCAGTTATACTCTGAGTGTCTGTGCTGGGAAAGCCCATCTCTGTTCTAACCACCATCCTAAAGAAGGACAGAGGGCAGACGGTCCAGGACATGGTCATCGAAGCTCTGGCTTTTGACAGCTTTGAGTTGTTCACATCCAGGCAATTACTTTCAAACCCCAACCATATGTGTTTCTCACTAGCCTGAAAATTGCTCCAAACATAGAGAGGAACATCCAACAGCCCCCGCTAAGCCCAATACTGGAAAGGAGTGTTGGAGGAGTGATGTGATCCTTGGAGGGATGTTAAGAATCACAGCACATGGTACAGATGGAGTCCCAGAGGCCTTGGGAAAGGAACAAAGGCAGAAAGAAAGATCAAGACCATTGGCTTAACACTTCTTCCAGCCTAGAACCTCTCTCTCTGACACTACGATACAGTGCAAAGAGCACAGATTCCACTGGGGACTGAATTGTGTCCCCTCACCCCCCAAATTCATATGTTGAAGCCCTACACCCACAATGTGACACTATTTGGAGGTGGGGCCTTTGGGAAGTAATTAGGTTCTGATGAGGTCATGAAGGTAGGACCCTTAACACTCATGTTGGGATTAGCATCCTTATAAGAAGGGACACCAGAGAGCTTGCTCTCTCCCCATCGCGTACACAAAGAGGCCGTGCGAGGACACAGCAAGATGGCGGCCAGGAAGAGAGCTCTCACTAGGAACCCAATCTGCCAGCACCTCGACCTTGGACTTCCCAGTTTCCAGAACAGTGAGAAATAAACATCTATCGTTTAAGCCTCCCAGTCTATAGTTACAAAAACCGTTCGGCAGCCTGAGCAAACTAACATAGGTGCCTACGTCAGACAGGGGTTCACATCCTGACTCTATCGTTCATAGCTGCGTGACCTTGGACGAGCTATTTTGTTTCTCTTGCCCATCATTTTGCCGATAAGCTATGCACTGAGAACAATGATTGTCTCTCAGGGCTGTGAGGAGGGCTGCATATGATGTATGTGAAAGGTGCCTGGCACTTTTCCTGGCACCTCCATCCACGTCAGTTCCCTTCTCCCCCACTTGGGTGTCCTTAGCGCTAGAATCTGGGACACGACACTCCATCAGCGATGCCGCCCCATGTATGCTATGGCCGATCTCATAAATGGGCAGCCCGTTGGTCAACTTCAGCCCACAGATGTGTTTTGTTTGGCCTGTACCAATGTTTGGGGACATTTGGATTACTTATCAACATTTAAAAGACAAAATTTCACATAAAAATCTCAATTTCTGGTTCTTCTTGAGAAATAAGATGGTATGTCACTGGACCTGCATTGTTCTGGGCAGGGGGGGATCCCCTTAGACAGAGGGTGAGCTCTCACCTCCACTCTCCAGGCCGGCTTCACCCACTTAGACCTGCTGGGTACCTGCGGGCTTCTGAGTGAGCAGCCCGGGGTTAACAGGGCTGTTGAAATCTAGCATGGCCTGTATTTTTCCTAGCTGCCCACAAAGGTTTTAAGTACAATTTCAGGATCAGTCCCCTGATGTGAGGAACAATTAGCATATTCCTGAGTCACCATTTTATTTATTTATACATCTATTGTGAGCTAAGGAACATTCACGGAAAAGACCGAGATCTTAGTTCTTGGAGTAAAATTCAGCTCTTGCAAGCTGGGGGCTTGGCCGACCCAACTTTGCCCTTGTCACTCAACATCTCAGGGCCTCAGTTTCCTCCTCTGTAAAAGGAGGGCTTGGGTGAGATGATCTCTATTGTCTCTTTCCATATTTGTGTAATTATTAGGCGAAATTCAAGTGCCTGGCTAGAAATTTAACACAACTCTGTTTGCTTCCAAGCTCTAAACGTTTTAATGAAAGCAGAGCTCTTAAAACACCTCACTGACCCTTAACACAGGTCTTAACTAAATGTAAACAAGACCTGAATAATGGCCTTTTTTAATGTTCTGCCCATTCCAGGGTTAGGTCTTCACCCTTGATGTTCTGCACTTAACACACCCAAGAGGAATGAACACCAGGGCATTAAAAGACCTGATGTTCAACCTCCTGTCCCAGGAGACCTCGGGGCTCTGAGTCCTGCTTGC
Organism: Orcinus orca; assembly: GCF_937001465.1. Classification (NCBI taxonomy): domain Eukaryota; kingdom Metazoa; phylum Chordata; class Mammalia; order Artiodactyla; family Delphinidae; genus Orcinus; species Orcinus orca. The sequence goes on from NC_064566.1 coordinate 22,387,617, forward strand.
CTCTCTGCCCGCATTTCACCAAAACACAAACCCAACAGCACCACCACCCAACCTCCAGTACTCTGCGCACGTGGGCCTTCTTTCAGTTCCTTGCTCGTTGTTACCACTGGACCTTTGCACGTACAGTTGCCCCCACCTGGAGCCCTCTTCATCTAGTTAATTCCCACCGATCCTTCAGATGACAGCACAAGTATCACATCACCATTCCTGGCCTCCTTGGCAAGATCAAGTCCTACTAACATACACTTTCATCACATCAGCTGTGTTGTAGTAGCCATCACAGGTGCATAATATTACATTTTACATGTGTGATCAGTTGACTAATGATTATCTCCTCAACTGAACATAAATTCCAGGAGAGCAGGGGCCACATCTGTCTTTCCTCATTGTTTTTCCAGTGCCTGGCTAATAGGGAGGCACTCATATATTTGATGAATGAAAGAACAAGTAGTGGACACTACTGGGAAGATTCTCAAAGACATTAAACTCCTCAAGGACCATGTCTTATTGAGGGTTTCATCACCAAAACCTAACAGCAATGACAGTAACGATGATGATAAGAGCTCCAAGTACCAAATACTTGGTGTGTTCCAGCCCTGTTCTTACAGACTATTTATGTAGTAACTCACAAGAATCTTGTGCACTGGAAGTAGGTGCATTTCCTATCTCTGTTTCACAGAAGAGGAAACCAAGGCACAAAGAAGTTGGCGAGCTACTGAGTAAAAGGAAGGACAGTAATAAAATCCCAAGCCATCTGCTACCAACTGCTAGGCCACCCTGGCCTAATATGGCACCTAAGAATCAAGCAGGGCACAAGAAATGTTTACAGAATAAACGGCAGCTACCAGATGTCAGCCCTCTACCCCCTGCACCCCAGTGACCCAAACATACATTATATACATGGACAAATGGATGAGCCCTCTCTGGAGCAGAAGTCTAGACAGATAAGGGCCTCAGAACTTAACAGTTACAAGAGTCTCATTAAAGCCAACAGAAGCAGCAATAGGAACCAAGCAGAAAACAGAACTTAAGGTAAAGCTCCTGGGGGTGGGGTAGCTCCTTCCACCCCAGCTCAGGCCCACGGTGGGAGGGTCCCGGCCTGGCCAGCCACATACCTGATGTTTTCGTTCAGTGTGTAGAGCTCATTGCTTTGCAAGCCGCCCCCTTTAAAGACATTGATCACGGCAGTCTGGACGCTGCAGGGAAATAGAAGCGACCCCTGGTGAGTGGATCTGTGTCCCCGGGGCCATTTCCTCAAGCAGCTCAGAGCTAAAGGTGGGTAGAAGGGCCGGGAAGCCTGTGGCACAAACACGGCCATGTTTTCTATCCCTGGAATCCGTCACTTCCATCTGAGGGTCCTTGGAGAGGAAGGGAGACTGAGGCCAGGAGGACCCAAAAGGAGGCCCTCACCACCCCCCGCACTTTCTTGCAGGCTGGCAGCCCTGCTGGGGAGCGGCCTTAATGAAGGGCAGGCAGTGGGATCTACTCTCAGGAAACTGCGTGGCCACCGCCGCTGGGCCTGAAAGAATCCCCAGTGGCAGTAACTGCACGTAGGAGACGACTCAGGTCTGGGGTCCTTTCACTCAGGAGACCTGTCTTCACAGGGCAGCCTGGAGACCCAGGGCCAATAGGAAAGGATAATTCCTTGCCTTTTTAAAATGTTTAATTTAAAAAAAATTTCAAATATGGATTTTAATTGTCCTTGCCTTTTAATAGTACCCTCTGGGAAGAACTCCAGAGGGGCTGGCCTCACTTCCCCAGCCACTCCCACTCCTGCCACGGTCTAGGCAGAAGGGTTAATCCGTTGAGGGGCCCAGGTAAGTCTTGACTCCACGTTCTCTGGACCCCAGCCCAACATTTCAGCAAGGAGCTGATCACAAGCTTGTCTTTACCAAAGGTTCTAGGCCTTTTTCAATGAACAAGCCTCCATTTAACATCAAAACATTTCGGACACCTCCTCCCTCCCCATCATAAGGGTTGGGCATTCATTGAAAAAATCCATAATAATCCAAATGACAAAGAATTCCATAATGCTTTAAAATAATGATGCATTGATTTATCCAAAAAGGAACCACACAGATTTGAAAAACAGCTCAGAGAAGGGCGAGACATACAACGGATTCAGTCTCTGCTCAGTGCTGGGTGCACAATAGTTCAGCTGAACGCCTTACAAAGGCTAAGTGTCTCCTCTCCCAGCCACCTGTGGCTCCCAGGTATGGATCACCCCTGCTTTACGTTGCTTAGTTAGCTTTTCACAGATACTGTCTTAGCTCTCCGAAGGGGTAACAGGTGACTTGAGGTTACTTATATGTTCGCACCCCCGGGTCCTCTTACAATTGGCATGTGACTAATGGGCATGAACGGTAACTGTAAGTTCTGATCCAACTGTCCCGGGCTGGTTAACTGACTCTGAGAGCCCAGAGGCCCCCAGTGGTCTGCTTTCCCTCTACTAAAACAAGGAAACCTGGGGAGAGGGAGGGGGAGAGGGACAAATTAGGAGTATGGGATTCACAAACTCCTATACCTAAAATAAATAAGCAACAAGGATTTACTGTATAGCACAGGGAACGATATTCAATATCTTGGAATAACCTATAATGGAACACAATCAGAAAAAAGCAAACTGAATCCCTATGCAGTGCACCTGAAACTAACACAACATTGTAAATCAACTATACTTCAATAAAAAAAGAAAAAAATATTTTTTAATAAAGGAAAGCGAATGGATACAGTTGCCGTAGGGAAAGCACTCTCTTCGTCAATCAACCCTATACTCACGACCTTCTGGAGCTGAGATAGCAGGAGATGCTGAAGCTCAGCCAGCCCTGGCCCTGCTCTGGTGCTGGCAGTGCCCCTGTGCCCGCCCGTGCCTCCTGTACCTGTTCCAGGCCGAGTTGGAGCTCAGCTGCAGAGCCTGGCGGGCTGCCTGGAAGCGGGGCAGGTCGCTGAGCGCCGGGGAGCTCATGAAGCGCGGTCTGGGCCTGCGGAAAGAGCCCATCTTGGGGAACTCGACAGGCAGGCTGGGGGCGAAGCCGCGGGTCATAAGTCCAGGTGAGGGGACGGCTTCTCCTCTGGACCTGAAGGTTCCAACTGCCCACCCAGAGGGCTTCTCCCAGGACTGCTTTCTGGCCCTCAGGCTTTCTCAAAACCACAACGTGAGCCAACACCTGAAAAGAGAGGGCAGCTTTTGTTGAAAACGCCTAGGCTGAGCAGACCCCAACTTGGAGGAAGCTGGCTGGGGCTTCCTGGCCAAACTATCCTAAAAACAATTCCAGGACCCCACGGCACTATCTATACCCTGCAGGGTCCCATTCACAAGTGTTTACAGGCCTCTTGTTAGTTTTGGTCACTTCCCAAAATGGGAAGCCAGCGACAGTGGGTTGAGGCCAGTGCTACAGAAAAGTGATTTCTAAGCTGTACTTGACTTGGTTCCCATGCACGCTCATCAGAGTTTGGGTGCTGGCTGGGTTTCCGTAGACCCCACGATGCTGCGCGTTAAGAGATGGCTTTTTAAAAAACAGAGAACACAAGAGTTCTTTGTCCTGGCACTGAAGACTGTCCATGACATGCCCTGACCACGGCAGCCCATGTGTATTGCTCAGTATTTCCCAAAGTGTCAGTGCCTCTTCACTCAGGCTCATCTCCTCACTCTCTCTTACCTGCTGTTCATTCATTCATTCCATCAGAACATATTTATTGGTTACTATTTATTAACCATGTGAGCTGTGGGGCATCCAAAGATTTCTAAGACCTAGTCCCTGCCTTCCAGAGGCTCATGAGGAAGATGACTGGTCATGTATTTGTTCACACAATAAATATTTATTGAGCACCTACTATGCTCCAGGCACTCAGGTACTGGGGATACAATGGTGGCCCTGGAGAATGTGGTCCCTGCCCCATGGAGCTTACAACTGGCAGGCAATGCTCCATGCCAGGCTGACTCCCTCCCAGGCTTTTGATTGTATCTACCGTTTCCCTTGCCCAGAACCCCCTCCCTCTTCCTCTCTGCTTGTCTAAATCTAACTTACCCTGCAGGGTTGGGTTCAAGGATACTGTCTCCTGGAAACCTTTAAGGCTCCATGGTTAATGGCAGTGACTTTGAGTGAATCTGGGTTTGAGTCTTAACAAGGCCACTCCCATGCTGTGTGACTTTTGAGCTCATTAAGTCTGAGAGTCCACACCTGTTAGCACTGCCAACTTCCCAGGACCCATGAGAGAGGAAATGAGATGGTGTGACATGCCCAGCAGAACAGCAGACCCAAGGCTCTCAAGCATCAGCTGTTTCTGTTCAGACTCATCTCCTTCTTTCCTCGGCACTTTGAACCTGTCCTTTCAGTCTTTTCATCTCTAGTGAGCCTCAAGTCCAAACTGACGACTTAAAGTGAGTTTTGAAACTGGTCAGAGTGAAGGACAGAAGGAAACCACCAAGGTCATAGTTACTTTTTCCTTCCAAGGCTTTAAGGTTTAGCCCAGAAGAATTCTCACTGGCACCTCTCTCACCAGCTTACTCTGCTATGATCCCGAAAACAATGCTGAAAGAAAAAGACATTCCAGCCATAAATGCCAACTTTCAGGTTGGCAGGAGGGGTAGGTTCTGCAGGTCCAACTGCAGCGTCAGAAGAAGGAGGAACTGAGGTGCCTACTTCTAATGAAACATGCTGCTCTGGTCAGAAGGGGAGTGAGGCTGCTAGATGGGCACGGAGGCCGTCCATCCAGAGGGTGTGGGCGGTGCTAGCACTGTGGCACAGTGACAGTGAACTTGTAAAACCAAGAGCCAAAAAAGGAATGACTCCGCCCACCTCTTACAGTTTTTTAAAGGAAAGCAGACTTGTGTCCCATTTTCTTTTACAATCTCCTGCCCTTCGACCCATTCTCAGACTGAGCAAATAGTGACTAAACTTTACCAGTAAATGCTGGGGAAGTTGTAACAAGCCCGCTCAGTTTCAGAGGGTCTCAATACTTCCCCAAGTGCCCCTGCAAGGTGGAAAGATCTGTGCAAATCAGTGAGTGAGGCAAAGAAGTAACACAACCACAGAAGCCCCTTCAGAAGCCTGAAACTAGCCGGCTTTGGGATTTGATTTGCCCGGTAAAGGTCACACTATTAAGAGAGGCTCTGTTTCACTGCCCTTCTTTAAATGGGCCTGTTAAGTGCAATTCATCTGTGTAATTACGGGCTATTAACTCCTTTTATGAGCATCCTAAACTCCAGGTGATGCAGTTGCCTCCCACTCAGGGGCACTTGTATGGGGAAGTAGAAAGGTGAGCAGAACAGATCGATCAGGGGTTCAGCTTCCGGTTTCCTGTTGAAACACCACTTCTCCAGGAGGCTGGGCGACACTGAGGGTCCCAGGGTGGGCTCCCGTCCCCACCCTGGCCCCGCCCGACTTCTCAGTTAACGCCTCCCACCAGGCCGCCTGCTCCAAGCCGTGTGTGCATCCTGCAAGACGCATGGGCAGACCCATGCACACACGTGACCTTTTTAACTAAGGGTAATTTTCAGCCAAAGGGATGATGACCACAGCCTCCTCGGCCTTGCATTAGCCCCACAGTAACACACAACAAGCAGCACCTCTGACTCATTCGTCGCCGGCAAAACCTGCCACCCTCAGATACAGACAATGCAAAGCCGTCTGGGTCTCAACAATTCTCACTTCTGGACGGAGCCAAGAGGACTCCCCAGAGCACGCAGAGGAAGCTGCTGGGCGTGCTGACAAGAGCAGTCTAAAGGGAAAAGCTGACACACCCTGCATCCACCTGCTACGGCACTGGCTCCTCGGACATCGGTTTGTCCTGACCTAAATAGGACAAGTCAGAAAGTGACAAGACGGATGGGGCTTTGGGGTGAAGCCCGTCCAGGCCCCCATTTACAGGTGACAAAAGTGAGGCCCAGGGCTTCCCTGGTGGCGCAGTGGTTGAGAGTCCGCCTGCCGATGCAGGGGACATGGGTTCGTGCCCCGGTCCGGGAAGATCCCACGTGCCGCGGAGTGGCTAGGCCTGTGAGCCATGGCCGCTGAGCCTGCGCGTCCGGAGCCTGTGCTCCGCAACGGGAGAGGCCACAACAGTGAGAGGACCCCGTACCGCAAAAAAAAGAAAAAAAAGAAAAAGTGAGGCCCAGAGGAGCAGGGAAACGTCCAATGTGTCTGAGGTAGGAGAGAGCCAGGACTGGCTAGAACTCAGGTTCCTGACTCCCACCTAAGCCATTTGTAAACTCCTTGAAGATGGGCATCGGGACTTACTCATCTCTGTTACCTCAAGCCTAAGCGCAGTGCTCAAGATAAAAATGAAGAAAAGGACAGCAGCTAATAAGGCACCACTGCCTGCCTGACATGATGACAAGCACTGTCACAGTAGGGAAACTTACTCAGTAGGGAAACCCTGGCATCAATGCTCCTTCTGCCACTCACTGACTGTATGAGGCAGAAAAACTGGCCCCCAAAGATATAGTCACTTTTTAGTTCTTAGAACCTGTGAATATTACCTCGGGTGGCAAAAGATGGGATTAGGTCAAGGATCTTGAGAGAAGGAGCTTAGCCTGGATTATCCAGGTGGGCCCATAAATACAATGACATATATCCTGATAAAAGGGATGCAGGAGATGGGAGACAGAAGAGGAGGAGACACAGATACACACAGAGAAGATAGGAAGATGGAGTCAGAGACTGGAGAGATTCAGCCACAAGCCACCTGTGTGAACTTGGCAAGTTTCTTGACCTCTCTGAGGCTCCATTTCCCCCTGCAAGAGATGAGCTTGCTAGCATGACAACCTCAGGGTTGAAGGAGGATAAAGTGAGTACATATTTGTAAAGCACTTAGATAGAACAGCGCATGGCAAAGAGCAAATGCTTCATAAGTGCTTGTCAAATAAATAAAATAACTTGTTGTTACTTCTAAATCTCCAAGCAATGACAGCAGTAGACACAGAGCAACACTTCCTCTAGCTTATGGCGACCTCACAAACATCTGGAAAATACTCCACTTGGGAGCAGGCCAGGCCTCTGAGCTCCCATGGTGGTCACAATGCATCAGGGTCTTTGGTAACTCATGATGTTATTTATTGAGGCATGATGACTCTCAACTCCTTTCTTGCAGCGTTCTTTCTGGGCTGCAGCGGGGGTGGGTGTTGGTCACAGAGTGAAGCAAGCTAAGAATTACCAGCCCTTTGGCCCAGCAGTTCCACTTCTAAGAATGCACCCTACAGACATGGTCACGTGTCCCCACAGACTGGCAGATGTGCTCATTCTTTGCAGTAACGAAAAACTGGAAACTACCAAAATATCCACCCAAAGGGGAAAGGTTAAATCAAGTATGGTACCCCCTAAATGGAAGAGTTAACATACCATTAAAATTAATGCGAATGCCTGTAGTTCTGAAGGAGCAGTGGTCACTAGAAGCTTTGGAATCAGACAAACCCTGGCATCAATGCTCATTCTGCCACTCACTGTATGAGGCAGAAAAACTGGCCCCCAAAGATATAGTCACATTTTAGTTCTTAGAACCTGTGAATATTACCTCGGGTGGCAAAAGATGGGATTAGGTCAAGGATCTTGAGAGAAGGAGCTTAGCCTGGATTATCCAGGTGGGCCCATAAATACAATGACATGTATCCTGATAAGAGGAATGCAGGAGATTGGAGACAGACGAGAAGACACAGATACACACAGAGAAGGTATGAAGATGGAGTCAGAGACTGGAGAGATTCAGCCACAAGCCAAGGAATGCTGGCAGCCACCAGAGGAAGCTAAGAGAGGAAAGAAATAGATTCTCCCAATGCAGCTAGAAGTTGGTATACTGTGAAAAAAAGAAAAAGAGATTCACCCCTAGAGCCTCTGGAAGGAGTGTGACCCGTGACACATTGATTCTGGACTTTTGACTCCAGAACTGTGAGAGAATACATTTCTGATGTTCTAAGGCACCACGGTTGTGGGAATTTGCTACTGCAACCAACAGAAAGAGAAGATACTCACTCTGTGTCCCTGAACCACTCTAAACTGCAGTCTCTACCTCTAAAACACGGGAACTTGGAGAGTTGTGGTGCCGATGAGAAAGATTATCTACGAGGTGCTTGGCAGGGTTCCTGGAACTATGCAGGTGCTACCACAGGTGCAGTGGCAGTTCAGAGCAAAGGGGCCAGAGCCAGGCCCCATGTCACCACTTCCAGCCAAGGCAGGCGATTTAGGATTGGTGGGGGGCTGGATGAGATGATTCAAGTAAGGCTGAAAATAGTCTTGGTATGCAGCAAGTGCTTGATATATGCTACCTATTGTTTATTTTTATTACTGCCACCATCACTGCTGTATTAGCCTGCTCAGTCTGCTATAACCAAATACCACAGATGGGATGGTTAAAGCAACAGAAATTTATTTTCTTGCAGTTCAGGAGATACAAGTTCAAGATCAAGGCGTCAGCAAGGGCGGTTTCTCCTGAGGCCTCTCTCCTTGGCTTGCAGATGGCCACCTTCTCCCTGTGTCCTCACGTGGTCTTTCCTCTGTGTACATGCATCCCCTGGTGTCTCTTTGTGTGTCCAAATCTTCTCTTCTTATGAGGACACCAGTCAGATTGGCTTAGGGCCCACCCGAACAAGCTCATTTTAACTCAGTCACCTCTGTAAAGGCCCTATCTCCAAATACAGTCACATTCGAAGGTACTAGGCGCTAGGTCTCAACATATGAATTTGGGGGGGACACACTTCAGCTACAACCACCACCATCATCATCGTCACCGCCACAAAACCTCCTTTGCCTAAAGTCTCTGAGTTACAGAAGCCACAGTGTCTCAGTAGATATTCCCTTGTGAAGGACCGATGAGGTTACTAACATTTAGAAAAATGTGCTTCTAAGATGGTTTAAGGGGTTAAGTTTTGGGTGCTGGAAGCGTTCACTTCAGTAATCTGGAAAGCCGGGGTCCTGTGTCCATGATGCGTGAGGCAGTTAGAGGGTTACTGGGTGCTGCCACTGGCCTTGCTCTCCCAGGCTCACTGCACAGGGGTCTCTTTGGAAACCTCTGCACACGATCCAGAATGTGTTTCTTGGAGAAAAAGAATGTGGTTTCTTGCCTTCTCCTCCCAGCTTCCAGGGCCAGGGCACGGAGAGGGGTTGCAGCTTTCGGGCCGGGCCAGTAGGCAGAAGAAGGTGGTACACTCAGTGGAAAATGCAAATGAATTCTACTAAGGCTCCAGCCCTCGACTCTGAAAAGGGAAGTAGGACCATGGCACAACTTAAAATAAAGAAGTGGGTGGCTTACAATGACTCTGAGGCTTCCAGGAAAAAGCCATTCTGAGTGTAAATAACAAAGAAGTCAAAGAAAACTGGGTACTCAGTCTGCTGTGGCCGCCCAGAAAATGGAAAACGAGGAGAAACCAGTTCCCAGGGAAACCAGACAGAGAGCCCATCTGACGCGTCCCCCCACCCCCACCCCCAGGAGACCCTGCAGGCAGGAAGCCCAGTGTGGAGCTCCTTCCCTGGGACACAAACACAGAAATGAAGAGGCAACGTCCTTAAGCTGCGTCAGGATTTAGATACTGTCATTCAACTTCACCCATCCATTCTCTAACTGTGGCCAGAGAGATCTTTATAATGATGAGAGCGGAGAATGATAGCACGTTCGCTGAGGGCGAAGTAAGGTGCAGGTACTTGACATGTATGATCTCGGTGTTTCTAAAATAAATTTAGGGGATCTTGACCAAAAACCTTTAATGATATAGATTAGAACAGAAAATATCAGAGTGCACTGCATTTGGGAGAAACGTGTATATTACACGTGTACTCATACTGAGTCTAAATGTACCAGTATTTCCTACTGTCTGTAACATTCAAAATGTTTGGAAAGCCCTGTGTGCCATCGCCATCCCCATCTTACAGAGAAGGAAATGGAGGTGCTGCTTGGAACAAGAACCCGACAGCCCAGTGCCTGTGATGCTTATGGCTGATGTTGCTTCAATGACTTCAAAGGCTCCCCACAGGTCTTAGAATAAATCCCCAAACCCCAACCTCACACTCTCACCTCCCTTCACTCTGCATACCAGCTCATTGACTTTCCTTCATTTCCCCTAATACCACCCACTCTTTCCTGCCCCAGGACCTTTGCACATGCTGTACCCTCTGTGTGAAATGCTTCCCACTCACTTCTCCAGGCTCAAACCTGTACACCCTTTATTGTCTAAACTTCCTTTGCTCAGAAAGGCCCTCCTCCCCCTCCCCCATGATCAGGTCACATCACCCCATAGAGCACCCTCCTCACTTCCTTTGTTGTCATATCACAATCTACCTCAATAAATCACTACAGAATTGTTTCTTATTGTTTTTATGAGGTCCATAGGGTCAGGGACTATGTCTATCTTGTTCTCAAGTGCATCCCCAGAGCTTGGTATAGTGCAGGAATTCCACAGATATTTGATAAATGAGCAAATGAACCAGCCCCTTGAGAGGTACTATTGCTGGGAGACACAGAAACTATAAGCAAGTGTCAGCTGAGGATACCGACACCTCAAATTACATACAGCTTTACTGTATGAAAACATCCTGGTATTGAAATCTGACAAACGTGGGTTCAAATCCAGCCTCTACAATTTATTAACTGGGTGACCTGGATAAATGGCTCAACCTCTCTGAATCTCAGTTTCCTCATCTGTCAAATGACTGTGATACCTACCTCGATGTTGTTAACATTAAATGAGACAGCCCAGACCATGGCCTGGCCCACAGTAGGGGTCCCCCCAATTGTAGCTAGTATTAAAATTTTTATAGAACACTGCTCTTCACGAAGCCCTCATAGGTCCCAAAAGGTGACACCCAGCCATGGTGTGGGGCAACAGGCACTCTCACGCCCTGCTGGAGGGACAGCAGTCTGGGGCAACTGCTATGGAGGGAAATTTGACAAGGTCTACCAAAATAACAATGGCTGCACCCTCAGACACAGCAAGTCTACTCCCAGTAATGTTATTCCAGGCATGTCAAGTGGCCTATGGAACCAGGGTTTTTACTACAGCCTTCTTCATAACAGCAATGGGTGGGGAAGACCCTAAATGCTCAGCAACAGAGGACTGACTATGTCAGCTATGGGACCCCATACTCTGGAATCTAAGAAAGAAGGGGAGAGACAGGGACGCTCTCCAGGGGACACTCTGAGTGAAGCGTGTTGAAAAGCTAAACATAGAATCATTTGTATATTAGGCTCCCATCTACATAAAAAACATGAAAAAGAGTATTTGCATATTTCATTGCATGAGCATAAGGTATCTCTGAAAGGACAAACCAGGAACTGGTAACACAGGTTTTCCCCAGGAAAGGAGCTGGGTGGTAGGGATACAGAAGGCAACACTTTTCTCTATAAACCTTTTGTACCTTTTGAATTTTGAAACATGAAGATGTATTACTTATTCAAATAAATAAGTAAAAACAACAGTGACCGCCTCCTACTTCCCTCCCTCCTCCAAAAGTAAAAATCAGTAGCGCTTATATGATTTGTTCAAAGTCACTCAGCTGTCGGGGGGAGTCAGGATTCAAACCTGGCTCCTGTTCCCCAGTGCAGCCCTCTATCCATAACTATCCATTCACTCATTCATTCAACGCAAATTTATTTATTCAGCACACTTACGCTATAAAAGGAGCTGCCTTGTTAGGGATACGTGGGCCAGAAAATAAACCCTGGTAAGAAAAGAAGATGAAAGGAAGAACCAATTTCTTTCCGTCTTTGCATCATGCATCACAAACAAGCCCAAAGGGCTGAGCCTGGCACATCCCAGAGAGTGGGCAGGACCAACCCAGGCTAAAGGAGCCAGCCATTGCTCAATCCAATCTGGTTTTTGCCATCTCAGTATAAAAGCCCAGCAGTCCCAGATCTGAATTTTCGAAGAGAAGCCCCAAATCCAGACTTTTTAAAATGTTGAAATCACTTGATATGTAAGTATTGGCAACTAATTCACCAGGCCGACTAACACTTCGGGGGCCTCACATATAGGTTGGTGACCTTTATTTTATCCCATCGTAGCTATGACCACCAAACCTTCTCACACCTTTTACCCAGAGCCTAACGGGGGTGTAACGTAAGCCAGCACTTACCCAGCCACTGCGGCCTTGGGTAAGTCACTTCCCTTCCCTAAATCTAGTGATGTGACTTCTCAGCTAGTTAAGAGTTTGGCTTTGCTGATGGCCATGATAACCTCTCAGCATCACCAGCCATGCATTCAGTCCCTACCCTGGAAGCCACACAAAAACGGGTGCCTTTGACAGACTTGGAGGGGGATCAGACCCTGACGCAGTGCATACGCAGAACCAGCCCTCAGCCAATGTATCAGCTCCTACCTGCCACATCATCTAGTTGACCAGCCTCTTTAACCAACCAGTTCTCTCTCTTATCTCACTCTTACCCCATCATCAACCCCCACCCCCATATCACATACACACCGAGGTATACTCTTCACCAAGGAGAGCCAGCAGCACCTGGGATTTCACTAAAAGAAACACACACCAAACAGAACCCTCTAAGCCGACCTAGGAAACCAGATTTGAACTACCCAGCCTCCGCCCATGGGATGGAAACCAAAGTAAGAGGTAGGTTTTTAAGAGCAGTGGGACCATTTTGCAAATCAATTGCCTACCGTGCCGATTTTGCTATTGGTGTTGCTCCTAAGAATATACTAACCATCATCAGAGGCTGGCCATGATGGTGGCATGGTGCCGAGCCTCTACGGGCATCTATCACCTTAGTTCATTTCCACCCTAAACCAACCTACAGGAAGTAGGTTTTGTTATTCCCATTTTGCAGAGGAAGAAACTGAAGCCTAGAAATTAACTTGCCCAAGGTCAGAAGACTACTAAGTGGGACCAAAAGTCAAATCCTACCTGATTCCAGGGCCTGAACTCCCAACCCTCTGTTTTAACAACATTCCTGTCCGCCACACAGTCACCACCCATGCCTTCCCTTCTCAACCATCACCAACAGCTTCTTACCAGGTTCAGGCAGCCTGTATGCTCTGTCCCTTACAGGAAGGAAGCTTCGTTTCTTCATGGTACCTTCAAGCGAGCTGAAGTCATTGTGTTTACTTGTTCACTGTCTGACTGGCCCTGAGAGCACGTAAGTTCCTTAAAGACCTGTAAGACCTTGCTTATCTCGTTCACTGCTGTATCCCGCTATGAGCACAATGCTGGGCACATAAAAGGTGCCCAGTAAGTAATTTTGAATGATGGGATGAAATGTGGACTTCCAAGCCAGCAGAAAGAGCAGCCCTCCCACTTCTGGGGGACCAGAAAAATGCCCTTCCTTCTGCCTGAACTGGGGTCCGCCTAAGCATTATTGGACCTGGGTCACGCGGGCAGAGTCCTGGGTCTGCATGCTGGTCAGTGGGTCCTACAAACACAGCAGAGGAAGGTGACTGCTGCAGAGCACAGCACGCTCGTTGGGATTAAGGACAAAACTTCGCAACTTTGAGGAGACAAAAGACAGCCGAGAGACAGACACTCCCACAAACAAGAAAATGTTAAGGGTCAAGTCTGGACTATGGAAAAGGCTCAACAGGAAGAATGAGGCAACTTTCTCAGCGCTCCACTGGAAACCGAGCGCAGACAGAAGAGTCTGGGAACCTGAATTTGTGCAAGAGTAAATATCGGCACCAACAGGATGCAGGCGCATGTTTCTCTGTTTCAAAGTGTTGCCTAAATGTCCACAGGACTCAGAGCACTGACAATTCAGATCCATCTAGAAGTGATTATTTCATCCCATCATCATCATCACCCAGGCCTCAAACCACAGTATAATCACCAGAAAAATCCCCTCCTGTGATACAAGTCAAGCAAAACTGTGGGGAATAACCACACATCTTATCACCTCCTCTATAAGCCTCACTTTGAAGAGGGCGGTTCTTGGAGTGCAGATTGTTTGGGTGTGGCCTATAAACGCCATCCAGAGCAATTCTGCAGTGCCTCCCAGAGGATAAACCAAAAGGCTAGACACCAGCAGTAGCCGAGACCGACCGTGATATCTGCAATTACATCGCTGACATGGAACATACATAAATCCCTGGGGGGTGACAGAGCGGTCAAAAGCTACTGTCTGGCAGCCAACAAGAGTTTTCAGTGTGGGGAAATGTGCTCTAGATTAACATGTGCGATTTATTAAAAAATTAGCTTCACTCTCCCGTTGCAGAAACAGGATGGAGTGCTTTTTCGTAAGAAAAGGAGATGAAGGGAAAGGGCACTTCTTCCTATGTCATGGGGCCAAGTGTAAACAGCACTGGATAGAGAGTCAGAAGCCTGAAGGGGCTCTTGGGATATGATCATTTCAGGGAGGTCATGGGTTCGATTCAAGTTCATGCAACCACCACATGTTAGAAGGTCCGCTGTGTGCCAGGATCTAAGTAGAGGAAGCCATATGGGGCAAAGAAGAATAAAGTATCTGCCCCCAAGGGGCTCAGGGGCTCGCAGGAAATACTCAGAAGTAATGTTATAAATGCAAGTCGACACTGAGGGCTGTAACTGAAGATGGACAGTTGAGACAAGATTGACGCACAAAGGTTAAATCACCTTCTCCAGTTACAAAGTAAAGTTAATGAAAGGTCAACCGAAAATACATGCTCTCCATTTTCTTGTGTTTCTCTAAAGAATATGGGCGCTGGACACTGGAAAGGAAATTTGGGGAAGGAAAAGCAAGCTTTCAAAGGTAAAGCTCAATGAGTATCCTTTTTTTTTTTCATCTGTGACAGAAAAGGATGGGACAGAATATCGCATTTTAATAAATAGCTAGTGAGTATCCACTACCCAGGATGCAAAGAGGAGCCAGATGTTGTCCTACCAGTGATAAAGAAAAGAGAAAAGAGGAAGAGTAATTTGGTCACGATGAAAGAAAAACACAGGAAGGCCTAAAGCTGAGATGGCAAACTCAGTGCCTACAGGGGCCAAGGCAGAAAACACAACCACGCTTAGAAGGCCAGGTGGGGACCATACCAAACTAAAGAGAACATTCAGTCTTCTTTTTGTATTTTTAAAGAAAAACTGGAAACCTGTGTTTATATGTCAAATCTCCCAATTTTTAAATACTGGAAAAAATAATCTTTTTTTTTTTCAAAACACGACTCAAACCAAACAAGACATTTCTGATGCCAAAGTTTGGCTCCCGGGCTGCCAGTTTTCGACTGCAGAAAAACACGCACAGCTCCTAACTACCAGCGCTGGAGGAATAATGAGGGAAAAGTGTGGAGGTCACTTAGGCAGACCTCTGGGAAGATGAATCCAGTCCTGGGAAAAATAAATAAAGTAATTGAACAAATAAAATGAAACTCCAGGGGCCTGTGGTATAACACTCACCACTGACATCTGCACAGCACTTTATACAGTCAGCCTTACATATCTGCGGGTTCTGAGCCCTCGGGTACAGAGGGCCGAACGTAAAGAACTTGAGCATCCTTGGATTTCGGTACAGGGAAGCGGGGAGAGGTCCTGGAACCAGTGCCCTGAAGATACTGAGGGATGACTGTAGTTTCTAAAGCTCATTTTCATGTCATCTCAGTTGATCTTCCCAACAACCCTCCGAAGTAGGCATCATTATGACCTCTATTTTAGAAGTGAAGAGTTTCTGCTTGGGAGGCCAGAGGAGCAACTGGTCCCACAGCTATGGAAGGATAATAGCACCACGACTCAAGTCTGGGACTAGTACTTTTCCAGAATTTCAGAGAAGAACTCCAGACTATTGTATTTTCTAGACATCTTCCAGGGGATTCTGAGGTACAGCCAGGATTGATAACACTGTTCTAGGGAGAACCAATGTTCTCAACCAGGGGTGATTTTGCCCTCCTCTCCTCCTGCAGGAGACATTCAGCAACGTCTGGAGGTATTTTTTGGCTGCCATACTGGGGAGGTGTGAAGGGTACTACAGGCATCTAGCAGGTAGAGGTCAGGGATGCTGTTAAACTTCCTACAATGCACAGGACGGCTTCCCACAACAAAGAATTGTTCAGCCCCAAGTGTCAATAGGGCCAAGGTTGAGAGACCCTGGTCCAGACTCTAGTGCCTGGCTACATAACCAGCAACCTGAGAATCAGCGGAGTCAGCATCACCTGGGAGCTTGTTAGTCATTCAGGCCCCAACCCAGAGCCACTGAATCAGGTTCTGTGGCTTAACAAGGTCCCCAACCGGGTAGGCACTTGGAGAAGCACTGCTCTAAACCACACTTCCTTGGCCATCACAGAATTTTAGAATAGGAAGGAACCTTCACGGGAGACCAATCTCGTTATTTTGTAGAGAGGAACACTGAGCAACTGGCCCAGGGTCAGACAGCTTGCCCACAGCAGAGTCAGGATCAGATTCCAGATCTCAAATCCCCGACCTGTGTTGTCTCCAAGATGCCAGTTAGGATCAATGCGTGCCCTCTCTGAACACCTCTCCCCTCTGCAAAGTTGATTCCAACCTTTGGGGGTGTCTTGGGGGCTTTTCTGAAGCCTGAAAGGAATCGATTATCCTGTTGGTCCAGTTTTTTTTTTTTTAATTATCTTAGAACGCTGCAAAGGATTACCATGTTCACCCACTACTTTTGCATCCAGATATTTTATGAAAGTGGCCATACAGCTGCACAGTGATGGACTCCAGCGGCCAGCAAGCTGTAGTGCAGTTCTCCAAAATGACAGTAGCAGCTGACGTGCTCTCCCCCAAAGACATCCGGGGAATGATGCTGAACCCGTTCCAGAGGAGTATTCAGAGTTCAACAGCAAGCGTAAAAGGGTTTACACGGAGGATTTACGCAGCTGAGGTCACGAGCAGGTTGTAACAGGGTTTGAGGCAGCTTAGTTCAGAATAATACAGACACACATCAGAGGCCTTGCTGGATTTATGCCCCCAGTCCTTGGGAAGAAGAGGAAAACAAATTCCTTCACGCATTCTCCCAGGCTCAGCTTAAATGGACATATACTCTAGGTCCTGAATGGCCAAGGGAGCCCCTAAGTGTCCCCTTAATCCTAGTATTTGCTAGAAACCTAACCTCTGTCACAGAGGCCTTCAACAAAACACAGAACTTGGCCTGTGTCCAAAAGAACCAGCAAAGTTGAAGGAAGTTCTGTAAGAAATGAGAGAAGCAAGAAACTGGAGGTGTTGCTGGTGTTTGGTGATCAGCTAAAGTGAAACCAGAACACTGATGAGTGCCTGAGAGAAATCTCACATTTACACCCTAAAATTGAGGTGAGGGAAAGAGTGTGAAAGCTTAGAGGTAAATACACGCTTTTTGTAACATATGATTATATGCAAAATAAATTGTACCAATAATTATGAGAGGCTGTTTGGGCAGTGGCAGGGGTAGATGTCGACCTGGATTTTCCATAGGCCATGGTCAAGAGGGAGAGAGATCTCTCCAGAACCCTTCTGGGCACAGTTCACCATAAGCACAGCAGGGCTGGGAAGAGGGAGAGGCGAGTGAGGCATCTCTCTCAGGGCCACGCTCTTGATGCCGCACTTGCCTCACCTTAGTCCCAGCCCCAAAGCACACACACCACCCACTTTGATAAAGAACGTTCATATTTTTGACTCAAAGCTTCCACACAGAGTAAAGGTGGCTGGTTTTCATTCTAAGCCTAACTTTTTACTACAGAGAAAAATACACGAGCCATACTCCACCCTGAAAGCCTAACATAGGTGTCTCTACATTTCTGACAAAGAACTCGGTTAACTGACTCGCTCTCCAGCCAGCCAGGGCCGGCTGAACCTGGCTATGAGCTTCTGCTTTTTAACCAAGCCAGTATATAATAATATCATTTATTATCCTGTTACAGAAATGTAATCTTTTTTAAAGGGAGGAGGCAGAGAATGTCCTCCACACATTTGAAGAATATATAAAAAGCCCCCAAACTTCCAGAATATGTTAAGGCTGCAACTATCAGAAGGCCAAAAAAAAAAGAGAAAGAAAGAAAAAAGTCAGCTTAAATTTAATAGACCGTTTAAATTCCTAGTTGATGGTAATTAGAGAGCAAGTAGTATTTCTTTAAACGGCTGCTAGACAGAGCTTAATCCAATTTAGATAATCACTAACCTTCGCTCTATTTTTTCTTCCTCTTTCTCTCTCTCGCCTCTAAATGAAATCCAAGGATTGATCTACAAAGGCCATAAACTGGCAAAACGTAAGAAAAGAATAAAGAGAGAGATTGGGCGACTGTTACCTCAAAGAGCCGAGTCCAATTAAAATGGAAACAGGTCTCACGGACTCCCTAATTTATATCGACTATAACCTGGGGTTTCTAACAAGGCCTCTTCACAACAGAAGCCATGCCAAGGGAGGTGGCAGTACTTCCTCCCCCATTTTCCCCTCTCAGCACCTTGTCGGGCCGAGCAATGTGACAGCCATCCCCAGCCAGACCAATGCCAGTAATTCTTAAATTCACAATACCTTCTGGGCCTCTCTCCTTCTTCCATGGGATAACTACTGTCAGAATTATCCAGACTGTCCCTTTAGTTCCTCCATTGTTCACCCAACTCCTGTGCCCTCATTTGAGTGCTACCACACTGCTCTGATCCAGAAACTTCCAGAAACTTCCATGTGAACAAGTAGGACCTTCTTGAATACTTGGGACCCTGGGTTCTTCAGGGAAGGCCTTCAAGGGTAGATATCAAAATGAACTAGAAAGAACAAGGGGCTTTAGTTAATAGCTGTGTGACATCAGGAAAGTAATTAACCTCTCTGAGCCTTCATTTTCACATCTTAAAATAGAGAAAAGAATAGCTACCTGCACAGTTGTTGGGAGGTTCAAATAACATTACCATGGCTGGACCTGGCTCACAGTTATTGCCCAGTAAATAAGTTGGCTCGTTTAACTGTACAAGTTTCAAGGTAAACCTTGCCTTGGATCTTCAGCCCCTGACAAAAGCGTAAGTAACTCAAGTTCACCTCTGATGCCCCATTATTGCTTTGTATCATCTATGCTCCCAACCTCCTTCTTAGCTCCAAAGGGGAATCTTCCCTTGTAAAACAGTACCTTCTGCTTAACAGGGTACCACTGTCTCTGTTCCAAAATTACTAACCTCATACCCCACACAAAGCCCACAAAATACTTCATTCCCAACTTTCAGCAACTGAAATATTAATTCCCACTGACTTGTTCACAAATGATACTTTCTATAAGCATTGCTTTTAGCAAGCATTTACATTTTGCACATACAGAGGCAACTCTAGGGTATAAACTTTCAATGATGAACGCTAAACACAGTAGGGATCTTTCATAGGACCTCACACTCTATTTCTCAAATCAATTCTGTATTGGTCTAGCTCTGCAAAAAAAGATGAACATGAAAAAGGCTACAATTCAAGAAAGATTTCAGTATATTTTACCTTGTACAAGGGCAATACAAAAGGAATGACCACAGCGGATTACACACATGCACACCTACAAATCCCCTAAGATAGAGAAATCATTAAGAAATCCACAAAGCCCTTACTAATTTCAATTTTCTGCAGATGAATGGTCTAAATGTTGCACATACATTGTCGATGAACGAATTGAAGATTCTGACATTAGCTCTGGATTTCCAGCATGAAATTTTCAGATAGCAGAGTGATAGTTTTCTAAAGACAAGACTGGGATTATTTTTTTCAGTTATTGAGCCACTCTGTGATATTATGTGACATTTAAAGAAAAAAGCCACCAAGTTAATCAACTATAAGATGATCGAATTAACAACTGAGGCCCTGAAAGGAAAGACATCTCCAGAACAGGCTGGCACTACAAGGCTGCAGTAACAGATCCGGAACCCATTCTCAGCTCCACCCCTGCGTGTGTTGCTTTGGACAAATTACTTAAGTTCTCTAAGCCTCAGTGGGCTTATCTATGTAATGCAGATATGATAGTACCTATTTCATCATTGTTTTGGTGCAGATTATATAATATTATCAGAGTCTGTTAGTGCAAAGTTTAAGACATATTAAGGCCACAATAGGCGCTTGCCCCCTTTTTTAAAATAAAGGGAACATTTTTGTAATGTTCAAACACAGACCATTACTGAAATTTCACCCATTGAAATAAATACACACCCATGACCCTCTGGATCTGAAAGAAACGAGGTCTCCTCGAGAAGTAATTTTGTCTATAAACTAAGCCCTTGAGAAAGAACCCAGTCAAACAAGCCTATTTCTAACGCCTTTCTTTTTTACACCACTAATGGTTCTGGCTGTCAGAAGCTTCAGTAAAACACTGAAAGGACAATGGTTGGAGCTGAAAAAACCAAAGACAACTTTGAGGACTGACCAAGCATTGTTTCCCTTATCTGCTACATTCTACAAAAACACTCTGAACAGCACCCTTGGTCAGATTCTTGGGCTGAATGCAACCAGAGAAGATGGGCCAGCCAGGTTCCACAGAGAGGAGGGCTGCACTTTCCTCAGTCTACTAGGAACCTCATCAGGGGCTAAATTTAAAATGTGGCTAAATTAGTTTCTGCAAGTTCCACCTCTCCTCCTGACCCGCTTGCTGCTTCATGTTGTCAGTAACAGCGCCTTCCAGCCAGAGAGCAATTTACCAGGGCGCAGCACCGTGAAATATTGCACCATGTAGGCCAGTGAAATGTCATGACTGCACCCACGATGGTCACTAAAGGGCAGTCTCTGAGGCTTGATCAGCGAGCACCCTTTGATGGGGGAGGGGCAGGGGATGGAGACAATCTGGAGTTGGCGTCCTTGACTGCTTTGGTCCTTTGCAATGGGTCATTTGGATTTGCACGTACCGTCTGGGCAACAGGTCCAGAACTCTGCCCCAGCAAGGATGCCAGCAGACTCCGGCCCAGAACTATTTCCAAGCGAGTCTCTGGAGCAGACCTGCCGCTGAGCCGCCTCGCGTGAGCCTTCCGTCCTGTGGGGCGCATCGCAGTAATTGAAACCTTGCACTCCGCAGACTGTAGTGCGTCTATAAATACTCACCGCCTTACTGCTGACAAACAAAACGCGGGCTCCCGGCACCGCGGGGGAAGAGGCGGTGGCATGTGACCAAAGGCAGGTGGGTAGAACAAGGGGAAAACCCTGTTGCCAACCACAGGGGCACCCCACAGCCGATTCCTGAAGCACGGTTTGCAAGTAACACAACCTGGTCTGCCCTCGGACGGCCGCCCCTCAGAAAAGGGGCGGAAGGCTGGGGACAAGAGGGTGCGGGCTGCAGGGGCGGAGGCTCCAGGGCGCCCCCTGTGCGCGCAAGGAGCTCTGCGCGCGCGCGCACAGTAGGCGCACAGGGGAAAGCCTCCCCAAAGGGAGGTCTGGCGGGAAAGGTGAAGCAGAAAGGGAATGCCGCCGGCGAGGAGAGCCGCCCACCCCGCCGGGTCTCCGCAAGCTGCGCCCGGGCCCGCCCCAGTAGGCAGAGCGCGCACGTCCAGCGGTGCTCGGGACAAAGCGGCTCACTTCTCTGGCCTCCCCTCCCACGCCTCTCTCCGGAAAAGGGGGAAATGGCAGGAAAAGATGGGGTGTTTCGGGGCGCTGAATCGCCCGCGCCCGAGTAGGGGCAGCTCTTTAGATCTGCCCCTCAGGCCAAAGAGGAGAACGAGAAAGACCGACAAGCAAACTTTCTTTTTCGATCTCCTGGCACAGCCTGGGTCCCAGGATCGGCGGCGTCCCGCGTTCCACCCCACAGCGATCCCTCGCCCACCCTAAGGTGTGGACGCTGGGCGCGTTTCCCGCCCCCCCCGCGCCCCCCACGGTGGTCTCGAGCCCCTTCCTCTGTACCCGCCTGCAGCGTCCAATCGGAGGATCCTTAACCACGCGGGGGCCCCCACCCGGTTGCCCCCAAATGTAACGCTTTCCCCAAGGCCCCTCCCCGTGCCCCGCCGGATTGTGCCCGGTGTGCCCGGCGATTTTGTTCTCGATCCCGTGCCACTGCTGAGCCTGACTCCAGCCCCTCCCGAGTCACCTCGAGTCACGCACACCCTCAGCTCGCCTCCGCCCCAGGCTCCGCGCGCCCAGGGAAAAGTTTCCGGTCTTCCCGAGAAAGTTTTCTCACCCGAGAGCAGTGAGCGACCTGGATGGCTCTCGCCGCCGCGCTCTGCTCAGCCTCCTTCTCTCCCTCCTCTCCCGGCTCTGCCCTCCGCGGGGTCCGGTCCAGACTCAAGTCCTCTCCCGCGCGAGTCCACAAACGCGGCGGCAGCGGAGCTCCCGGAGCCGAGCTGGTGACACGTTTCCCTCCTCTCTCATCTTACGACCTCCTCCTCCCCCCTCCTTCCTCCTCCTCCCACTTTTCCTGTCCTGTGCTCATCGCTTCAGTTTCTCTCCAACAGCCCCCATCCCAGCCCCACCTCACCCCCTCCCACTTCTCCTCCCCAGCAGCAACCCTCACCTTGCTAGGGAGGGGGGCAGGGGAAAGGGGGCGCCTGCGCTTAGATCCAGTTCAACAATTTCAGGAAATCCAGCGCTTTAACTTGAAAAGCTGGGGAGGATGCAACAGGTCATGGGAGCTTGGCTCTGCGTTCCCGTCGCACAAGACGAGACCCCCCACCTACCTCCACCCCTACGAAGAGAAACTCTACCGAGAAGCCAAGGGGGTGATCCAGGGCGCACTAGAGGACTAAAGCCTGGGGCTTTTGTCGTTGCTTTAAGGAGCAGTCCTGAGGCTGATTCCAGGAGAAGTTGTTTTAAGTGCATCAATGAAAATATAATTCCAGTGAAGTCTCTCACTTAGATTTGCAAAACTCTCTTAAAATTCCCCAATTCTCTTTCCAACGGAAGGTTTAGTGAACTGGAGGGTCCTTCAGAGTTTGAAACAGCAGAAAACCAACCAATCCCCAAATTAAAAACAATGAAAAATTATTCTCAAACCTTTTTTTATTTTTGCAGGTGTTAAGAATTTGATGCAGCTGTTTTCAGGACTTACTGGCTTGCATAATTTCACCCTATGGCTGAGCAGGAAATACTTTACAAATGCTGCCCGTTCACACATCACACTTAGGCTTGGAAACCACAGTGACATTTGCTGAAAAAAGATGTCTTTTTATGTCAAAACTGAGAAAAAAAAATTCGTGTTTATTTTGATCACTGTGACCTTACAAAACCGATGTAAGGGTGGCTGGTCAGAGTGTGCCCAAGGAGGGTTTCGTGAAGCTCTGGGTGCCCCCCTCCCTTGTCCAGTGATA
The DNA here is from genome assembly GCF_937001465.1 of Orcinus orca. Classification (NCBI taxonomy): domain Eukaryota; kingdom Metazoa; phylum Chordata; class Mammalia; order Artiodactyla; family Delphinidae; genus Orcinus; species Orcinus orca. The sequence continues at coordinate 22,410,686 of NC_064566.1, forward strand.
TCAGATAAAGCTAAAGTATTCTCAACAAACCCCAGGATGATAAAGAGACTTTAAACCTCATGCCAAGAATCAGAGACAATGAAAGGCACTGGACAAAGCACGTGCCTGGGAAAGAAACGCTTGAGAGGGCAGTGGTCAACGAGGAGACTTGGGAGATGCGCTGAAAAGCAGCTGTGTTGAGCATTTGAGAGCCAAAGCCTAGAGCCAAAGCCTGGAGCCAGAAGGTCGGGGTTAGTCGACCACCATCTCTTACAAGTTGCATGATATTAGCCAACTTACTTAACCGCTACCCCTTAGTGTGCTCCTATGAAAATGGGGATAAAAGTAGTAGCTAGCTCAGGGTTGTTATGAGGATTTAATGAATTTCATACAGAGAAAGTGCTTAGAATCTCTGCTGGGATTCAACAGATACTAAGCTATTATTATTACTATTATTATCCTGCAGGTCTGGGAAGTGGAAAGGGAGTCGTTCAATGAGGCCTACCCTATTCAGTCTATTTAAAATTGTAGCTCACTCTTCCCTCCCAATCCCCTTCATTCAACTCTACTCTTTCTTTTTTCCATTGTATCTATCACCTTGTAACATTTTATGTGATTTACTTTTTAAAGACATTTATTGTCTCTCCCACCACCTCTTGTTTCTGCGCTAGAACATCAGCTCTACAAGAACGTGGATTTGCTCTGATACTACTCGAGATCCTAGGAGAGTTCCTGGCATATAGTATCTCCCCAGTAAATATCGTATGAAAGAATACGTGAATAGATTTCCTTTAGCAAATTTATGCTATGCTGACTGCATGTGGTGGGTTGGGCTCTGTGCAATAAAAAAAAACTTAATCACCAGGCTATCCGAGGATAAAAGTGGCTCCCTTTACACTCCCTGTAAAGAGAAGTATTCACAATATAGGCGATGCCGGCTCGGTGGGGACGCCATAAAAGAATATTCAAAGATTGGAAGGGAGGTTTAAAGAGGTTAAACTCTCTTCTAACCCTAAGGGTTTTGCGAATTTTGTGAACAGAATTTTCTTAAAATAAGAAGGAGCCAACATTTTGGTGCAAATCAGAGCTTTGCTCTAAGGACCATTAATACCAATATATTATACTTGTCACCACCCGCATTTTTACCGAAATTCTAACTAAATATCAGTGGAACATTGCTTTTTCTTATTAAGAAATAGAATTTTGTTAGAAGAAACCAATACAGATCATGCTACTTAAATATTCATTTATGGAGGAGGAAATTCTAGTTCTTTGTTAGATATATCAGTCACACAGCTTACCATGGCTACAGCCTCTGAAATGGAAGTTGGCCCAATCAAGGCTCCTGCTGAAAGGGTAGGCCTTAGGCAGCGCCAGTGGTCACTGACCCCAGTGCAGCCAAACTCTGTGATAAACTCCTCTGAGAAACTCTGGCCTGAAAAGGTACATTGGGCCAATCAGATTCCATTTCAGGAATGTGAAAACACACACACACACACACACACACACACACGCACACACACACGTACCTAGTATCCAGAACAAAAGCTGAAAGGTCATGACTTTATCTGAACTCTAGTTTCTAAAAACTGTCTGTAGACCAACTAGATATATATTAGATGTATACTGTTTGAACCCCATGGTGTCAACATTTTCTAAATTACTTGCCAACACGTAAAAAGCAGCAAACTTCATGCAAAAATGTGGATTTTCAGCTTGCCTGGAAAAATCTGGATGACCTGGCATTGTCCATGGTGCAGGCCCGCACAGCCACAATTAGCTGGTGCCACAGTGCTTCTTTCCTGTTAAACAGGGCATGCACTTTCCAGTTTGCCACAAGCCCAGCCACTCCCTACTCTCTACTTCTCTTGTTCCCAGCCTGCTTCACCCACTTCCCTGCCACCCAGATGCAGCTAGAAAAGGGATGCTGGCATATAGTTGGAGGGGCAGGGGTGGGGGAGGGGGGCAGAGGTCTGAGTCAGCAGACATTATGTAAGAGGATGGCATTGGTTCAAACCATTTTTCTCCCAGCAAGAGAACGCCTTTATAAACAAACTTTGCATGGAATTGCAGAATTTGAATACTACTGAGGTGAAGGAAGCTATGGGGTAGGTAGGGAGGCAAGTGGGCGCGGGGAGCAGCAGAGGCCCCCACTAGGGCTGCCTTGGGATCAAAGCCACCATCCAATTCTTGCTCTTCCAGAGGTCTGTTGTTCCTGCTTTTCCTTTGTTCCCATGACAATGCCTACCCCTCCCAATCCATTACTCATTTCTACCCCCCCAAGCCTAATCAGACCAAGTTTAGGAAGGGTTAGATGACTTGTCTAAAATTATACACAAACAAGGAAGGACAAAGCAGGGACCCTTAATGCCAATTCAGGACTCTTGTTGTATACTATACTCCCTCTTGGTCTCATTAACTGCTTTCCTCTCTAAATAATAATTAAAATTACTTCAATTTGCAGAAGCATAGCATGTAGTAGCTTAAGGGTCTGGTATATAATAGGTATGAAATAAATATCTGCTGAATTTAGGTGTTTAAGCTCTGATCTCCAGTTCAGACCTCCTTCCATGACACCTCAAGGTCTCATATCGTATCATAAAAGTATTCCAATGAAGAAAAAAATCATCAAATCATTCCATAAGTTTTCTCCTCTTTATAGATAGAAAGCTGGAGGCCCAGAAAATCCAAGATCCTTTGCTAATGGCTGGTACAGAGCTTGCGAGGAGCACAGGTAGGTGCCCAGGCATATGCAGTTTCGAACACATAGTTTTTCAGGTCCTTGGAGCTCTGGTCATAAAATAAGTTAATGTAGTTACTCATGATAAATGCCAATCTAGATACAGAACTTGCATAAGCCCTCAATATATGTCCACAGCACTGCACCATCCATAAAAACATGACCATTTGAAAAATAAGCTCAGCATCTGATCTAACACCGGGGTATAAAATCAGTGACCTTTGGCCTAGCAGGAGGACTTAACACACCAATGAAAACCCTTGCTCTCCTTCTGCCCTCTCTTTAACTTCCACAGTAAGAAAAACTGAGAACCTTGAAGTTTGTTTTCGGGAAGAATTTTGGATAATACAAAAAACAATTGTTTTCGTTTGCTTCATTCTTTGTTTGATAGCAATGGGCTGTTTCTGGTGTGTTGGGTTTTTTTCTATCAATTTTATCTTTTAGTGTTGGGAAGTGCCTCTCCATTCTAAAGGGGTTGGTATTTAATTCAGTCTGAATGTGTTTTGAGAATAACTTGAATGAGCAAATCTTAAAAGTGAGAAGAACTTTAGCAATCCTACGTGAATTTTCCCCAGATAATCCAGACTTCAATTATTCCTTCCCACAATTCCAAGTCAGTCAGTTGGTTGACAAATATTGAACCATCACTTATTGGTGTCAGGTACTGGGCATGCCACAGTGAGCAAAAAAGACAAAGTCCCTGCCATCAAGAGGCAGAAAACAAACAATAAACGTGGAAACGAACACATAAAGGTAGTTTCACATAATTTCAGGTACTGATCTGTGCTATGATGAGGATAAAATGGGGTATTAGAGTGATTGGAGGGAAGAAGAGAAATGCTTTATCTTTGGTTATCATGGATGGTCTCTCAGAGAAGGTAGCTTTGGAGTTGAGATTTAAATGATGACAAAAGGCAGCCATAGGAACAGAAGAATGTTCCAAACAGAAGAAAAGGTCAGTGTAGAGGCCTTGAGTCAAGAAGAAGCCTATCAAGTTAGAGGGATAAAAAGAAGGGCAGTATGGTTGAAGCCTAGCAAACAGGTCCAAGAAATAGATCAGGGTCAGATCATATGGGACCTGGTAAGTCATGGTAAGAGTTGGGTCACAGTGGGAAGTTATTGGAGGGTTTTAGATAGGAAGTAATGTGATCTGATTTCTGTATTAGAAAGATCCCTCTGGCTGATATGTGGTTCATAAACTAGGAAAAGTGAGGGCTGGCAGTCCCTTAAAGGAGGTGGCCACAGTAGACCAAAGAAGAGATGATGATGCTTGAATTAGTTTGAAGCAATAATGTTTGTAAACCATTATAGAATTAAAGATGATGAGACTTTCTGATAGATTGGATGTGTGAAGTAAAGACAACCGTCATGGGTGGTACTTGCATTTTTTTGTTTGAGCAATGGGGTGGATAGTGGTACCATTTACTGAGATGGCAAGGACAGGATGGAGAGTGAAGTTAGAAGGAGAATTAGTAGTTCTGCTTTAGCCATGTTATGTTTGAAATGCCTGAAGTGAGAGCCAAGCAGAGATGTTAAAGAGACATTGGAATACATGAGATGGCATTGAGGGCTGGAGAGAGAAATAGGAGACTTTTCAGTGTATATAGATGGTACTGAAAACCAAGGAACTAGGTATGATGCCTTGGACAGTATGAATGGAGAAGAGAAGCCGGGAAGAATAGAGGAGTCTAGTGAAAGAGGAGGAACCAGCAGAATAGAAAGAAATGAGTTGCTAATGAGACAGGGAAATCCAAGGGAGTGTAATATAGAAGCTTCGAGAAGATATCCCAAGAAGGAAGGATTGATCAAGTATGTCCAGTGCTGTCAAAATGTCAAGTAAAATGAAAACAGAGAATAACATTTCTTTGGCAAAATGTAGGTCATTGGTGACCTTGATAAGGGTCCTTTCAGGGGAGTGGTATGGAAGGAAATTCCATCAGAGTGGGCTGGGAAGAGAAAGAGAATTGAAGAAATGGAGAAAGGGAATACTAACAACTTTTTCAAAGAGTTTTGCTATGAAGGGGAGCAGAGAAATGGGGCTGTACCTGGAGGGTGCACGGTCAAAAGATAGTCTGCTGGTTTGATTGATGGTTTATTTTTAAATGGGTGATAAATAGCAAGGCATGTTTTAAAGGCTGATGAGAATTGTCCAGTAGAGAGGGAAATTGATTTATATCCCTACACACATTTTGGTGGGAGGGGCTAGGGAAATAAATGCTCTTGTTGAACACATTCTCCAAACGTGGCACCATTTAAACATATTTTAAATGCAATAAATTGACATGTTGAGACTATGACGAACAGATGTTAGAGGAAACCATGTGGAAGTAAGATACTGACATGCACAGGGAAAGTTCTCACATCAGAGCTTCTGCATTTCACAGCTGCAAAAAAACATCAGTCCCTTAGACCACAGTGCGAATGGTATCTTTTAGAAGTTGTGCAATATGGCAGACTTAACCTTAAGACTGTTTGGGCTAGATCCTCTACCAACCAACCACTGGTGCAGACCCATGCCCAAATTTTCTTTGCAGATTTAAGAATCTGACTACGTACATCAACCCACTCACCACTGGCACCTCCAAAGATGCTGTCATTGTATTGCCCGATGCACCTCTCAGAAGGTCTTTTGCGTCCAGAGGCAATGGAATACGTTCATGGTAAACCATATACCCCAGTTTTCATGTCACAGTGTAAAATCTGCACACACCCAATCCATCTCTGCACCTTCAGGCAGAACTGAGTTAGAAAAATTCCAAATAATCAAAGTTGTTCCAAAAATATTTTTTTTCTTTTCCTCCATCATTGTAGCAGGCATTTGAGAATGACTGCCCAGACCATACTCCCTTCTCTAAGAACCATCACACTCAGATTCCGCAGAATAGGGCAGCAGATCATCCTGTGACTTGTGACAGGTGACTGGTCCTGGGAGTAGGCAGATGAGCAGTGCCTATCAGGCTGCCCTCTAAGAATTCAGACTGAGGTGCCCAGATACCATATAAGTCAGCTTCATGCCTCACACAGCAGGAGCTGGGTGCACGTGCTCCTGGCTTCCTGGAAATGCTCACACCACTCTATGCCTTCAACGTGAGAAGCCAGGGCTCAAGATCACCATTGATCCTCCAGACTGCCATCACCACATTTGGTCTTTCCATTCCCATTTCTGACCTGTCTCCCAGCCCTTCTCCATTCCCCAAAGCCTTCTGTTGTGTGCTCTGGAACCCGGAGTCCATCATCAGCAAAATCCCCTTTATGTTCAACTTCTCTGAACATTTCATTAGCCTTTATGCCATAACCTTGTAGTTCTCAAGCATTTGGGTCTCAGGACCCCCCAAAAAACTTTTGTTTGTGTGTGTTATATCTATCAATACTTACTGGATTTGAAACACAACATTTAAATTAACTTATTAATTTCAAATAACTATAGTAAAACCATCAGGTATTTTATGAAAAATAACTTCACATATATGTATCTTTTTAAGTCACAGGAAGAATGACATTGTTTTACATTTCTGCAAATCTCTTTAACATCCAGCTTAATGGAAGACAGCTGGATTCTTCTAGCCACTCCTGCATTCAATCTGTTGTGTTATCACACATCACGTAGCCTCTGGAAAATTCCACTGTAGACTTGTGAGAGAATGAGAGCAAAAAGGCAAATAATATCTTAGTGTCACTATGAAAATAGTTTTTGACTTATGGATCTCTGACAGGGTCTTGGAGACTCCCTGGGGCTCCTGAACTACACTTTGAGAATCACTATTCTAAATGAACACTGGTTCTCCCCTGAGGGCCTTGCCTCCTCCAAAGTCCTCTCAAATGGTGGTGTTTTTTCTCCCGCACGCCTTGTATCACTGAATTTTGAGGGAGAGTACTTGTCTTCCTTGTTCCTTACACCACTTCCAGACCATAGTTCCTCCTAAAAATCCCATCAAACCATCAGATTATTCTACCCACTTTCCTTCCTTGTTGTGGTCATTGCCATCTCGTGGGTTATCCTTCTCTTTCCTTGAAGCTTTCACTCCCAGTTCAAGGTCACTCTCTTAGGTATTGCTCTTGGTGCTTTCAATGTCCATTCAATGTCCATTGAAGAATCATCTTGGTGATTTCAATATCCATAGATAGAATCCTTCCAGTATCCTCAATGCTCAGTTCCTTGACCTCTGCTCCAATGACCTTGTCCTTCACTCTACCACAGCCACTCACTCTCTTGGTCAACCTTGACCTTGTCATTTCCTATTGCCTGCCACTCTCTCCCACTCTCTAACTTCCACTTCTCTCCCTCTAGTTCCCTGACTCCCATAATTCTTCAACTCCCTGGGATATACTACCTTTTCATGGCTCTCAACCCCTCAGGTCCTCACTTCCCTCCTCATTCAGATTAGATTCCATTATTATATTAACTTCTTCACATACGCCCTAGACTGCCTTGCCCCTTTCTCATTGCATTGCTTGGCTAAGCCAAGGTTGTTCAATCCAATTCTCCTCTACTCAGTGCCTACATCAGTATAAACAGCTGGAGAAATACAGGCAACCGTGTGTTCACACCTACCACCCTCCTGGGCCCCTAACGCCACTCAGCACCTGCACCAAATGTCTCTAGTCTTTTCACGCTTCTACTGTCTCCCACATTCCAAAGTTTTCTTCCTCATCCTCACTCTTATCTGAGAACCTTCATTCCTCCTTTGCACGATAATATAAGAACATCTAATAACAATTTCAATAATGCTTTGGACTGAATGATTATGTCCCCCCAAATTCATATGTTGAACCTCTAGTTCCCAATGTGATGGTATTTGGAGGTGGGGCCTTTGGGAGTTAATTAAGGTTAAATGAGGTCATGACGTTGGGGCCCTCATGAAAAAACTAATGCCTTTATAAAGAGAGAAAGAGACACAAAAGTGATATGTCTTTCTGTTTTTCTGTATTTCTCTGTCTCTCTCTCTCTCAAAAAAGAAATCCATTGGGCTTCCCTGGTGGCGCAGTGGTCGAGAGTCTGCCTGCCAATGCAGGGGACACTGGTTCAAGCCCTGGTCTGGGAAGATCCCACATGCCGCGGAGCAACTGGGTCCATGAGCCACAACTACGGAGCCTGCACATCTGTAGCCTGTGCTCCGCAACAAGAGAGGCCGCGACAGTGAGAGGCCCGCGCACTGCGATGAAGAGTGGCCCCCACTCGCCGCAACTAGAGAAAGCCCTCGCACAGAAACAAAGACCCAAAACAGCCAAAAGTAAAATTAATTAATTTTTAAAAAAAGAAAATCCATGTGAACATACAGTGAGAAAGCAGCACCTGCAAGCTGTGATGAGAGCCCTCACTAAGAATCAAACCTGCTGGTACCTTGATCTTGAACGTCCCAGTCTCTACAACTGTGAGAAGATGGATGTCTGCTGTTTAAGCCCCCCAGTCTATGGTATTTATTACAGCAGCCTGAGCTGACCGACACACATACCACCACTGCTGTACCTAGGCACCTGCTAGAATCTGTAGCCATATTCCGCCTCCCTCCTATTGCTGGAGATGGACTGCCAGTGCCAAATCTGAGGCTAAACCCTCCATTGTGCAACTGATCCCATCCCCCCACATCTCCTAGCGGGGTGTTACTCCACTCCCACCCTTCCAGTTTATGTAGAACAAAACAGCTTGAAAGATTTTTCCATATTCATTGTCCCTAATACTTATTCTCTTTTTCTTTCTTTGACCCTCTCCAATCAGGCTTTCGTCTTCTCCATTCTGCTGAAACTACTTGTCAACATTGTCCATGATCTCCATGTCGCATAGGAACTCAAATACTTGTTGAAGGAATGAATGAATGAATTCTCAGAGAGTGAGGATCTCCCAACAGAAAAGTCACACATGTGTGTGCGTGCACACACACACACACACACACACACACACACACACACAGATGGAGGGGGAGGGGCAGAGAGAGGGAGAAGGACAGAGAGAGAGAGAACTCTTCCTGGCCCTGGCTCCCACAAAGCCTGGCTTGGCTCTATGTCTTCGAGAGGCCTCTTTTATTTAAGAGTGGCGTAGGAGTAAGGCTGTCCTTTGCAACACAGGTATCTTGACCAGAACAGTCATCTCTTCTCGCATTGATATAACCCAAATCTTACCATCAAGAAATGCTTCCTTGTGGGGAAGAAGCCTAAACCTTGATTTAGACCTAGTAGCATTATTTCAGGGCAGTTCCTTAATCCATGAGAGTCTCAGCTGCAGACACAATCTGGTTTTCAGGGATTTTATAAAGTCGAAATGAAGTTTATGAGAGTTTGTGAAATATTTGACATAGTGCTTGGCACACTGCAGTACATTTTTTTAGTAGCAATAGAAAAGCAATGAGGCATCATATTCAGAACAGGAGATCTTGTGTGTTTATTGTCTATAGCGTTTGTTTCCCTAGATAAATAATCCCAATTCCTTTATGATAAAGCCTAGTATTGAGCTTGATTCCCAGTTTGATTCACATATATTTCAGCCTTTCTTTATTCTTTAATGTTTATTGTATTACTGCAATACAAATATACTCTTGTATTAAAAAATACTGTTGAGTATAAAGGAGACTTCAACAAGAATATGGAAATCAAATGGTAATCATAAAATGTGACATTCACATGCTCCCCACTTCAAAAATAGATAAAATAAAAATAAGGAGCAGAATCACATAAATATAACATAAGGACATAAGATAGTAGTCTTCATTGGTTATATACAAAGACAAATGGAATAAGTAGGAGTGTGTTTATGCTTATTCATTCCTGTTGGGGTAGGGGAAGGGAAAGGAAGAGGGGAGGATAAGAAAGGGAAGAGTGTGGAAGAGGAGAAAGAAAAAGACAGGGGGGAGAGAGATGGTTTTGGCCAGTGAAAGAGTTCTGGCCAGGAGAGTTCATCTAGGCTATAGTCAGAGGCCTGCTGAAAAAAATCCCTCAAGGCAATCTATCCCCCTTTCCTCAGAGTCAGTGCCCATCTCTCAAGTCTCTAACCACAAATTCAGTGTCCTGGGTACCACGATGCAGCCGCAAGACGTATCCCATGCAAAGTAAGCTTCTGGGGATTGACTCATGCTAACTAAATTCTCCAGAGCCTGATGTATAAACTAACATACTAATTAATATGTAACCAGTAATTTTGGTTTCTAGGACTCTGCCTAGAAACACATTGATAAATTTTCTCTTTTTCCTGCATTAGTAGGAAATTTATTCACTTTCCATTTTAATCTAAATCTTCCTCTGCACGATGGAATTCCCATTATACCCTAAACATTGCATCCTGTGCCACTCTCTTCCCTCCTCCCTCTCTTCTTCTTCCCTTCCTTCTTTCCTTCCTTCCTTCCTCCCTTCCTTCCCCCCCCCACACAAATGTGGAATCTACAATAACAACAGTTACAACTGACATTAATATTAATTGCAGACATACGATATACTGGCACTGTGTCAGGTGCTTTGCAAGCAGTGTCTCACACCTCAGACAACACTATGACATGGGTGCTACTATTATCCCCATTTTACAGATGAAGAATTGAGGCTTAAATGAACGCTTTAGTCCTTTCCCAAGGTCACCCAGCTTGTCAGAAGTAGAAATAACCACAAATTACAAGGTTTTCTTTCCCACTGTAAGTTCCTCCCTACCCTGAGTCATCTCGACCTCCCAATTTAGGGAGAGGAAGTTACAGAGCTGTTTGGGGAAGATAAATATTCTCATCCAAACCACCAACTGTAGGGAGGTTTTCTGCTGGACATGGGAAAGGAGAATTCTGCAGTAGGAGAAAGTGGGCAGAGCCAGGATGCCCTGTCCCTTTGGACAACTGTCCCTAGCAGCTGGGTCAAGGTGAGCCAAGCCAGCGCATGGATGGCTGTGGCTCAGAGAGAACTCTCTGTTCATTCTCTGGCATTAAGTGGGGCAGTTCTGATCTGACATCACTCAATGTCTGTTTCACTTCTCCTAAGTATGGTACTCATGTTACCAGAGTTTGGGTGTTTCAGCCTGGCTTTCATCAGTGAAGTCTAACTTAGGGCATTTCTCAAGCTCTCCTCTGAGGAAGAGTAAACCACAAGCTGTTGCTAGTGTTACTGGAAAAAGGTTCTTCACTCAAATAATTTTTGGATATATCGTGCACACAATATCATAACATGCATCTGTATGTTAAGAACTTGGGGGCGGTCTGCAGGAAAGAAACATTCAGTAATGTAACTTCTTTTCATGGACTACTGTTAAGAGTTTAGGGATATAGTTTTCCACAGAACACCATCGGGAAAATGCTGTCCTAGACAGGAGAACTGCACGTCAGTCAAATTTGCTTTGAAGAGGTCCCAGAACTAAATAAGATCAACGGGAGTTCTTAACGGAATCTACTCAGCCGACTTTGCTTTCAGTTTTTTAATCTTTTGAATGACTAATCTACGGATACTATCCAAATTTACAGGGAAAGTGTCTCCCTCCTTCACTTTCCACTGCAGAAACCAAATGAGTAACCTTCACAATCATTTCCTCTGACCCGTCTATGCATCTCATCTGGGCTGGAGAAAAGAATAAGACCCAGCCACCTCCTTCACGAGAAAGGCTGTTGAGACCCGATGGAGATGTGATCAAGGGCATTTGATCGTAAATTAGCACGAGCAGCCATAGTTACTGAGAGCACGTACCGGGCCCAGGCTAGGCCCCCAGCAGAGAGTTTAATTGTACAGCCTGCCTGTGATGCCTCACGGGCCTGTCCATTTGGGGAATACCCAGAACCTAGCACGGTGCCTCCACTGAGTAGACACTCAATAAATATTTATTAAAGGAAGGAAGGGTGGGAGGAAGGAAACAAATTGAGGTTTGGAGATGCTAACTTGCCCAACATCACACCTCTAGCAAGCAGGAGAGCCAGGATTTAAATGCCAAATAGCTGAGCTCTCCCACATCTGACCAACCGCCAAGCTTTTTGTTAATTAGCGCACAACCAGCTTTGAGGAGCTGGTGTGAGGCTCTGGCCATGTGTGCTCTGTGCATTAGCTTTGGCATTCCTGTAGTTTATGCAATCAAAATTGTACTTTTTTTTGGAGTGCCTGGTAATAACAGCTAAAATTTATTGAGCACTTACTATGTACCACTTACTACACTGAGAACATGACACAGCTCATTCCCCATGACATCCTAAGAAGAAAGTACAATTATAAACCCATTTTACAGATGCGGAAACTGAGGAGCAGAGAGATTTAGATGACAATCTCTAATTAAGTGGTGGAGTCAGGATTTGAACTGAGGCAGTTTGACCCTCAAATCCCTGCTTTTAGCCTCTTTGCTACATCTATTCCCTCAGTCCAATGATAGACATCCCAAGAGAAGGCACAGACAGAGGCACGTACCACCCACAGCTGGATAATTAAATATATTTATTTTATTAATTTAACCCTGAAAAATGTTTACATATTTCTAAGCACATCACCAGTATCAACTCATTTAATTCTTATAATACCGCAAAAGAGTATGAGACTGGTACTATTATTATTTCCATTTCGTAGATGAGAAAACTGAGGCACAGAGAGTTTAGTGACTTGCCCAAAGTCACACAGCAAGTGGCAGAGCTGGGAGTCAAACCCAGGCAGTCTGGATCCCTAGTCCTTGTGCTTAACTGCTATGGGGTGCTGCCCAATGGGAACAGGCAGACACCTCATTTAAAAGTGAAATATCCTCCCAAGACCAGTGGCTAAAATGATCTCGAAGAGGAACTCAGAGCCATCTGCAGTCCTGGAAGTTAAACGGGGGCCAGGGAGCTTTAGATTTCCTGGCTAAAAATGTTTCTGCTCATCCTACTAGAAATTAATAGCCGATTGTTTTTTGCATTCCTGCAGGAGGGGTGGGCCATTCTCCCTGGGCCCCCGCTGTCTCTGGAAGAGTAAGCTCTCAGCCAGCGTCAGCCAGGGAAAGACTGGTAGGTGAAGGGACCAAATCTCTTTGTCGAGAGAACCCGGCAGAGATGGGTCGGCTCCTGCTTTCTGCTGATCTAGGAGCTGGGCCCCTTCCTCCTCTCTTTGCAGGAAACCTGCCTTGGGTCAGTTCACAGCCCTCTGCACCTCTGACAGAGGGAGCTGGGGGAAGGAAAGGATGAAAGAAAAGATGTGAGTCAGGTTATTTGTTAGGAGAAGGGGCAAAAGGTCTTCAAAGGAAGCATGAGAAGCTGCAAACACAGCATCTAAGAAATGACATTGAACTATTAACAGTGAATCCTGCCTAGCTCAGTAAGTCTTCCCCCAGCTGTGCTGGACAGGCGTGAGCTCCGAGACAGGGTGGGAGTGATGTCTGTCCGAGCACAGGGCAGGGGCTCAATGAATATGTGCCGAATAACTTGTAACATGAATATAAGTGAACAGCCCCTTAAAACTTTGGGGTTTACTTTTCTCTGGTCCATAAATGTTTGCCTCCTTTTTCTGTTTACCAGTATGACTGAAGGGATGCTATATATAGGCTGGACCCCAGCCTCATTCCCAGCCACTCTTCCTTTTTGCCCACCCCACCCTACGCCAAGTCACACTAAGCTGCTTGCGTTCTTGGAAAGGCAGGACTGCATTCAGGTCAAGGGTTCAGGTGATGGAGACAAGCCAGATTTCAGCGCTCATCCAGCAACATACCATTGTGAACTTGGGCCCGTTATTTAACCTCTCTGGGCCTGGAGCACCCTGTTCTCCTGCTCCCTCTTATAAGTACCCACTTCCCCCTCCAGGGGCCAGGGCAGGACTGTGCTTCCCCTCCCCACAGGGCTGCCTGCCTAGCACTTTGCACACCCTCCCCTCAGCGTGGACCTCAGCGTGTTGCGGGGATCAGTTCTCCTGCTTGGCTTGAGGCTGCTTTCTGAAACCTTTGATGCTAAAACTCTCAATTCTAATGACATTTATTATGTGGTCTAATTATAAATCCTGGTGCTGCTGTAAGGACAAATAGGGCCACCTGAAGTTCTGTCTGGGCGAGCCATTGATATAATCAGTCAGTGCCTTGATCCCATTGCATGATGTTTTTATTTGGTCTAATTATAAAATATGTTTTAAAATATACAAGTTTATATAAAACTGAAGTCATCTTTAATCCTACCATTACCACCTGGTAAACTCCTATACAAAAATTTATAGAACCCAGTTGGGACCATTTTGTATATTCATTTATTCTTTCTTTCATTTATTCTCTCAACAAATGCTGCTGGCTCCTCTTCTGCCAAGATCCAACAGTAAGCAAGAGAGACAAAGGCCCTGCCCTCATGGAGCTGACATCTTACTGGGGAAAAGAGGCAAACACACACATTTTCACTCTTCACAACCATCCAACGTGTGAGAATGAGAGTGGAAAAGGCAAATAAAGTAAGATTATTATCCTCCTCATCGTCATCATTATTAGTATTATTAAAATAGTTCAGGGCTTCCCTGGTGGCGCAGTGGTTGAGAGTCCACCTGCCGATGCAGGGGACACGGGTTCGTGCCCCAGTCCGGGAAGATCCCACATGCCGCCGAGCGGCTGGGCCCGTGAGTCAGGGCCGCTGAGCCTGCGCGTCCGGAGCCTGTGCTCCGCAACGGGAGAGGCCACAACAGTGAGAGGCCCGCGTACCGCAAAAAAAAAAAGTTTTGAACTCATGCACCGCACGAAGGGGTCTCAAGCAACTAAGACCAGCTACATGATTTGCAAACTGAAAATGGCTGGTGGGGGTTGTGTGTCTCTTATTCAAAAGTTACTTCGAATTTCAAGACAGCCACAGCACAGCATTAAACAGAGCACCAGCCCTTCTGATCAGGGGGCCCTGAATGACTGCACAGGTCCTGAGGGTTACTTCAAAGGTTCCTGGACCGCATTTTGAGAACTGCTACTGCAGAATATGACCTGCATCTTGCATCAAGTGGTTGACTTAGGGCCACAAGTATACACCAAAACGCTATAGAGGTAGCAGTCTGCGTGTGTGTGTGTGTGTGTGTGTGTGTGTTGTTTGAGCTTCTGGATCACCAGGCATAAGTGTTCTTGATCACTTGTGCACGTTTTCCCCTTGGGTGCCTTCCACATAATCTGCCATGTTCAGTCTATTACACACACACACACACACACCCCTCTAGCTGAAAGCTTGCATCCCTTGTGTTCCAAATAGCTGCACACCCGATATTCATCATAGTTTCCTGTTTTGTGTTTTTATTGTGGTTGCAGGCTTTGATCAGCCGAACTGATGTCTATCATCCCCATTTTCCTGTTTGGTGCCTAACACACAGTAGGCGCTCTATGCTTTTGCTGAGTTGAATTTTATAATTCCAGTGGCTGGGGGGATATTCTACTTACTAAATGCTGTTACCAACTGACGGCTGACAACACAAATGCAGCAATTGGTCCTCCCTCCCGAGAACCAGGCTCTTCCAGAGATCAGCAACCCCATGACCAGTGGGTGGACTTGTGCATTCAAATGATGATACATCATTTTCCTGAAACAAGTGAGCAATGTTACCTGATATTCCTGAGGCTCAGATATGTATATAGCTAATAAAGGGCCTAAGTTTTTATAGTATTTAGAAGGATGCCTTAGATTCCTGGTAACAAATCAGTCTATTTTAATGAACATTATATACGTTTATAAATAAAATACAGAGCCATTTACAATTCTGGTCAAATCACCTCTCTCTCCAGCACAGAGGGAAGGGACTGTGACCTCTCTCTCACTCTAAGACAAAAATCACACAATAGAGGTATTAATCCTTCACCTAAAATAGACCTTCTTCTACTCATATGAGAAGTTAGTACTGCTGCCAAGTGCAAAGGACCCAGGACCTTGAGTCCAAATCTGCCACTTTACAGGATGGGGAAATTGAGGCTCAGAGAGAAGAAGTGACTTTTTTGTCCAAGATCACAGAGCTGTTTAATAGCGGCTCTGGGACACACACCCAACTCTCCAAACAGTTAGATAATGGACCACCCACACCAGAATAATGTGGGCTTTCAGCACAGTGTGGGTCCAGATTACTGAAAATGTAACCACTGCTGCATCCGGGATCATTAACAAGTAGGGCCTGAAATATCTTCTCCAAATCCAGCTGGACGTCAAACCCTCCACTAGTGCCCTGAGTACCATCCCTTTCCCAATGTTCGTTTGAAACATCTTTCCTCCATTTTCAGCACCTTTATCCTCTTCCCTTCCACTGGCCCCTTTTCCTTCCCTCCAATGTGTATTTATTGCCTTGGGGAGAAGAAAAAACAAGACTTCACAAGGCTAGCTGCCCCTCGTGGTTATAATTCTATTTCTTTCTCGGTTGTTACTGCCAAACTCCTGCAAGTGATATATACATCGAGGCCTCCCTTTTCTCACCTCCCTTGACTCCTGTAAGCCCTTGCAGTCTGGCTGCCATCCCAGCGCTTAACAGAAACCAAGGGTCAATGATGCGCTTGTCCTAAATCAAATGTCTTTGACTTGGTCGTAATTCTCCTTGACGTCAATGACGATGCTTCCCTAATAGTGATAGTCGTCGTGATAATACAGAAGCTTTTATACTTAAAAATAGGTCAGGTCTTAAAAAGCCATTTGTAAGTTCAGTATTTAAAAGGGCTTTGGAGCCAGACGGCCTCGTTCATCTCTTGCTTGCACGATCGACTAGCAGGATGCCTTGTGCCGCAGCTTCCATAGTGATAAACTGGGAACATAACAGGACCTAGCTCACAGAGTTTGGGTGAAAGTCCATGGAATATGTTTAGAACACTGTCTGGCACACAGTACATGCTCAATAAATGTAAGTTGCTATTGTCGGTATAATATTTGTAAATCTAAGACGACCGAGAGGAGTTTACCTTTGCAACATCCATTCACATACCCACCAAATGGAAGCATTGGTTGATGCTGTGACGTTTCTGTTTCTCCTTGCTGCTGTCATACAACTTTCTCGGGTACAGTTCCTTAAAACAGGTCAATTTGGAAATCTGTAGAGGCAATCGACACTCCTTCCCCAGATGGTCTCCGTATCTTAGAGATCTATGGGATCCATACCCCTAATCACCCGAGGTTCATTTCAATGAGGAACAGATTCATATGAACTTTAAATTTATGGAAAACCCAGGCTTGCAACAAAAAAATCTCCAAGTGGGCTTCCCTGGTGGCTCAGTGGTTAAGAATCCGCCTGCCAGTGCAGGGGACACGGGTTCGAGCCCTGGTCCGGGAAGATCCCACATGCCACGGTGCAACTAAGCTTGTGTGCCACAACTACTGAGCCTGCGCTCTAGAGACCGCGAGCCACAAGTACTGAAGCCCGTGCGCCTAGAGCCCGTGCTCCGCAACAAGAGAAGCCACCACGATGAGAAGCCCGCGCACCACAACCAAGAGTAAACCCCGCTCTCCGCAACTAGAGAGAGCCCGCGTGCAGCAACGAAGACCCAATGCAGTTAAAAATAAATAAAATAAATAAATTTATAAAAAAAAAAAGAATCCAAAAATCTCCAAGCAGCGCTTTCCGCTTCCGCAAGCTAAGCCCTTGCATTTTCCGTTGCCCAGCCGGCTCCTAAACTTGCATGAGGCTTCTGAGGTTGATGCTCTGCTCCAGCCTCTCCTAATTGAGATTTTTTTCTATTTTGCTCTTCATTTTTTCTTGCTTCAGGCTGATAACTGTAGAGTACATGACTCAACAATTTCCACATACTATATGATCCCCTCTTTATTCTATGTGTTGATGATTTGATGATGATGACAAGGATGGAAGATACTTTTTTCTTTTTTTTTTGCAGTACGCGGGCCTCTCACTGTTGTGGCCTCTCCCGTTGCGGAGCACAGGCTCCAGACGCGCAGGCTCAGCGGCCATGGCTCACGGGCCCAGCCGCTCCGCGGCATGTGGGATCTTCCCGGACCGGGGCACGAACCCGCGTCCCCTGCATCGGCAGGAGGACTCTCAACCACTGCGCCACCAGGGAAGCCCGGAAGGTATTTCTTGAGTGCTTACTATGTGCCCAGCTCGGTTCTCAGCACTTTAAATGCATCATTTGTCCCCCCATCCCCACTTCATCTCAAATGCACATGTAGAATTCTTTTTCTTACTTTCAATTTTTAAAAATGGCTTTTACTTTCATTTCCATTATGAGTGAATCTCGAAGTAACATGTTTAACACTCCCTGCTTTTGTGCATATAGGAAATAAAAGATTTAGTAATATTCATAAGACACCTCAAAACCAAGGACACACACAACCAACAAGCCATAAATAAGGGACAATCAAAAGGCTGAAACTAAAGTAACTGCCCCGTTGACTCCCTCCTCTCTTTGGTGGCAGTGCATACGCTTTTGTCCAGAGCACGACTTTGTTCCTAAGTATAAAATAAGCTGAAAGATGATCAGAGAAGCTTCTGTAGGATTGTTGAGTGTTTACCAAGTCCCAGGCTCTGTGCTAAGAGCTTTACACGCATTATCTTCTTGAATCTTCAAAACAATCATGAACTGAGTATCCTTAGTGTCTCCATTCTACAGATAAGGACACTGAGGTTAAGAAGATAATTTGCCCAAGTCATATTGAGCCAAGATTCAGACACAGGTGCATCTGCCTTCAAAGCCCATGCTCTCAGCCGCTCAATTCCTAGGCTGACTTCTGCAGCAGTAAGTTCTCCAAGTTTTCCCAGAGAGAAAAAAGACAGCTGACTGCCAATGTCTTTTCTGCTTTCTCTCCCTTCTCCCATTCCCCGTGGGACTCTTCAAGTCCTGGAGGAGATCATTCACTTTCACGTTATCACCAATCTTGACTATAAACATTTTAAAGTCATCTCATTCACTCCTATCTCTCTAAAGACTTCCATAACTCCTGGCACGTAGTACATAACCAATATATATTTGTTGAATAATTGAACAAATCATCTTTCTAAAGATTATTTGAAAACTGGTAATCATTTTATTCTTGAGGAATGATCTAAGAGCTTCAACATTTAAGGTTTTATGGGTTTGCGCCCATGCGATGTTGGAGCTCATTGTAAGCACATTGATGCAAAGCATTGGTTCTCAACCCTGGGTGATTTTATACCCTCATCTCCACTATGCCGGGGACATTTAGCAGTGTCAGAAACATTTTTAATTCTCACGACTGGTGGTGGGGGGAAGGGAGGAGGACGCCAATGGCATCTAGTGGTAAGGATGCCCTTAAACATCCTACAATACACAGGAGAGTCGCCCACGATAAAGAACACAATCTGGCCCAAAATGTCAATAGTGCTGAGGTTGAGAAGCCTGATATAAGGGTTTGTTCTTCCTGAAGCTGGTGTCCTGGTGGCTGAGATGGGGCAGGGATGTATAAACCCTCTGTTTATCTGAGTGCCAACTGCCATAATCCAGGGTCAGTATTGCCTCTTATTTGAATGGAAGGAACAGGGAAAAATTGGGGATCCAGCTTGAGGATCCAGAGATGTAACTCCTGTTCCTAAAACCTGGAACTAACATGATTTAGTGCCATAGACAAGGGGCTGGGCTCAACTTTTCATCTGTAAAATGGGTGTGGATGGGGGTGACCCCTTTTAGCTCTAAAATCCTCAGGTTTTAACACATTTTGAAAATTGATCTTTTCTTTCTTTTTTAATGTATCCTTCTGATTTCACATCCAATCCCAGGTCAAGTGTTTTGTCTACTTTTAAGACACGCCTGCAATTTTCTCCTTTTCACTTCTCTGTACCTCCCCTTCCCCACCACACACACCCACTTCCTCCACCCAGACAGTCATTGTCACCACCTGGATTACAGGATGAAATTTCTAATCGACCTCCTTCTCTCCAGGCTAAATCCTCAAGAGATCCAGGAGCTTGACCTGGAGGCCCCATATCCCCTAATCTGTGACATAAGGCATGTTTTCTCCCCTCTTCATTTTCTCTCTACCTTTCCTGGAGAACAGCTGATGCTTCAGAATCCTTCTTCATGGAAGTTTCCCCCAAGTCAGCAGAATTGCCTCTCCTTTGCTCACACTCTCGTAACCCTTTCTGTCTAAAAGCAGGGCATAAATTTCCCTGGAGAAAGGTGCCCTCCTGGTACCAAGAAGAAAAGAACATTCTTATTACCTGAGATGGGGAGTTGAGGCAGAATGAGCCTGCACAAATAAACATTATTAAAATAACCCTTATCGTCCCATATATTCCCTAGTCACTTTCCCGTAATTTACCACCCCTAGAAGCCCAAACCCCTTTCCTTTGTCTAGTCACTTCTCCACAATTTATCCCCCTTTGTTAAAATGGTATCTAACCCCCAAATCTAACTGCTTCTTGAGATTTCCACTTCTTTTCTATGAAGCTCCCCAGGCCACATAAAAATATTAATATCAAATAAAATTTGTGTGCTTTTCTCCTGTTACTCTGTCATTTGTCAGCTTAATTCACAGTCCTGAGTCTCAGAACCTAAGAGGGTAGAGGAAAAGTTTTTCTTCCCCTACAAAGGCAAAATTATTAGAAAACTACTGACTGCAGCTATTTCTACACAATGAGCACATTGAGGGGCACTGTCCATTGTTCCAGTGGTGGGGGAGTGGGGAGGATCTTCTGTTTAGAAAATCATGGTGATGAGCCTTTAGGTATAAAAAGTTATCTGGGGCTTCCCTGCTGGCACAGTGGTTAAGAATCTGCCTGCCAGTGCAGGGGACACGGGTTCGAGCCCTGGTCCAGGAAGATCCCACATGCCACGGAGTAGCTAAGCCCGTGCTCCACAACTACGGAGCCTGCGCTCTAGAGACTGCGAGCCACAAGTACTGAAGCCTGCGTGCCTAGATCCCATGCTCCACAACAAAAGAAGCCACCGCCATGAGAAGCCCGCGCACCGCAACGAAGAGTAGCCCCCGCTCGCCACAACTAGAGAAAGCCCGTGCGCAGCAACGAAGACTCAAAGCAGCCAAAAATTAATTAATTAATTATTTTAAAACTTATCTGGCTCTGACTGGAATGAGGAAGCAGAAATAAAGGAAGCTAAAAGTGTTCTCCAGAATAAGGTAACAAGAATTCTCTGTTTTTCCCTTGAAGCCTGAGCCATAGGGATATTGGAGGGGCTCAGGAGTCATATAACAGAAGAAAATGAAAGCAGCTGCTCTTCAGGGTGAAGGTGGGTACAGGCCCCAGCAACAGAGAAACTGACCAGGTCAAAGACAGAGATGACCTAGATGCTATGCTAAATAACATTGCTGTGTTATTTAATAACTGGTTATCTAGTGGTTACTATGTGCTAGGCAAGGTTCTAAGCACCTTACAAGTATTAAGTCATTTAATCCTTATGGCAATTCCACTTGTATTATTTATTATCACTATTTTATAGACAAGGACACTGAGGCACAGAGAAGTTAAGTGACTTACTTCACATCACACAACTGGTAGGAGGCACAGCTGGGATTTGAACCCGGGCAGTCTGACTTGAAGATCTGTGCTTTTAATGACTTTACTATATTGCAGGTGGGTGTGCTTGCTCTGTGATGTAATTCTATTAGCTCAGAAAAATATGGGAAGTAAAACTGAGAGAGAATGAAATCTATTCTCTTTAGCCTGGGGGCTAAGGGGTACAGAGAGCTGAAAGCAGCCCCCAGCATCAGTGAGGATGGGTAAGAGGTAATGGAGGAAAAGCAGATGGCAGGAGGTCAAAGCCAGAGATGGTGTTGGGCTCTCTCCTTTGCTGAATCCTCTGTGGGGATGGGTAGGTCTCACAGTATTTTTTCTGGTTATTGGAGGAAAGAGTGAGACCAGTTCCATCTGGACCACCCCAAGATGCCTTAGGTAGAGTAGGGTTCAAAAAATGATGAGTTTAAAAAAAGTGATAAGCTAAACTTGCTTGTCCTTGCCGTCCAGGAGAAAACGCAGGTAGCTGCACACCACTCCACCCCAATCCCCACCATGACGCGCATTCCCTCCTCATTCCTCCTCCCTCCTCCAGGGGGAAGAGTGGAGAGTTCCCTGGAGGATGTGGAGGTTTGGGGCCGGGATGGGGGAGGTGCTAATTATTCTCACCCACTATAAAGTGTGAGCATCACGGGATTCCGGAGAGAGAACAGAAGGCCCCTTGATTTCCTTCCCCTGAACAATCGACCAGAAGGAAGTTGGGACACTCAGCCCCTGGATTTCCCTGCAGGAAACCCAGGCCCTATGAGGGCCTCCTGCTTCCCGTCCCTCTCTGCCCTGGTTCAGCTCCAGGTGAGCGCTCTGCCTGTTTGGTAAACAGACAGAAAGGACCGAGTGCAATTCATACATTTTGTTGTTGTTGTTAATTTTAACTTAGTTGCTTTATAGAAATAACAATTTTTTAAATCTCAAATTCATCAGAGAGGGGTGCAGTAAGTCCACTACATACGAACGAGTTCTATTCCGAGAGCACGTTCCTAAGTCCAATTTGTTCATAAGTCCAACAAAGTTAGCCTAGGTACACAACTAACACAATCGGCTATACAGTACTGTACTGTAATAGGTTTAGAATACTTTTCACACAAATAATACATAAAAAACAAACACAAAAAAATAAAGAAAACATTTTGAATGTTATAGTACAGTACCTTGAAAAGCACAGTAGTCCAGTACAACAGCTGGCATACAGGGGCTGGCATCGAGTGAACAGGCAAGAAGAGTTACTGACTGGAGGAGGGAGAGGAGGTGGGAGATGGTAGAGCTGAGGGATCGTCAGCAATAGGAGGTGGAGGGCAAGCTGCAATTTCACTCACGCCTGACGTTGGTGGCACAGGTTCTGGTTCCTTGCTGGAACCAGATGCACATTTTTTTTTTTTTTTTTTTGCGGTACGCGGGCCTCTCACTGTTGTGGCCTCTCCCGTTGCGGAGCACAGGCTCCGGACACGCAGGCTCAGTGGCCATGGCTCACGGGCCCAGCCGCTCCGCGGCATGTGGGATCTTCCCGGACCGGGGCACGAACCCGTGTCCCCTGCATCGGCAGGCGGACTCTCAACCACTGCGCCACCAGGGAAGCCCACATTTGCATCTTTGAAAGTTCACAACTTGAAGGTTTGTATGCAGGGGACTTACTAAATATTACTTCATATTTACCCTGAACCTAGTGTGTGCTGATACTCGGCACTAAGAAAGTAGGAGAGTCGGCCTCTTAATATACTTGAGGGGTACTAATTACTAGAGCTACTTAATGACTTTCCTGAACCCCATTTTTCCTCAGTAGGGTGGGAACATTGATACCTACCTTACAGAGGTGTTGTGATATTAAATTGAAATTCTGTGTGAGGGCATCTAACACCATATCTGACACACAGCAATCTCCTTGAATTGAGCATCTATGATTAGTTTTTAATTCATCTCTTATTAATAGTTATCCACTTGAAAATACATAAGACAAAGTCCCAACTCTCCAAGATCTCACCTTTTGTTGTGACACATCCATATGAAATGATTCATTCAGGATACAAGGTACTAGGGTGGGTGTAGCACTACCCATCCACACGGGCAAGGTAGACAATATGCCCGAAAGTCCTGAGAAGGGAGATATCTGTGTGGTCAGAAGAAGCAGGACTTGAGCTGGTTGAAGGAGGAGCACGATTTGGTCCCAAGAAAGGTGAGGCGGGGACCTCCCGGCGTTGGGTACCATGTCACCTTCCGTTTGTATCCTTCCTCCTACTCTCCCAGTGCCCATGCCCAGGGTCTTTCATACCTCATCTGCCTGATTAAATAGGGACAACGGGTGCCAGGAAGTCTGCTGTACGGGTGAGAAACTGAGCCCCAGAGAAAGAAATGCAGCCAAGCCAATACCAGCCTCATTTTGTCAAAGATCAGGCGGCGAAACGTTAACAAAAGGCTAACACGGCTTCAGGAGTCAACCGAGTCATCTGGCCGTTGTTGTGTAACAACCGCAATGATAAATGTCACAACAACAATTAACATCTACTAAGCACTTATTCACTGTACCAGGCGTCATGGAAAGTGCTAAATGTGTGTTGGCTTATTTCGTTCTCATAACGTCTATGAAATCGGTGGTGGTATTATATTATTATTATTATTACTTTCTCACCTTTACAGAGGAAATATTAAGGCTGAGAGAGGTTCAGAAACTTGCCTCAAGGTTGCTGGGCTCGTCACTGGCAGGGCCAGCTGCAAGCCCAGGTCCGTCCACCCCAAAGCTCAGGCCCTGAGCTCAGGCCCATAGAAACTGCCCCCAGAGTCCTGCCGACACCAGCTTGTTCTGGGCTATTTCAGAAAGGGGCCGTGTAAGGATCACCTAGTCTTTTCCCAGCCAATAGTCCCTGTGGCTGAACTGTCCTCTGCTTGACAAGAGACGATGGGGCACAGACTCTGGGGCTCGGGTGAGTGGATCCTCTCTCCTCTCCACTGTGTCAGAGCAGCTGTCTCATCCTCCACGCTACCCTCTTTGCTTCAGGCTCAGCAGGCTCTGCGCCTCTCGAAAGAACTCCCTGGTCCTTTGCCTTGCCAGCCTCTGTCCTCAGCGGTCATCTAGTCATCTAGTTTGCCCGTGTCTGCCTTACACTCCAGCACCCCAAGCTCGGAAGAGAGCCCTGGATGTGGCTTGACTGATACAAAGAACAGTGAGAGTGACCCTCTATTTATCATCAAGCTTTTGGCAGGAAAGAGCTCTCTGTGGGAGGCACACTTTGGGCTTGTCACTAACTTTAAACCAGGCGCCCCCATGCTCTACTCATCTCCAGCCCTAGCACACTTTTCAGATCTTTTGATCACACAATAAGTAATGAATAGATGACCAGATCTCTTCCCCAGCTTCCCCTTTAGTAACCTCGTGAACAAATTCTGTGAACAATAGAGCACCTAAAGAAAAATCACAAGACGTCAACACAGACCTGCACACAGTGAGGGACGGTAATGACTCTGACCTCCTTTTTCAATGATTAACTGAGATCACTTCCCTTTTTCCCTTTAAAAACTTTCATGGCTGAGCAGAATCTTCAGAGATGGTTTCTGGGGGGCACTGAGTCCACCATCTCCCCAGACTGCCGACATTCTGATTAAAAGCAACTTTCTACCAACATTTGTCTCTCTCTCGAGTATTGATTTTTGAGTGGTGAGCAGCCAGACTCGATTCGGTAACACTTTCATTATGTCTCAAACTGGGTTAGGTTTTTTTTTTTTTTTTTTTTTGTTTAGCAATTACTGATTTCTCTGGAGCTTGTGACTAACTGAAACCTCCTTATGCCACAATTTTCCCATTCTACGGGCAGAAACACTCAGCTGTGCAGCTGAGAATTCGCAATCCTTAATTACGTCATTTGGGGAATTCAAAAAAGAAATTACAAAATCTATACATGTGTTCCATCTCAAATCACACAAAACAGAAATGAATAAAGAAAAATGAATAATCTCCCTGCTCCCCATTCCGCCCTTTTTCTCCCCAAGGTAACCAATATTAACAGCTTGGACCCTATCTTTACGAAATATAGACACAATGTTCAAGGGTTCTTTTCAAAAAGATCACACCCTATGCCAAGTGTCAGAAAACTATGGTCTGCAGACTAATCTGACCCACTGGCTGCTTTTGTAAATAATGTTTTATTAGAACACAGCCAAGCCTGTTCGTTTACACATTGTGTATAGCTGCTTTTACGCTACAAAGGCAGGAGCCTAAAATATTTGCTATTTGGCTCATTTCAGAAAACATGTGCCCATTTCTGCCCTATGCACTACACTCCAACCTGTATTTTCACTTAAAGAAAGTATCATGGCCGCCTCTTAGGTCATTGCATACGGATCTAACATTCTCTTTTAAAGCTATTTAATGTTTCATAATATGGATGAATTATAATTTATTCTATCATTTCACTATTTGTGATATTATGATATAATAAGAAACATATATTTCATCTTTCTCCCTGGTTCCTGGCACAGGGTTCCTAAAACCCTAGTAATTTCCTGCATAATAGGGGCAACAGGAGTGTCTTTTGTTATTTATAATAAGCCCCTGTCAACCAAACCTGAGCTGATGCTAATAAGGTGACCCTCGGTGGGTCCCTAGGTCATTTCAGGATGGTGACCGGTTGCCAGAGGAACCAATCACGTGATTAAAGGGTTGGAACTTTCTACCATGCCCCTACCTCCAGGGACGGCAGTGTGTGTGTGTGTGTGTGTGTGTGTGTGTGTGTGTGTGTGTGCGCTGGGGATTGAGTTAATTACCAATGACCAGTGATTTAATGAATCATGCCTATGTAACGGAACCTTGTAAAACACGACATGGAGGGGTTTGGAGAGCAACTGGTTGGTAAGTACATCCACGTGCTGGGAGGGCGGCACATCCCAAACTCCACAGGGACAGAACCTCCTGTGTTCAGGATCCTTCCAGACCCCACTCTAAATACCTCTTCATCTGGCTGTTCTTTTGTATCCTTTATAATATCCTTTATAATAAACTGGTAATCGTAACTAAAGTGTTTCCGCAGGTTCTGTGAGCCATTATAGCAAATTATCAAACCTAAGGAGGGGGTCGTGGGAACCCCCAATTTGTAGCCAGATCAGACAGAAGCCTGGGTAATCTGGGAACCCACTACTTTCAATTGGCATCTAAAGTGAGGCAGGCAATTTTGTGGGGCTGAACCCTTAACCTGTGGGTTGGGCTAACTCAGGGTAATTAGTGTCAAAATTGAATTGACTTGTAGGACAGCCAGTTGGTGTCCACAGAGAACAGGAGAATTGCTTGGTGTGGAAAATCCACACGTTTGGGATCGAAACTGGAGTGTGGGTAAAAAACTGATCATAGCAGTTGTACTATTGATGGACTCTCAGATTGTTCACAGGTTTCTGCCGCTATAGTCAATGCTGTAATAAATGTTTATTTTTTAGAATTACAGTGTGATCCAGCAATCCCAATCCTAGGCACCTATCCAGATAAAACTATAATTCAAAAAGATATGTGCACCTCTACCTTCATAGCAGCACTATTCACAATAGCCAAGACATGGAAACAACCTAAATGTCCATCGACAGATGAATGGATAAAGAAGATGTGGTACATATATACAATGGAATACTACTCAGCCATAAGAAAGAATGAAATAATGCCATCTGCAGCAACATGAATGCAACTAGAGATTATCACACTAAATGAAGTAAGTCAGAAAGAGAAAGACAATACCATATGATATCACTCATATGTGGAATCTAAAATATGACACAAATGAACCTATCTATGAAACAGAAACAGAATCACAGACATAGAGAACAGAATGGTGGTTGCCAAGGGGGGTGGGTGGGGAAGGGATGGAGGTTAGGGTTAGCAGATGTACAAGCTTTTATATATAGAATGGATAAACAACAAGGTCCTACTGTATAGCACAGGAGAACTATATTCAATATCCTATGATAAACCATAATGGAAAAGAATAAAAAAAAAGAATGTATATTATATATACATATATATATATAACTGAATATATATATATAAAACCGAATCACTTTGCTATACAGCAGTAATTAACACAACATTGTAAATCAACTATACTTCAATAAAAAATTTAAAAATTAAAAAAAATGTCTATTTTTAAAATGCTCCAGAAGAAATGGGATGTAACGAACAGATCCACAGGCTCAAACATGAAGCTCTCACTGTGCCAGTAAGCCTCTTCAAGCAGCAGTTCTAGTCGGGCTTGGGTGTTGCCAGGCTTACACGGGAGGAATTTAACTTTTAGAAAAGAGAGCACAGCTCCAAGCAGAAATTTTGTCCTGACAGATTCACCTAGATGCTTCCCAGCTTTCAGCTGTGCCAAAGAGCTTTCCCCTGGGCATCCAGTCTCTGCCACCTGAGCCACCCACGCCTCCTGCAAAGCCCTCCACCGCCCAGGACTTAGGCTGGGGCACCCCACCGTTCCAGCCAGGCAGGGTTTTCTGCCACTTGTGGGGAAAGAGGTGCCTTTGAAACAGGGCAGAAGGAGTTCAGCTCTGGAGAGAGAGAGTGCCTTTGATCCTAGAGATGGAGGGAATGCATACAGATTACTTGTTTCTAATCTTTTTGGGGTCATAGACTCCTGAAAGCTATAGATCTTTCCTCCCGGAAAAACATGTCTATTTTTCCGTAAGGATTCTGTGCAAATTCAGGGTATGAATAAACTTTCATGGCACGCAGTCCTCAGGTCAGCAGCCCCGGCTCCAGGTACACTGCAATCATGTTCTTTACTGTGGCTTACCCAGCCCTTGTCATGAGTTTGACACAGCGTGTTTCTCTATGATTCATTAACGCTTTCCTTTCTCGCATCACCGACCTTGCGCCTGCCGTTCTAAAGGTCTTCCACAGGCTGGCTGTCATGTGCCTCCTTCTTCCTCTGGCTATCCTGTTTGGGAAGATAAACCCACTTCCCAGCCCTCAGACACCTCTCGCTGGGCACAGAACGCCATCATCAATCCCACGGATCAACACCATTCTTCCTGCTGTTGCTCTTACCATGACCTGCTTTCCTAGCCTTGGGTGCAAGCCCACACTGGAAAGACACTTTTCTTTCTAGCCTTTTGCCATCTGGATCAGTCTTCCAGAACCTTCCTGAAAGCTGTAAATCTTTCAACTAAACTAGCTATTCTTCTCTGGCCCCTGCCTGTAAATGTGATGACTTTGTTGTTGCTAAATTTTTACAAAGGAAGTTTGGCCACACACAAAAAAATGCTGCAAAAATGTCAAATTCAATGACCAAGGAGGACCTCCGTTGGTATTTGTTTGTGCTGCCCCCTCCTGGTTAGAAAAGAAGCACTAAATAAACCTGATGGCCGGTTAGTCCTTTCTTACTGAAAATCCCCAGTTTTAATTTATCTTGATTTTTAATCAGAGTCTTAGAAAGTCATGCTGGTCTTTGTTATCTACAAAGGCAGGGTACACTGTGGTTTATTTTTTTAATATAAATTAATGTAATTTATTTATTTATTTTTGGCTGCGTTGGGTCTTCGCGGCTGCGCATGGGCTTTCTCTAGTTGGGGAGAGCAGGGGCTACTCTTTGTTGCGGTGCGCGGGCTTCTCATTGCAGTGGCTTCTCTCGCTGTGGAGCACGGGCTCTGGGTGCTCGGGCTTCAGTAGTTGTGGCTCGCGGTTTCTAGAGAGCAGGCTCAGTAGTTGTGGCGCACAGGCTTAGTGATTCCAGGGCATGTGGGATCTTCCCAAACCAGGGCTCGAACCCGTGTCTCGTGCACTGGCAGGCAGATTCTTAACCACTGCGCCACCAGGGAAGTCCCTCACCGTGGTCTATTTCAATCCTTCATAATGTCCATTAAATGTTCTTGCCCTTGATCCAGAAATTTCCTTTCCAGGAATCTGCCCTGAAGAAACAGCGAGAAATGTAAACAAGAGATTACCTTCAGAGATGGCCATCTTGTTGCTGATGGTAGTAAAATACAGAAGGAGGTTAAATGTCCAACAACAGGTGGTATAACAGAGCCATAGGGTGGAATATTATGTTCACCTTAAAATGATGTTAATGGAGGCTTCTTAATGATATGAAGAAACATTTATAATATGTTAAGTAAAACAGGACACAAAACCATAAGCACTATACAATTACAACTAAATATGCATAAAAAAAGAAATCTGGAAGTAAAACATCAAAGCTTAATCCGGTTTTCTCTGAGTAGTGGAATTATGCTATTTTATACATTCATATGTTTTCCAGCTTTCCTGTGAGTATGTGATATTTGTAAAATCAAAAAAAACCTGGGACTTCCCTAGTGGCGCACTGGTTAAGAATCCGCCTGCCAATGCAGGGAACACGGGTTCGAGCCCTGGTCCAGGAAGATCCCACATGCCATGAAGCAACTAAGCCCGTGAGCCACAGCTACTGAGCCTGCGCTCTAGAGCCCGTGCTCCACAGCAAGAGAAGCCACCGCAATAAGAAGCCCACGCACCGCAACGAAGAGTAGCCCCCGCTCAACACAACTAGAGAAAGCCAGCACGCAGCAACAAAGACCCAAGGCAACCAAAAATAAAATAAATAAATAAAAATTTAAATTAAAAAAAAGAAAAAAATCATAAAACTTATATCTGCATGGTAGAAAGAACATGGAGTTTAGAATCAAATGACCTAGATTTATATCCTGACTCTGTGTCCTTAGAGTGATTCAATCTCTCCAGATGTGTTTCCTCAGCAATAAGTGAAGGTAATAATAATGCCTGCATCACAGAATTATTGTGAGACTTGAACCAGCGTAACACACCTTTCTAAACAACTCTTGTCTTCCATTTGTTCCCCCCATATATTTACCTTCCCACAACTTACCATCTAGAAGCCCAAACCCCTTTCCCTTTGTCTTGCCACTTCTCCACAATTTATCACCCTTTATTAAAATGGTATATAAGCTCCCAGGCCTAGCCACCTTGTGGGTTTTCACTTTTTTCTATGAGGCCCTCCATGTGCATACGAAATAAACCTTTTCTCCTGTTCATCTTTTTGTCGGTTTAATTCACAGGTCCCAGATACTGAACCTAAGAAGATAGAGAAGTTCTTTTTTTCTCCCTTACACTACCAACATCTGCAAACTTTTATTAGTGAGCAGGAATATGTAGTTCCTATAACCTGTGCTGTATGCTCAGTTGAAGTCCCTTATTGCTGTCTTTTTAGCTGCTCAGACCAACTACCACCTTGCATGAAATGATCCCCAAGGCAGCTGAAACAATATTTCAGAGGTAGGATTGTAGAACCCTTATAGCCAGCCTCAGACAACCAAGAAATTTTCCAAATAGTTAGATAGAGAGCCATCTGGGGGTAAAGACTTGAATTCGTATATATTTTTCACACAAGGGTGGGGGTATCAATAATAAAACATTTTAGCCAATTTATAGATCTTGAATACCACTCACTGATAGTAACTGAGTTTCTAGCATCCATTATACCTATCAACAGGCTACTAATTTCACCAGTGAAAATCTGTTTCTGACAGTTTGCTAACTGGTAAAACTCTTGGTGTTTCTCAGAGGTAAAGATAGCTGAAGCACTTAAAATGGTCTCTTCTGGAGTGGTATTTTTCTGACATAATTCTAATTGACTACCCATGGAGAGGAGACGCCTGATTAGAATGGTAGCTGCCCTGGGGTGTCACTTCAAATAGTGTACACAAATATCGCAGGACCTATGCTGAAGTGTTTTAGAGTTAATCACACATATAACACCTGTAAAGTAATAAAAGCCCTGAAACATGTAAGCACACCACAATTATGTGATTATTAAATCTGATGCAAAAATTCTAGGTAGCTCCCTATTCTGAATTTTGCATTTCTTTTTTTTTCTCTTTTTTTTTTTTTTTCTGAATTTTGCATTTCTTACATGTACTCCCTTACAGATTTTGAACCGTGGAACTGGAAAAAGGAAACCTCACTTAAAATGGAGTCAAGGAGGCCAGAGAGGAGTTCTCATGCCTTACTACCTCCTTCTCTCTGCAGACCCCAATCAGGAAGAGACTCGCCTTGCATCTCCAACTGGAAGGTTACTGCTTTACAACCTCAGCAGGAGAAAGGAAGATTTTCTCCTCGCCTGGCAACAGCTCAGCCAATGAGAGACTGTCACAACTCAGCCAATGAAAAGCCACCACACTTTGCACTCCCAGTATCCTCCAATAGACTCTTTGTTTGTAACAGCCCCTCCGAACGTCCCCTTTTCCTCTATGAAATAAGGGTCCTCTCCTTTGTCTCTCAGGACTTGCTTTCAGTTTTTGCTAGAGCATGCTGGTCCCGAATTACAATTATCTGCCATTCCTGAATAAACCCATTTTACTGGTAAAATACCTGGCTGTATTATGTTTTAAGATCAAACAGATTAAGGTTTTGTTCTTTTTTTTTTTTTTCAGTGAATTTCTATTTTCCCATTCTTTTGTGAAATGTGGCCATGTTGAATGGGGCAAGAAGCCTGGATGGTAAAAGGTCTCCATTCAGAATACTGAAAGGCAAGAGTCAGTGCTGATGCCCACGTTCCTAGGGCCACAAAGTTAACCTCCCACCCACACCCACTCCAGGGCTCACTGCACCTCAGGAATCCCATTAAAAGGCCTCCTTCGGTGTTCTGAGAGCTCTCCATTCAGGGTAGTTTTATCAGAGGAATTAAACCAGAAAGTATGCAGCTCAGATAACAGGATTAATTAACATTCTTCTCATTCTGCAGACAACCGGGAGGAGGGCCACCTATGTCTTGCCGGCCTTACTGAGGTGGGCTGCCCACGGCTGGCCTGGGATTTCCTGCAGCTGGCTCTGCAGAATGCTAGCCTTCTCTAGGAACGGTGCGTTGTAAGAAAACTTCTCTTTGTTCTCATGGGGCATTTTCCCCCTCCTGTCGGCCCCACTCGTTTTCAGCTTTGTATTTCCAGGTTGGTGTTGATAGATGGGACCTGGCGGCATAAGAATGATTATGGCAATAAGAGCGGGCACTAACACTTATGGAACCTTCCCTGCAGACCCCCACAAGGCATTCACGAACTCCACATGGAGTGAGCCTTCACTGGAGGGTCTCAGCTCTCACCACCAGCCCACCCTGAGTCTGTGGCATCCTCCCAAAAGATCTGCCTCTAGCAAGGCGTTTGTGAGCCGTGGCTCTTCCACTGAACACCCAAGCAGAGGTGGACATGTGGTCTTCGAATCACAGGGTGTTTAAGCATTTCCCAATAGCTGTCTCCTCTCACCACCATCCCCAAATTTCTCTCCTCTTGTCTCTTACTTGTCTTTTCATTTCTCTTCTTTCTCTTCCCCACCCTCAGGCTTTATAATTCCCTTGATCTTCCAGAGCAGTAGCCCTCACCTTGCTAAACTCACCTGACATCTCAGGTCAGGAAAGCCAGGTTCATCCCCAGAACCCAACTACCTGGTCTCAAGCACCTCCCTCATGGGGAGGGGGTTCTCAGCATGTTCTGGACACTATACTATCTGACATAATCCTCATGACAGTCTTGAGAGGGAAGAACTGGGGTCTGTAATCATTCCCATTTTAGACAACGAGAAAAAGGCTCAGAGGTTTACCTGCCCACAGTCACTCAGCCAGATTCAGGATCAAGAAATCCAGAGCCATGAGTGGTCTTAATGGCTCACCTCTCCAGTTAGCCCTGGAGAGTTCCAGTTTAAGTCAGTGTTCTTCACTCTCCACACTGCCCTGGTCTGGAATCTTACGATCACCCTAACGACGCCATAGACTTGTCTATCTTTATATCCACAGCGCCTGGAATCTGGAAGTGCTCAGTAGCTTCAGAGACACTTCCCCAGACGGGTCTTGAGACAGCCATCACCCACCTGAAACAGCCATACAGCCCTTGCCTCTGCCTCAGAGCATATGAAGAGGGCTGTTTCCCGAGGCTGTCAGGCAGTTAGCCTGTAAGTGAATCTCTCTCTGTGCTACAGGCTCCATTTATCTCTGTAGACTCTGCAGACCAGTGGGGCTCAGACAGCCTCGGTGACCACCGTAGACACCTTCACGAAGGCTGAGATGTTTGTTCAGCCTGGTATAATATTTCATCCCCACCTCCCTCGCTGGGAGACAATCAGGATAGAGATGGATTACACTTGTTTATGGGCTAACGTTTCAAGTGAGAGTTGGATGCAGGCTTGATCGAATTAATTAATTCTCTGTGTTCCAAGAAGGAAGGGAAAAGGAGATAAGGGAAAACTCTCCACCACAGCTGGCTCTCAGATGGACCCAAAGACACTGGCAGGTGCTCATTAGTTTCTTTCGCTGCCCTGATTTCCTCTGGGGCAAGGTTAGCTTTGTTCAGAGCAATACGGAAAAGCAGCCTTTCCCTGCTTACTTGTTATTTGTATAGGAAATCAGATCTGTGGGTTTGGATTTTCAATGTATCGCCTTTAGGCAGCATAGGGGCCAGGTCCCCTTCCCACCTCCCTCTCCCTTTAGAGCAGGGACACAATGCCTACAGGAGAGGTAGAAGGCAAAGACAGTGGGGCTAGAATGCCTGGCTAAGAGTCCCAGCCCTCACACTATTACTAGTGTGGGTCTTCATGTCCTCATCTGTAAAATGGGGATAGTAATAGTACCTCTCCCAAAGGTGACTGTGACAATGAAAGGTGAAGCCCTTAGAACAGTATCTGACATATAGTGCTACATACATATGCTATTTGCTGCTGGCTGGTAAGGAAGATGAATGTGGCTGAAGGTGTCTGGGTAATAGAGAGCGGGGCACTTTGCCATTTAGACAGAACGTGCTCCATCTGAACTTGGCAGCCTGAGCCTGTGGGCATACACACCCAGTGTTTCCAAAATCTTCCAGCTTTTCAAAAAGAAGCCCCAAATCCAGATTTTGTGTGACGTCTTCTAATCTGTAAATGCTGACGGTGAATTTAAAAAAACATTAAATGCTGGGCTGCACAGGACGAAACAAGTCAGTGAGCCTGATCCAGCTGGGAGCCTCCAGACTGCAACCTCTCCCTACTTACTGCATGCTGTCACTGCAGAATGGACGAGATCAAAGCCATGCAGCTTCCATGAAATACAGAGGTGGATGAATTGCTTTTATTGCATCCAAAGTAGGATTTGACAATCAAAAGGGAAGAGAGGGGACAGGGGTGAGCAGCTGAGACTCAGGTAGTGGAGTGCCCAGCCCCGGGGGAATTCCATGGGGAAGAGGCATCCCAGCCTAGGCAAGCTTCCTGCTGGGACAGGGTGGCAGGCAAAGTCCAAATTATGGATGGCTATTTAAATGATGTCACTAAATCTTCAAATCACAAGACCACCCTTACTTTCCAGTCACCTTCTTACTACATGACCAAGAGCCTGGGCTCAGGCATAAAGCTGCCTGGATTAGATTACATCCTGACTCAACCCCTTATCAGCTGTGTGACTTCGAACAATTAACTTCACCTCTCTGTGCCTCAGTTTTAGTTGTAAAAATTAATAGCGCCTGTCTCATAGCTGTCATAAGAAACAAAGTGATATGTGTGAAAAGCTAGCACAGTACCTAGCACATCATAATTAATAAATATTACTACGAATATAAGTAATAGTCACTTAAATAAATGTTAGCTTTTATTACTCACAAAGCAACAGAAATTTATGAAGCACTTAATGAGTCCAAGTTTTAAAACCAGACTTCATGGGATATATTAGGACTTTGAAGAGAGGCCCTGAGTCTTACTCACTACTAAACCCCCAACATGGAGCACAGTGTGGACCATGAGGTAAGAGGCCAATGAATGTTCATTGAATAAAGGGCTCCTGTCCTCTGGGGATCTACAGAATAGGGGGTGGCGGAGGGGGGACAAGACCTAAATGTGTAGAACATTAACAGTGAAAGATTTACACTACTCAAGTCATCAAAAGAAGGGAATCTGGAGCAGAAGCGTGGGGTATCTGAAAGAATCAAATACAATTGCATTGCTGGAATGTTCAGTTTCAGAGGACATCATCTCAGGTTCAAGCAGTCAGGGGAAAGTCTCATGGAAACAGAGGTGCGGCTTGGACATGAAGCAAAAAGGCATTCCGAGAGGGCTGAGTCCATGGAGAGATGGTGATGAAGTACTAGGTGTGTTTCAGGGACAGTGAGCAAAGGAACTCCATGGGGACAGAGTGTTCCAAACAGCTAGTAAGTGAAGGAAATCTGGAAAAGGTGAATTGACACTTTATTGAAAAAGACCTTCAATGCCAGGCTATGATAGGGATTGCTAGATGTCTCTTTTTCTTCCTTTTAAACAGAATACCTAAAATATACTGCCCCAAATATACTGTACTTCTCAGCCAAACTGGTAGGTGGGGGCAGCCATGTGACTAAAATCTGATTTTAGTTAAGGCCAATGGGACTTAAGAGAAAGTCTTATGTGCAAATTCTGGGATGTTGACACAATGGCTGGAGCTTTAGCAGCCATCTTAGATCAGGAGGCAGAAAGCTAAGGCTGTTGGCTGAGGAAGGAAGGAACCGAGCACCCTGATAACTATATCAGCCTCAGATATTCCACCTCTGAAAGGTTACACAAGAGAGAAATAAACCTTACTGTTTAAGTCACTGTTATTTGGGGTCTATTTTAACCTGCAGCCAAACCTAATGCTGACTGATACACGAGCCAAAGACTGTATGCTTTATCCTGGGGCATCAAGCAACCATTGGAAATTTGTGGGCAGGCAAGTGACAAGATGAATATTTGGTGTGGAGGATACAATGCAGAACAGTCTGGAAGCAACTGTGCAATAGAGATGAGGGCAGGGAGAATCCAGAGGCTGAGAGCTCAGGGAGGAGGTTAATGCAGTAATTTAGGCAAAATGAATAAATGAGTGTATTAGTTTGGGTTCGTCAGAGAAAAAGAATGAATAGAATTTATATATATTCTAATAAAATTCTAACACAACTAATAGAATTATATATATAATAAGGAATTGGCTCACACAGTTATGGAGGCTGAGAAATCCTCAAATCTGCGGTTGACAAGCTAGAAACCCAGGAGAGTCAATGGTACAGTTTCAGTCCAAGTCCAAGTCCAAAGGCAGGAGAAGACCAATGTGCCAGCTCAAAGACAGGCTGAGAGAGGAAATTCTCTCTTCCTCAGCGCTTTTTGTTTTTCTCACATTAGGGAGCACAATCTGCTTTACTCAGTCTGTGGATTCGAATGTCAATCTCATCCAAAAATAAACCCCACAGACACACTCAGAATAATGTTTGACCAAATATCTGGGTACCCTCTGGCCAGTCAAGTTGATGCATAAAATTAACCAACACAAATGAGCATGTGCTGAAACCTGTTCTGAGGGAAAATCATTCTAAAAACTGGGATAAAAAAGTAAAAACTACACAGAGTATAATGTTCTTTGATAATGTTGAAAAAAGTTGTTGCTTCTTAATCGATCTAACTAAAATCTCACCTTAGTGGCGCAGGCTGGACCTGAGAAAATCAAGTAATATCATATAACATTTTAAAAGGAGGGCTCCTGAGTTAGACGGCTTGGGTTCAAATCCTGGCTGCTTCAGTTACCAGCTCTGCAACCTTTGGCAAGTCATTTAATTCCTCTGTGCCTTGGTTTCTTCTTCATCTCTATGACAATGGAGAGGATATCCATAGTTTACATGCTAGAGTTACTGTAAGCATTAAATGAGGAAGACATTCATTCATGGGTTGTTATACCTGCTATGTGCCCCACACTGTGCTAGGCGCTGGGGATACAGGGATGGACAAAACAATTAAGAATGGTGTTGCTTATCTAGTGAGTGAGAAAGGCAGTAAGTAAGTAATGAAATGAAATCATTTCTGCAGTGACAATTCCTATGTGGCTGAGAAAAGTATGGTCCACAGTATATATTGCTGGTGGCATGCAAGAAGATTTTACATGGAAAGCAGACGAACATTTTTAATTGTTTGTAATAGTTGTAGATTGACAATGTATCTTAAAGAAATACTTGCTTTTCTTTTTTTTTTTTTTTTAATAAACTTATTTATTTATTTTTGGCTGCATTGGGTCTTTGTTGCTGCATGCGGGCTTTCTCTAGTTGCGGAGAACAGGGACTACTCTTTGTTGTGGTGTGCGGGTTTCTTATCGCGGTGGCTTTTTTGTTGCGGAGCAAGGACTCTAGGCGTGTGGGCTTCAGTAGTTGCAGCACTGGGCTCAGTAGTTGTGGCTTGTGGGCTCTAGAGCGCAGGCTCAGTAGTTGTGGAGCACAGGCTTAGTTGCTCTGCAGCATGTGGGATCTTCCTGGCCCAGGGATCGAACCCATGACCCCTGCATTGGCAGGTGGATTCTTAACCACTGCGCCACCAGGGAAGTCCAGAAATACTTGCTTTTCTATTGATGACAATGACATTTATTCATTCAACAAATCTTGAGTACCGGAGACTTCCCTGGTGGTCCAGTGGTAAAGAATCCGCCTTCCAATACAGGAGACTCGGGTTCGATCCCTGGTCGGGGAACTAAGATCCCACATGCCACAGGGTAACCAAGCCCGCGTGCACCACAACAACTGAGCTCGCGCACCTCAATGAGAGAGCCTGCGTGCCACAACTAGAGAGCCCACGCACCCTGGAGCCCTCACGCCACAGCTAGAGAGGGAAAACCCACACGCCACAACTAGAGAGAAGCCCGTATGCCGCAAGAAAAAGATCCCACATGCCTCAACGAAGATCCCATGCTGCAATGAAGACCCGATGCAGCCAAAAATATAAATTAAACGACAACAACAAAAACCTTGAGTACCTACCAAGCACTTTATTAGGCACTAAGGGAATATAGCAGAAAGCAAAACAGAAAAATCCTTGAACTGCTGGGGCCGGCGTTATAAATTTTCATTTACAATTAACTATGGTTTTCCTTTCTAAGTAAATTTAACTTTGAAAAGTAGAATCCATCTTACTAAGTGAACAATACCTTGTTGGTGTGCAGACATGGCAAAAACTAGTGAAAGTGGTGTAAAATGAGCCACATCAGGGATGCCCTGGGCCTGAAGTTAGCGCTTACAGTACGGAGTTCCCAGACGGGCGTTTTCACAAGAAGTGCTAGGCTCCGTCCCCACTCCCACTCCCTCCTCTTCCTCTGTTTATATCTCCTCTTTTATTTATTTATTTGACTGTGTTTTGAGGTGTATGCAAGATTAAGTCAGAGTATTTCCATTTTGAAATTACAAGAAAACCCACTCATTGGATTAACTAGCAAAGCTTTGTAAATCAAGGAAACTTGGAATAGGAAAATATTTATAAAGAAAAGTGATTTTCACTTTTGCTAATTATCTAGTTGGCTAACCACGAGTTGCCTTATGGAGAACCTGTTTTTCTGAATCTATTAATATCCTATAATTATCCTGTCAAAGCTTCCATTTAAGTAGACCATATCATATCTGCATACTAAATAAATACCATGTACTTGAAAATAATCTGTCCCTCAGGTAGATCAACATGGTCTTGCCTCCCTAATTAAATGAACAACATAAACACATTAAAGCATACTGCTGCCCCTCCCCCATTTCATTATTTTGAAAATAAGAGTAATCTTACCTTGATTAGCTTTGATCAAAATGGGGGTGATTGTAGAGAGCAATTTTATGTGTCGATGGAAAACTATCATCCACCCTTGTGGGTTATCAGATTCTAGTTCTGTTCATTGAGCTTATTTCACCTCTTTGTAAACTGGATCCTGCTATACCACACATTTTGTCAGTAATTAATGTTTCCAGCTTTTCTCCCACTCTCTTGTCTTGGCATCGCGGAGAACTAAAATGTCCTTTTTCCAAAGCCCTGCATGCTGAACTGGGCGACTTGACATAACTTCAAAAGATTTATCACCAGAACACTGTGGGCCACTCAGAAAGTTCACCAGGACACTTGCTTCTTCCATGGTCCCCTCCGGGGAAGAGCCATGACTGTGACATTGCCACTACCATCATCAGGCTACCACCCAAAGACATTTTGAGCTCAACATTTAGAAATTTCAACTGGCTGCACTCTGGACCAGGAAGGAAAGAAAAGAAAAGAAAAAAGAGAAGAGAAGAGAAGAGAGAAGCTCCAACCATAAATCTTTGTTTTTCTTTTGTTTTCATAGAAATGCTCCTCATTAAATGCCTGATTGCTTGCACCATATAAAGGCCTAATTTTGGCCCCACTTCCCTCTGCACCATCACCTCCTAAAATGACACGAAACTTTAACTGGACTGATCTGTTCCCAGGACTGAGAGGCTGGGTCAGTGGAATACGGGCCAATCAGATAACTCAGCTCCTTATCTGTGAAACTTCTAGGGAAGTTTCAGATGGGGTAAATGAAGGGATCTGGAATATACCATTGTGAAGAGTCTTTGTTCTGAATTCCCCTTATCTGCGTAAAAGCAGAACCTTCCGAAAGAATTAAACTGTCATAAACCTCTGCGCCAGGAATTCACAACCAGCGAAGATTGACTCCTATCATTGGAGATGAGAAATTGGCACCAGAATAAGAAATTACCTAAATAGACACGATCACAAAACAATCATATCTCTCAAGTAATTCCTAAGGGCCCATTTATCTTTTCTAAAAGTCGTTTGAACGCCCTTCTCCTCCTCTGTCCTCTATTAAGTTGGTTTATGAGTTCCACATTCTGTCTCCTTGAGTCACATTTTTCTGTGAATTCCCACATACATGTGTGAATAAAAATCTGCCTTTTCTCTTGCTAATCTATCTTTTGTCAGATTAATTTGCAGAGCTCCAAACGCTGAAGTAAGAGTGTAGATGAGAAGTTTTTTCTCCCCAGCAGGTTAATTGAAACAGAGACTGACTGCCTTGCAGGTGGTATTAAATGGATAGCTACCCATCTTATCATCATTCTGCTCTTTGTCTGATGACTCCAGCTGTGGGGCACAGAGCTGGAAAGCTCACTAAGTAAATATAGAATGACTTTGGCTTATGTCTTAAAGACGTCATACCACCTCTATATTTCCTCTCCCACTGGCCTCGAGGGGAATATACCCAGACGAGGATAACAGGGTTTTATTTTTATTGCCCCTAACTAAAGCAAGGTTTTAACAGTCACTTACCCTGACATTTAATTGGGTCCTTAAGGATGGTTTAGATTCTTTAAATAGTTAGTCTTTCCAGGGGACATTTAAAAAGTCATTTCAAGAGCTTAGCAACTTTAAGGGAAATGGTCTAATGGAGCCGTTGCCACTTACCATCTGGTGGGGAGATAGGGGAGGGAGGAATGCGTTGAGGATCCCACAGGGGTGCAGTCAGTCAAATGAGGAATGGGGCCCAGATGAGGAATATAGGACAAGTGACTGACCAGAGACTTCAAATAAATGGAATTTGGGGGGAAAAAGTGGGAAAGAGAGGAGAGGGGAAACTGTTAGCCATTAAAAGACACAAGAGATAGATAAGTGCAATGTTGCTTTGGATCCTGATTCCAATAAAGCAAGTGTTAACAATTCTTTTTTGAAAATAGGGGGAAACTGAATGGATTGTGTTAATTTAATTGCGTGTTACTGGTTTGGATTTGCTTATCTATTGGAGATACAT
The DNA here is from genome assembly GCF_937001465.1 of Orcinus orca. Taxonomy (NCBI): domain Eukaryota; kingdom Metazoa; phylum Chordata; class Mammalia; order Artiodactyla; family Delphinidae; genus Orcinus; species Orcinus orca. Next base: position 22,451,204 of record NC_064566.1, read on the forward strand.
ACTAAAGTATTTATGGACGAAAAGCTACCTCTACAATTTATATCAGGAAAGAAAAAAATGATGCATGTTGGTGGGGGAGAGAGGATGCAGATTGACCAAGAATAGCAAAATGATGATTATTAAAGTTGGGTAATACGGACACGAGAGTTCACCATACTATCAGATCTTTGCATGTTTGATACTTTAAATAATTAAAAGTCAAATAAAATGGCATACATCATTGCTGGTAGTGGAAATTAATAAACTTTTTGGAAACCCATTTGGAATACATATCAAAAGTAATAAAAATGTTTACCTCGTAAAAAGAAAATTGTCAATTTTGTTAACTTTGACAATTGACTCACAGGAATCCATCCTAAGGAAATAATCCCAGGCCGGCAATGGTAGACACTCAGAATCTTCAGCTGCAATTTACAGTTCAAGAGAACGGGAAGTGTATCAATTCCCTAAGACTTCTATAACAAAGTACCACAAACTGGATTGCTTAAAATAACAGAAATGTAGTTTCTCGCGGTTCTGGAGGCTAGAAGTCTGAAATCAAGGTGTTCACATGGACATGCTCTCTCTGAGGGCTGTCAGGGAGAATCTGCCCATGTCTCTCTCAGCTTCTGGTACAGCTGCAATCCTTAGTGTTCCTCGGCTTGTAGACCCCACTGGCTTATGGCATCACTCCAGTCTCTGCTTCCATCCTTATATGGTGTTCTCCTCATGTGCCTCTGTTTCTCTTCTCTTCTTTTTTTCTGCCATTATTATTCCTATTTATTTATTTATTTAATTGTAGTATAGTTGATTTACAATGTTGTGTCAGTTTCAGGTATACAGCATAGTGATTCAGATATATATGTGTGTGTATATATATATATATATTCTTTTTCAGATTCTTTTCTCTTATAGGTTATTACAAGTTATTGAGTATAGCTCCCTGTGCTATCCAGTAGGTCCTTGTTGGTTATCTATTTCATATATAGCAGTGTGTATCTGACACATACTTCTCTTCTTATAAGGACACCCGTCATATTGGATTAGGGCCCCCACCGTAACAGAGGATGACTTCATCTTAATTTGATTCTATCTATAAAGACCATATTTCCAAATAAGTTCACATTCACAGGTAGCAGGTTTAGGACTTCAACATATCTTTTGGGGGGACACAATCCAACCCGCAACAGGAGGGCCAACCTCCCCCTCCAATTTCTAACATCCGGGTAAGTCCTGACTTGGGCCATGTGCCCAGTCCTTCAGCTAATCACCTTGTCCTGAGGATGCAACCGCCTGCTTAACCCTGTGATGAGGCCAGAGGTGCGTGGTGGTGGGCCGTGGGCAATGATTTGACTGTCATGTACCCAAAAGTCACATGGAGTTGAGAAAATTCCTCAAAAAAAACAAAAGAAATGGTACGACCAAAGTGTGCTAGGTGGATGAAAATAAAAGCTGCCACAGTTCACTCTAAACCATTATGTCAAATCATTCCATTTTCTGGGGTTATGTTTATTACCAGTTCATTTTGAGAGGTTCACCAAGAATTTATGTTGGGTATATTTTACGTTTCAAATATAGGTGCCCAAATTACTGGTAACACCTGCCTTAAAACTTTTCTAAGGTGAAATTGTCAGGTGCGTGAAACATTTCCTGACTCTTGAGAGAATCTCATGGATAAAACAGCTGTCTTAATCTCTGAGGCAAAATCAGTGTAGGTTCATTTCAAAGAATGTTTTTGGAATAATTATGAACTATAGTTATGCAACAAGCCTTTAAAAAATAGTTATTTTGAGGAGTAGTCTTGGAAGCTGGGAATTGTTACGGGCTAAATTGTGTCCCCCCAGGGCTTCCCTGGTGGCGCAGTGGTTGGGAGTCCGCCTGCCGATGCAGGGGACACGGGTTCGTGCCCCGGTCCGGGAAGATCCCACATGCCGCAGAGCGGCTGGGCCTGTGAGCCATGGCCGCTGAGCCTGCGCGTCCAGAGCCTGTGCTCCGCAACGGGAGAGGCCACAACAGTGAGAGGCCCGCGTACCGCAAAAAAAAAAAAAAAAATTTGTGTCCCCCCAAACTCTCATGTAGAAATCCTAACCCCCAGGACCTCAGAATGTTACTGTATTGGAGATACGGTCTTTAAAGAGGTAATTAAGGTAAAATGATATCCTTAGGGTGGATCCTAATCTAACTGGTGACCTTATAAGAAGAGGAGATTAGGACCAAACACACACGGGGGAAGACAAGGTGAAGACACAGGGAGAAGGCAGCCATCTGTCAGCCAAGGAGCGAGCGAGGCCTCAGAAGAAACCAACCCCGCCAATGCCCTGATCTTGGATTTTTAGCGTCCAGAATTGGGAGGAAATAAATTTATGTTGTTTAAACCACCCAGTGTGTGGTACTTTGCTATGGCAGCCGTAGCAAACTAATACAGGGACTTAGAAACAACACAGAGGATCAAAACAGAGGTGGTGGACATGAGCCAGCGCTCTGCCCTTACCATTCAGTCCTGGCACAAATTTCCCTGGAGCCTGCCTCTTCTGCGTCCTCAGTGTGCTGGGCGGACAGTCAGGCAGCTTCAGAGGTGGGTCTGAAGATTGGGTTAAACACAGTAACCTCTGGGGGCACAATTTCTCTCAGGCATGAGTGAATGACCTCATCTGGGCAAATAAGGCTTGAAAAGACATTTGTTAGAGGCTTATGGGAAAGCAGCTTTCTTGCTTTTCTGAGAACGCCACTGGGAGAGACCTTTTCTCTTTCTGAAGGATGTGGAAGAGGAAGCAGGTAACCCCTGGATCTACTGGCAACCATCTTATGGCCATGATTTGAGATCGTTTTAACATGAAATAGTCCGTACAGAAGGCAGAGTGTAGTGAGAGGAAGAAAACAATCTTGGGTGACATTTTCGAGTGCTATATTAAGCCTTAGATGACTTTGCAATTGCATGGGCCAATAAATGCCCTTTCTCATATAAATCTGTTACTTTAACTGAAAGCATCCTACTATAATGGTTAGAAAATCAAATTTAAAAAAAAATAGGCCTGGATTACTTTCACAAGTTTAGAGAAATAACTAAAAGCAACTGACAGCAAAACCCAAAGAATTACTTTTGAAAAATTCCATAATGAGAAAAGTAAAAAGCAGGAGGAATTTTCTTTCAGGAACTTATTTCTAAAAACCGAATACAATCATGATAAGCAAATATAATAAACAGTTACTTTTTACAGATGATCTACTATGTGCCAGGCTCTACACTAAGCATGTCACATGCAGTAGCTCATTTAATCTACACAACACTCCTGTGAAGAGAATTCTACAAATATCCCCACTTTACAGATGAGGAAACAAAGATTCCAAGAGTTTAAATAACCTGCTCAATGGTACAGTAAAAAAGGCTAAAGAATGGGCTTCCCTGGTGGCGCAGTGACTGAGGGTCCGCCTGCCGATGCAGGGGACGCGGGTTCGTGCCCCAGTCCGGGAAGATCCCACATGCCGCGGAGCGGCTGGGCCCGTGAGCCATGGCCGCTGAGCCTGCGCGTCTGGAGCCTGTGCTCCGCAACGGGAGAGGCCACAACAGTGAGAGGCCCGCGTACCGCAAAAAAAAAAAAAAAAAAAGGCTAAAGAAGAATTGGATCCAGCTAGTCTAACTCCAAAGCCCCACCTTGAACGAGTACACACACTGCCTTCCAATCATCCATCAATCTAATCCTTACACCATTTTCCAGGGTGAGACCCATAACAGATGAGGAAATTCATATTCACAGAAATTAAGTAACAGGTGGGAGCTCCCTCAGCTCATGATTATGCAAAAAAAGGTGAACCAGAGGGCACAGAGTATTAAGTCTTAGAGACTAACAGGCAAGATAACTGATATGTGGAAAGAACTGCCAAAACTGGGCACTCAGCAAGCCCTTAAAAGATTCCTGGCTCATCACCTTCTTTTAGCACTTGAAGAGCTAAGGCCCAGAGAAGTTTCATATCTTGCCCAGGGAAACACAGCATGTTAGTGGTAGAGGTACAACTAGGACACACTTCTTCTGTCAAGGAGAGCTATTTTCTAGGGCTTCCCTGGTGGCGCAGTGGTTAAGAATCCACCTGCCAATGCAGGGGACACGGGTTCGAGCCCTGGTCCGGGAAGATCCCACATGCCGTGGAGCAAATAAGCCTGTGCACCACAGCTACTGAGCCTGCACTCTAGAGACCGCGAGCCACAAGTACTGAAGCCTGCGCGCCTAGAGCCCGTGCTCCACAACAAGAGAGGCCACCGCCATGAGGAGACTGCGCACTGCAACGAAGAGTAGCCCCCACTCGCCGCAACTAGAGAAAGCCCGTGCACGGCAACAAAAGACTCAAAGCAGCCAAAAATAAATAAATAAATTTATAAAAAAAAAAAAAGGAGAGCTATTTTCTAACACACAAAAGTTCCTTTGATGAGCTGCGTGTACAGGGTGCCTGCTAAATGTGCTTAATTCGGGACTTTTCCCTGTCTTATTGGAGTAGATTGAGCCTCCAGGGCCTGTTCATCTGATTATAGCCCCTTAATTTTCCCTGTGGAAACAACCCCTTCCCCCCACATGTGGTCTTGGAAGGACTTGTAAATCTCCCTCCCTTAGAGATGTGACTTGAGCTAGAACAATGGGAATCTCTCTCCTGGGAATTTAAATTTTGGCTACCATTTATTTTAATAATAAATCTCTGTTTTTCCTTAAGGAATTCAGAGTCCGTTTGTATTGTTCACAACCCATGAACCTGGATTAGTTAAGGCTTTTCCAGTTACAAGTGTTAGAAAACCAAGCCAAATATGCTTGAGCAAAAAACGGAACTTATTGCCTTAGATGCAGTATCTGCAAATTATTGCTCTTGGGCCAAATCCTGGCCACCACCTGCCCTTCTAAATAGTTTTATTGGAACTCAGTTATGCCCACTGGTTTATGTATTGGTTATGGCCTTTACACTGTAATAGCTGAGATGAGTAGCTCTGACAGAAACCTTTCCTATCCGGCCCCTTATAGCAAAAGTCTGCTGATCTCTGATTTAGGCAGACTCAAAGTCAGGTGCTGCTTGATTCTGGGGTTTAATGATACTTCCAAAGTCCAGGCCTTCCATCTCTCAGCTTCTGTCTGCTTTCCTCCATGTGTTAGCTTGATTCTTGGACTAGCTCTCCCCTTGCGGTTGCAACCCATGCAGGGACGAGAGCTTCATCCCCTCCACAGGAAAGTAAAAGTCTTGGGTCAGGCATTCATTGGCCCAAATCAGCCTTTCAGTGTGGGCAGAGGAACAGGCCTTACTAATTGGTTTAAGTCTGTAAGGATTGACTCCCTGAAGCTAAGAGTGGGGTAAACCAGGATTCTACAGGGGCGTGGGAGCCCTGATTTGCCAGATTTGTTGTATAAATACTCCTACCATGGCCTTCTTCAAGCCATCAACACGTCACTAAATGCAAAGTTGGGAGGAGATGCACAGTAGCACACCATTAAATAGTATTTCCACCATAGATACAATAGACATAAATATCTCAAGGGCTGAGGTAATAACAAAGTGCAGCAAAATAATTAGGAAGTGGTGAACTTTGAACACTGATTACTAACTGCACATTTATATAATTTAATTTTTAATAATGGCCGTGTTTGACAACTGACAGATACTTAACAGCCAGCTCCAGCACAGTGCAAAACATTATGGACACTTCTGTTACCAGAATAAAAATAAATAGCTATTAGATGCTAAATAGACAAACAAAAAATAAAATAAAAACCCACACCAGTATCCACTGTGGAAAAACTGATCAAGGGCATGTAACACTAAGGAAAAAAAATATATGCACCTGTGGGTGAATCCAACAGTGGTGGGAAGCTAGAGTCTGGCCCTGTGAGGCTAGAGATGTGTGTGCTTATACAGGCTTCCCACGGCCCCTCAAGGAGCTCCATAAAGTATTGGTTTATGCTGACTTCAGGTGGGCCCCCAAAGTAGGAAGGTAACCCATTAGGCGGCCATACTGAGAGGTGATCCAGAAAGCTCCATTAGAAAGCAATCAGGCCATTTAGGAGAGCTGGACTCCAAGGAAATTTAAAAGCACAATACCACAGAAATACATAGAAGTATTAAATGCTGTTCCTATGGAACACAGTTCACTGATGACACAAAAGGTCTCTGGGAGTATTAATAATAAGAGAATTAAGAAATGTCTTAGATCTGTACAGTCCTTGAAAGCTCTCAAAGGACAGTCCTAAGCACCATCTGATTTTAGCCCCATGCTCACTCTCTGGGGCTTTACAGATGAGAAAATAGAAATGTGAACATAGTTATAGCTGATAATTGACTGAGCTGTGCCTATAATTCTAGTCTTTTGATTCCAGACTCGACTCTATGAGCTGTAAGCCCACAAATAGCATGCTTTTGCCTTGGGATATGTACACACACATAAACAGGTCCAAACTAAAGAACCAAGTCACCACAAGAAAAAATACCAAGATGATAAATGCTTCTATTCAGGGATTTATTTTCACAGGCTAATGAGTCCATTAATGTACTTTGCTTAATTACATATGTTAATGCCCAAAATGGGGTAGGTAAATTTGGCTCCATCATTTGACTTTCAAAGCCGTAGATTCCAACGCTATTAGCATGGATAAATAGTGGTTCAGAGTTCAGATTCTAGAGACAGGCTGCCTGGATTTGAATCCCAGCTCTAGCACTGCTAGCTGGAGGACGTTGTTTAACCTCCTTGTGGCTTAATTTCCTCATCTGTAAAATGGGGACAATAATGGTGCTTAACTCATAAGATTGTTTGAAGATTAATTGAAATAATGCTTAGAACGGTGCCTGGCACATGGTAAGCACTTGATAGATGTTAGTGGTTAGTACTTTTATCTTAATCAACACTATTGATTTTACTTTGCTCAAATATTAGCTTTGGAAGTCAAACTTGAAATGGATATGCTGCATTTGGGACTTGTTTATTCCTGCTATGATCTTTAGTAGTGAAAACACCATACACTCATATCCACATCTTTTTTACGTTGTCCGAAAACTTTCTGAAAATATTCTCTCATTTACTCCACCAATAACAAGAGGACTGGCATCACTTCCACACCAGACAGTTAAGGGATCTGAGACTAAGAAAGGTTGGATAACCTAACCGTTAAGTACTGGAGCCGCAATCTAGCCAGGCTTCCTGACTCCAGCAGTTATCAAGCAAAGCTCCACTTTCTCAGCCTTTTAGCTGCTAAATCACTGTGCTGTTCTTTGCTCACAAAGCTTCCCTGATGCACCCACATTCCCTTGCTAGGTTTGATGGCCGGTCTCTGATGCCTCTCCAGCATCAGCACCCTTCCTTTCATGGGAGAATCCACTCCTCCCCCATTCTCAGCCATGCAGTTTGGGCAGGACCAACTCCACACTCAGCTCCACATAGGATCCTGACTGTCTGACACAATTAGCCTGCCTTAGACTCTTGGCCACGTGATTGGGCATGACCTGGGCACCTGACCCAGTATGGGCCAGTGAGAGGTTGTGAATGCTAGGTCTTCAGCAGGAGTCATTAGAGAGATTCCCAGTCTTCCTGAGTCCAGTATGGGTTGAGGGCTGCAACTGCTATAGTTATGTTGTTTTCGTGATGCGGGAGCAGGAAACTACCAGGAGATTCAGGTTTGCGTATAAGCAAAGGATGAGGTCAACAGTGATGAAGGCACAGTGAAGATATGGCGGAAATCCCAATCCTTGATGACATCATATGAGCTGCTAGAAATTGCCTCACTGGAGGCGAGCACCCACTCTAGACTTTTCGGTTATTAGAATCAAAAATGTCCTTTTACCATTGAAGCCTTCAAGTTGGGTTTTCAGTCATTTGCAAACGAGAGTTCTGTCTGATAGAATGGGCCTTCCAATATGACCCACACAGAACCCTCAAAGAAAAGGAGGCTAGACTAGTTCTATAATCTTGACATGGGATACGTATACTCTTCACAGTGCTTGCTGCTGGTTCTAAATTTCCTTTATTCCCTTTTTTTCATACGGTACCTATTGAAGAGTTAATAACCCATTTTATTTCCCATCAGGAGAGGAAAAAAAGTGATGGGAATTAAGTGCCTCTATTACTAAAAAAAATTATTGCTATGTGATTTGGTCTATCAGAGCTTTTCTAGCTAAGAAAAAAAAAGGAAAATTCAAGGAAACCAGCTCTCAGCAGGCCAAGCTCCCAAGAACACCTCCTTTTGCTATATTTGAGTCTCTGACATTTGCTACCAAATGTAAACCTTCTCTTCTGCCTTTTCCCCCAACTCCCTTCCCTCTGACCTATCCTGTGATCCACTCCCTCTGATTCCTTTTCACTTTTCCAGATATCCAGGACACTTCCTTGGCTGTACTGCATGGTGGTTCAAACCTCCTTCTCACTATACTCATCCCTGAAATCCTGTCCTAGTGCAGGCTGTGCACTCCAAAATGTCCACCCTCAGGGTCCTTAATGATTCACCGCTGACAGCAGCCCCACACATCCATATACACCTTTTCCAGGTGTGATGAGAATGAACCCAAATGAACACCAACTGGATGGGTTTCATAGATTCATCACATCTCAGGATTGGAAGGAAATTATTTAGCTAATCCAATGGTTCTAACTGGTGTGTATTCATCAGCTGTGTGAAGTGTTTTAAGCAAGGTGGTGAAAATAGTACCAAATAATTTACTGAAATCATTGAACTTAAAAAGGTAAGAAAAGAGTGATAAGAAGAACTATATTCAAATCAGGGACTTCTGTTTATCAGAAAGCACCTGGAACGGCTAAGCTTCTCATATCCAGACTCCACGAAGAATTTCTGCAAATCAGTAAGAAACCTGGCACCTCAACAGGCACTTTCCAGAAGAGGGTATTCAAATGGCACACAGACTCATCACTGTCTTGGGAGACACCAGTGAAAACCGCCAGAAACCAGAATGATAAACAACTGAAACTCTCATAAGAAGTCTCATGGGAATGCAAATAGGTAGAGCCATTTTGGAAACCCACTTAGTGTGTAGGAAGCAGTTTAGTATCTACTATAGCTGGACACAGACAACCCATGACCCAACAACTCCACTTCTAGGTATATCGTAGAATTAATCAAATAATGCTAAACAGACCCAATTTATGGGGAGTTGTAGTCTAAAGTCTGTGTGAGAGGTAAAAAAAAAAAACCCAAAAGGCAAAATCACTCCTGAGGCTCCCTTAAACTGCCCATAAAATACAGTATGCAGACCATTTCATGCGTGCTGAACGCTTTACATCACAAAGTTCATTTAACCCTCATAACTCTGAGATGGGTTCTATCACCCCAATTTTACAGATGGGCTCGGAGGGGTAGAATAACTTGCCCAAGCTACATCCGGAGAGCGCTAGGGTTTAACCTGATCCCGTCTGTCCCCACACTCTTATCCATTCTGTACCACCTTTGCCACTGCTTGCCTTCACTGAGGTAGGCAAGCCCTGTGAAGGAGAGGAAGAGGAAAGGGGATTTGAGGTTTCCCTGTGCTCTGGGTTCCCACACCCCTATTTCATCCACCAACACAGATGCAAGCCTGCTTCAGGAACTTGTTGATTCGGGCTCTCCTCTTTTCCAGGTTCCCATCCAGAGCCTTAGCCTAGGCCAGGAATCCACAACTACAGCCCAAGGGCCAAATCCACCCCTTCACCTGTTTCTTTAAATAAAGTTTTATTGGAACACAGCCCACCTCATTAGCCTGTGTATAGACTATGGTTGCTTTTTTTTTTTTTTTTTTTTTTTTTTGCAGTATGCGGGCCTCTCACTGTTGTGGCCTCTCCCGTTGCAGAGCACAGGCTCCGGACGCGCAGGCTCAGCGGCCATGGCTCACGGGCCCAGCCGCTCCGCGGCACGTGGGAGTCTTCCCAGACCGGGGCACGAACCCGTGTCCCCTGCATCGGCAGGCGGACTCTCAGCCACTGCGCCACCAGGGAAGCCCGACTATGGTTGCTTTTGCCCTGCAATGGTAGCCTTGAGTCCTTGCAACGCAGAGGGCTGCATATGGCCCTCTATAAGCGCCTATTACATTTATTATCTGACTCTTTACAGAAGAAGTTTGCTGACCCCTGCCTAGACTAATACACTTCCTTTGCAGCCAAACCCCTGTAAGAAGCAGGAGGAGGTTGATTTCATCATGTCCTGGTCCTAAACAATAAGCCTCTGTGTCACCTAGGCCCCATCCCAAAAGAGACACATCTGGATGCTCTGGGTTCAGGAGAACTGAGGCGCCCCAAAGCTCCTTTCTGCTCCTAACAGACCCATCCCTTCTCTGGTAGCGAATCCTGGAAGGACTTGTTTGGGGGCAAGGTAACTACGGTCATCTGTGTGAACTGCATTTATGTCTAATTAGTCCGCAGCACAATACTGATTTTGCATATCCTTTACAACGTCATATTAAATTTATTACAAGCCTTATTTGATCCCAACACTGAACTCTGCTCATGCACATTCTATCTTCATAACTAGTTGCTTGTGGAATATGGCCAACTGCTCATAATTTACACAAAATCAAAGGGAACTCTGGTCAGGAGTGCTGGGCTATTAGCTCGTACCCCAAATTAATTCTTAATGTGTAGCTGATGAAAGGAAATGACTACAAAGCTAACAGCCCCCAAAGAATTTACGAGTTCCAAAACTAAATATCAAGAGAAAACCATTAGGAAGTTTATGAATTGTGTAATGATTTAAAATTTCTAAAGCCAGAGCTATCAGCTTAAATTAATCAATTTCTGTCTTGACTAAAGCCTTTAGTAAAATAGCATTGGGATTTCCTAAATACATCTGAACTTCGCAAATGTGAATTTTATACCAGGAAATGAGGCAAATATACTCTCCTGTCCTAATAGTTCAATTCAAGGCATAAGCTTTTAATAATAATAGCTACAGTTTCTTAAACTTTTAACTTGGACAAGTCTTTGTCTTTACGTGCATTATTGATTTAATCTTCCCAACAGCCATATGAAAAGGTACTATTATTATCCCTATTTTACGACAGAGGAGACTAATGTGCAGAGTGATTAAGTAACTTACAAAAAAAGTTCCCAATGTCATCTAGATAGCCCTAACTGTTCCCTCGTTTGTGCTCTTAATGCCTCATACGCATCTTATAAAAAAGTTCACAATGCCCATTTTCCACTGAGAGAAAGCCCATTTATGTTTTGTGAGCACTCAGGCTATGATTTATTCAAAAAGCATAGATTGCATTTCTATCAAACACGAGGCACTGTTTCGTGTTTTGCAGGAATGATTTCACTTTGTCTTCACAACAGCCGCGTCAGTCCTATCATTATCTTCATTCCTTAGGTGACTAGCCTGAGATTCAGAGAGGTCGAGTACCTTGCCCGCCATCACAGAGTTAGTAAAGACCAGAGCGTAGGTTTTCAATAAGGGAAATGGGCACCTGGATGTTTGCAAAGTGCTCTGAAGCCCCTTAAGGAGAGCAACATCTTGATCCATCCGGTGAATCAAGTTGAGGATGTCGGGCTATGATGCTCTCAATTGGGTAAGTTGGTGCGCTGGAGCCAGGGCAGAGCCAAATGGCCCTGCTTATTTAAAAAGTAAAGAATTTAAAGTTCCCAAGAGGCAGAGAGAGGAGAACACCATTGGAGGCTGGTGTGGGGAAAAGGGCACCAAAGGAAACCCTCAAAACACAGCCAGGCAGGGACTTTGGAGGGAAGAAATCCTGAGGGGGAAGAAGTTGCTGCAATGGTGTGTGTATGTATGTATGTATGCACTCAACATACGCCCCTCATCCCCTCCTCAGACCTCGCCAGGATATTGTCAGTAAAGTCCACCTTGCTCACTGATGTGTGAGGAGATTCTTTTAGGGTAACTTAGTCAGGTGCCAAGATCCGGATTATTGCAAAGCAAAAACAGATACAGCACATGTGATGCAAGAGCCCAAGCCCAAGGGGTCAACCGACATCCATGCAGGTTACACAGTCCTCTACAGGGAGCTCATTTCAGTTCCTTCTTGCCAACCACCTGATTCAACTGTACTCTTTAGTACCGAATTAAGTACTCTTTAGTATCAGGTACTAAACAAGAAAAAAAAAAAAAAGACTCCTTACAGGGTATTTGAGACCAAACTTCTATATCACTTACTATGAAACAGGTACTTTACCAATTTTTATTTTTTGCATTTGCCCATTGACTTTATTTCAGGAGTTAAGACACTCATAGTCATTCAAAGCTAAATAAACTAAACTTCAGACCAAGCTTCACAATTCTAAAGCCCCATAGGTTAGCAATTTCCTGCATGAGTTTCCTCAAGAACCATCCATTTTCAGGATCTCCTCCTCTCACATTGCGTTTTTGTCAGTCAAGACATAAACACCAATTATCAACTCATTTGTTTCTCACAATTATGGAAGAGAAACTGAGGCACAGAGAAGTTAAGCAACTGGGTCAAAACCACACAGCAGCTAGTAAGAAGTATGGCTGGGACTTGAACTCAGACAATCCAGCTTCAGAGTCCAGGATCTGAACGACTACACTAAACCGCCCAGCACGCTCTGCCTGGAGTACAGTGCATGGAGAATTCAGTAGTGACACTAATTGCAGGGCCCTCTATCCTCCCACATCTGGGTCCTGAGTCATCCAGACTCAAGCTTGTATTCCCCCTTAGCTGGATTTCATTCGCAGTGCAGGGGAGGTCAGTGATGTTTGGCTGCTGCCGGGCCCCTATTTTGAGGCGTTCATAAAGAAAAAGACCCCGGGGATGCAATGGGTCTCACAAACCCCATGTCCAGTCCCCAGGCCTCTCCCTGGCCAGAGCACAGCCTTCTCGGTCTGATTACATCAGATTACATCAGCACGGCAGGCTTGTCTGTCATTGGCTCACCTTCTGCTTCAAAAGGCGACAGCTTGGGCTTCCCTGGTGGCGCAGTGGTTGAGAGTCCGCCTGCGGATGCACGGGACACGGGTTCGTGCCCCGGTCCGCGAAGATTCCACGTGCCGCGGAGCGGCTAGGCCAGTGAGCCATGGCTGCTGAGCCTGCGCGTCCGGAGCCTGTGCTCCGCAACAGGAGAGGCCACAACAGTGAGAGGCCCGCGTACAGCAAGAAAAAAAAAAAAAAAAAAAAACAGACAGCTTTTGGCCACAGGACAAAGCAAAGCTTATCTCCCACCAGAACCTGAGGACCAGGACAAAACTAACTCTGATGTACTCAATGTTTCTAAAATCCGAAACACACTTAACTCTTTGAACCTTGCACGTTGGTGTGGCTTAAAACCTCTTTCACAAAGTGGGGTTAAAAAAAAAAGTAACAATGTTAAGAGTGGGAAATCCCCAATAACTTGGCTTACGCTGGCTTTACTTTTTCTCCCGGGCCCCCTGCCCGGATCAAGATGAGATCAACACAAACAAAACTCCAAGTAAGTTTCTAGCCCAGGGTGGAGTCCCGGGTTTGTTGTTTCTTTCCCTGAGGCTGAAAGAAGACGGAGAAAGATAAGCTGGTGCAGTTAATGGGAGGAGGGCTCTCCTATTAGGGGAACCATTAACTTTTAGAGTCATTTTCACAATAACATTAAGCCATTTACTTTGCAGTTATGCAGGGAATAAACACCGATAGGGTGTTCCGTGAGTACAGCTGCACGCCAGCATCTGGCGTTACCTCTGGAATCCTAGCAGACACGCCTGCCAGCAAAGCGGCTTCTCTGGAGAGACCCCTTGGAAGTTGGACGGGAAAGGCAGCTGCGTCATCAGCCAGTGAAGTCAGGAAGGGGCGGGTTGCCCGGAACACGCAAGGAACTCTGGACTCTGTTCTGTCTTATATAGAGAGTCAGGGTCTGTGCTCCTGGCCACAGAAAGAATGACTAAACTAGTAAAAATAAACACCCAAAGTGATTGAGCACCTTAATGGGCCAGGCGCTGTCCTGTGCACTCTGTACGTGACGCTTTGTAACAGTGAGCTGGGTGCTAGTGTTATTGCTGTTTAATGAGTGAGAAAGGAATTCTCAAGCCCACATACCTAGTTAGTGGCAGAGCCGAGACTTGAACATGTTTATTCTGATGCTAGATCCCATGCTTTTAACCATCACCATATGCTAACTCCCAAGTGGGTGGTCATGAAGAGGTGTGCCAACACATTGTGCATGGGAAGTGTCACCTGCTATTTCAGTAAACGAAGAATGTGGTGGCCACCAGGCCACAAGCCACTGCAGCCACCCCTAAGTGTGTACCCTGAGGGGATTCAGGATGGAGAAGAGCAGGATACTGGCCCTAGAGAGTTAAGGTGGGTATCAAAGGAATGATTTCAGTGAGCTCAGACTCTTGCATCTTCCCCTATGTAGAAAAGCACTAAATTCATTAACTTGAGATGTCTGTTGTTTTTTTTTTTTAAATTAACAGTATTCTTCCGATGTTCTGACTACCTGGTCTTTGTTGCAAAACTTCTATATATCCTGGTTCTGCCCTTCCCTCTTCAGAGCTGTCCCTCAGAGCTCTCTGAGAGGCTGTCTTCTGTTCTCAAGTCCTCAGCAAGTCCACCAAAGAAAACATAATTCTTAAAGTTTAGGTTCTGCATTTTTTTTTTTTCAGTTGACAAGATTCTACCGCACTCTGGCTGGCTTGGACCCCAGCAGTCATATTTCCGAGCACCTACTCAGTGTCAAGCACACCCAGTGGACTGAAATGTTGGGAGCACAGCAGTGGCATGATCAGCAGATGGAGATGGTGCTCTGCACCTCAGGCAGAGCACCCATCCCACCCTCTGCTCTTCACTTGTAGCTTCTCAAATTTTCAACCTACCTTTTTCCTTCTCCCTTTCCCAAAGTCATGGTAAGAGGCAGTCAGGTGACTTAACGGTGAGAGGCAAAGCAACTATTTTAATCCATCCCCTCTACGTCTTCCCCTCTCTGAGTCATTCTCTAGATCTCTAGATATATACAGATAATATATTTATGTACGTGTTTCCCAAAAATGGCATTCAGTGAAAAGTCTCCCCCCACCCACCCTGTTCCCATCCCCAAACTCTACCTATTAATATTTTCTTGTGATTCCTTCCAAACTTACACATATATATGTAAGACACTACAAACTTAGTAGTTATGAACCCCTCTCACTCCTGCCCATTGTCTTGGAGCTCTTGCCATGTGAATACTTAGAGCATCTTCATTCTTCTTTATAGTTGCATAGTATTCCATTTTATGGCTATGTCATATTTACTCAAGCTTAACAGACATTCTGATGGTCAACAACTTTGGCTATTCATAAGTTGATACTTTGACTCCTTGTGTTCAGATCTCAACTGTTTAGAACTCCGTGAATAGGAGGGAGGTTGATGGGCATCCCCAAATTCTGACATGGTCTACCACTACAATCTATCAGAGCAAAGAAGAAAAACACACTCAGCAAGAGCCCCATTCTAAGAAGATCTTACTCTGCCAGGAGAGACTGCCATGTCCACCTTTTCCCAAATATTCCATTTCCCCTCAGCCCAGAAAAAACCTGACATCTTGAACTAGGTACTCTATACGTAGAACATTTTTTAACTATAATTTCGGGGGGTGGGTTATTGATATAATATAAAACATAACCCAGCCTAGCCTACAACTCAGGAGGAAGCCAAACAGGGAGGCCTTTCCTTTGCCTCTCTGGCTGGGCCCATTAGGGGCTGAGCAATAGTCCTCTCCACTAAGACATTCGCTTCCCCAGCCCTCCTTCATCCAAGCCAGAGATGCATACCCGCAGTTGTGAAAATATCCAGCACATCAGTGCTAGATTTGTCACCAAGAAATGGTATGTGCTTCTTCTCTTACCCCTTTAAGACTTTTACTAAAAACAGCTGTGCCAACAGCCACACCTTAGAATGGGACCAGCACTAAAATAATGAGAATTAGCACAATTTGGATGCCCTCCGGTTTGTCCTAATATCCTTGCCTTCCCTAAACTCAGTCACTGCATTCTCAAGCTGTCTCCTCTCTCCTCCCACCCTGCAGTTGATGCTGTTGGTGCCCTGCCCACATTCTCTTAGGTGGTACCATTTCAGGGCACACTGGCCTGGCTTTCGATGACCAGCATCAGCATCTCTTTGCCCGAGGGCTTTCCCAGCTACCAGTGTCCACTCTGCGCATGTGCAGAGCAGGCTGGAAGGGCTCAGTAGTTAATATCACTACCACCACCACCGCCCCAGCAGCCCTCAACCAATGACTGACCAAAGCTGATATAAATAAATAACCCAGCTCCTTTGCCCCTCAGGTGGGAAAACTCAAAGTATTCTGTTTTATATTGTTTACAAGTATTCCCCAGCAGGATTAAGCTCATTGTAATAACTTGCTTGATAAGGGACCATTTACTGGACTTCTCTTGCCTGTCTCACTTCCCCACTCCTGCTGGTGCTTCCTTCTTTTGTCAAATGAGCTCCTGGTACTGGAATCCTGGTCTCAAGGTCTTCTTGGTACCAGAAGTGCTCCTAAGAAACAGAATCTCAGGATAGGATTCTGGGAGGTGGATCCCTTGATGGCTGGATGGCAGCAAGGACCAATTGCTGGTGGTAGGTGAGGTGCTGCTAATCCCTAGGGTGCTGTAGCATCAAAGGACTAAGACTCTGGTTAGTGAATGGGGGTGCGACACAGGTGGAAGGGAATGCAATATCCTGCATTGGAGACATATGGGAGTAAGCGTCATTGTAAAGACTGTGGAGCTGGTTGATTGATTAGAGGTTGAGTTCAATAGGAGAACTGAAGGAAGAAAATGATGCGCTCCAATCATTCAACTAGCAACTCAAGTTATGATGTAAAAGCCAGGAGTCCCTACAAGCTCCTAAGGAGAGCCTCATCTCCTGCAGCCAGAGAGAAGACTGTGCTTAAAATCAAGCACAGGATCTGATTGTGTGAATAGCAACGTTGCAAAGCATGTTGAATTCATAGCCCCAGCAAGTCTCCTATAGTAAAGTCAAAGCCCTGGTAGGGAAGAGGTACTGGAACTAACAATATATTACAAGTATGGATTTGCCTTTCCTGGTTGCACTGCCTCAGATAGCAATACTGTTCGAGGGCTCACAGAATGTCTGATTTATTGTCATGGGATCTTGCATAACATTGCCTTGCCAAGGGACTCGCTTTACAGCAAAGGAGATATTACAATAGCCAAAAGATCTACTGGTCTCACTTTATACTACATCACCCAGAAGCTATTTGTCTAATATAAGATTAGAATGACCTCTTAAAAATGCAGGGAAGATGCCAGCTTCAAGAGGACACCTTGTGGGGTGGGAATGCTTCAAAATGTAGCGTGTACTTTGAACCAATGATCATTATATGGTGCTGTGTCCCCAGTAACTAGGCTACACAGGTTTGGATACCAAGGAGTTTAAATAAGAGTGGCTCCTCTTGCCATCATTCCCAATGATCCACTTAGAGAATTTGTACTTCTTATTCTTCTCACCTGAGGATCTGCCAGGTTCTGGTGCAGAGGTGCATCCCAGAACTTTGTTAGTGACTGTGTTGTAATTATAGCTGACTTGGTGAGTGTGGTTGAGTCTCTTCATCCCTTCAAGCTTAAAAGTGTTCCAAAACACTCCCAAAAAGCTTTAATTGTGGCTTTCAGTTTATAGTCAATGAGAGAAATCTGGGAGGAAGAGAAGGCAAGGAAACATTTTGAGAGACTGAAATCACACACCACTACCACCACCACCATCACCACCACCATCACCATCATCACCACCACCATCACCATCATCACCACCACCATCACCATCACCAACACCACCACCATCACCATCATCACCACCACTATCACCACCACCATCACCATCATCACCACCACCATCACCATCATCACCACCACCATCACCATCACCAACACCACCACCATCACCATCATCACCACCACTATCACCACCACCATCACTATCATCACCACCACCACCATCATCACCATCATCATCACCACCATCACCATCATCACCACCACCACCATCACCATCATAACCACCACCATCACCATCATCACCACCACTATCACCACCACCATCACCATCATCACCACCACTATCACCACCACCATCACCACCACCATCACCATCATCACCATCATCACCACCACTATCACCACCACCATCACCACCACCATCACCATCATCACCATCATCACCACCACCATCACCATCATCACCATCATCACCATCATCACCATCATCACCACCACCATCACCATCATCACCACCACCATCACCATCACCACCACCACCACCATCATCACCACCACTATCACCACACCATCACTATCATCACCACCACCACCATCATCACCACCATCATCACCACCACTATCACCACCACCATCACCACCATCACCATCATCACCACCACCATCACCACCATCACCACCACCATCACCACCATCACCATCATTACCATCATCACCACCACCACCACCATCAACATCATCATCACCACCATCACTATCATCATCACCACCACCATTACCACCACCACCACCACCATCATCACCATCACCACTACCACTATCACAACCATCACCACCACTCTCACCACCACCATCACCATTACCACTACCACCACCACCGACATTTGTAGAGGAATTTCACTGTAAGTTGTTTTCAAACTGGGCTGTAGGAAACCCTAAGGACTCTGAGAAGGTAGCTGGCAGGTTCTGCCAACAATGAAAGACATGGTGCCAAATAATGAGTATTTAAACTGCCTGTGGTAACCAGTTATCAATTTTATATATCGATTTTGAAAAAGAACTCCAACTAACCAAAAGTACAATTTGAAAAACATAACTCTACATGATCATTTTATTTTTATAACCACACCCAACTTGCAGGTGAGGAAAATGAGATTCAGAGAGTTTACATGACTTACCCAAAGTCACAGACTAGACACGAGCTGCACTTTGGTATAAAACCACAGCATGCTCAGTGCTCTTTCCCTTACAATTCTACTACATTTGAGCACTGGTGATGAAACATGTGGTGTAGCAATTTATTGGCCGTGAAGATTGTTTTGGTGAGAATGGGTCAGAGAACAGTTGATAGAAAGTTCTTAGAATTTGGGCTGTTCCAAGAAATTCACCAAAACATCTCCCTCCCTGAGTTATATTCAGCACGTGCTGTTCTGTGCCATGTGGCCTGTGGGATCCCAGTTCCCTGACCAGGGATCAAACCCACGCTCTTAGCAGTGAAAGCATGGAGTCCTAACCACTGGGCCACCAGGGAACGCTCCCAGGGGTTGCTTTAATGGGACATGTTCTCACGTCTTCTCCTACAAGACTGCCACACCATCCATACCCTTTGAGCGACACTCAAAAACATCACCTGTAGCAGTCCCCTATGGCTGCTCCACTGCTGCAAAATAAAAACTTGCGACTTACGAAAACAAGCATTTATTTTCCTTATTCACAGGTCTGCAGATTGGCTAAGGTGACCCTGCTTCAGTCTGGGTTTGGATCTGTTCCATGCGACTAATCGTGGGATCCAGAGAGAAGGGGCACTGGCTATCCAAGTCATGCTCTTCTCATAGTGGTTACAAGGGAAGCCAGACAGTGTAAGCATTATTTAAAGGCTCTGCTAGAGTCATAGCCACTCACATTCCATCGGCTAAAGCAAATCCGTGGCCAAGCCCAAAGTCATTGGGGCAAGAAACATACTATGTCCCAAGCTGCAGGGGAGATGAGTGAAGATTTGCTGAATAAAACTCCAATCTATCACGTTAGCTAAAAGCGTGATTCCCAGGACGCGAGGTCAAGTACATCTTCCCAAAGCCCTCTAGCTCTACAAACTGATAATGTCTTATTAATCAAGTCAGTCCTGTAAGCTACCAAGAGGAGATCATCCCAAAGGGACCTTTCTTGAGAGACCCAAGGGGAATGTGAAATGGCAGTCTCCCAGACTAGAGATCACCAAGGTAGAAAGTATCTAGTTGAACTGGGATATTTTAAAAACCCACTACCTCAGTCCTCATGATCTGCCCTAAATCAAGCTTTCAAGCCCCACCCCCACCCCTTCAGAGAGCATGGGACCTTCAGGCAGAGAGAAGAGGCAGATGTGGGTGATTCATAAGCTTCACCCTAAATAATCAATGTCTAGCAATGGAAGTCTTGGCCAAGATGCAGAACAGTGCAGTGGCCAGGAATAGAGACTCCTGAGTGTGCCAACATAAGCTTGAATCTCTTCTTATGTGGATACTATGGGCTTCCCCACCCAGCTCCCCAACATCCATTTCCCCTTCTGCCTTCCAAGAAGAAACTTAATTTTGCTCAGGGAACTCCCCTCCTCAGGGAACAATGACCCACTTCCGACACAAACCTCAGACTAATTAACTTGGGGTAATTCTATTCCCTTTGCCAGTGATTGGTTTGAGAATAGGTAATGACCTGGAATGGGCCGATGAGACAAACACTGTGCCTGTGGGGAGAGTTTGCTGGAAGGAAAACATTCCTTCACTGTAAGGAGAAAGCCCTAGAAAGAAACTGACCCTCTCTTCTTTCCCTGAACCTTGTTATGTCTAGATGTCACTGCTAGAGCCCTCTGTCTTCCCAAAGATGAAAACAACCGGAAGATGGCAAAGCAGAGAGATGGAAAGAACAAGTGTCCTGAGGACATCACTGAACTCAACCTCCCATGAATCTGGCCCTAACCATGTCCTCGCTTTTCAATGAGATCATAAAAGATCCCAGTTCCTGACTCTTGACTCACAGCTTAACCAGTATCTACCTCAGCCACTGACCAGCACTGTGTCCTTGGGCAAGTCACTTAACTTCTCTGACTCCATTTTTGCACCAGTACCTATGGCATAGAATTGTTGTCAGGGTTAAATGACAATGAACATGAAGCATCTGAAAACTTGCAGTGTCTGGTGCCTGGTAAGGGTGCAAATGGCTCACAAGCAAGGTTTTTATTATAGGGTTTTGGGATACCATCAAGCAAGAAAGTGCAGGCCTGGGCTAATAACTGCAACTTCTGTACTTCTCAATGTTTACAGTTGTCGCCCTCTGGCTGTTTCTTCTAGAAAGTTACAATAAAACCTGTCTTTAGGATGGACTGATAAATATAAGTTGTCCTACCTGAACCTCTGAAGACTGTGGGGGGTAAAAGTCCCTTGGTGAAGAGTAGAAGGGGGATACTTTTATGTTTTATTTTTTAAACATTATGTAATTAATATATTCTCCTTTTAATAGGACAAAATGCAGATAAGCAATATGGGAAAAAGAAAAGAAAATTCACATGTGACCCAGTCACCCAAAGGAAACCACTGTGAACACTGATGTGTGTGTTCTTCCGAACTTCTTGGTGGTGACTTCTGTGAAAAGAAGAAGAAAAGAGAAAAACAGGCATCCTTGTATGCTACTTTTGAGGGTGAATTGGTGAAGACTGTTTTTGGAGGGCAACTTTGCAGAGTCTTTGAGAATTAAAATTTTTTTTAAAAATGCACCTACACTTTGGCTTGAAGATTCTGCTTCTAGGAATCCGTTCCCCAGAAACAACAAGAGTGGTGGATACTTGGATAGAGCTTACAGAATGCCAGGCACTGTTCTCCACATTTTTATGTTATCTCAGTTAATCCTCACAACCCATGAGGGAGATACTCTAGTTTTTATAACAGTTCAATTGAGATACAATTCACATACCATACTATTTGCCCACTTAAAGTGTACAACTCAATAGTTTTTAGTATATTCATAGAGTTGTGTAACCATCACCACAATTTCAGAACATTTTCATCACCCCCAAAAGAGACCCTCATTGGTAGTCCTTCCTCACTGCCTCAAGCCTTCAACCCCCTGGCAACCACCAATCTACTTTCTGTCTCTATGGATTTGCCTATGCTGGACGTTTCTTATAAATAAAATCATACAATATATGGTCTTTTTTGACTGGCTTCTTTCAGTTAGCATAATGTTTTCAAGATTCATTCATATCGTAGCTTGTGTCAGAACTTTATATCTTGTTAATGCCAAACAATATTCCATTGTATAGATACACTGCATTGTGTTTATCCATTTATCAGTTGATGGGCATTTGGGTTGTTTCTCTCTTCTTGTTAATATGAATAAAGCTGCTATGAATATTTGTGTACAAGTTTTTGTGTGGACTTGTGTTACCATTTATCACGGGTATATACATCTGAGTAGACTTGTTGGGTCCTATGGAAATTCTATGTTTAACCTTTTGAGGAGCTGCCAAACTTTTTTCTAACGTGGCTGCATCATTTTACGTTCCCACCAGCAGTGTACAAGCGTTCCAGTTTCTTTATATCCTCACCAACCAACACTTGTTATTATCTGTTTTTTGATTATAGGCATCTGAGTGGATGTGAAGTGGCATCTCACTGCGGTTAATTTGCACCTTCCGTGATGAGTAGCGAGAGGTACTATTATTATACTTATTTCGTACATGAATACACTGAGGCACAGAGAGGTTAAGGATCTTACCCACGGTTACTCAGTAAGTGTACAGACTCTGGCGGACACAATAGTGTATGCAGAAGAAAGTCTGCTGCAACACTGCTCACTTGGAAAAAAAATTAGAGCAACTGTATGTCTATCTGTAGGGGTTTATCTCTACAGAAAACCATTATCCAGCTTTCAAAGAATGAGGAAGGCCCATTTATTCTGACATGAAAGAAACCCCAAGACATTTGTTGGTGAAAAGTCCAGTCACAGAATCATGTGTACAACATGAACCTACAGATACAGAACTACAGACATCGATATAGTGACAGATATAAATGATATAAATATAGATTGGAAGGCTACACACCAAGCTCCTTAGGAAGTAAACTCCAGAAGAGCAGGGCTCTTTTCATTTTGTGCGCTGTTGTATCACCAATGCCCAGAACTGGATGTAGCACATAGTAGCAGTTAAATAAATATTTGCTGTTAAATGAGCAATTCTTTCGGAGAGAGGAATGGAAGGAAGGAGTACACACAGAAGAGCTCATGTTTCACTCTGCAGAGCCATGTCCTCTGGGCATGAATTCATGTAGTAGTTGTATCATTTTTGACACAGGAAAAAAAAATAACCTGGATAAATATAGGTAGCAGCGCAGGGGTGATCTCTGCTTCCTGTACCTTGGCATGCAAAAGGCTCTCCTAATACTCTACATTCAAACTGAAGAGGAAAATTGAAACCTCTAATGTAGCTGCTGTATTTACGAATATTAATGAATAAAAACTGCTTGGATGGTTTAAAAAAATTAAAAATTAAAAAAGAATTTTTTTTAATCTGGAATTCTTGGGGCTTTTAGCAAGAAAAAAAAAATGAGGCCCCCAGAGTGTTGGTATGGAACTGATACACAGCCTCAGTGGCTTGCTGGGATACACGAGGACCTTCCTGGGCCGCAGTGCCCCTCTCTTCAAGTGAATATGGCTCCCTCCCAGTGGCGCTCCATCTCTGGGGCTGATCACCTGCGGGGGACACTGGCTGCTCCTGCCCTGCTTGGTATCCCCTGCCTGGTCAATAAGCCGCTCTTCCAGTTAACAGGAATCCAGTGTCAAGATGCCAGCTGTGAATCTTGTTCTCATGCCTGAGAAGATCTTAAAAATCAATAAACATTAGAAGGACACAGCCAAGTAATTTTCCTTCTACTGTTTTTCAATATTTGTTTAATTTGTCGGCCCTGTGAGCCCTCTGAAGAGTTCTAAGGATCCAGGGCTGCTGGTGAAACAGCACAGGTGTTCACAGCATTCAAAGGGAACAGCGTGCTGGGTGGGTTAGGAAACAATTAGGAAAGGGACCAGGGGCTGTGGCCTAACTGTGCTGGTAAACTTAGGGTACAGGACTGACCTACAGATTACAACAGCTGCAGATGACAAAATTCAAACAGTGAAAATGTCAAGTTGTACCAAAAGAGATGGTTAGCAGAGTCCAGGGCAAGAGAAACGTGAGTTGGACGTACAGCAGCCTGCTCCTCACAGATGAAGGGGATGTTAGGGGCCTGCTGACACCCTCTGCATTATTACGAGAAGGATATCTCTTCTCTGACTATGGGGCATCCTCTGTACGTCCCACGGTGCAGGCCAAGAGGGGGCGGGTCCTCAGTGGGGTAGGGTTTGGCACCATCTCGGACTCTCCCTGCACACAACTGTTTCATCACCAAGTCCTGTTGATTTCACTGCGAAATGACTATCCTGTCCATTTTCTCCATCTCCACTGTTACTGTTTTAGTTCAAGTCACCATCACCACATGCCTGGGCGTGTGCAACCACTTCCTAAGCAGACTTCCTGCTTTCCTCCAATTCCTCCTTCACACAGAGAGTGACAGGACTTGAGAGGTAGTACTGCCTAGTGGTTAAGAACATGGACTCTGGGGACCAGGAGATCCTGGCTCCTCCAGGCTCCTCCGGATCTGTGACCTTGGGCAGGTGACTGAACCCTACTGTGCCTCGGTTTGCCTCATCTCTAAAATAGAGATGCTGATTTTGTAGGTCCCTGGAAAAGGCACAGTGAGGATTAAGTGAACTAATCTAGACAAAGCGCTTAGAACAGTGGCTGCCACATGCTAACAGCTCAACACTCATTAGGGACATCATTCTGAAACGCAACCTCCTTGCTCACACCAGTGTCAGGACAAAATCCAAGCCTTCCTACCATCCCACAACTCTGCAGGACCAGCTCTCCTTTCCCATCTCACCTCTTGGTGACTCCCTGCTTCTCACTCTATACTCACATTCAATGTCTTTTTGTTCCTCTAGCAAAACAGACTACCAGGCCTTCACACGGGCTATTACGTCCACCTAGAACACTCTCCGGTAAGTTCTCCCCAGTCCCCCTTGCCCATCGACAACTCATCTCTCAGGTCTTACATATTTTCTTTGGGAAGCTTCTCTCACCCATCAAATTCAAGTAGGGGCAACTATGGTGAATTGTTATCAGTTGTTGGGAATATATGAGAGTTCATTGTACTCTTGTACTGTTCTTTTGGCTTTTGACTTTTCTGTGTGAAATCTTTCATAATAAAAATTAAAAAATATAAAGTAGCAAGTGCATTGACGGGAAGTAAGGATACTATGGGAACACAAAGAAGGGCCCCTACTTGGATTTGGTGCTCTCTTGTTTCCAAGTACATTACAGACATCATGACCTTTCAACTCTAACGTTTCAACTTGCACCTTCGAAAAAGAAAAAAGGCTGAGGGCTATTCTCCAACCTAAACTATAATACCATAATAACACTTACAAAAAATGAGTCATTCTCTAATAACTGAATACTTGGTCTGTATCCAAATTTCCCCAGCCCCTCCCTAATTCCCTTCTTCTGTCTTTCTGCTACATTGCATTTGAATTGCTCCTTTCCTTGGGCTGTGAGCTCCGAGAGGAATGGAATGTGTCCCTTTGCTTCCCTCACCCTGGCACTCAGCCCTCAGTAGGTATTTGTTGAGAGGAGTCCCACTTCCTCCTGCTAAGGTCTTCAGCCTCCTGCAGTCCCAGCCCAGCTTTCCCTCTCCACACACATGCACACAGATACAGATACACACACACACACACACACACACACACACACACACACACACACTCGCTCAGCATGTCTTCAGTGGTCCAAGTCAGAAACCAGAGGGGCATTTCTAGAGGCTTTGGTTGACCTCACATGGCTCTCATATTCTCTCGGGCCAAACCCCTTCCCCTTTTCATTCTTTTTTTTTTTTTTTTTTTTTTTTTTTGCGGTCCGCGGGCCTCTCACTGCTGTGGCCTCTCCCGCTGCGGAGCACAGGCTCTGGACGCGCAGGCTCAGCGGCCATGGCTCACGGGCCCAGCCGCTCCGCAGCATGTGGGATCTTCCTGGACCGGGGCACGAACCCGTGTCCCCTGCATCGGCAGGTGGACTCTCAACCACTGCACCACCAGGGAAGCCCCCCTTTTCATTCTTGAGGCCAAGGCTTCGGTTTGGCCCTTCATGCTGTCCTGCCCGCCTCCCAGAATGCTGACCCCTCCACAGCTCCAATGCATCCCTGTCCTGCCTCTACAAGGCAAACCCACTTGGGGGCTTCTCTGTTGAAAGCCGTGTTGGGTTCCCACTTGGGCCCTCCCTCTCCAGCCTCAGGTGTAATCTCCCAGCTTCTCCCTTCTCCCTGTCCCTGCTGCTGCACCCTCACCCTTGATCTCTGGCCATTCCAAGCCATCTGCTGGCCTCCAAGCACATGATGCTTTTCCATTCCCTCCACCCGAAACACCCTCCTTCTAGCGTTTTGTCTTCCTCTGAGAACCCAGAGAGAAGCTCGGACTTCACTTTTTCCAGGGCCCCATTCAATGACCCATCCCTTCCTGGCACAGTGCCCACAAAGGCCTTGGGCATAATAGTTGTTCATTAAATAATTGCTCAGCGGATGAACAGGAATATCATCATCCACTTCCTCCCTGGTCCAAGTCAGCTGCAGCCCCAGCCCATCCCAGTCCAGTCCCCTGGGCCCCCGATGCCACCCAGCCCAGCCCAGCCCAGCCCCGGGCTGCCTCCAATGGACCCTGGACACAGCCTTAGCACGCAACTTCTGAACAGCTGCCAGACACATTTTTCATCCTCGCTTTCCTAGGAAATTGTGCAAGGATGGGCAATGGCAGGCCTGGACTTTTTATATTTAAAGAAAATAATTAAAAGTCTATACAAAAAAAAGGTTTCTTCAAAATAAATTAGGATTTGGGATTAACCTATACACACTACTATATATAAAATAGATAATTGACAAGGACCTACTGTATAGCACAGGGAATTCTACTCAATACTCTGTAATAACCTATATGGGAAAATAATCTGAAAAAGAATGGATATATGTATAACTGAATCACTTTGCTGTACACCTGAAACTAATACAACATTGTAAATCAACTATACTCCAATATAAAATAAAATTTTAAAAAATCTTTATATTTTAAGGTCTTTGTTAGGTAGAGTACCTCCTAGGAGACAGAAGGTGAGATGATATGGCCCCTTCTGCCTCGAATAAGGTTTTCAGAACACAATATTGCTTTGATGCACTTCTACAAAAAAAAATATATTCCACCCATGTCATGGTTCCACTGATTAAATTATACTGGGGGAGGGGCAAGGGTTTCAAGCAGAGATCTTTTGGTACCTAGAGCTAATCTCACACTGGACCTGTGAACCTTCCTGGTGTACTTGTCACCCCTGGCACCAGCCCCTACGTTACAACTGGAGCACAAACGAGGATTTCACCTTTTTATCTTTACAACATTCTACTTAAAAGGAAATTTTTACCAGCACAGAACAAAATCCGGCAGGTAAAAGCTCTAAGAACCCAGAGTGGTGAAGGCCCAGAGAAGGGTTAGTAAAGTGGATTAAAGCTGCAATCTACACCCCTTTTCTCTGCTAGCTGAACAGTCTAACGTGGGTAAGTTCCCTAAGCTTTCTGAGCTGCAGATTCTTCTCCTTCAGCTGTACGTGGATAATATTACCTTTCTCATAGGAATCTTCATGAAAATTAAAGGAGATGCTGTATGTGTAGCAGGATGAAAAAAATGATTTTAGTCTCTGTTTCTGCTGAAGCCACAAGACAATGGATGATGCATTCCAAAGTGAGCTATGACACCATCATGTAGGACTTGTGAAAGAAAACCCTCTCCCCCTTATCCGACCACCTCCAGCCCACAGAGAAGGGTTGGATGAGGAAAACTGTGGGAGAGCAGAGGAGGAATTTTGGAGTGAGCAGTAGGTACCCTCCAAGTCCCAACTGCCCAGTCGTTACTTCTCAGGAGCGATCCCAAAGGCACTGTGTCCCTGGAGCTTGGATGTCATCAGGGGCTGGTGTCTAAATCATGCCTTAGAAACTGAGGCTGCAGGAGAGATGGGTGGCCAGCTGGAGTGGGGGGGGACTTTGTTTTGGCCAGGGGAGAGGGGAGTTGAGTATTTTCTATAAGCCAGAGGTGTGCAACAGGCAACCTTGTGTGTTGTGTAGATCCTTTAAGAAGAACCACCAGGAAGAAACTTCCACAGAAAGAAACTGACAGCTGGGAATTCCCTGGCAGTCTAGTGGTTAGGACTCAGTCCAAGGGGGCCCAGGTTCAAACCCTGGTCAGGGAACTAGCATCCAAAAAAAAAAAAAAAAGAAAGAAGCTGACAGCATCTGTTATGGCTAAATTGTGTGCCCCCAAATTCATATGTTGAAGCCCTAATCCCCAGAACCTCAGAATGTACCTATATTTGCTGACAGGGCTTTAAAGCGGTGATTAAGTTAAAATGAAGCCTGTAGAGTGGGCCCCAGTCCAATCTTTACAAGAAGAAGGATTTGGACACACAAAGAGACACCAGGGATGCACATACACAGAGCAGAGGCCACGTGAGGACACAGGGAGAAGATGCCGTCTACACGCCAAGGAGAGAGGCCTCAGGCGAAAGCAGCCCTACTCACACCTTGATCTCGGACTCCTGGCCCTCAGAGCTGTGAGGACATAAATTTGTTGTTTAAGCCACCTAGTTTGTGTTATTTGTTTTGGCAGCCCTAGCTGACTAATACAGACTGCTCAGATTCTGGGAAGCTAAGGATAGAGTCTTAGGCACCTGCTTCAAGGGACCAGCAGCTTAGAAATCTCCACAGTTAAGGAAGGAGGGTGTTCTCTGAAGTAGCCACAAAATTGTACCAAGAGATAAAGAAGCAGGTTTCACACCCACCAGGCCCAGCCAGTGGGATGCCAGCTTCCCACAGTGTCAACCAGGTAAGAACTTCCTGCTCCTCTCCCCGCCAGGGGCCAGAATCCCCAGTCAGCCAGATGGAAGCACAAGGGGGGAAGCAAGAAACTGACCACGGACCCCCTTTCCCAGCTCCAGGCCCCACTGGAGGAGGATCCACTGGGAAGGAAGTTTGAAGGTCTGGGTTATGCACAGACCTGGATGTATCAATTACTGACCTGAGACAGTGCTGGAACTAGAAAGGTAACCAGAAGGGTCAAGGACCTGCCCTAATTTTCATCCCAGGGCAAGGAAAGAGTGGGGCGCCACAAAAAAATTCAGGGGCAGTGATAGACACAAATAAAGTTGGCTTCCTGAATACACCTGGTGACTCCTACTTATTTAACATCTGTTCTCCTACATACGTGGCAGCTTAGCCTGTCTCTGGCCAGGTAAGCAATGGCATTCATTGAGTAATTATTATCATTCCAAATTCCTTCCCTGTCACAGTTGGACAATTCCATCTTCCTCAAGCTCGGCAAATCTAAGGACGACAGGCAAACCATTTAAGAGCTTCTGCGCTCCTGGAGCTGACAACGCAAGTGCTGATGTCCTACAAAGCCACGGTCAGAACACCACCCTCCATACCTCATGACCCAGAGAAGGAAACTAACTCCAAACCAGCCACAGGGCTGGGCAAGCTTTAGAGTCAGCTCCAGAGAAAACCGAGTTCAAATCCTGACTCTGCCACCTGACAGCTGTGTGACCCTGGGCAAGTTACTTAATATCTCTGTTACTTCAATTTCCTCATCTATAAAATGGAGATGATTAAAGTACCATAGAGTTATTATGTGGAATAAATGAGGAAATAGATGCAAAACATTTAGGACCTTGCCTGACACGATAGTTAGCATATACATAGTTACACACAGTTAGCATTATAGGTCAGTGCCCCTCAGGGTGAAACCTTGCAATAACCTCCGTTTATTGTAAGGAACATTACACAAGACGCATGATGATGCAAAGCACAGATTCTAGAACCAGACTGCCTGGGTTTGAATCAACCAAGAACGGAGAGCGCATTGTGTAAGTGTTTGCTATAATTGCTAGCGGTACAGTCAGATACGTACAGTCATACACATACATAGACAACACGTAGAATAAGAGCTTAATTCCGACAGCTATTAGTAGAGAACTAGTCTTCTCAACAAACCCACACGGACCCTGAAGTTTCTGGTCACCCAGAGACATCAGAGGCATGGAATGGGGGTCAGAGGGGAAGAGTGCTTCCCTACTCGGGACGTGGCAGAACTTGACCTCAGTTGCTTTTGCCTCTTTATTTGTTTACCAGCAGACAGTGGCTCTCAAGCAAACGGGGTATCTTGAAAGCAGAAACCCATCCTCCTCGGGCCGGACCTTCAGCCATGATCTCCAGCCCCCGCCCCCGCCAGCAGCTCTCAGCCTCTCTCCTGTTACCTGGTCTGGTTCCTTCCTCCAGGGCAGGCCCCACCTGGCAGGGGAGAGGCGAGGTACCACTGCCTTTCAGCCTTCCGAGAAGGTGACATTTCCACGGTGCCCAGCTGTCCCTGGGGCTGGCTCTCCACTCGGTTCCCACCGCCCTGGGCCCTGAGGACCAGCGGGGGAGCAGATGGAAAAGATGAAAAGCTGACACCCTCCGCAGGAAATCATTGTTTAACTGATTCCAGGACTGAAAAAAAACAAGTGTAACGTTGGAGAAAGGAGAGCAACGTGCCATTCAAGGCCATTGTTACAGCCTCCTCTCTGTGTATCCGGAAACAAAGAGGCCCTCTGTGTGTGAGCACAATGCTGTGTGTTACCAGCCACTTCTGTGTTATTCCTGGGGACAGGAGGACGGGAAACGGGAAACGAGGCCACAGTGCCCTCCTGGGTCTGGTGCGCTCTGGACTTTGCTAACACAGTCACCAGGCCAGTCAGAGCTGGGAGAACAACTTCAGACTCCCAGCCCATGGTGTTCTGCAGTGGGGGCCAGGGGTATCCCGTCAGGAGTGACCTGGGTCCGTGCTAGTCTTCTAGGCATGGCGAACTGCCAAGTGCCCCTCCCCTCTCCCTCTCCTCTTCTCTTACCAGTTTTCAGAGACTCACCACAAGTTAGAGCTGAAAAGAATCACAGCTATCATCTCTTCAAACACTCCAACTCTCAGCTTTAATGAGGGGGCACCTGGCCTGGACTGATGCCCGGCCACGTGGCATGTCAGCTGCAGTTGGTAAGGCCAGATGAATCGTTATGCGGTAGTATCCACGGGACCCCCTCACCGGCCAGACACTCCGTTATGATCAAGCTCACAAAGTGAGGCTCCTGCCTTTAAATCCTGGTTCCGCCACTAATGACTCATAGATTGCGAGGGTTTCTTTTCCTCTGAGCCTTAGTTTTCCCACCTGTAAACTGGGATCATCCTTGGATTACTGTGGGGATTAAATGAGTTAATACATGTAAAATTCATAGAACGTTACTTGGCCTGTAAAAATTGCTCAAGAAGCATGAATGACAAATTAGATGCTCATACCTGCGATTTGCTTAGATTCGTGAGGAGAGGGTTTGGGGATGGCTGGAAACCCAGGATCTCGAATACCCCAATTCAGCCTTGCCACCTACTATGGCCTACGTAGGCCCCATTAGGGAAGCTGGGCACCAATAAATACCCATTGAGCGCCCGAGCCAGTGTTTGGGAGCAGCCAGGCCTCAGCTCCGGGCAACTGTGGCAGCGTGGAAATGTGGCAATGGCATGGCCAGGCCTGTCAGTCTTTAAAGCAACCCAGAAACCTGGATTTTTATGTCAGATTTCCCAATTTTGAAACAGTGTTTCCCAAGGCACTGTTAGTGCAAAGCGAGCCTTGAATCATGCAGCTTGTGATGCCTGGTCTGGACACACAGGGCAT
The DNA here is from genome assembly GCF_937001465.1 of Orcinus orca. NCBI lineage: Eukaryota > Metazoa > Chordata > Mammalia > Artiodactyla > Delphinidae > Orcinus > Orcinus orca. The sequence continues at coordinate 22,482,692 of NC_064566.1, forward strand.
TCCCAAGCCAGGGCACGCCTGTCGTTTTCAGATCTACTGGCCTCTGTTTGCCTGCAGCCTCCGGTGAGCTGATCAGGCCACTTCACAGCCCTCCTTGAGTTGGAGCAGGCGGTGTAAGATCAAAAATGATGAGCAGCCCGGTCTCCCTGGATACCTGTCCTCACCTCAGTCCACGAAATGGGGGTGAGGAAAAGGGAAACCAGGGAAATGAGGGGGGCTCTCCCTCAAAGACCATGGTCCCTTGGCCAATCCACCCACTGCTGGCATTCCTCTGATAAAGGGCAGACCGAGGGCTTAAGCCCCCATAATCTCCATCAGTCACCTCCAATGAACATAAGTATAGGTCTAAGTGACCAAAAGTGCTTACCATGCAAACGCAACTTCAAAACAAGATTGCTTATAATGAGATACCACTTCACACCTACTAGGATGGTATCATCAAAAAGACAGATAATAACAAGTGTTGGTAAGGATGTGGGAAATTGGAACCCGCAGACATTGCTGATGGGAATGTAAAATGGTGCGACCATGTTGGGAAACAGTCTGGCAAGTCTTCAAAAAGTTAAACACAGAGTTACCATATGACCCAGCAATTTCACTCCTGGGTATATACCCCAAGAGAAATGAAAACATAAATCTACACAAAAGCTTGTCTGAGAGTGTTCACAGCAGCATTATTCACAATAGCCAAAAGGCAGAAACAACCCAAATGTCCATCAAATGATGAATGGATACGCAAAATGTGGTGTTTCCACAATGGAAATTACTCAACAGTCAGAAGGAATGACGCACTGACACAGGCCATAAGAACATTAGGACAGCCCAGGAAAACATTAGGCTGAGTGGAAGAAATTAATTAAAAGACCACATTTCATAAGATTCCATTTATATGAAATGTCCAGAACTAGGCAAATCTATAGGTATAGAAAAGAGATTAAAAGTTGCCTAGGGCTGGGTGTGATGAAGAGAGTTGGCAGGATGATAGCTAAAGGGTATAGTTTTTCTTTTGGGGGTGATAAAATATGTTCTAAAATTGGCTGTGGTTATGGTTACATAACTCTGTGACTACACTAAAATCTATTGAATTGTTACACTGTAAGTGGGTAAACTGTATATGTGAATTACATCTCAGGAAAGTCATTACCAAAGAAAGAACCTCAAAACTAAGATTGCTGCCCTTAATTACCTTCTATTAAAAAGAAACTCTTTATCCATGTCACTCTTTTCACCATAGCCTCACTGGAGAAGACAGGACAAGAGCTCTAAAAGGATGGTTCCCTCAAAGGCACAGGGCTCAAACGAGGGTAACCAACTAGCTTGGTTTACCCAGGACTATCCCACTGTTGGCACGGGAAGTCCCCTGTCCCAGGCAAACTGAGATGGTTGGTTGATCACCCTAATGCCAACTCCTTCTGAGAGCACTGGATAGCTCTACCCTTCAGTGCTGCCAATGGCTAGAACCAAGTCTCGATATAAATAATCCATCCCCATTTTGGGTACAAGTCATCCCTGAGCTCCCTCTAATGGTCAAACGTATTTTTATTATTGTTGTTCGTAACTTACAGATGAGGAAACTGAGGTTCAGCGATGAAATAACTCGCCAGAAGCACACAGGAGCCAGAAATTGAACCTTGATCTTTCTCCAAAGCCCAAGTTACGCCTTCCACTCATTGTCTTTTCTCTTACCATACCACTGGGTTGATTGTCCATGAATACCATTAGATTTTTCTTGCCTCCTGGAGAAGGTAGTCACACATCCAGACAGAAGAAGCATGAGTTTTCAGCTATAGCAAGCCAAGGAGACACGTAGAGCTTGGTGGTTAACAGCACAGACTCTGGAACCGAACTGCTCAAGTTTGAACCTGGGCTCTGCCAAAATTTTAGCTGTGTGACCTTGGACAAGTTACTTAACTTCTCTGTGCCTCAGTTTCCCCATATATAAAATGGGAAAATTATAGTACTGTGTGTGTGTGTGTGTGTGTGTGTGTGTGTGTGTGTATCACACAGGATTGTTATGGGAAGTAAATAAATCATTAAGTGTAAGAGCCTTAAAATGGAGTGTGGTATATTTATTAAATAAATCTATTTAATACATTTATTTAATAATACAAATTTATTACATAAATGAAAGCAAGCACACATCCATATACCCAGAATTGGAAAGAAATCAGACAAGGCCTAACAAAAACCAGGTAGTGAGACCAAATCATGGAAATTAACATTCTGTTCTGTTCTTTCCCACGTAAATGTTTATGGCTGAGGAATTGCTGGAAGCTCTCCAGGCCATAGACAAACCTTTAGATGCAACATGGCAGTGGCAATGCGGGCAGTCCTAGAACAATGGGATGACCTGGTGCAGGGCTGCAGGCCCTGCCTGGCACTGATGGAGCCCAGGGTTTCCTCTCCTTTCATGCCTGCCCTCAAGGGCAAGGAGAGCTGGGTACCCTCCCACTGGGGCAGGTAGGTGTGATCCACATCATTTTTTGGATCAACATCAGCTTCAGTTGAAGTTCAAGACGCTCAGAGAATTTTCAAGAATTTGTTCAAGTTTAAGTTAATAACATGTAGAGTTACATGTGGGATTCGAACTTAGGTTGAATTCTAAAGCCCCTATGCTTTTCTGCCTACATGAAATAGTTATTATTGCTCTGTAACAAATTACCTCAAAGCTTAGCAACTTAAAACCACGAACACTCATAATCACACAGTTTTTGAAGGCCAGAGAGCCAGGAGTGTTTTAGCTGGGTGGTTCTGCCTCAGAATCTCTCATGAGGTTGTAGTCAAGATGTTGGCCAAGGCTACTGTCATCTCAAGGCTCTACCAGGGCTGAAGAATCTGCTTCCAAACTCAGTAATGGGGCCGTTGGCAGGCCTTAGTTTCTTGCTGGCTATTGGCCGGAGGCTTCAGTTTTTCACCACACGGGACTCTCTAGAGGACTGTTCATAACATGGCAGCTTGTTTTCCCCGGAGCAAGAGATTCAAGAAAAAGAGAGCAGACGAAAGAGAGTACCCAGAAGCTGCAGTTAACTAATTGCAAAAGTTAAACTAATTCGTTTACAACTAATCTTAGATGTGACATACCACCACTTCTGCCACCTGCTATTGGTCACAGAGACTAATCCTGGCACAACAAGGGAGGGGACGATACAAGGATGAGTACCAGGAGGCAGGGGTCACTGGGAACCATCTTGGAGGCTGGTGACCAAAGTAAGACAAGAAGGCACAGACCTGCAAATAATAAGGTAATAACCCTGCAGAAAAGTCACAGAAAGTAATTTTAGTCTAACCACTTTTGAGGGGTTTTTGTTTATTTAAGAAAACATTTACACCTACTAGAGAATGGACTTGAGGATATGGGGAGGGGGAAGGGTAAGCTGTGAGAGAGTGGCATGGACATATATACACTACCAAACGTAAAATAGATAGCAAGTGGGAAGCAGCCGCATGGCACAGGGAGATCAGCTCAGTGCTTTGTGGCCACCTAGAGGGGTGGGATAGGGAGGGTGGGAGGGAGGGAGACGCAAGAGGGAGGGAATATGGGAACATATGTATAATTGATTCACTTTGTTACAAAGCAGAAACTAATACACCATTGTAAAGCAATTATACTCCAATAAAGATGTTAAAAAAAAAAAAAGAAAGAAAACATTTACTTCAATCAAGGCACTGGGCTGGCCCTATGAATACAGGCAGGAGTCACCCTAGGGCTTACAGGGACTTATGGCAGAAAACAAGAATCAAGCCATGTGGTCCTGGAAGAAGAGAAGAGGGAGAGGCCAAGAAAGAGAGCTGGGATCAGGACTCCAGGACAAGGTGGGTCTAAAGTCTTCTAGTTCAGATATGGGTTCATCCTCAGACAACCTGGGTTTATTTTCCTGGGGCTGGACAACATCCTCACAGAAAATGGGAGAGAGAAAAGAAGGGGGAGAGTAGGTGGCAGAAAAACAAATGACCAATTCCCGGACTCGCACAATTAGACATTCTTCCTCTAGTTTGAATTTATCAGAACCTGTTTCAAGCCAAATTTTGCTAAGGAACTGGGTATGGAAAAAGAAAGAACCAACTAGATCCTAAAGATGCATAGGGGAAATGTCAGAGGCTGGGGTTAGAAGGCAGAGGAGATAGGTTCCGTAAAACCAAGTTCCAGGACTTTACAGTTTGAGTCTGTTCCGAGGTAGGACCTCTGATCACTGGGCAAATCAGAGTCCTGGACTGCTCACTCAAAACCATCCTTACATTCGTTGTAATTATCTTGTTGAATAAATGAATTAAATCATTTCCATGAACTACCCCTCCCATCCCCACTATAGGTGTAAGAGGAACCTAGTTAGGTAATATCTTTCGTTGGATTCCCTTTCTACTCTTTGTCCCAAACACTTCCTCACCTGCTCATCAAAACCGATCTCCCCTTGGACTAGAGAAAGTCATCAACACCCTTTCCTCATCTGGATAAGGTTAATAATACCAGCTCCTACCTACCCCAGAGACACAAAGGAAACTGTTACACATGAAATCAATTTTACATTCTTCAAGACAGGCGGGGTTGGGGGTAAATTCCAAGAATTGCAATGATGTGCACAGCTACTTTAATTCTAAGAGGCCAGGTACGAAGATCACTCCAGAACAGCTAAGGCGCTTGTCAAGCCTGCAAATGCATTCCCCCAATTAGCCAGCCCACCCACGAGTCAAGAGAAAATCAGTTTCCCCTGCCCTGGTAAGTAGCCAAGCCAAGCCAAGCCAATTCCCCCCCCCCCCCCCCCCCCGAAAACCATCCAGCACCCGCGTCCTCCAAACCCCACGGTCCTAGAGTCCCCGCGCTGAGCTATCCAGCCTCCGCGCCCTACTCGGCTCCTCCCCATCCCGTAGTGCCAAGAGCCAGGCAGCTCCCGCCACCCTAAAGGACTACAGCCCCCGGCATGCCCCGCGCTGCTGTCGGAGTCTCCCGACCGTGCTTCTCCGCGTAGCTAGGTCACGTGACTCGGGGAAGATGGCCACGCTGACGGCGGAGGTCTTTGCAGCTCTCCAGAGCCTGCTGAAGGTAAATGAGAGGGGTGGGGACAGCGCGAGGTAGCCCTTTGTCTCCGAGACTTTGCACAGAGCAGGAATTGGGAATAAATGGACCCCGATTTGGAGCCACGACGCTGCCGCTGCCTCTCACTGTGACTCCTAGCAGGTTGTTGCGCTTTTCCGAGCTTTTTGAAAGTACGAACAAAATTAATACCACTTTGACAGGATAGTGAGGAAACAAGACAATGGACCTGAAGGCGCTGTACAAATGTTCCCTACTAATAGCTTCGGGGGCTGGCTTTCGGGGTTGGTGCGTTGGGGTGGTAATCTCTAGATCCGCGTTGCCAGTTCCCCATTTCATCCCGCAGCCCATCTGCGCTCTCCAGTTCTCTCCTCTGCGTCCGCCCCCTGAGTCAAGTGTGCCTTCTATATTCTCTTGAGTCCTGGGTTTGTTTGTTTTTGTGGTACGCGGGCCTCTCACTGTTGTGGCCTCTCCCGTTGCGGAGCACAGGCTCCGGACGCGCAGGCTCAGCGGCCATGGCTCACGGACCCAACCGCTCCGCGGCATGTGGGATCTTCCCGGACCTGGACACGAACCCGCGTCCCCTGCATCGGCAGGCGGACTCTCAACCACTGCGCCACCAGGGAAGCCCTCCTGGGTTTTTTTATTTGCTGTGACCTGTGTGAGGGCCAAAACACTCTCCTGACAATCATTTGAAAAATTGTGAGGATGGAAGGGATGTACTTCATATGACTTTGTACGAGACTGGAATTTTTTGCTTAATTTATGACTTTCCCTATAGAAGAAGCGGCGGCTTTATCGTCCTTCGTAGAACTTGTCACTAGATGACATTATGCACCTGGTTGCCTGTTGTCTGCCTTTTTCTCACAAGAACGTGAGATCCACGAGGGACCTTGTATTTTAAAAAAGACTCCAGACGGTGCTTCCCTGGTGGTGCAGTGGTTGAGAATACGCCTGCCAGTGCAGGGGACACGGATTCGAGCCCTGGTCTGGGAAGATCCCACATGCTGCGGAGCAACTGGGCCCTTGAGCCACAACTACTGAGCCTGCGCGTCCGGAGCCTGTACTCCGCAACAAGAGAGGCCGCGACAGTGAGAGGCCCGCGCACCGCAATGAAGAGTGGCACCCGCTCGCCACAACTAGAGAAAGCCCTCGCACAGAAACGAAGACCCAACACAACCAAAAATAAATAAATAAATTAATTTTTAAAAAAACTCCAGACGAAGAGGGTTGAGTTGATTACACTCAGCAGTTCATGGCAGAGCATCATCATTGGTCCACATAATGGTCCTTCTTTTGTTTTAACCGCCTTCCCAGTGTTCACTTGTATTCTCCAATCTCTACGGGCATCTACTCTGTTATTCACAAATGTATGCATAACAAGCGTATCCTCCACACCTGGCATACAGCATGTGCTCAATAAATAGCTGTTCTATGAATTAATAAATGTAAAGCTGGGACTGGAAACCTAGAGCTCTCAACTCCCAACCCAGTGCCTTTTCACCCTTCCTGTGGCTGCTCTACCCCCAACCCCCACCCCAATCCCTATTCGTTCTATGGGCTTTTTTTCTTTAATACACTTATAAAAATCATTATTAATGTGTAACACACATACAAAAGAAGTGCACAGATTATAAGTGCACCGTTTAATGATTTATTACCACCACCACAGTCAAACAATGAAATGTTACCATTACGGCAGAAGTCTCTGTTGTCCCTTTGTTATTTCCCTCACTCTGCTCCCCAACAGTAACCACTATCTTTACTTCTAATATGTCAATTTAATATTGCTCACATTTGAACTTCACATAAATGGAATAATAGGGCATATTTTGTGTGTGTGTCTGGCTTCTTTTGTTTGCTATTATGTAGCAGTAGTTCATTCATTTGCACTCCTATTGTCCTATGTACTTTCTTTTTAAAAAAATTACATAAACTTTTAATTTTGAGATACAGGTTTACAGGCAGTTGCAAGAAACAATACAGAAAGATCCCATTTATCCATTACTCAGTTTTCCCCAATGGTAACATCTTGCAAAACTATAGTATGATATCACAACCAGGATATTGACATTGATAGTCAAGATTCACAACATTTTCCATCACCACAGTGTTCTTCATGTTGCCCTTTTATAGCCACACCCCCTTCCCTCTGCCCTCACGCCTTTTGTAACCTCTGGTATTCACCAATTTGTTCTTCATTTCTGTAATTTTGTCATTTCAAGAATGTTATATAAGTGAGGGACTTCCCCAGTGGTGCAGTGGTTAAGAATCCGCCTGCCAATGCAGGGGGCACGGGTTCAGTCCCTGTTCTGGGAAGATTCCACATGCTGCAGAGCACCTCAGCCCGTGCACCACAACTACTGAGCCTGTGCTCTAGAGCCCGCGAGCCACAACTCCTGAGCTCACGTACCACAACTACTGAAACCCGTGCACCTAGAGCCCGTGCTCCACAACAAGAGAAGCCACCGCAGTGAGAATCCCGTGCACCACAAGGAAGAGTAGACCCCGCTCCTTGCAACTAAAAGTCCACGCACAGCAACGAAGACCCAACACAGCCGAAAACAAAAATAAATACTATAAAATAAAATCAGTTGTTTCTATACACAAACAATGAAACAGTCCAAAAAAAAAGTTATATAAGTGAAATCATATAATATGTAAACTTTTGGGACTGGCTTTTTTCATTGAGCCCAATTTTCTGGAGCCATGTTATGTGTTTTAATAGTTCTTTCCTTTTTATTGCTAAGTGGTATTCTATGGTATGACATCTACATTGTTTCCAGTTTTTTGCTATTACAAGTAAACCTGCTATAAACATTTGTAGACAGATTTCTGTATGAACATAAGTCTTTATTTCTCTGAAATGAATGCCCAGGAGAACAGTTCTGGATCATTTGGTAGTTACATGTTTAGGGTTTTGTTGTTGTTTTTATGAAGCTGCCAAGCTGTTTTCCAGAGCGGCTGTACTACTTCACATTCCCAACAGCAATGCACGAATGGTCCAGTTTCTCCCCATCCTCGCCAGCATTTATTGGCATCACTATATTTTATTTGAGCTATTCTGATAGGTGTGTATTTATATCTCATTGTGGTTTTAATTCAGAGTTCCCTAATGGTTAATGATGTTGGACATCTTTTCGCGTGCTTGTTTACCATCTGTGTATCTTCTTCAGCAGAATATTGCTTTATGTCTTTTGCTCATATTCTAATTTCATTGTTTGCTTTTTTACTTTTGCATTTCTTTATATATTCTAGATAATGGTCGTTTGTCAGATATGTGGTTTGCACATAGTCTTTCCTAGTATTTAACTGTCTTTTCATCCTCTTCACAAAGGTGTATTAATTTGCTAGGTCTGCTGTAACAAAGTACTACAGACTTGGTGGCTGACACAACAGAAATGTATTGTGTCCCAGTTCTGGAGGTGAGAAGTCTGAGATCAAGGTGTCAGCCAAGTTGGTTCCTAATGAGGGCTTTGAGGGACAAATTGTTCTGTGCCTCTCTCCTAACTTCTGGTGGTTTCTGGTGATATTTAGTGTATCTTGGCTTGTAGATCTCTGCATTGATCTTCATATGAAGTTCTCCCTGTTTGCATTTTTGTGTCTAAACTATCCCTTTTAATTAGGACATAGGTCATATTGGATTAGGGTCCACCCTATGACCTCATCTTTATATTTTTTGTCATATATTTTTATATGACTGTATTTATAGTCATATAAATATGACTATATCTGCAATAATCCTATTTCTAAATGAGATCACATTTTCAGATAGTGGGGGTTATGACTTCAATATATGACTTTTAGGGGGGACACAGTTCAACCCATAACAGGAGCTTTAGCAGAGCAAAAAATGTTTTAATTTTGATGAAATACAGTTTTTCAAAAATTTTTCCTTTTATGAATTGTGATTTTTTAATGAATTACGCTTTTGGTGTAAAGTTTAAGAACTCTTTGTGAAGCCATAGCTCTCCAAATTTTCCCCTCCTTTTATCTAAAAGTTTTATAGTTTACATTTGTATAACATTTTAAAAAATATTTATTTATTTTCTTTTTGGCTGCGTTGGGTCTTCGTTGCTGCGCGCAGGCTTTCTCTAGTTGCGGCGAGTGGGGGCTGCTCTTCTTTGCGGTGCGTGGGCTTCTCATTGCGGTGGCTTCTCTTGTTACGGAGCATGGGCTCTAGGCACGCGGGCTTCAGTAGTTGTGGCTTGCGGGCTCTAGAGCGCAGGCTCAGTAGTTGTGGTGCACAGGCTTGGTTGCTCTGCGGCATGTGGGATCTTCCCAGACCAGGGCTCTAACCTGTGTCCCCTGCATTGGCAGGCGGATTCTTAACCACTGCGCCACCAGGGAAGTCCCTACATTTATATAACATTTAAGTCCATGATTGATTTTGCATTAATTTTGTATAAGGTGTGTGGAAAAGTTTGAGAATTTTTTTTTTTTGGCCTGTGAATGTCCCCTTGTTCCAATATCATTTGTTGAAAAGGGCTTTCTTTCCTCCATTGAATTGCTTTTGCAACTTTGTCAAGAATCAATTGGGCATATTTACTGGGTCTACTTCAGGGTTCTTTAGTTTGTTCCATTGATCTATTTGTTTATCCCTCTGAGAATACCATACAGTCTTGATTATCGTAGCTGTATAATGTCTTGAAATCAGATAGATGGATTCCTCCTACTTCATTCTTTATCAGAATTGTTTTAGCTATTCTAGTTTCTTTGCCTTCCTGTATAAATTTTAGAATGATCTTGGATATATCTTAAAAAAAAAAACTTGCTGAGATTTTCATAGGAATTGGGTTAAATCTGTACATCATTTAGGAGCAAATTGATGTCTTAATGTGTTGGATCATCCAATCCATGATCATGATGTGTCTCCCCATTGATTTAGATCCTTGATTTCTTTTATCTGTATTGTATAATTTTCAGTATACAAGTCCTGTACGTTTTGTTAGATTTATACCTATTTCTCTTTTTTTTGAGCAATTGCAAATGATATTGTACTTTTAATTCCAGTGTCCACATGTTCATTGCTAGTGTGTAGAAATACATCTGATTTTAGTAGGTGTATCTTGGATCTGCAAACTGCTGAACTCACTTATTCTAATAATTTTTTTGTACATTTCTTGGGACTTTCTCATAGACAGTCATGTCCCTGCAAATAGGGACAGTTTTATTTCTTCCTTTCTGATCTGCAGACCTTTTATTTCTTTCTCTTGCCTTATTTCAGTGGCTAGAATTTTCAGCACAATGTGGAATAACAGTGGTGAGAGCCCACATCCTTGCCTTGTTCCCAACTTTAGTCTTTCATCATTAAGTATGTTTTCTCTAGGTTTTTTGGTAGATGCTCTATGTCAAGTTATGGAAGTTCCCCTCTATTCCTAATTTTATGAGAGTTTTCATCAAGAATGGATGTTGAATTTTGTCAACTGCTCTTTCTGCATTGATTGATATCCAATGATTTTCTCCTTGAGCCTGGTAATATGGTGGATCACATAGATTTTCAAATACTGAACTGGCCTAGCATCCCTGGAATAAATTCCACCTAGTTATAGTGAATAATCCTTTTTATATATTGCTGAATTATGTTTGTTAGTATGTTGTTAAGGATCTTTGCCTCTATTTTTATGAGGGACATTGGTCTGTGGTTGTTTTTTTGTTTTGTTTTATACAGTCTTTGTCTGATTTTGGTATCAGGGTAATCCTAGCTTTGTGAAATGAATTGGGAAGTGTTTCCTCCTTTTCTGTTTTCTAGAAGAGATTGTGTAGAATTCTTTAAATGTGTGTTAGAATTCTCCGGTGAAACCATCTGGGTCTGGTGATTTCTTTTCTGGGGGTTTTAAAATTACAAATTCAATTTCCTTAACAGTTATAGCACTACCCACGTTTTCAATTTTATATTGGGAGAGTTATGGTAGTTTGTGTTTTTCGAGAAATTGATCCACTTCATTTAAACTGTCACATTTGTGTGTATAGAGTTGCTTGTAGTTATTCTCTTATTTTCTTTTTGAAATCTGCAGGGTCTGTAGTGATATGCCCTGCTTCATTCCTGATATTGGTAATTTGTGTCTCCTTTCTTTTTAATTTTGTCAGTCTTGCTAAAAGTTTGTTAATTTTATTGATATTTTCGAAGAACTAGTTCTTTGTTCCATTGATTTCTCCCTTTTTATGTTTTCAGTTTCTTTGGTGTCTGCCCTTTGTTGTTTCCTTCCTTATTCCTTTGGGTTTATTATGCTCTTGTTTTTCTAGGTTCTTGAGATGAGGACTTAGATTAATTTGAGACTTTTCCTCTTTTCTAATATATGCATTTAATGCTGTAAATTTCCCTCTCAGCACCATCTTGGCCGTATTCCCAAATTTTGGTGTTGTTTTTCATTTTCATTCATTCAGTGTAATTTTTTTAACTTTCCTTTTAATCTGTGGATTATTTAGAAGTGTGTTGTTTAAGTTTCCAAATGTTTGGACATGTTCTTGTTATCTTACTGATTTCTAATGTGATTCCATTGTGATCACTGAGAACACACTCTGTATGATTTAGTTCTTTTAAGTTTGTTAAGGTTTGTTTTTTGGCTCAGAATATCCTCTATCTGGTATGTGTTCAGTGAGCTTTTGAAAAGAGTGTGTATTCTCTTGTTATTGGGTAGTGTTCCATAAATGTCAATTAGATTGATTGATGGCCTTGTGGAGTTCTTCTGTGTCCTTGTTGAATCCTGTCTAGTTGTTCTATCAATTGTTGAAAGGGGTGTTGAAGACTCCAACTGTATTTATAGATTTGTCGATTTCTCCTTTCAGTTCTGTTTGTTTTTGCTTCACATATTTTGCAGCTCTCTTGCTGAGGGCATGCACATTCAGGATGTCTTCTGGTGGACAGAACCTTTTACCTTTACCTAATGTCCCTCTCTGTCTATGGTAATTTTCTCTGCTGTGAAGTCTGCTTTATCTGATATTAAAGTAGCCACCCTTGCTTTCCTGATTAATGTTTGCATGATCTATCTTTTTCCATTCTTTTCCTTTTAATCTGTCTCTCATTATGTTTGAAGGGAGTTTCTTGTAGATAGCATTTAACTGAGTCATATTTTTTAATCCACTCAGCCAATTTCTCTTTTAATTGGTATATTTAGACCACTTACAGCCAATGTAATTATTGAAATATTAGAACTTAAGTTTGCCATTTTATTTTTTGTTTTCTATTTGTTCTTTTATTTATTTTTTGTTCTTTTACTGCCTTCCTGTGGGTTATTTGATCAATTGAACATTTTTTGGAACTCCATTTTGATTTACCTGTAGTGTTTTAAAATTCATTTCTCTTTATAACTCTTATAGTGGTTGTTCAACTTATTACATTTATTTACTATAACATCACAATCTCAGTGACATATCAGTGTCATCATTTTACCAGTTAGAGTGAAGTCATCCCTTTATAGTCCTACCCTTATTTATAATATAATTGTCTTAAATATTTCCTCATATATATATACATTTACAGCCACATCGGACAGTGGCTTTTCTTTTTGTTCATATATCCCAGACTTCGAGCTGAAGAAGAGGGCCACCCAGAACGCCAGTGGGTGAAAACAAACTCCAACAAATACTTGCTCTCTCTAGCCAAAGACCAAGAAAGGGGCGGCTTAGGAAGACAAAAGACTTTTAGACAATAACTGCTCTACTCCACCAAAACACCACTGAAAAAAGTGTGTCCCCGCTCCACTGTACGTCAACAAAGTCTGAGAGCGAACACCCCCATCAGGGCGGTGCCAGAGGAGGCCAAGTAGGGAGCTGGACCTCCATCCCCACGAGCTGGTAACAAGTTCCACCACCCCACAGTATTAGTGGAAACTACTGGAGCCAGAACTTCCACCCCTGCCCAGTAGCTACAAGGAACCCCTACTTTTGGGTGTGAGCAGGAACCAAGTAGGGGAGCTGGACTTCTGTCTCCATTTGGTAGTAATGAAGCAACAACCCCCAGCCCTACCGTGCTCGTCCTGCCGCCTGAGCAGTGTCAGAGAAAGCCAGCTAAAATAGAAGATTTAAATACGTTCCAGAGGCTCAGAACGTAATATGGCCATGTCATTCCTTTGTCATGAGGTCCGTAGCAGGTCTGTCTTCTCTTCTCCCCTTTCAGAGTCGTCTTACATTTGTTTTGTATAAAGTGCCCAGGGAATGTAGTTGTGTTTAGCAGGAAAAATAGGGAAAAGTACATCTGTGTCATCTTCACAGAACTGGAAGTGTCCTATGCACCTCTTAGGTGTCACACCATGACGGAGACAGTATTACGTTCTAAAAAAAATGTATTTTCAGAGTCTGAGCTTGTTGCTTGTTTTGTTTTTTTCCAGGCCTCCTCGAAAGATGTTGTCAGACAGCTGTGCCAAGAGAGCTTTTCCAGTTCAGCCCTTGGCTCGAAAAAGCTCTTGGATGTTACGTGTTCCAGCTTGTCTGTGACCCAGGAGGAGGCAGAACAAGTAAGTGGGGTCAGAAACGACCTCTGGCCGCTGGCTTCGCGGCTCATTAGTCTCTTCCTTGACTTCCCAGTTGTTGCTGCGTCCAAGGGAATTTTTCCCCTGAAGTGTCTGTTGACCTTATAGCAAACTTAAAATAGATGCGTTTTTCTTTTTTAATGTTAGTGAACTTAAAAGCCATTGTCTTTGAACCTTCACTTCCTTGTGATAAGTGAGGCGTGGATGGGAAAAGTATACCCAGAGTCGGAGCTCCTGACCATTTCCTTTTCAGACTTTCACCTAGACAGTATGGACAAAAGCCAACCTTGCTATGATTTTCTTTCCCAACTTGTAACTTAATAGTGCTGATGAATTGTTGGCTGGATAGCTTAGGCAGACTTTTCAGGGATGGTTGGGCAGAAACTCTGAGGCCTGAGTATGATTAGGGAGGATGTACTGCTGGACCTCACCTGATCTCAGGTGGCCAAGAGGACAAGGATGGTTATGTAGCACTCACAGCCTTATCTTTCCATGGCAACTGTGTTTCCAAAACAGTAATTCATCCAAGCAGACCTATGTTGTTGTTGTTATTTTTTAATCTGGAGCTTGGCTCATTGAAGTGAGAGGCAGCAGCAAGGTTATGAAAGTGAGTTGGAGTCTTAGTTTGGGTTCCTCAAAAGTAGACCGCGAGGCAACGACCTGGCTGCTAGTAGTTACTTGGGAGGTGATTCCAGAAAGCACAAAGGAGGGAGTGAGGAAAATCAGGCCGGGAAGAGAGACAAGCCAGGAGAAGGATATGTTAGGGAGCGGTCAGTGCTGCGGGGTCTGCAGTTGGGATCCTGTAAGAAACCACGTGGGTAAATGCCCCAGCACTGTCACCCTGGAAGGCAGGGAGGGTGGGGCACTTATCCACTCACTCCCACCCCTCACCAGTAGAGGCTTACTGTCCCCTCGCCTCTGGGTTGTGCTTTTCTGAGCTGAGCAACCTCCCGTGGCATCTGGGAAAGTCCTAAAGCGGAGAAAGTTACCTCCAGAGAGTCCTGTTCTGTTCCGCTGAGCAGCAGATTCACTTGGAAGGACACAGGGTAGAATCCAGCGTCCTAGCGGGGCAGCGCCAGGCATTCCTTCCACAGGGAGGTCCGCGCAGCCGGCCTGGAGCTGTTTGTTTGCCTGCCTCACCCCACCAGGTGACAGCCTAGGGGTGAGGACGTGACAGTCCAGCCAGCCTGGATGAGAAGCCCCAACTCCCCAGGAGCCAGGACCTCTGGCAGCAATTCAGTAAGCACGGCTTTGGGTGCTGGCACAGACGGCGCAGCCACACTCAGGGAAGCCCAAGCCGCGGGCCCCGGTGTTTCTGCAGCCCTCGTGGTCCAGAGGCAGGGGACTGGTGCAGCGTTGTCTAGTAACACCTCTGACTTTCTGCTTCTCTCACATTAAGAGGGGAACAGGCTAGAAAGTTAGCTTAAGGTCAGAGTCCGTGCACAAGGAAGGGGATTTATTAACCCTTTGCCCACAAGCAGAGACTTTCTGGCAGGTTAACAGCATCCTCGGTCAGGCAGCTACATGTCTTCTAAGCAACAGGTGAGCTTGGAGGTGGGCCGAGGCACGTAAGCATCAGCGTCTGCACCAGGGGCCTCCGGACTCCTGGGATTCAGCTTGAATGACGGTGGCGGTTTGTGGCAGGCCCTCTTCCCAGCAGGGGAGATAGAGCCCTGTCCCCTGTCCCCCTGCCCCTCACCACCCAGGGCTCCCCGTCTGTCCTGCAGCTGCTCCAGGCTCTGCACCGCCTCACCAGGCTAGTGGTGTTCCGTGACCTGTCCTCCGCCGAGGCGATTCTGGCACTCTTTCCTGAAAATTTCCACCAAAACCTCAAAAACCTGCTGACAAAAATCATCCTAGAACACGTGTAAGTGCTTATTTCTTGGGAGTTTCTTGTAATGCTTGTATTTTTTATTCCTGTTCTGGAAAAAATATGCTTATTCTTGAAAAGCAAGCACAGGTAAGCAAAAAGAAGGAAACCGTAATCCCACCACCCAGAGGGTTAGTAGTGTTAATTGCTTAACAGGAAACCTTTTGAGACTGGTTTATTTTTTCCATTTACACATAGAGGGTTGGTTTTGCTTTTGTTTTTAACACAATGGGATCATGCCGTTTTATAACTTGCTTGTTTTCATTTAATAGAATTAACATTAATGATATTTCAGGTCGATAAATATTTACCTTCAGTATCATTCTTATTGGGTAAATATATTCCATTACATGAAGAAATTATGTGTAATTTAGTTAATAAATTTCTTAGGGTTGGACATTTAGGCTATTGGCAGTTTTCACTGCAGTGAACAGTTTATTGTGGAACCTTTGCCCACATTGTGCTTCCTTATTTCCTCACTGGTAAATGGTGGTATTGAGGCTTTGGCTTTTTCTTATCAAGTCTGCCATCGGAAAGATTGCACCAGCTACTCCTCCACCAGGAGGACGTTGATGTGCCACTCTCCCGACACCATCACCAGCACTGAGGGTGTTTTGTTTTGTTTTTTTACTTTTTATTCCCAGTTTCACAAATGGCAAATGGTACCTCATTTCAGTTTATACATCTTTGGTACTAGTGATGTCAAATATCTTTTTCATGTTATTGGTCACTTTTATTCTTTTGTGAATTTTCTGTACATTTTCTAGCTGGGCAAATCCTTTTAGATACATACAATTTAAGCAGAACTGATTAACTACTGGTGAGCAGCAGGCTTGAAGAGACCTCTCTGATAATAATAACTGATAATGCTTACTTCCCAGGGGTTTTGTTGTTTATGTAGAAACTTTCTCTTGCGTGACCACAGTTTACTATGACTCTGCTCGGCATCTCACTATGGCGTGATTTGTGTAGCATCAGACACGTCTGTTAGATGTGTTTTGCGTAAGATGCCATACTTTGCATAGTAGATGCTCAGTAAAAAGAGGATAAGTTGACCTTTTCTGCTTTGTCTCTGAGAACAATAGCACAGTTACAGTGCATTTAGCCTTTTCCTGCTTTTCCTAAGCCATGAAAACTAGCAGCATCTATGGCCTTAACATCACTCAGTTTTGTAAAACAAGCAAACAAAAAACTGCTCCTTGGAGGGAGGCATTTCTGTGGTCCTCTCCTGTCAGGAGGTGATTATAGGTTTTAAGATCACAGAGGAGCAGAGGCCCAGGCCCATGGGCCTCGTTATCAGAAGACTCAATTCGCATCCCTTTTCCATTATATTTTTCTTATCTTTCCCTCTTAAACAGATCTACTTGGAGAGCTGAAGCCCAAACAAATCAGAGTGAGTACCAAGAAACCTGCCTCTTCCTCCTTCCCCCTCCTCCCCAGCCCCAGCCCTAAATCTACCAGAGTTTTTAACTAAAGTCAACGTGAATTAACCTAATCCCAAACCAAATAGTGTTTGTTATGTATTTCTTTTTAATTCCACTTCTTAATTTCTTTTCTGGTTATAAACCTAGTATAATAGAGGCATGTTGTTAAAAAACAAACAAATATCCTAAGCAGAAAGTGAAGTACTTAAAATAACTATATTTCCATTGGAAAACAAATTAACCGTAATTGAAATTAGTGTGAAAGATGGAATAAAAGTGGGTGTTTGATAAACAGTCACTAAACTCGCTCTGAGCCGGTCACAGTGCCGCAGACTCTACCTGCATTAACTCATTTAGTCCTCCCAGCAGCCGTGTGAGCTAGGCTGAGATCATCCCCGTTTTACAGGTGAGCAAACAGAGGCTGAGAGGTTAGACAGGTGGTAGAACACACATTCAAGCCAAGTCTGTGTGTCTCTCAAACAAAAGCTCTCTCCGCTATTCTCAAAGCTACACGTTGCCTAAGACTCCAGCCACAGCCTCCTCTTCTCCACCTGCGTCATTCCTCATTCTGTCTGGACATCTGGAGGGTTGGATGTTCAGGCAGAAGCCTGGAGGTGCTGACCACCACGAATCTGCACTAAGTGCAGGGGCCACGATCAGTGGTGAGGAAGGCCCAGGGCTTGCTGTGGGGTCTTGGGCCCTGTCTGTCTGTCTCCCTCAGAGGCTTGCTGTGTGGATCACACGCATACCCACGTGCAGCCCTTGGAGCTGCCTGTCGTCAGCTTAATAACGCAGGTGGCGTGAGCACTGAGCCGAACTGTCCCCACACAGTCTCTCTGCCGCGCCTGGTCGACCTGGACTGGAGGGTGGACATCAAAACCTCCTCAGACAGCATCAGCCGCATGGCCGTCCCTACCTGCCTGCTCCAGATGAAGGTACATCCACTGTCATGCTCACTAGAAGGAAAGGAGGGGCGGCAGGGACTCGGCGCCCCTGCGGGCCAGCAAAAATGCCAGACTCCAAGTTTTAGGAGCTCCAACCCCATAAATAAAAAAAATTTAGCACCCCCAAATGCAGTGTTTATTTAGAAAGTATATGTGTATTAACGTACTACAGTCATAATAAAACATATACCGAAACTAGAAATTTTAAAACAAGACAAACACAGAATATAAATTTACAAAATAATTTGCTGACACCTAAAGGTTGTCTTAGACACTTACAGGAAGGTTTGGCTTTAACAATAGAAGCACGCACTCAGATTTCCAGTTGCCTTCTTGAGAATTGTGGTATACTTTTCCAAATTCCTGTCCAATCTTAGGCTGTTGCCATTTGTACTGTGCTGAACAAGGGCTCCTATTAGCAGTTGGAGAAGTATCAGTTCTTCATCTTATTGTTCACATTCTTCATTGGTGTTATCTTCACAGTTATTTTCAGGAGTCTTTTTAAGCCACATACCCATTTTTAGGGTTTGTTTAGTTAAAACTAGGTAGCATAATGCTGTATTTACTTAACCACCAGACACCCAGAAACTCAACAGCTGTAAGAAAATGAAAGAGCAAGGGTGCCTCTAACAACTAAGTTTTTAACTATTACTAAGGCTTACTTTAAAAAAAAAAAAAAAGATACAAATACATATAACTAGAGGCTGTAATATTTTTCCTACATCCCGGAGGATTCTTACATACTCCTAGAGCCCATGGCCTAAAGTACCAGCATGAACCCAGGATGTTTCCTCACTCGAGTGCCCAGAGAGAGTTGGGGGCGGGAGGGTGAGTGAGCCTGGCTTCTCCGACCCCTGCCCGGAGCTCCTGAGACAGCTCCCTCCCTGTCCCCAGTTGCTGAGTGACTCCAGGGCTGCAACTCTCTGTGACTCTGAGCAAAGAGCCTCTCTTCCGAGCTTCGCCAGGTCGAAGAGAGGCAGCTCTGACTTTGGGGCAGTGTTCTCTTTTCAGATCCAGGAAGATCCCAGTCTGTGTGGGGAGCAGCCCTCCGTGTCAGCTGTCACTGTGGAGCTGAGTAAGGAGACCCTGGACACGATGTTAGACGGGCTGGGCCGTATCCGGGACCAGCTCTCTGCTGTGGCCAGCAAGTGACGCGGCCAGCCGGCCCCCAGCACACGCCATCCTCGCAGCAGGCAGCGGTGGGGACATGGGGGCTGCTATCCAGAAGGCGCGGTTGGACCAGGCAGAAGCAGCCAGGCCCCCGCGCTGCTTTTTCCTCTTTCCAAAGATGGAGCAGAAGCTGCTGATCTCGCGAGGCTCCTGTGTGGGACTTAATGACCCCGTGGCAGCAAGAGGGAGAGTTTGCTTGGTCAGCCGCCTCCGTCTGGCTGATTGGAAAATTCAGGCCCAAATTGTGGTGCTCGTCTTAATAAGTTCCTTTTGCTCTGATGAGCTCATTTCCAGCTCTGGAATGCACGCAGGGAGTCAGGTGGGTGACACTAGCAGTTCTGCTTCTCTGTCAGAGAAGCCAGGCGGATCCCACAGGGCAGGGCCCCCTCTGCGTGCCTGCCTGCCCTGAGCCCAGAGCCTGCCCGAGCTCCCTCAGCCCTGCTGGACCACCTGGCAGCGAAGGAAGTCTGAAATGGGAACTCATTTCCTTCTCATTGGAGCCAGAGGCCCCTTCCTTGATGTAATGCAGCCACTCAGGGTGAAGAAGTAGGAGTGATTGGAAATAAATAACAGTTCTAAAAACTTCATGATTCCGGTCACGCTTCTGTAGCTTCTGTCCTTAGCCCGAGTCGTTTCCTTAGGCCCGTGCTGCCTCTCGTTTGTAAAGGCGACCCCAGCTTCCTCGTTCATAGCTCAGCTCATCAGCACGGGATGACCTGAAACCAGGCCTGTGAACCGGCCCACCTTCCATGTATCCGTCCGTCACATAGAGCAAAAGCAAGCACTGCTGACATCAGCAGGTGCTTGTCGCGAGAGCTGTGATGAAAGCGCTCTTCGAGGAGTTTAACCAGACGGAACCGTCTGTCACGGGCCTGACAAGTCCCGGGGGCTCAGTGTAAGGTGTTCCCCCTTCCTCCTCCAGATCACCCAGTGGCAAGAGCCTGCCTGCTCTGGGCGCATTGTTTGGCGGCTTCTCAGGTGGGGTGTGTGGACGGGGTGGGAGGGTGGGTGGAGGAGGCAGGACTTCGGGCTAAGAGGATGCTCTTGAGCTCAGTTCCCGCCCACCCCAAGGTTTGTTTTGTTTTGTTTTGTTTTAATTAAATGGGAATAATAATCATACCTACTCTACAGCGCTCTTGTGAAGACTAAGTGATATAATGTACCTAAAAGCACTGCGCACTGTTACGGCAAATAGGAAGGACTGGATGATGCTGGCTTCGGTTACTAATGGGAAGCAAAGTAGAAAGCTCTCTGCATTCATTGCTTCATCTACTGTAAAGGGGTTGGAGCGACTGTGAATGTTATTATCCTCCCTTTATCAACGAGGGAGTCAGCTCATTGAGGTGAAGTCCCTGCTAGTAAATGACCTCATCAGGACTTGGGCCCAGATTTCTCTACCACACAGGACTCTGCAAGGGACTTGGCATTCTGTGATTTTAGCTCCATTTGGAAAATACTGGAACTGAAGTAGAGATGAGAAATCTTACTTCTCCCCGCCATCCCCCCAGTGAAACGCTAGAGAAGTCAAGAAAAAACCCCAGGCTCCTCTCCGTCTGCCGTCTGCCGTCTCCTGGAAGCTGAGCTACCTACTGTCTAAACGGCAGTTCTTTACCTGTTTGGAGCCATAACCACTGAGAATCTGATGGAAGCCGTGGATCCCTTCTGTAGGCAATGAACACTCGAGTTTTCACATTCAAGGACAAGCATTCATGGACCCTGAGACCTGCCCACTATCTCCAGGTCAAGGGCCCCTGGTCTCACCCTCAGGTGGAGTTTAGCTTTGTCATGAATTCATCCCCCTCTCTTTTCCTTCCACTCTCTGTGACGCACAGATGGAGATCTCCAAAAGCCCATTCGCTGGGCTTCCCATGGCATTCCATAAGAAACTGACTAGAAGCAGGAAGCCTGGCATAGGTGTCTGGACGGTTGAACATTCCTTTAGCCAGATCCACGTGAACAGAATCATCTGGTTGCATGACACATAGAGGGCATTCAAGAAATAACACGGATAGATGTTCACTGCCCTTCACCTCACGCGCTCGTTTAGGTGGGTAGTTCTCCTACTATTGGCAAGGGTGGATGGTTTGTAGAGACCATGTTAATGGGTTGGCTTGACCCTATCTCAGAAAAAACCTCCTAGCTTCTACCTCAAATGAAGTTCCTTCATTCAGTGCTTGTCTGGTTTCCCAGTAGTACTTCGTGTAATGAGCAGCTGCCTGCAAACGTCTTTCCTTAGCGTGAGGCAAGGTTTGGGTGTCCAAACCCCATTCACAGAAGGGTGATGATAGGTCTCAGTGGTGGCTGTCCAGCACTGTCCACCCACCCAGGCACAGGGGTGAGTGGATGGCTCAATCCTGACCGATGTCCGTGTCCCACAGAGATTGTCCCGTGATTGTACCTGACTCAAACTGGGCCAAACTGATCTTTCCCTATGAGTGTTCTGCCGGCATCGGCAGCGGTTCTGATAGTGAAGCCGGGGATGCTCGGGCCCACCTTCCTCACACGAAAGCCCATCTGCAGTAGGAGAGGCTATCTCGGAGTGAAGCAGAACCCAGAGGTTGGGAAGAGGGTAAGAAAACCCAGTGTGTCTGATGCCAGTCCCAAATGTCCTCCTAGTGTATCCATCAGGAGGGGTCAGATTTGAGTTAAAATGGACTGGGATTTATTTTTATCAGGAATGATGAGACATGCAGGCACAAACATGATGATCATGAAGAAGTTTCTACTCACATATCTGTAGAAGCAGGAGGCATGGAACACCTTGCAGTGCCACATGGAGGGGGACCGGGGTCGGTCAGGAGGCGCGGAGGGCCAGGGAATAGCATGGCCCAGAGCCTTTCTTGGGGTTTTCGCAGGAAGGAATGGGCAAGGCAGAGTAGGTACACTGAGTAAGCATAGGGTTGACTAGTTTGGATAATTTTGGCAGGTCTGGGCTACAGGTGTGGCCCCTAGCTGTCCAGTACCTGGTCCTGGGGTGATTCAGGGCAGGGAGAATGCTGGCTTGGGTGTGCGTTTGATAGAAGACATAGTTGGGGCCGTGGCTGTAGATTGGTTGGTTTGTGTATCAAAGGTGTGTTCTCACAGGAGCTGTTTGCTATCTCTAGGAATTAGCTAGCCCTAGGAGGTCAGTCTCTTCAGGGTCAAGGCCCCAAATGCCTGAGCGTCAAGAATACAGAAAATAAGAAAATGTAGTCAATGCAAGGTTATGCTGTAGTAACCAACAATCCCAGGATTGCAGTGGGTTTTATACAACTGAAGTTTATTTTTGCTACAACAGTCAGTGCAGGTTGGGGACAAAGGGGCAAGTGCTCTGCTCACCATACTTACTAAGGGACCAGGGACAGGGAAGCTTCATCTCAACACACGCCTCCCCTGTCACCGAGGCAGGAGGAGAGAATATGGCGGGTCACAGTCTTGTACTTGAAGCTCTGCCCAGAAGGGACAGGCCAGTCAAGTGGTCACACCTGGCTTTAAAGAGGGCAGAGAACGTCAGTCCTTCCGTGTACCATGAAGGAAGAGAAATGGGATGTTTGCGATCAGCTGTTATAACTACTGTCCCCTGACATCTGAACCGAAGACTTCTTTTTGTCTAAACTCATCTGTACTTATAAACAAAAGAATTGTGAGTAACAACACACGTGCCGTCTTGGCACCTTTTCTCACAATAAACCTCATCACCTGTGTGGCGCTAGAAAGGTGTGAAACATTTTCCCAAATATCTTACCGCCTGTTCGCCTTACCCTCCTGAAGTTGGTGGAGCATCGTTCCCCGAGGATCTGTGCATTTCCCTGAGAAGGTGTCAGCTCCTGAGGACACGGCCAGGGCTGAGTTAGAACTCCAGTCTGGGTCTTTCAACTCAAAGGCTTGTGCTCTCTCCATTCCTGCCTTGATCTTGGAAAAAGAAAACTTGGGTTCTTCACGGATAGCAGAACTTTACCCTTAATCTAGTGACATTCAGCTCCCTCCCTCATCAGTCCTGCCTTCCTACTTCCTGCTTCTGGTGATTTTCAGGTCCAGAGGCAGTGACCTGAGGACCAGACATTTGGGTCTTTCCCACACACGCCGGTTCTCTAAACACACACGGTGGGCACCATGTCTAATGGTTGTTTGTTAGTCAAGCTCTGTGCTCTGGTATTTACAGATATCCAGGAAGTGAGTCCAGTGTGGTACAGAGGGCTTTTCGTTATTTTGTTCAGTCAAGTGAGATGTTATCAGAAGTGAGAGAGGGTTTTTATTGCATTTTTAAAATATTTTCATCTAGAAACCATTGGCTACCTGGCATTTTGAAAGTTTTCCAGTGGTTGGACATTTACAAGAACTATTTTGAACCTGTACCCACTAACTTCTAAATACTGATAATTCTTAAACATTCTCTCACCTGCATGATGCTGACTTTTGTACAACTTCTTTCTTTCTTTCGTGCCCACATTTCTGTGGTTTAGTTGTCCTTTTTACAACTAAGAAAGATTTCTTAGTAGCATTTCCTGGTTGGTACCAGAGGACCCTAATCTCTGAGGGGAGAGAACCATTCTTCATTTGAGGAAATGTTAAGAGCTCTGGGGAGCTGAGCTTCTACTAGCCCTGGGCTCTTGGGAAAGACTCTGCTGGGCTTTTCCACCCCATCTGTGAGTGGAGATAAGGTAACTACTTAGGTGATGCATCTCGTAGATTTATAGTAAAGTACAAAGCAGACCCCTAGGCTGAAGAATGGGACTCTCTTGGCTACTGGTTTCAGTGCTGCAGTAGCCATGTGACCTTAGACACACACCACACAGTGAAACACAATCCTGTCCCAACAGGTTAAATCATAAATGAATTCAGAGATGCTATGGAATATCAGAGGGCTCTGGGGTCAGTATAAATGTACACTGGATCCACAGCTCAGGAGATGGCCTCTGGTTAGGATTTCAGGAACTCTGATAAAAATCCTACTCCGAAAAAAATCCTACTCCAGGCAGGAGATGCCCCAGGAAATGTTCATTTGTGTCCCACCTTCTTCCACAGACTCACACAGGATTTGACCTGTTATTAGTAAATGACGGTTGAATTATATCGCATTGATCAGAATGGCAGACTCGTGTAATTAATGTTGATTTGAATTGCTCTTCCTAAACCTACCTCAGCAGTGCCCCCTTTCACCCCAGCTCAGTTCATCCAAATCCCTGCAGAGGGACCTGTGGCAGCTGGGCTCCAACTCACCAACTGGGACCATTCTCCCCTGTTGCCGCCACGCTTTCTGGCCTTGGCTGACTTCACATCTGTGGGTGTGGGGAGGCCGCAGAGCAGTCTCCCAACCAGGCTAGTTTGGCTTGAGTAGGAGGAGGAAGGGATAGGATCCCTGACGGGAGGGTGGGAGGGAGTCCGCTGGCGGGGTAAGAGCTGAGGGCAGAGCTCTCAGCGCCTGTCACTATTACAGAGTTCAGGGACCAGCGTTTCCAAGGGAAGGTGCTGAGTTCTCTCCAGCTGCTGGAGGGGGCAGAAAAGGAGAGACGAGCCCTGGGCCTGAGCAGGTTGGCAGCACAAACATCAAGGCCTTGCTGCGCCCTCTCTGCAGAATGTCCTCCTTTATCCCGGCTTAGCACCTATTCATCCCTCTGGCTTCAGGAGCAGGGCCTAACGGGGCCCTAGCTAGTCAACTTAACCACCTGTCTTCTCTGCCTGTGTTTCCCCCATCATTGCTCTTACCGCACTGCATCTTAACCGTCTAGGTATTTGCCTCTGACCCCGCCCCCGCGCACTGTTCACACTGTATCCCCGTCACCTAGGTGCACAGGTAATAGGCAGCTCCTACTGGCACTGAGTTTCCCGCCACCAGCTGAAATGGGGTTCTGTTCCCAGGGTTACTCCTATGGAAGAGCTCGCTTGTCACTTGTTATACCCCCTTTGTTGACCCAAGATTCTTCTTAGGCCCAAAATACACACCGCAGGGCAGTTTCCGCCTACGCCGCACCTGTGCGCAGCTGGAGCTTCCCCAATATTCCCAGCAGATGGCGCAGTTGCCCTCCTTATCGCCCCAGCTGGGCTAACATGGGAAACAAAGACCGGGAAAGAATGGGGAAGGTGGGGTAGTGGGCAGGCCTCTCCGAGAACCCCGGCGAGGGGAGAAGCTTCCTGCACAGGAAGCCCGCAGGCCCAGGCCCCCTCCCCTACAGAACCCGCCCCCTCAGGCCCAGAGGAACAAATGAGAGAGAAGGAGGGCGATGGCGGTAGGACAGGCCCGCCCAGGGAGCCCATTCAACGCTGTTCCCGGGGCCGAGGTCGGAAGCACCCACTGCCTTCTCATCGCTTCCAGCTTCCACCGCAGGCCGGTGGGTGCCAGAAATCCCAGCCCTGGGGCTGGAAGATACTACTCTTCCCAATAAGGTTTTGTTAGTGGCAACGCCCACAAGGCCTTGTACTGCATAACTTTCTAGCTAAATCTGTGGGCAGGTGGTGGAGCCTGGATTGAAATTCAGGTCAGCTTGGAGGCAAGTCTCAGTTTCTTCATCTCCAAAAAGGAGAGATTAAGTTTAATTTTTCCTGACAATGCAGCTTGGAGGGGATTAATTATACATGAAGGTGTCTGAGAAATGGAAGCTGCCCAATCAGTGATGGTTAAACTTCCAACACGTTCAGATGCCTCTGCTGGGGCAGGGCCTTCCGCAGGCTGGAAGACTCCTCCATCCTATCCTGGGAGCGTGTGGGTGTGGCCAGTGGGGCGGACAGGGGCCTCCTAATACTTCCCCGCCTCCAGCCTCTCCGTCCTCCTCTCCTGGCCTCCCTGCTTGCCTCCTCCTTGCTGAAGGTGTCTTCTAAGTGGAAATCTAAGGCCGTCCCTCACTTAAAATACTGCAGTGCTCTCTGTACTCTTGGCATAAAGGCCAAACTCAGAAAAATGTCATTGGGTGTTCTTTACAATCTGATTCCTCCCTATAGTTCAGGCTCATGAAACAGGACTAAGGAAATGGACTTCAATCAGAATAAACAGCGTGAGGTCCAGGGGCTGAAGGGAGTGGGCACTGGGTGATGATTCCAGACAACTCTGGGCACCAGGAAGGGAAGTGAGGACAGGGTGAGGAAGAAAGACACGAGAGGCCTTGGTGGCCAGCATTGTCCAGGCCTTGTTCTGTCTTTTCTCAAGGACAGAGACTGGTTGCCCAGCACCTGGGACACTGCCTGTCATCAGAGATGCTCAGTCAGTATTTGTTGAATGCGTGCAGGCATGAATGAACAAGTGAATGAATGAATGCATGCATGGCAGGGCCCAGGGTCGACTGATTGACACTTCCTGTGTCCTACAGCCACTATTTTTTGCCTGTAAGGGGCTATACCTGCTTCTCCCCCACCTGCCGGGCTAGCCCCCCTCCCTGCTGCCTTAGCTGGCCTTCAAGGCCGGAAGAGGCAGTGCTGGAGGACAGCGAGGCCAAGGAGAAAAGAGCTGGTTTCAGCCGTGCAGCCTGGGCCTGCTCTGCCCATGACCTCTCTCAGTGTTCCGTCCTGAACCTCACAGGAAGGTTCACCCTCCTTTTCCCCACGTGAACCCCTTAGTCAGCCAGGGGCATGGGTGTGGCTGCCTGGCCATCTGTTTCGGGACAGCCTTGTCCCTGCACAGATACTGCATGTCCCGTGCTCCCCCTTCCATGGCGCACAGCCGGCTGCGGAAGATGTCGCATTGCTGCAGCCTCTTCCTGGTCTCTCTCGTGACCCCATTTTCCACATCACTGGCCTTCCCTCCTCTCCATATGGTAGTTTCACTTCAACGTTCTCCCAAAGGAGCTCCTCCCTCTGCTCGGCCTGCTCAGCCACCTGGCAGACAGAAACCCAGAGCGTTTGGGGAAGCAGAACGCTCTTCCGTTTGTCGGCGTGTTCAGCAGGGACGTGGGTTTTCCCACCATCCCCATGGCCACCGCTCTAGGTCCCCTCGTCACCAGCCTTGAACGGGGCTCCCCGCCCTGGACTTGTTGTCTTTCCCTAATCTGGCCTTCACAATGCATTCCAGAAAGTAAATCCCATCTTGTTTTACCCTCCAAACCAGACCCTGCTTTTCCCAGGCTTCTCCATCTCAGCAAATACCAGCTCCAACCAGAAATGTGGGGTACATCACTACTGTCTCCTCCCTCTCCCCCCATTCAACCCACCCACAAGTCCTGTTGGTTCTGCCTCTGAAACGTATTCACATTGATCCATCTCTCTTCATCTCTGCATTCACGGTACCGTCATTTTTCAGTAGCTCCTAAGCATGGTGACATCTGTCAGTTTGCCTCCTGATCTCATGTCACTTTCTTCATCACACCAACCATCAGTTCCAGGGGCCCTCGAAGCTCTTTCCTGCCACAGGGCCTTTGCATGTACTGCTCCCCTGCTCCCACCCCTACCCCTGCCTGGAACACTCTTTCCCCTGGTTTTCACAAGACGGGCTCCTCATCTTTTAGGGCTCAGCAAGGAAGTTACTTCCTTAGAGGGGCTTTCTCAGGCTTCTCTCTAAAGAGGACTCCTCCTTTTATTCTCAGTCCCAGAATCCTGTTTATTTCCTTCCCACTCCCCAATATAAAGTTTTATTTATTTAATGAATTTAGGTGCATACTTATTTAATTTGTCACTGTCTTTCTCCCCACTAGAAAGTACTGTGAGGGTGAGAAGCTTGTCTGTCTCGTCCAGCACTATATCCCGAGAGCCCAGCACAGGCCTGCACAGAGTATATGCTCAATAAATATTTGTTACATGAATGTAATAAACACATTAAAGATACATCGTGTTACTGCCCTACTTTGGCCTGTCAATGCTTCTCCACTGCCCTCAGGATACGTGCCAAACTCCCTGGGCTCCGTTACAGTTTCCTTACCATCTCACTTAAGCTCACCTGTCCTGGCTTCCTCGTCAGGCCTATGGGGAATGAAGATGGAAACGGTTAAACCAGGAGGTGTGCCGTGTTGCAGACAAAGCACTGGCCTGCGAGTGAAAATGATCTTCATGATCCTAGGCACTGCTTCAATTCTATGATGTCTAATTTTTTTCTTTTTTAACCATAATAAGGATTAAACTCTGGACCAAGAAACCAAAGGTACAACTTGAGATCGGCAGAGACCGCTCTCTCGCTGTCTCTCGTGGCTGGGAAGGGGTATGCAGATGGCTGACTCCCCAGTGCTGTCTCAGGCCAGGCAGCAAGAGAATTCTCAAGTCCTGGAAGTCAGCAGATCTGGGAGCAGGGGCACATCCACTACTTCCCACTCCATCCCCAGCCCTTAGCACGGTACTCGGCACATCGTATGTCCTGGGTGACAAGTTGAGTGAAGGCATGTGCATGGGGACCAGAGAGCCTGTCCCACTCCTGTCATAACTAAGATGCAGCAAGACTGCAAAAAAGCCCCCAGGGGTCATGGTCCCTATGAATGAGAAGCCTCTCTGGAGGGCAGGGAGGGGCTCTCTGGCCCACTTCCCCACCTCCCCTGCCCCATTAGAGAACGTGACCGAGCCTCAGGCCCCTGGTGAAGGTCTCCTTCCGGCCCAGCCTCTGCTCTGCTCCCCACCCTGAAACACTTACCTGGCAGATTAAACTTAGCTCTGTTGGCCGCTGGCAGAGTGGCTCTGAGCCAAGGTGTCTTGCTCTAGCTTCCAAGCCCGGCACCAGGCAGCTGTCAGGACTGAGGACGGCGTTTCTGAGTCTCCAGCTCAGCCCATGAAGAAAACATTTCCTGCGTGCCCAGTGTGTGGCTCTGGGTGTGCGCCTCCAGGCTCAGCCCTTACCATGGGTGTAAGTCCAGCGTCTGTGGTGGGAGCGGGGTGGGGGGAGGGAGTGGCATTTTGAGCAGCAACTGGGGGTTTCTAGGTGCTTTTCCACGACACAGCCCTTCCGAGCAGCATGAGCTGCTCCATAGCAAACTCAGAAACCGTTTTGTGTTTCTCATCAACCCATGGACCCACCGAGAGGACGGAGTGACCCCACTTCAATGCTGGGCATCAGACATTGCCACATAAAGCGTCTGGCTGGCATGTGCACGAAGCCGTCCTCAGGTCAGGAGACAGACTCAGAGATGAGAAATAACCCCCTGGAGGTCACAGGCTAAGTGTCTTCTGGCCGCAAGTCAAGTGGTTTTCCATTTCCGGAAAAATTAAGGGGCAGGAATTTACAGTGTGAAGAAGGATCATCCCAGGAGAATAGAAGTCAAAATCAAGGAGAAGATGTCCCCTGGGGGCTGGGAGTGAGGGTGCCAGTGATCTGAAGCTCCGAACTCCAGGCTGCCTGTCCTGTCCCAGATGGACCCGAGGGTGAGACGGACCTGTGTCATTAGGAGCAGCTGGGAAGAGAGGATGGAAGCAAAGAAAAACGCCGGGGCTGGGGCTGGGGACCAATATCAAAAGGGCCAGCTCCTGGAATCCGTGTTATGCCAGGCAGCAGAGGGAAGGCTGGGGATGGGAGGAAAGTGGGAGAGGCGGGAGATGTGCTGCCTTTGCGGGGAAGTTCTTCGGCTCCGGGGGAGGTTTTAAACCGGTGCTGTACGTTGAGGTGCCTTTGTGGGTTTCTCGGAAGCCTCCACCTGAGGTTCCTGTCACAGAGGCGCGTGTCTCCTCCAGTAGCCGCCAGCACTCCTGCCTGCTGGCATCTCACATACCGTTGCCTGAGTGAGTGAGTGAACGGACGTGTGTCTGGAGGGGAGGGCTCAGTCGGGGGCCTGCTGCCCCAGGGAGAAGCGAGTCTCAGGTGGCCAGCATCAGTCACCGAGCCCTTCCTTTTCTCGTCCTCTCCTCCAACATAGTGGTCCCCAGAGATGCTCCGCAGTGCGTCCATGTGGTCCGCAGCAGCCCCCCTGCTGCTCCCGCCTGCAGGAGGCCAAGCCCGGCCCACTGGTGGAGGGTGGTGAGGATAGGTTGGCAAGGAAGATGTTCCCAGGGGACCCACACTTCCTTCAGGCATCCTCTGGGAACCGGGTCCCTCTGGACTTTGCTGCAGGTGAAAAGCTCCCACGGGATCTCTGTGCTCCGTCCAGACCAGGAGTTGAAGCCGCATGCATAACCCTCCTCAGGGCTGAGGCTGTCAGGGACCAGAGGCTACCATGGCCCAGAGGAACTCTGGTTCCCATGACACACATGTCCTGGCCTGATCCAAGGCTCTCCTCTTTTCTAACCTCCCAAAGCTTCTTGCTCCCAAGCTCTGCACTAATGAGAGGGCCACTCGTCCATAAGGAAGGCCGGACATCGGCTGCCCAATCCTCCCTGCCGCTGAGTCCCAGGATGCTGGGGATGGGACTGTAGCCCGGGACCCTCCCCAACCCTTTTCTTTTCTGGACAGTGCAGGACCTGCCTCAATCAGCCTTCCTTTCCTCAGGGCACTGCCTGTGCCATCGTCATGCCGGGGTCAGAGGTCCACGCCCTGGACGTCATAAGGAGAGAGAGGCTCCCTTCTCCGTAGCTCTGGGGCTCCAACTTCTTGCTTAGCTTGGTGGGAATGAGGGGTGCAGCACGACCCAGAGGCAGACCCTGTGCAGGCAGACAGCCCCCTGGACTCAGCCCCAAACCTCAAAACCTAAGCGCCTTGCCCTTCTCCTCAGCCCCCCACCAGTAGCACAGCAAGTTCTCTGTCCCGGAGTCACAGCACAGCTCCAAGCTGCTCAATCCCTTCAGTCCCACTGTGGACACGAGCTCGGGAGAAGAACACCTCTCGCAGGGGACTCCAGGCGTCCCCCTAACCCGCCTCCCTGCTTCTACTGTTGCCCCTGAAGCCCATTCTTTACCTGGTAGCCAAGTCATCACTTTAAACCCATCAGGGGTCATCATTCCTGTACTAAAACCTGCCATGGGGCTCGGGGTTCATCACAACGACAGCAGACCTTGTCCCAGCCTTGAGGGCCAAGCCCCCTCTCTGAAGGGCCCCCTGGCCTGAGTTCCCTCCGCTCCAGCCATGCTGACCCCCCAGGTCTTCCTCAACCATGTTGAACTTTTTCTGCATTTTTGCACCAGCTCTTCCCTCTCCCCAGAATGCTCTCCCCCTAGATCCACACATGGCTGCTCAGGGCTCAGCGGAAACGTGAGCGGCTCTGAGAGGCCTCCTGGACAGCCCAGGGCAAGGCAGTGTTCTCTCCGTCCTGTGTCACATTTGCTGAAATGATCTTGTTGGGTGTTGTCTGTCTCCTCCCCCAGAAGCTACCCTACAGGAGAGCCTGAACCTTTGGCATTTTCACTGCTGTATCCCACCTTCTAGAACTTGAACTCCCTTCTCTGCAGAGTTCCATGGGAGCTGTTTCTTGGTCACATTCCTGAATCCTTTCAACAAACACCTTCGTAGGCAGGAGGTCCAGCAACCCCTTGGCTTCTGATACTCGACTAAGACTCACGAATTAGAGCGCAGTTCCGGTCTCAGAGGATGAAGAATCCTCCGCTGATCGGTTCCTCTTGCCTTTGATGTGGAGCCCTTTGATTTCCTCTACCTTCCCTCTCCCCCCCCTCCCCCCGCTCCATCTGCCTCCACGCCAGGCCCCTCAGCCCCAGTCTCACCTCCCTTACCGCTCACCCATCAAAGGAAGGCAAGATCTGCTCAGGAACCCCTGAGCTTGTCTGAACTGAGCAAAAGGAACTAGGGAAGGGAGACAAAGATGGAGAGCAGCATGGGGGTGGGGGGAGAGAACAAAGTCAGCCTAGGCGCGTGCCAGGGGGCTCTGAGGGTACCCACCTGGCTCAGGGACTCACAGCATCATGGACACAGTCTCCGTCAAGCTTGCCCCTGTGTGACCACACTCTCAATCGAGCTAGAGAGTCTGGGGGAAAGTCCTGGAAGGAAAGTGACATTTAACACTAGCTCTGCCTTGGAATTGTTGAGTCAAGGGCCACACATCTCTTTATTTCCTTGTTTCTTTATCTCGTCCTTAACCTCCATCCCTGGAGGATTTGAGAAGGAAGAACAATAATAGCATTTTTGAGCATTTACTACGAGCCAGCCACTATTCTGAGCCTTTTAGATGCTTAGAATGTTGAATTCGCACATTAAATATTCTAACAACCTTGTGCAATAAGAACTATTATTCTTACCATTTGTAACAGATGAGAAAACTGGGATCCAGGAAAGTTAAGTGACTCACCCAAGGTCACACAACCAGTAAAAATGAGAACCGGAATTCGCTCCAGGCAGCCTCATTCCAGATTTTCTGCTCTTTACAACCACCAGGTCTCTTAAGCAAGATGAACAAGCCATGTTAAATGTGACACCCCCATTTAAGAATTCGTTATTTATCACCCCTTCCTCCCTGGCTCCCAGCATCTCTCCATGTCTCTGACAGTATTTCTCTTCTTTTTAAGATTTTTTTTTTGATGTAGACCATTTTTTAAAAGTCTTTATTGAATTTGTTATAATATTGCTTCCGTTTTATGTTTTGGTTTTTTGGTCTTGAGGCATGTGGGATCTTAGCTCCCAACCAGGCATCAAACCCTCACCCCCTGCATTGGAAGGTGAAGGCTCAACCACTGGACCACCAGGGAAGTCCCCATCTGATGGTATTTCTACCTCAGGGATACCAAGGGACCCAGTGTTCAGCACATAGCCACACAGATGGGTATTCAGGTAGATTCCATGCAGGAGAGCCTCTGAGGAATGAGTGAAGAATAGTAAGATGGTGGAGGAGCTGCAGCTAAGCTAGAGCTTATTGGTCATTCTATTAGTAATAAAAATAGCTAACATCTGTCGAGGGCTGATCACATGTCAGGCATCATTTGATGCTGCCCCACCTGGCGTGTGGCCCCCACTGATCCTTGCCTCCTGATATTCTTACCCTGTTGAGTTCCCTCCTACGTTGATTCAGGGCTGACCTGTGTGACCAGGAAATTTATATGATGGAAGTGACTGTGTGAAGGCATCACAGCTTCCTCTTTGGTGTCTTGGATCACTGTGTGGAAAGGAGCTGAGGCTTCTGGACAACAGCCACATGAGTGCACTCTCTTGGAAATGGATCCTCCAGCCTAGAGCCTTCAGATGATGCAGCGCTGGCCAACATCTGACTGTACTCTCATGAGATACCTTGGGTGGGGACTGCCCGATGGAACACCCCTGAATTCCTGACTCATGGAAACTATAAGAGACAATAAAAAGTTCTTGTTTTATGCAACTAAGTTTTGGGATAATTTGTTATGCAGCAATAGATAGCTAATACATTAACTCATTCAATCATCATAACAACTCTACATATACTTAAATTACCTCACCCCAATGTTCAGTGCAGCACTATTTACAATAGCCAGGACATGGAAGTAACCTAAATGTCCATCAAAAGATGAATAGGTAAAGAAGATGTGGTACATATATACCATGGAATATTACTCAACCATAAAAAAGAGCAAACTAATGCCATTTGCAGCAACATGGATGGACCTAGAGATTGTCGTACTGAGTGAAGTAAGTCAGACAAAGACAAATATCATATGATATCACTTATATGTGGAATCTAAAAAAAGGGTACAAATGAACTTATCTACAAAACAGAAATAGAATTACAGATGTAGAAAACAGACTTATGGTTATTGGGGGTAAGTGGGGAGAGGGATAAACTGGAAGATTGGGACTGACATATACACACTACTGTATATAAAATAGATAACTAATAGGAACCTGCTGTCTACTCAATACTCTGTAGTGACCTATATGGGAAAAGAATCTAATAAAGAGTGGATATATGTATATGTATAACAGATTCACTTTGCTGTATACCTGAAACTAACACAACATTGTAAATCAACTTTACTCCAACAAAAATTAAATAAATATATAAATCACCTGAAGTTACACAGCTAGAAGGAGGTAAAGGCAGGGCTTCAGCCCGGGCACCCACCTCCATCTCCCACAGTTTGCCTGCTAGATGGTCACTTGATGGTGTCTTTATTGTGTAAAATCTTCTGGGAGATGTTGAGCAGACTACAAAGCCAGGCTCCCCAAACTTGGCCATTCCTCAATATCACCTTATTAAAAATAAAGACTCCCAGGGCTCTTCCTTAAATATTTTGACTCACTAGGTCTAGAATGGGACCTTCAGCTGACTTAACACCTGAATATCTCATGGCTCACTAATCTTCCCAGAACTTTTCAGTATATAGTGATGGTTATCCCATTTGGCTAGTCAGGGGAGGCTGCATTACACTGCAGTAATTAGAAATCTCAGTGGCTTTAACCCACCGAGGTTCATCTCTCCCTCCACTCTCAGGCTGATACTGGCTAGGTGGTCCTCCTCCATCTTGCGCTATGCCACCTGGACCACGTGGCTTCTAAAATCGCTGCTGCAAGTATGAGAAGGAAAGGAGGGATCACATGACATATGTATAAGGGCCAAGCCTGGAAATAACTTCTATTACGCCCACCCATGTTCATGGGCTAGAAGCCAGTCACACGGTCCTAACATAACTGCAAGGGAGGCTGCGAAATGTGAAAAGCAAAGGAATATCTGGCGAACCACATGAACTCTCGGCCACACCCATGATTTGGCCTGTAATTATGTACTGTTTGAGTATTTATGTGTTTCTCTGGATCCCTCCATTAGATGTAACTTCTTGGAGGTCAAGAGCAACATTTATTTCCCCCCTATAGGACTGAGCACTTAGATATTGCTAAATACCTTTTTCTGGATAAATTGGTGATACAATACCTCTAAGGAAGTGAGTAGTGGCAGTGTGATGTAGGGTCTGATGGATCTGGGTGCAAATCTCTCGGCAATTTTCTGAGCCTCAATTATTTTGTCTGTAAAATAGGAATGATGATGACTGCCTTATGAAGTGATTGTGGGGACTGAATAAAGTAACTTAGAATGTAAATTACCTGCCACACTTCATGCAACATAGCAGAGGCTCGAAATGGTTAACTGTAATACTCTACGAAACAAGGGGCATTGAGAAGGATGAGATTTTGGGGGTCTGTGAGCTGCTCGAAATCACAGGCAAATGTTTTGCATATGCATAAATACACAGGGACATTTTCTTTTCTTTTTTTTTTTTAACATCTTTATTGGGGTATAATTGCTTTACAATGGTGTGTTAGTTTCTGCTTTATAACAAAGTGAATCAGTTATACATATACATATGTTCCCATATCTCTTCCCTCTTGCGTCTCCCTCCCTCCCACCCTCCCTATCCCACCCCTGCAGGTGGTCACCACAGGGACATTTTCTTACTCACCTTTATTTATAAAAGCACCCATGTAATAACTCTCACTGGAAAATGTTTAAATGTTACAGATCATAATAGCTAATGCATATTAGTAATTCCTCTATGTTGGACACTGTTTTGAGTGCTTTATATGCATAACTCTTTTAGTTCTCACAGAAACCCATGAGGTAAGTACTGTCGTGATCATCCCTACTTACCTATTTCGTTGATGAGGAAACTGATTCTCAGAGAGACTAAGTCATCAAAGGTCCCATAGCCAAGTAAGTAGTTGAGTTGGTTTCAACTCAAACCCAGGCAGCCCGATCCCAGATCCCATATCCACTAGCATCAGGATTCTCAAAGAGTGGTACCCAGACCAGCAGCATCAGTATTACCTGGGAGCTTGTTAGAAATGCAAATTTGGGGGCTGTACCCCAGACCTACTGAATCAAACTCTATTTTTCAATGAATTCTTCCACCGATGCTGATACACCTGAAAGTTCGAGAGCCCTGTACCCTGAGAGTCTGTCGCTTCTCCTCCCTTGCAGTGAGTCTTCCTGGAGCCTAGTGTAGTGCCTGCAGCTCACTAAGTGAACAAAGTAATGCCGTCACCTGCTCCTAACTCCTGTTCAAAGCCCTTCTTCCAGCATCTGAAGCGTCAGAAGGAAAAAAATCCACCCCAAATGGCAAATGCCCTCCTTTGTCCTGTTGGGGTCACCTGCACCCTGACTACTCCCCAAACTGGACAATGTAACCATTAGAACCCTCACTGGTCAGAACTGAGCCAAAGCCCCGTGCTCCCTGCATACCAAGGCAGATGGTGGCTGGCTGTATCTCAGAGATGCTATTTTGATCCTTGCCCCAAACCACGCTTCCTCAAAAGAGTGTGCAGCAAACAGATTGCAGCTCAGGACTCTCCAGGCCATCCACCCCAGCTGTTCCTGCCTTGGCAACCGGGCCCTTCTTGTGCTTCCTCTGCTATCCAGATGGCAGCGGACGCGGCAGTAAAGGCAGCTCCAGTCAGGCAGCTCCCAGGCCGCCTGTGTATCTGATTAACCAGAGAGCCCAGAAGAGGCAGCTTATCTGCAGGGCTCACAAAGGCAGCGCACAGGCAGCCACAAAATGCCAGTGTGTTTTATCCTCTGCCCAGCCAAGGGAGTTGTTCGTGTTGATTCTGAAGTATGTTAAATGATGTCATAATGACAACCACTAAGACTGAGCACTTACTGTCAGGCGTCCTGTTTTCCAACCGCCCTTTGGTGGAGATAGTGTTGTTATTATTCTGTTTCACATGTCAGGAAACTGAGGCTTAGAGTGGTGAAGTAACATTATCCAAGGCCTCAAAGGTGTAAGTAGTAAAGACAGGACACAGACCCGGGTCTGTGGGATCCCCCCATTCCTGTATGTCTAACCACTGCTCTAGACAGAGCAAGCCAGCATGGCGCACTTGAACTTAGGACTGAGCTGGCCGACAGGAGCTCTTCATGTGGCTACGACCCACCTCTCCAGCCTCCTGGGAGCATCTCACAAAGGCCGCTAATGTTCACAGGTCCCGTCTTTGTTTAAAATTGTGATATTTTGTTGCCCATGACTTTTTTGCATTAAATGTGATTTTTTTAAATATTGTATTAATATATTATTTATGTTGGTTACCGAGCTTTCTGGCAACTTTTTAAATGTTTTTATTTTATATTGAAGCATGTTGTGTTCGTTTCAGGTGTACAGCAAAGTGATTCAGTTATACATATACATGTACCTATTCTTTTTCAAATTCTTTTCCCATTTAGGTTATTACAGAATACTGAGCAGCATTCCCTGTGCTGTGCAGTAGGTCCTTGTTGGTTATCTACAGTATTTTAAATATAGCAGTGCGTACATGTCAATCCCCAAATCCCAGTCTATCCCTCCCCCTGACCCTTCCCTCCTTGTAACCATAAGTTCATTCTCTGAGTCTGTTTCTATTTTGTAAATAAGTTCATTTGTATCTTTTCTTTTAGATTCCGCATATAAGTGATATCATATGATATTTGTCTTTCACTGCTTGACTTTCTTCAACTTAGGATAATCTCCAGGTCTATATGTTGCTGCAAATGGCATTATTTCATTCTTTTTATGGCTGAGTAATATTCCATTGTATATATGTACCACAACTTCTTTATCCATTCATCTGTCGATGGACATTTAGGTTGCTTCCATGTCTTGGCTATTGTAAACAGTGTTGCAATGAACATTGGGGTGCATGTATCCTTTCGAACCATGTTTTTCTGCAGCTATATGCCCAGGAGTGGGATTGCTAGATCATATCATAGCTTATTTTTAGTTTCTTAAGGAACCTCCATACCGTTCTCCATATTGACTGTAGCAATTTACATTCCTACAAACAGTCTAGGAGGGTTCCCTTTTCTCCACACCCTCTCCAGCATTTATTGTTTGTAGATATTTTGATGACGGCCATTCTGACTGGTATGAGGTGATATCTCATTGTAGTTTTGATTTGCATTTCTCTAATACTTAGTGATATTGAGCATCTTCTCATGTGCCTCTTAGCCATCTGTATGTCTTCTTTGGAGAGATGTCTGTTTGGGTCTTCTGCCCATTTTTTGATTGGGTTGTTTGTTTTTTTGATATTGAGCCGCGTGAGCTGTTTGTAAATTTTAGAGACTAATCCCTTGTTGGTTGTATCGTTTGCAAATGTTTCCTCCCACTCTGTGGGTCTTGCTGGGAAAACAAGACAGATACATGTAAAGAAATGAAATTAGAACACTCCCTAACGCCATACACAAAAATAAACTCAAAATGGATTAAAGACCCAAATGTAAGACTGGATACTATAAAACTCTTAGAGGAAAACATAGGCAGAGCACTGTTTGACCTAAATCGCAGAAATATCTTTTCCGAGACGTCTCCTAGAGTAATAGAAATAAAAATAAAAATAAACAAATGGGACCTAATTAAACTCAAAAGCTTGTGCACAGCAAAGGAAGCCACAAACAAAATGACACCCTCTGAAATTTCGTGCCCAAGGCAAGTGTCCCACTCGTCTCGAACCCTAGTTCCAGTCCTGTTGGGCCTTTCACGGTAAGGGCTGACACACTGAATAAATTACCCCATGATTACAGATGGGGATGCTGAGGCTAGGGAGGGGGTGTAATTTACACAAGGTCACTCTGCAGGTGACTTGCGCTGGATTCAGTACCAGGCTTCTCTGGCCCAGTGCCTCTGTTCTTCCCACCACTCCAAGCTGCCCCCGGAGCATTTCCTCAGTCACTCAGGCGTGTAGCCCTCAGGAGGACTGTGCTTCTCAAACTGACTGCTCTCCTCTCAGAGCTGCCCACCGGAGATGGCCAGAAACCCACGTCAGGACCCTCCTCTACCAAATGAGCATGACGTGGTCACAGGTTCTGCAGGCCCACCAGGCACGCTGGCCCTGCAACACGGAGGTAAAGAGAGGGAAGGGCTCTCAAATCAGAAAGGCCCAAGGGAGGCCCCTTCAGTGGGGAGGGGGCCTCCTAAAGGTTCTGAGGCAGCATTAACCACTCTGTCACCCACTCACCCAGCAGCCTGCGGAGGATGGAAACAATGACTCTTTTGTCTTTGGTTTCCCGGTTACTCTCTGAGGAGACAATCTACTGGATGGAAGCCACAGAGGAACCTTTTCAATAGGGATGCTTTCTTTGTCTCCTGTTTGAGGCCTCAGCTGGGTGTTTACTGTCCCCAGGGAGACAGCAGGTCTGGGGAAGAACAGGAAGATGCTTGGCCTCTGCCCCGTCCCTGGCTGGGTGAGTCTGCGTGCTGGCTCTGGCTGAGGGTCACAGGGCTCTAAGGTCAAGCCTCCTGAGCTCTGAGTGACAGGGTCACTCAGGCACAGTTAAAGAAATGAAATTAGAACACTCCCTAACACCATACACAGAAATAAACTCAAAATGGATTAAAGACCCAGATGTAAGACTGGATGCTACAAAACTCTTAGAGGAAAACATAGGCAGAGCACTCTTTGACCTAAATCGCAGAAATATCTTTTCCGAGACGTCTCCTAGAGTAATAGAAATAAAAATAAACAAATGGGACAGTAAATGTCAGGCACAGTTAATGCTCTAGAAAGAGCAACTACCGATCCTGAGCTCTAGAGCCCGTGCTCCGCAGCAAGAGAAGCCACCGCAATGAGAAGCCCACGCACCGCAACGAAGAGTAGCCCCCGCTCACCGCAACTAGAGAAAGCCCATGCGCAGCAACGAAGACCCAACGCAGCCAAAACTAAATAAAATAAAATAAATTAAAAAAAAAGAAATAATGGTAGAAATGATATTCAGATATCATTTGGCTTAAGTATAGTTATCTAATGCTGCATAAGTGAGTTATCCCCAAACTTAGTGACTTTAAAACAACATTTATAATCTCACAGTTTGTGTAGGTCAGGAATCCAGGAACCGCTCACCTGGGTCCTCTGCCTCAGGGTCTCTCACAAGGCTGAAATCCAGGCGTCAGCTGAGGCTCTGGTCTTATCCGAAGGCTTTGCTGGGATGGGTACACTTCACAGTTCACGTGACCGTTGGTAGGATTCAGTTTTCTGCTGTTGGCTGAATGTCACCCACGGTCCCTTGACACATGGTCCTCTCCAACAGGGCAAGCATATACGAAGAACCAGAGTGAGAATACCAGCAAGACAGAAGTCACAATCTTTGATAACCTAATCATGGGAATGGCTTCCATCACTTTTGCTGTATTCTCTTGGTTAGGAGCGAGTCACCAGGCCCAGCCGACACTCAAGGGGAGAGGATTACACAAGGGCAGGAATACCAGGATGCAGGAGCCGAGCCAGAATCCGCCCATCATAGCTTGTTTGCACTGAACAAGTTATACTTCCATCTTTCTGGATGCCTTTAATTACCTGCAGGTGGCCCTGCTAGACATTGGCCATAATGGGCTGGACCGGGGTGATACCTGACCAAAGACAGGCACGAAGGGGCTCAGCCCCATCAGATGCCATGTCTTGGCAAGTCTGAATGGAAAACCCAGAGAAAGGCAAAAATCATTCCTTAATCAAAAGTATTCCAGGCACTGGGTATACAATAGTACACAAAACAGACATGATCTCTGCATCATGGGGTGGAATGGGGAGAAAGGGAGAGATGCACAGAGCAAAGGCAAAAGGCAAGAATGAGGGAGCATCAGTGGCCATGAAAAAGTAGCAGCCATGAGGCTGTGAGAAGAGGGAGAAGGGAAAAGTAATTGCAGGGAAACAGAAGCAGAGGCACAAAAACAGGTGAGCCGCCCCAGGGCAAGCCCAGGTATAAGGAGACATGGATTCTGCTTTCTAGATGGCAGCCAGCTTAACTCCACTGAAGAGATACCATCCTTCCTAAAAATTCTGGAGATCAAGGACACAGGTTGGGTCATTTGCCCATCATTGAACCCATGGGCTAGAGTTCCTGATCAGCTACCTCTGATCACCTGCTAGTCTGAAGGAAGAGGGGGATGGAGCTGAGGTCAGCTTCACTTGAACCACATGAAAAGACTCCAGAGGTACCCAGGTAGACAAAAAGAACAGCTATCTGCTGTAGATGGAGGAAGGAAGGAAAGGCAGGGAGTGTTGGGTATTAATGTCTGCCTGAGGGGCACCGCTGGACAGATTTTGGAAAGTTGCCCTTGAGTTTCTACACACCGTGAGGCATTCGTCCTTCCGATGTTTGCAACGCCTGCAGGTGATCCTTTCAACAAGCTCTGCATTCTGAGTGCACAGAGCACCTTTCGGTCTCTGGACCAGCGGCTTAAGCCAGATGTTTGTTTCCATTTTTAACTTATTTATTTCTACAGGGCTTCCTGTTGAGAAGAGTCTAAATTGGCAACTTTTCATTCCCATTTATTGCTTTCCGATTCTCTTATTTCAGGTCAGAGGACATTAAAAAAGAAAATAGATTCCCTTGACTGTGGCTGTAGGTCTACCCTAGAATATCTTTGGAAGTTTCCTGAAGTCACTGTTGATTCCCTATTTTGTTTGCGAATCTGAACCTGGCCAAGCTAGCCTGAATCTGTGTGTGCTGGAGCCAGCTTGCACTGGCTCTCGAGAGCCTCTCTACTCAATACTGCGTTCAATGCTGTCATGTTGTTAGCTTGGAATTGGCCAGCATGGGTAAATTTACACCATGGACATCTGCAAACCCTACAATTCATGGCTCCCCTTTCAGGTTGAGGGCTGGTGGCTAAATATTTACCAGCATACCACTGCCTATAATGAAAAGGCTTCTGAAATGGCCTTATTTTTTAGTAACTTTCTTATTTTTCTTGCCCTTTCAGGGCCATTGAAAAAGCTGTGGCATAGCTGGGTTATTTAGTTTCTCTCTCTCCTCCGCTGCTGCTTTTAACATTGCCCCTCACCAGGGGGACTAACAATTAAGTGAACTAAAGTTAGGTTGGTAAAAATCTGATAGCCCAGGACAATCAGTCTAGCAAAATCCTAAATTCTACAGCAAATTTCTTTCTTCCTGAGGCTTACAAAAATTCTATAATTATAGCCCTCAATTTAGCACTGGACTATAGTTAAATTTCAGCTGCTATAGATATGCCTTCTGATCTAGTAGTTTTAAGGGGATATTTTGCGATGCTATTGTGCCTTTCCTGAGACAAACTCACTTAGAAAGTGGGGAGAAAGAGCAGAAGGAAGAAAGGGACCTAAGTGGGTGGTGACAATAAAGTAGAGAGAGCAGTGCAAAAACGTCATAATCCTGAAAGTTTGGATGGGATTGAAATAGAAAGTTATGGAGACAGACTCTCTTGGAGTCAGTGTTTTGTTTTGAGTCCTTAGAATATCAATCAAGGAAGCTGACTATTGAATTTTTAAAATTGAAATATAGTTGATGAGTTATATATTATGTGAGTTATATATTATATATTATGTGAGTTATATATTATATGTGAGTTATATATTATAACTCACATATAATATATATGAGTTATATATTATATATAACTCATTATGTGAGTTATATATTATATATTATGTGAGTTATATATTATCTATTATGATGAGTCATATATTATGTTTCAGATATCCTGCATAATATATACGTACATTATAAAATGATCACACAATAAGTCTAGTCAACTATCTGTCCCCATACAAAGTTACTGATTCTTGAATTTTTTTTTTTAATTCTTGAATTTTTAATATAATTTCTCATAATTTTCTAGAACTATTGTTAAATGTATTAATTTCCTCACTTTGACATGTCTGGTCCAAACAATCAATTATTCCACATGCTATGGGCTGAATCGTGTCCTCCTAAAATTCATCTGTTGAAGTCCTAAGCCCCACTACCTCAAAGTGTGATTGTATTTGGAGATATGGTCTTTAAAGTGGTGATTAAGTTTAAGTGAGATAATTAGGGTGGGCCCTACTCCAGTGTGACTGGCAAGAAGAAGAAGAAGAGATGAGAACACAGACCCAGAGGGAAGACCACGTGAAGACCTAGGGGGAAGACAGCTATCTACAAGCCAAGGAGAGGGGCCTTAGAAGAAACCAACCTTGCTGACACATTGATTGTGGACTTCAGGCTTCCAGAGTTGTGAGAAAATAATAAATCTCTGTTGTTTAAACAACCTAGTCTGTGATACTTTGTTATGGCAGCCCTTATAAACTAATACACCAAGTAAAAACAATATTTTGCCATTTACCCAGTTAAATGCAAACTCGTATGAGAAGCAGGAATTCTGCCAGGAGGAGGTTGAGGCTTTGACATAGCCAAACCCATAGCAAAAAGACCAACCACTACAGTTTGTCAGAAGTCTGTGTGCTTATGAATGGTGTTTTAGATTCCCCAACCAAACAAAGACTAAGAAAGGGTCAGGTAAACAATAACCCAACAATTATTGACCTTGGTATAGACCGAACAAAGTGACTTCTTTTACAAATTGATAAGACGAGGAGTATCCTCATAAAATTTTGAAGGAGACCCAGAGCAGAATTTGACTCATCGCTTTTACATGAATCGTTTGTTGGTCTCTGGATCACCAGCTTATAGTCCTTGGGGCTGGTTTGGATTGGATTGGGGCCTATGCTCCCCGTGGAGCATTCTCTATGCATTCAAAAGACACAAGACAATTCAGGTCAAAACAAAGACACACAAGACAAGACTTTGTACAAAGAGTCAAACAAAACTAAAAGCAAAGCAAGCAGGAAAAGAATAAGCCAATTAATGGCAAAAATATTCACCAAATGATACAGCTCCAAAGAAAGTTCTAATTATACAATGACTGAGGCCTAATTTCCTAGTACAAAGAATCATCTAGTGGCAAATTCTTGGATAATAAAATAAATTCAGCAAAGACATTTTAATGAATCATGTCAGGGAAATCTATAGAGTAACTACCCTTGGGCACAAAGGACCAGGTGAGTGTACCTGTTGGACTGAGGACTTTCAAAATAATTTCACTGGAACCTCCAGACTTATCAAAGGAGGAGACCACCACTTGAAATCCGAAAATATTTCTTAAGTTTAAGTAAAGGAAGAGCCATGCTGATCACACAAATTTCTGTGAGCAAAGCAGGGTGCTGGTCTTTTATTGAGTTGTTGGGAAGAGTGTATTTGGGGTTGTGTTGGTTTTAGAGGCAGGGATGGGTTGATGTGAGCCTTAGAAGTGTGTTCACAGAAGCCAGTCTACCAGCAGTGGGCTGGCTTCCACACCATGATGCTGTCACTGACTACCTGGCTTTCTGAGTTGCATTCATTGAAGTGAGTTGTCACTCATCGATTCATCAAGTATAGAATTGTCATTGATGGATTAGACAGGTTGAAAACTAGTTCTGGTGGAAACTTGTGCCCATGACTATAGAATAATCTGTCCTTTCCTAGGAGTGTGGGACCACTAAGTAACAATCTTTCTATCTTACCTGTTTATTTTGTTTATGGCCTGTCTCTCCCCTGGAGGAGAGAGACATATACACTCCAGGAGGGCAGAGATTTTTATTCACTTTGATTCCTGCTGGATTTCCAGCATCTAGAAGAGTGCCTAGTACATAGTAGGTACTCAGTAGGTACACGACAAATATTTGTTAAATGAACAAATGATCCTGACCTCCAGATCTTCAGATCTTCACCTCTATGATATACGGGGAAGGTGTGGTTTTATATTTGCATTATTTTAAAAAAATACCCATTATCACAGACACTGGGCTGGATCTAATCATGATAAATGCTTTTGAATTGAGGGTGATTAATGAGCTGTGGGATAAAGCTAAGTGTGTGGTGTGTCTGCTGCCTCTTCAGATCACGTTTCGCCTCCACTGTTGCTATACATGCAACGGATTTTGGACACTGGTGGCATCACTTGGATCATTCATCTAGAAACACTCCTCCTCTGGCTTTTGTAGTCCTTGGAGATTTGCTGGTTTTGGTCTTCTGTTCCTGGAAAGTGAATTCCAAGAGGTGGTATAGCACACTGACCAAAAACTTTGGTAGTGGTGTCACTTTGAGAGGCCATGCAAATTTTCCAAGCCCCCATCTCCTTATCTTTCAAATGGGAATAATAATAGAACTTACCTCATGGGGCTATTTCTATCACCACCACCACTGTCCTTGGTCACCATCATCCACGCTGCGGGGCTCTAGTGAGTTCCCTGTGTCCCAGCACTGGCTGCTAGGGCCCCGGTTTCACCAAGGATGAACAGTCTTTTCAAAGAGCCAGCTTCGCCATGGGGGTTAGAAAAGGTGAGATGAAAGTTGCTGCTACGCGTGATCGGCCAAACCAACTATATTTCAGGCTCACATTCAATGGGATCGATCAACCCAGTGAATCCAAGAAAGGTGGTGACCGATGCTTCTGTTTGATTAACGCAATACTTAATGTCTTTCTCTATTGCCCAGC
Source organism: Orcinus orca (assembly GCF_937001465.1). Classification (NCBI taxonomy): domain Eukaryota; kingdom Metazoa; phylum Chordata; class Mammalia; order Artiodactyla; family Delphinidae; genus Orcinus; species Orcinus orca. Next base: position 22,527,553 of record NC_064566.1, read on the forward strand.
TTCACTATAGACTAGAAATGTCAAATATTTTCTTTTCCAGCCTCCCTCACTGCTAGGGATGGCAACATGACTATTTCAGGCGAATGAGAAAGAAAAACTTGCTTTCCCGCTAACAGGCACAGGAGTTATTGGTGCTATCTTTTCCATCTTCCTCACCTTGAGCTTGGACCTGATGCCTGGAGCTGGGGAAGACACCTAGTGATTATGGAGCAAAAACATTAAGTAACTGTCAAGAGACTCACAAAGATGCCAGCCCTGACATCATGGAACCATGGAATGAATGCCAGCAGCCAGCCACCTAGAGACTTTTGCTACTAAGAAAAAAAAAACATCGAAAACATTATTTAAGTCAGGTTTTCAGTAGCTTGCAGCCAAAAGCATTCCTAATGGATCCAGTGCCACCCTACTCAGCAGTGGAGCCGGTATTGGACAAGCCCCCTCTGTATATCGTCTTAAGACGCACACTGTGTTTGTCTTCAGACGGCAGCCATGGTCCACAATACCTATGGCAGACCTCCTGGGGGCTGAAGCGGTTTGGCTATATGAATTTTGCATGCTGATGGATATCCAGTTCTGGTCCCTGGGAGTTAGGGGTTAGGTTTGAGGTACCGGTCCCTCTCTTCCTCTCCTGAATTCTGGCCTATATCAAGACAATGAACTGAACAAAACGGGGCTCAAACATCAGCTCTGAGTATGGACGGCCCTGACCTGAGGCCAAAATGAGACTTTTTAGCAACTCTACCTGCTATCCCTCCATAGAACATGCCACGCTGACCGTTCTGTCTAGTTCCGGGTGGAGGAGCCGGGGCAGGAGAGCAAACACCAGGCTCAGGCTTCCAGAAGTGGCCCTGCAGAGGGTGCTTTCCACCTGAAGACTGGGAGGGCGGGGCACGCCCCCTGCACCTGTTTCTCAGGGTCCTGTGGACTGTCCATTCTCCTGAACTCATCCGTCAGATAAGGCGTCCTCCAGTGGGGAAGAGCCAGTGAGGGGGTGGAGAGAGAGCAGATTCCCATGTCAATGAGGCAATATGGGGATATGGGGATGGGAGGTGCAGGGAAGGAGGAGATAGCAGATGATCAGGGAGAGACCAGATTAGTTGCTGGAAGGCTGGGGTCTTGGGTGCGGTGCATGGGTAAGGTGGAAAATGAACTTGGACCCTTACCATTGAGTTCACATCCTACCTACTGCCATCACTTATGAGCTGTGTAACCTTGTGTGCAGTATTTAATCTCTGCGTCCCAGGTTTCTCATCTGTAAAATGGAGATGATGAGTGTGCCCATCTCATGAATCTACATAGTGGATCAAATGCGTTCATGCCTTGAGAATATGTGGCCCAGTGCCTGGCACATAACAAACGCTCAATAAATGTTTGTTCCCTTTCACACTGGGACGGAGGAGGAGGTGAGATTCTGAGACCTGAGTCAGGGGCTGAATTAGCTGTTACCACCAAGTGCTAGCAGGGATCAGCGTGGGCCATGAGCCAGGGATGCAAACCAAGAAAGTGTCCCCCAAACCCTTCCTCCACCCTGCCCCTGGAGCTGAGGTTAGAGTAGACGGCCCTCCTCCCCTGAGGGCCTTTGTCCTCCAGGGGCAAGGCAGAGAACACGCCCAGAATGAGTCCACCAGCCACCTGCCAAGGGCCTGTCCCCTGCCTCCTTGCTCAGACAGATGGCTCCTGTCAGGAGTGACAGCAGCCTGCTTCATCACTCTAATTGCAGTGTGGTTTGTGTTCATCAAGGAAACAGCAGGGATTCCAAATTAAATTCCAATATGCAATTTATCCAAGATATAAGGCCTACTGAGAGACTATGCAGAACTCCCTGCCTTCCCTTCTGGAGGTAGGACGGTCCTGCTGTCAGTGCTGCCAGGTCCCAAGCTCGTCTCCTGGGACCAAGGCTCTCGGGAATGAGGATTCCCCCTGGGCTCCTGGCCAGATGCTTTCCCATTTTACAGACGGGTTTGCTGAGGCATAGAGGAGGGACTAACACATGGAAATAGTCCTGGGGACACCGAGGCCAGGACTGGCGTGGGCTTGTCTGTCTTTGGGAGCTAGATGTGACAAAGCATCTCTCTGGCACACCCTGAAATGACAAATGAGACCATTCTGAGTGGTAGTAAGGGCCATGGGCGTCTCATTTTGAAGATCAGAATCATCCTATCAGCGTTCATTTGCCTGCAAGAGGCTTCTGCACAGAGCCCAGGCACAAACTTGCTCTCTCAGGCTTCGTACCAATGTGCCAACCCCTTCCTAATAGATAGTCTGCCAGGGGCTTGCAGACTGGCTCCCGCCACATGTTTTCCCCAGCCCTGAAATGTTTTATGAATCACACAGACAACCGAACTAACATGGCAAAGTCGATTGAAAACCACAGAGGTGAGGAAGCGATTGAACCAGAAAGGCGGCACGGCTGGAAGTGTTCATCCTCCTAAGTGGCTGCCCTCTGGCTCCCTACTTCCTGAGCTCTGCGCACAGGCAGTGAGTGGGTGCCCAGCCCCGGGAGCCCCTCTCCACGGTCTGCTGCTGTTTACTGTCAGAGACTAATCCATCCCAAGTAAGCTTTAGACTCAGGTGAGAAAGAGCAAAATGCTAACACATCCTCTGGGGCTCAGGGCTCCCTAATGTGGCTGGTGGGAGGATGTGGTGCAGGGACACCAAAGTGACATGAGCTGGAACCCTGGACACACGTGCTCCAGAGGGAAGTGTCTACAAAGCCAGCCCTGGGACTACCCTGGCGGTCCAGTGGTTAAGACTCCACGCTTCCAATGCAAGGGGCATGGGTTTGATCCCTGGTTGGGGAACTAAGATCCCACATGCTCCGTTGTGCGGCCCAAAAGAAAAAAAGCCAGCCCTACCTGGCAAAGCTGCATTTCTCCCGGGTCCCTGGATTCAGCTCCCAAACTGGCAGAGATTTCCAACCATTTACCAGATAGATAGCACCGTGGCTTCAGGGAACCAGCAAGGCAGCAAATTACCCTTAGGGAAGCAACGTCCAGTTTAGATGGAGAGCCTGGAGGCAGGAAGTGGACATTTCAGTCCAGAGCTGATGCCGTCCTTTGAAGTTGGAAGGTGGAAACTATGGGTCACACACCGATTTCCTCAGAGGCGAAAGGAAATGAAAAGGAGGGGACACCACTCTCATAAAGTGATGGAAAAAGTTAAAAGGTAGTGGTTGGAGCATGGTCTCTGAGTGCAGATCTGAAATTGAGGGCTTTCGAGATTTAGCTCTTAGAATAATCTTTTTACATCTCTGGCCCTTGGTTTCCCAATCTGGAAAGTGGGTAGAACAATAATACCCATCTCTCATGCTTCATTTAGAGCAAGGGTCTGGAACATTTTCTGTAAAAGTTGGGTAACAAATATTTTAGGCTTTGGGGGCCATGGGAGCTCTGTTGCAGCAACTCAACTCTGCAGTCGTTGGAATGAAAGCAGCCATAGAAATAGTAAATGGATGGACATAGCTGTGTCCAATAAGGCTTTATTTACAAAACAGGTGGTGGGTCTGATTTGGCCTGGGAGTGAGTCACAGTTTGCCAACCGCTGATTCAGAGGATTATATGAGACAGTGCAAATGATAGCAAAGTGCTTGGCACAAAAACTAACCAATAAATATTAGCATCTTCCTCATCCTCAACTGCTCCCTCTTCTTGTTTTTTTGTTTGTTTGTTTGTTTTCTGCGGTACGCGGGCCTCTCACTGTCGTGGCCTCTCCCGTTGCGGAGCACAGTCTCCAGACGCGCAGGCTCCGGACGCGCAGGCTCAGCGGCCATGGCTCACGGGCCCAGCCGCTCCGCGGCATGTGGGATCTTCCCGGACCCGGGCACGAACCCGTGTCCCCTGCATCGGCAGGCGGACTCTCAACCACTGTGCCACCAGGGAAGCCCCGATTCCTCTTCTTTATTGGCATCACTGCTCTGCATTTGGATCATCAGGTGCTGCCTAATAAATACCTCTACTCATCTCCCTTCCTTTACCAATGTGTTAAATTTCCAAAAAGGGCACTTACAGGGGTACCTTCAATTCCTGGGTGCAGGTGCATTCAGGATTTCGCCTGCATGATGCAGATTCTCAAATCGCTTAGCCTTTAAAAGCAAGGGCGTCTTGGACCCCCAGTGAAGTAACAAGGATATGACTCCCCGTTAGAAGTTTCTATTGCCCTTCACAAGGGATTTCCTGTGTAACATAGCACAGATTTCTCACTGCTGCTTGAAGAAGTAAAGGCGATTACAAGCATTTTGCAGGCAAAACTGAGCTTTGGTAAAACAGGTTGGCTTGTGTAAAGTCAGGCCGAGAATCAGGAGCTGAGCGGATGCTGGGTCCCAGGTCTGTGGGCTCCAAACCCAGGGCTCGTGCCCCGATGGCACGTCTGCACTGAGTATTGGCTCAGTCAGGATCTTTGCTGCGCGTGATGAACTGGCTGTTTTAAACAGAAAAGGAATTCACTAAGTAAGTGGCCTGGAGAATTTCCGGGAGGAGCAGAGAATCGAGCTAGAGGCCGTCGAGGGGAAAATACAGCCCCGTGAGAACGCCTGGTGCTCGGCTGCAGACACTCCTGACGCAGGAGCCACGGCTGGCCACGGCTCGGTGCCTTTAAATGCCTGCCCCTGCTGCAGCCTGAAGTTCAGTCCTCTGCCACCTCAGAACCAGTCCTGCACGGTGCCCCCTTCTACACGTTACTCTCTTTCAAACGCAGGTCTTCAAGGGAGGGCCCTATTGGCCTGAGTCTCGTCACGTGTCTGGACTCCAGTTCCCAGATGAGTTACTGACTGCTTCCTGGCGGGGTGGGGGTGGGGGTAGAGCTCAAAGGAGGAGGGGGATTCCCCAAACCCAGGACGGCTGTGCCCAAGGTGCTGAGCCGACTCCACCCTGGGGTCTAAACCTCACAGAAGTGAAGCAAGGAGTCAAAGGGATACCTGTTCCCCCCTGTTCAGAGCAGCATGATTCACAATAGTGAAAAGGTGGAAACCACTCAGATGTCTGTGTACGGCTGAATGGACAGATGAAATGCGGCATATCTGTACAATGGAACATTATGCAGCCTTAAAAAGGAAGGGAATTGACACACGCTACAACACGGATGAATGTTGATTATATTATGCTAAGTGAAATAAGAGTCAGACACAGAAGGACAAATATGGGCCTTCCCTGGTGGCGCAGTGGTTGAGAGCCCGCCTGCCGATGCAGGGGACACGGGTTCGTGCCCTGGTCTGGGAAGTTCCCACATACCGCGGAGCGGCTGGGCCCGTGGGCCATGGCCGCTGAGCCTGCGCGTCTGGAGCCTGTGCTCCGCAACGGGAGAGGCCACAACAGTGAGAGGCCCGCGTACCGCAAAAAAAAAAAAAAAAAGAAGGACAAATATGGTATGACTGCACTCATATGAAGTACCTAGAATAGTCAAATACATAGGCAGAAAGTAGAACGGTGGTTATCAGGGACAGGGGGGAGGGGAATTATTGTCTAATCAGTACAGAGTTTTAGTTTGGGAAGATGAAAAAGTCCTAGGAGTGAATGGTAGTGACGGTTGGAAAACAACGTCAGTGTACTTCATGCTACTGAACTGTACACTTAGAAATGGTTGAAATCGGGACTTCCCTGGTGGCGCAGTGGTTAAGAATCTGCCTTTCAATGCAGGGGACGTGGGTTCAATTCTTGGTCAGGGAACTGGATCCCACATACATGCCGCAACTAAGGGTCACACGCCACAACTAAGACCTGGCACACGCACACACACACACACACAAAATGATTGAAATGGTAAATTGTATTTTATGTATATTTTATCACAAAGGAAGGTGCTGGGCATGACAGATATCCACTCTAAGAACTTAAGATTTCATTTTTGAGAAGGGGCAAAGGAGGCCCAGAAAGTGACTGATTGGTGGCAAAGTTGGCAATCGTCAATCTCAAGTACTTGCTCCTTCCAGAAAGAAACTGTTGGTGACTGTTAGAAGTCTGGTGACCGCTCCTCAGCCTTGCTCCCCAGGTTCTAACAAATAGGACGGGGGCCAGGAAAGTGACTCAAGGAGTTGAGTAGGTTGGATGGGAGACAGCAAGGAGAAGGGGTGACTGTGACGCGCTGAGGAACACAGGTTCTGTCCGAACAGGGCAGCTGCCCCTCAGCTCTGGCTAATCCGACACGTGGGCAGGGAGCCCAATGCTGCTCTATCTCCTGGTTGTGCTATTTGTAATGAGGTGGGTAGAGCTAGAGTCTGTCATACAGAGTGAAGTAAGTCAGAAAGAGAAAGACAAATACCGTATGCTAACACATATATAGGGAATTTAAGAAAAAAAAATGTCATGAAGAACCTAGGAGTAAGACAGGAATAAAGACACAGACCTACTAGAGAATGGACTTGAGGATATGGGGAGCGGGAAGGGTGAGCTGTGACAAAGCAAGAGAGAGGCATGGACATATATACACTACCAAACGTAAAATAGATAGCTAGTGGGAAGCAGCCGCAAAGCACAGGGAGATCAGCTCGGTGCTTTGTGACCGCCTGGAGGGGTGGGATAGGGAGGGTGGGAGGGAGGGAGACACAAGAAGGAAGAGATATGGGAACATATGTATATGTATAACTGATTCACTTCGTTATAAAGCAGAAACTAACACACCATTGTAAAGCAATTATACTCCAATAAAGATGTAAAAAAAATAAATAAAAATAAAAAATAAAGAAGCCAGACATCCAGATATTTATGTGAAATCTCCTGAACTTTAATCGTTGGCAACAGATTCAAATAATATGAGTCTGCAAGCTGGTGGAAATCTATCTCTGGGTTGGATGCCACCCTTGGGCTGCTGGTTTGCGAACTCTGTTTGAACCCAGAGGCAAGGGCCAAAGATAACATCAAGATGTCAGTCTTAATAGTAGAGGCCCAGAAAACTTTCTAAGTACTGTACAGGGCTCCCAGGAAAGAATGATAAGAAAAACATAGCTATTAACTAAAATCAAAATGAGAGTCTTGTATTACATTCTGCTTCCCAATCTAAGCCCTCAGATCTTCCAGTGGGAGAGTTGGGACTGCAGATTAAACTCCATGGGCACTCAGCCACCCTGCCTGTCCAAGAAGCAGGACGAGCTCTGCCTCTAAAACTCATTAACCGGGGAATGGGGAGGGGAGGGGAGGACAGAGCGAGAGGGGCATAGAGGACAGGGGAGGATGAGAGGAAAAGGGTAGGAGGGAGAGAAGATTTTCGGCCTTTCCTCAAGGCTGACTCCTCCTTCTGGAATCTCTGAAATGCTGGTTCCCAGTTGGAGCAATCGGTTCTCTGGCTAATGTGGCCCAATTGATATTTTTACTTGGTTTGACTCTTACCTAGTAAATTTGCTCTTGTGAGAAGGGTGTCAGGAAGCAGGAGAGAGGGAAACCGTGGAGAGGGGGCTGGAAGCCTTACACTTTTCCATCTTTTCTATTTTAACTCATTTGGTTTGACAGCCTAATCTGTGGTCCACCTACTGGCGTTTCTCTCAGGGCAGGAGATGAGCATCTTATTCCCATCTTCACGATGTTGCTTACTCAACACCCCCAACTGTCCCTTTGTGAGTCTCCCTGGGACCCAAAGTGGACAGTAGAAAGTTCTGTTCAGGGTCAACACAGATCATCAATAAAAGTCACTCCGACGCCATGCATTTCTATTTCCCAGCACAAGGTGTCCAACCAGCTTATCAGAGATTATACTAAATAATAGAATCATTCCAGTTTTGAAAACTATGAACTCCAATTATCAGATACACCTAGAAAAATTAAAGGTCAAAGATGAAATTCCCCTTTCTCATTAAACACAAAGAAATTAAGGTCCAATACTCATTGAGTCTAATTTGCTACATGACAAGAACTCTTTCACTGGGAGGAGAGATTATCTGTTCTGGAAACCACCGCATGAACCAAGATCACGGTCCCCGGGTGGGCTGGATGCCTGTTGTCTCCACTCTCATCTCAGGCTGGGAACCATGCTTCCTGGAATCCCCTTCCTTGTATGGTTCTAGGGGCGAGTGTGTCAATAAAAGGAGATCACGTGAGATTTGAAGGCAGAAAGGCAGAGAGCCATTACTCTGCACTGGGGTGATCTGTCACAAGACTTTGAGTCCTCTCCATGAGCTAAGTCATTGCTATACTACCTTTGACTTACTGTAGTGCCTTCTTGGTCACCTTGCAAGCTCTCTGTTCTCTATTTGCCCTACGCTCAGGCTGGTGTCATTGGTAACTGTGTCTGGGATCCTCCTGCTGTAGCCTTCCGGGCGTCACTTCCTGCATCAGTGTAAGCCCTAACGTCCATCTTCAAACCTTTATTCCTGCAATAGCAGTAGTGGCTCTGACTGATCCCAGCTGATACACTGGGCAAACACAAGCATCACTTTCACGAAGAGCCACTTATCGGATCTAAGGCAAGCCAGCAACTGGGATCAAGACACTCACATTCAGTCATTTCCTGGTAACTGATTCCAACTGGAGGGATGAGTTATTTAAACAGTTTATTTTTCACTTACAAGGAAGCCAACCCCTTCTTCTCTTTCTATAATACCCCGATAGCTCATTTTCCTGCTTGAACGAGGTGTCAGTTCCTCATCTCTGAACTGGGGCTGCCATCCTCTCCAAATAGGATCTGTGGTCCTAGGGAGCTTCTAGGCACATCTGCATGCCCTTAGCTGATTCACAGACTAGCACACGAGGAACACACTCCAAGTTGAAGGTCTGGCTCAGGTTCCTTTGCAAAAGAGTCACACTTCATGCAGGGTCACATGGTGGGCTTGTGTTCAAGGACCACCTCAGTCCCTAGGTCCTCTTCTGCACATTCCAGTGTATTATTTCTTAAACTGACTCACCTCCTGACTCATGGATAACATTTGCATTGGTCCAAATTAAGTTTTCATACCATGCTTTTTGAATATATTCCCCAATGCTCCTTCCCAAGGTCCTATGTGCTTCTTTGGTCTAGGAATCCCTCAATGTCATTTGGGTGGTAACTATATCTTGGTCAGGAGAGAGCTCTGGTATGTCTTAATTCTGGGAGTCTTGACTACAGTGGCTACAACTGAGTCCCAAAGATGACAATATCAAGATTCTAAGTGGATTTTAATTCCTGACGGTTCTCTGCTACGGAAGAGTATCTGGAGATGGGTGTTCCAGGCAGAAGGAATGACAAGAGCAGATGTCCTGAGCTGGGAGTGTGCCTGGTGGGTTCAAGAGGCAGCAAGGGGGCCCAGACTTGGAGCAGACTTGAGGGAGAGGGGGAGATTAGCGGAAGATGAGGCTATATATGTACTGGAGAGTCAATGGTGTGAGATCCAGGAGACCATGATGTTGACTTTTATCTTGAGTGACTTGAAAGTTACTCAAGCGTTCTGAGAATTGGCTGAAGGGGGGCAACCTAGAAGAGAGATGATGAGAGCCATGTGGGGCTAAGAAATTATGTCTCTCGAGGAACCACACAGATCTGACATAGAAATTGTCACTGATCCTGGACTTTAAATCTGATTAGATGGGATGGTTGGGTCTCTTCTTTCAGGAGGGGGTGAAGGTATTCTATGTGTGAAAAGAAGATTATAAACATATGATTGGTGGCGGAGCCAAAACCCACCTCTGGTTCTTCCGGGACACATAGTCAATTTACCTGCCCAGACTCCCCTGAAGGTAGGTGTGGCTATGGGACTGGTCAGTCTACGGGCAATGGAATTTGAGTGGAGGGCTGCGTGCTACTTCCATGGCTGGCCCATAAACACTGCCCATTTTTGCTCCTTTGTTGCCCTTTCCTCTGCTGGCTCACAGGGATGATTCACCAGGGTGAACCTGAAAGCCAAGTACAGCCAAATGCTGCCTGGCAATGGAATTTAGCATGAATGACCCTCATTCAGAACACAAGCCCTGCCCAGCTGAGGCAACAGTCCTATTAAAATAAATAAGCTTCCCCCAATATTGCATCCCAGTCCCCCATGGTCATGCCTCTAAGCCCCACATCTGAAGGGAAATCAGCCCCTCAGCTCTTGTGAGCCCAGCTGCCTTAGAATTTCCGACGGGTGTTTGTCTAAGGGACTGATGCATTCTACCTCTTGGGGTAGATAAAAGAATTAACTGTGGAAAGCCGAGTTAACAGCATGCATAGATGAACCTAAGTCTTTGGGTAGCTCGACAAGGGTGATAGATAGGAATGCATCTCTGATCCATCAACTTAAAAATCCTATGTGGGTTGGGGGTGACTCCTGGTGGGTAATTCACCCATTTCAATACTTTCAGTGCTTGAGGGACAGTTCTAGAACCCACGAGTGAATTCAGGTTTCAAGGTAGAGTTCCTCTTCTATGGCTTTATCCATGTTACTGTGACCTACCCTCAGTGACCATCTCATAAAAAGCACACCTAACCCAAGCCCCAAATGCCTGCAGCTTGAAACTGCCCTTGCCATCTAGGTTTAAGGAAAGGCTGCTGAGTCTCCTGACGTTTTCACTGTAACATTGCCTCTGCTCCTTTCAGACCTGGCTATGTTGCCTAAAGCTTGTGGTTGCAGGATATCTTCTTATGTATATTAGAAATTGTGCCAGCCAGTTGCGGGTCCTATTCCTTGGTGAGGCTCTATACTACCAGACCCTTCCATATGAGAATTGTCCCTCTCCTACTCCATGTAATTCTGGTGGGGCTGTCAATCAGTCAAGAGTTCCCACCTACAATAGTGGTCATAGGACCAACGATGACCAATCATAGTCAATCTCCACTGGTTCTCAGAGAGAATCTCGTTTTCTTAGATCATGAACCTCGATCTTCTGGGACCCTCTTTTCCACCACATTTTGTAAAGCCATGAAGTCATCGCTTTACACAGGTAAAGCAGGACTCAGAAGCTGGAGGGGGAAGAACAGGTTCCTAATGACAGCTGTTGATCAACTAGATCCAGCCCTGCCCCAAATCGTTTTCCATACCCTTGAACGCTGTTGCATTAGCCAATACATCTTCTAAAATTTACCACATTCAGCTTGTATGAGTGCGATTCCTTACAACTAGCACTTACAATTGGGGGTTCTATTAATGTTCCCATTCACTTGTTTAACTATAAGATGTCAAGGGAGTCTGCGTATTATCTCACTGGATACATTTCTTTTCCTTATGGACATGTATCACACATCCACTGCAGCCGTCAGAAGCTCCTTCTTTCTTATACAGTTCATTCTTTGAACCTACTGCCTTACCTGAGGATAGCAAGTTAAATGGAGAAGATGAACAATATCTCCCAGATCATTTATCCCCATGAACTTTTCTCTAAAAGGCAGACTGTTGTGTTACTTTATCACCTTAGAGAATCCCTACTGAGAGTAGCTTTCTGAACAAGACCTTTGCATTCAACCCACTGTTTAGGACCTCACTGGGAAAGCCTCTACTCATCGTAACCCTGTATTTCCTTATTCACTGGAAAAGAGCTAATAGGGTCAATTAAAATGAATTTCACAGGTCCTTGAACTGCCTGCTTCCTAAGTTCTTCCATTTTAACTTTTTGGATGATGCCATTCTAAGGGTTCCAACATTCCAGGCCGGCCATTAACACACCGTTTCTTTTCTACAATGCCCTTAGCTTCGGACCCACCAGCACAATGTGGGAATGATCCTTTAGGCCAGGGGTTGGCAAATGACAAAGCCAGATCCAGCCCATATTGGTAGTTATTGGAACACAGTCACACCCATGCATTTATGTATTGTCCATGGCGGTTTTCGTAGTTGCTACAGAAACCATATGGCTGCAAAGCCAAAAATTATTTATTATCCGACCCTTTACACAAAAAGTTTACTGATCTCTGCTCTAGATTAGCATTTCTTGATTGTCTCCTCATCCTAGCACCACAGAAAATGGTACTCTGAGAGAAAAAGGAATTAATATCTTAAGCCTTTGGGCATATTGTTTGGTAAAGTCTACTCTAGACCACTTGGGGCAGGACATGACCTGGTATATACTTGGGACACCACTATCTGATAGCCTAGTCTTCTTTTTGACATATCTGGGTACAAGTACATGATCTACATCTTGGTTCTGTAAGTCCTATGTTTTGATTCCCATGTAGATTTTAATTTTGGTCAAGGCCAAGGTTATTTTTGTTCATGGGTGGTGGTGGTGGTGACCTCCTGGGCACGCTGACTTCCTGTGCAACTGTACCTGCAGCGTAAAACGAGACTTGTAAGAGCACAAAGATGCTCCCATCACTGGTGGGATGAATGGGAGCCATTTGTGGTTCAAAACCAATTACCAACATACCTGTGCCTGAGTTAGAGCATGTGCCCCTGAATATGTGCCCCTGTTCCAGCTATCACAGCCACTTGCTTCTTTCCTTCAAGCAGTGCCACAGTGAAGTCACTATGGGCAGAGAGGGCATAGTTAATGCCCATATTCTGAACTGACATCCCAGGGTTCTTGATACGAACTGGTGTCCATGGAATACTTACCTCTGTATTCCAACCACACCAAATGTGGAATCCTTAAACGGCCACCATATTTTGAGGTCCCATCAATATTCTCTCACCTTTTCTCAATTTATTAGGGCATACATTCATTGCAGAAGCCATGACAGAAGCGGCTGTCCACTCTTTATATCGCCATAGAGAAGAAAGGGGGGTTGAGGACCATTCACACCAACAGAAAGAATGAAACTGCAAGTTTATTTGAAAGTATAAAATTAAAAAAAAAACCTAATCAAAAACCAAAAGCAACCACGCACAACCTTTCCAGTTTACATCAACTTTGAATGTCACACACGATTTATTTACCACTTGCTTGCATTTTTTTAAAATGTCAATTTCAAAGTAGAAGGAGTTGAGGGCAGGTGATAATGATCATAGCTGAACGATTTTAATGCTAAAATAAAAAGGACTCGCTGATCTCATTTGCGAAAAGAGAGCAGGGATGGTTTTCTGATCGGCATAGATTTAGGCCATGTATAAAAAAACATCCTCGTTGGAATGAGTTAAAAAATAATGCTGGCCACCTATTTGCTATTTTGAGTAGGGGGAAAAAAACAAAACAAAAAACCCCTGCAGCTTTGGTGTCCTATTTATATCTTTTTAAAAACAGCCATTTAAAAAAATCAAATCTATAATAAAAACATCCCTGTGTTTGTTTTAAAAAACAACATTAATAGGCTCTCCTTATGCTACTAAGGCCATCTGTCTTTCCTAAGATGCCTGGAAGCTGAAAAGCGCGTGAGACTAATTCATCACATGATTAATTAAAATCAGAATCCTTTCCTCTAAACAACTTCCAGAGCACCAGAAAGCAGCAGGGGCCACCAGAGGGAGAAAAGAAGCCACTCTGGCTCACAGGAGATGAAATATTCAGCTAGAGTTCCTCACATACTTCGGCTGCCACCAAAAGTTCTTTCTTCACTGGATTACTCAGAAAATAACTCACGTTATTTTAAAAATGAAAGATGTAGGCAACTATGTTCCTTTTCTTAACTTAAAAAAAAAAAATCACCAGTGGCTAGCTTTCCTGTAACACACTTTGAATTTGGTTTAAAAAAAAAAGCCTACAGAATAGGATCATTGAATGCCACTTCATCCCCCCTCCTGCAGGCTCCGTTTGAATAAGCATCAAAGAGGTTACTGACCACGTGGAAAGCAGCTCTGCATGGGTGACAGCTGCCGGGAGTGGCTCCACTTGGTTCCAGTTTTGTTCCCCCACAGCCATTAGTGTGGATTCTTGACGAATAACACCTACGTTTCCACCCATGACTTCCTGAGGGGGTTGGCACTGTGGCTGGCTGGGCACAGAGAAAGAGGAAAGCTACCATAAACACAGAGCCTATGAGCCGAGGGAGAAAGGCGTCCCTCTTTCTGCGTCCTTCAAGAACTCGATAAATAATAACTCAAAGTGCAACAATGCACAGACGCCTGGCACACAGGTCAGTCTGGGGGACTTGTTACTAGCGTGCTCAGCGGGACAAAGGAACCATCATCTCCTTTTGCATCTTTGCTTGGACCTCATTAATGGAAAAACAAACAAACGAAAGACAGCTTTCCTATACACATATAAATAGTCCCTTAACTAGAAGGGAAAAAACAAACACACTGTTTCAAATGCATTTCTAAGAGATTAAAAAAAAAAAAGTCCGAATGGCAAATCTTGACTCCAAACTATTATCCACGTCTCTCAGAAGAGAAACTATGGGATGCTCGGAGAGGCCCGAGCCTCACTCTGATTCCAGCCCTAACCCTAACCTGCAGCGCAGGAATCTGGGCCTTGGGAAGGGGGGTGAGTGCAGCCCGGGAATCCAGGCTCTCTCGGGGGAGGTACTGAATTAGGTTCTCACGTTGAGTTAGAACCTACAGTGTTCTCCAGTCCAAATGCACAGGTAAAATGACTGCTGAGTGTCAGGGGGACGTAGGGGGCGAGTGCTGAAGCTGCATGAATGGGCAAGGCAGGCTGGGTGCGGCTTACAGGGACAAAGGGCCAGATCAGGTTTCTGGGCAACTCAGGTTTGGTACTCATCCCTTGTTTTACGGGCAGGTCACAGCTGGGAGGGAGACGATCCAGAAGCCAGGGAAAGGACTGTGGACCACAGCAGACCCAGGATCTTGGCAGCCTGTACTTTAGGAGCTGAGAACTCAGATAAACTCATGGTGGGGCGCCCTGCCTGCTCTGGAATGAGGCCGATGATATATGATCCTGGAGAAAGCTCTCAAAACAAGGATTCTCGGACAAAGTTTTAAATCCAGACTCTATCCAGACCTGATGGTTTCGGAGTCCTTCAGAAAACGAGGATGACACTGTTGACTTCTGAAGGGCGTGACTCACGGCAACAGGGTTCTTTGGCCCCGACCCAGAGCAATGAACAGCCTCGTGCAAGGCGGGTTCTGATGCTCCCCTGGATTCTCTCCAGAGTGGCCATCCAATGACAGCCTCCCGGTAGGACCACCCGACCCAAATCTCCAAATGGAGCTCTAAGGAAGCAGCCCACAGAGAATCTGGTCCAGTGTCCTCTGCCCTTCTGAACGCCCCATACGGCACAAACACTGCTTTCTCAAGGGCCACCTAAGTACCGCACTCTCCGGCCACCTGCTCAGCAAGGTTCCAGCAGTAACAGAATGATGTGCAGAGTGAGGCTGTGATCCTGGGCCCCAAAGGAAGAGTAACTGCCCAGAAAAGATGCACATACATCAGGGCAACTGAGAGGCCAGAACAGTGCCAGGTCGCCCTCCAGAGAACATCCCTGAAATCTGGGGAAGGAGGTGAATGGAGAGAGAGCTGACACCCCGCATCACTCCTTGAGGCCTCCCGAGGAGCTTCCCATGAGCGCAAGCTGTTAGGATGGTAACAAGTCAGAGCAGATGAGCCCATGTGGACTTTGGAAGAGCTGGATTTTATACTTCTTCGGTGCCCTGGCTGGGTGCAGAGTCCCTAGGCTCCGTGGTGCCTTCCTGTGGGCCAGGCTGCCCCGGCCTGTGGCCCGTGTCTTCCATACTCAGGAGGCTGCTGGCTGCCTGGGAACTGGTGCTGTTGGCGCTGCCAGACCGGGAGCGGTAAGGGGGCAGGTCGGCTTGGTTCAGAGACTCGGTGTCTGAAGAGTAGGGCGGTGGAGGGAGGTCGTACCATGCGGGTCTGCGATGGAGAGAGCAGGATGGGGCGGGGTGGGGGGAAGGGGGGGAGAGGAGGGGGAAGAGAAAACATTAGGAGCCCAGGCACGGCAGGCAATGCCAACGTCTGCCCTTTTCCGAGCGGATGCTGACATCGGGGATGAGATTTTCCTTCCAAGGAGAAAGGCAATCCAAGGACTAGGAAAACCAGTGATTTGTAAGAAGACGAAAGGAACAGGTCAGCGTGCTCTGCCTGGCCTGTGCCAACTGGACAGTGCCAAAACCACAACCTTTGGTAGGGAGAATTCTAAATACTCCCCGGCTCATCCTGGGTGGTCTGGCAGGGATTCACCTGGCCTGGTGTTTCGATAGAGCCCCTGACAGTCCACAGAACTGGGGGTCCTTACTGAAAGCCCACTCTCACTGGCTGTGCGGACTTGGGTGAGAGGATATCCTCTCAAACCCTCAGTCTCCCTATCTATATAAGGGAGTAATAATGACACCTTGCTTGCAGTGAAATAACTTAAAAGACGTTTTATTTTCCAGCTCTCACTTATGGAAGGCTTACTACGAGTCAGGCACTGCGCCACCTACGTTACATCCCTTATTTAATGCTCACAAGAATTCTAGGAGAGAGCCATTACTTTCATGCCCATTGTACTGGCGAGAAAACTGAGGCAAAGGGGCATTAAATGGCTTGCACAGGATCACACACAACTAGTAAGCAGCAGTGCTAGGATTTGAACCCAGGAATTCTGTCTCCAGATGCAGCAGTTTTAACCTTGCCCTACAATGGATGGTCCAAATGAGTGAGGTCTTGTGTTCTTATGCTTATTTGCGAAGATGTCCTTAAGCACCGCTCCTTGGAGCTTTGTTTATCTTTTATGAGGAAGGAAAAGGAAGATTAAATAATACAAGAGCTGCCACCGGAGAGGGTTCAAGGAGGAGCCCAGTTAGCCCAGGAACACTGCCTGCAAAATGCCTCGTGCCACACCTGGTGAGTCCTGGGCTCAGTGGAAGAGGAACGCTGAGCAGGGTCCCTGCAGGGCAGGGGATGCTGAGAACCAAGGGGGACTCAGGTAGCTGTAGTCCCGGGACTTCAAAGTGGGTTCTTTGGGTACCTTGGAGGTCACCAAAGGAGAGAGGAAGGCTGAGCGGGCAGGAATGAGGTCTACTACTGGATCCAACTACAGAACTCTGGGTTTTAACTTTATATTTTGGGGTTCCTTGTACAGCTCCACCTGTGATGAAGGTTCTACTGCTTAACAAAGCTTGAGAGTTCTCTACGCCACCTCCTTTATTTTATAGATGAAGCCAAGCAAAGTTAAGGAACTTATTCACTCATTCATTCACTCACTCACTCACTTATCCATTTCATTCATTCAAATAGGAACCAAACCTCGAGTATATACTGGGCACTGTTCTGCGGTAGCAGGTGAGTGCCCAGAGCTGGTCAGGGTCCTGGACGTGTGTCCGTGTGGCATTACCAGGGAGGAGGAGGGATCTGAACTGGCCAGGATCCTAGCGGTACGTCTTCAGATGAGTAACTTAAAAATCTCAGTTTTCTCGTCTGTAAAACTGAGGCACATATAGAACCTCCCTCGGTGAGTGGCTGTGAGGACTGAATGCGATGATACACGTGAATCGTTTTGCGAAGACTCAGTAGAAGTCAAAAGCTGCCGCCGCCTTTGCAGCTGAATGCAGGCTCCTGGCAAGACCAGGATCCCAGGCACGCGCACATGGACGCCCGCCCCTGCGTGGGATGACCTCCCTCCCCGAGGCTCTCCCAGCACGCACCTTTGGTCCAGCAGGGCCTCTGAGTAGGAGGGCGGGGAGCCCACGTCAGACGCGTTCTGCTCGGCTTGGCTGGCCACGTACTGGATGCCATTGTTGACGTTGTAGGTGACGTTGCAGCGGTGAGGGTGGTCCAAGACCACCAGGCGGGAGAGCAGCACGGGGTGCTGGAGCCGGTGCACTGGCAGCGTCATGAGGTTGTTGCGCTTCCGCTGGTGGTGCAGGACCAGAGCCAGCAGGGCCACGACCAGCACAAAGATGACGGAGCTGCCGATGATGGCATAGGTGATGCTGGGATAGTACACGAGCTGGTTCTCCGAGGTCACGAACACCTGCCCGCTGCCTGGTTCTGAGAAGCCCCAGAGGCGAGAGAAAAGGAGAGAGGTTACCAAGTCGGCGCACCCATCTGCCGCAAAGTCAGGCCCAGGACGGGAATGCAAACGTTCGCAGGAGCACGGTTCACGATAGCCGCAAAGTGGAAAGCACCCCAATGTCCATAGGTCGGTGAATGGATAAACAAAATGTGGGCTGCCCATACAACGGAATAGAATCTGGCCATAAAAAGTACTGGTGCATGCTACAACGTGGACGAGGCTCAAAAACGTGCTAAGCGGGCTTCCCTGGTGGCGCAGTGGTTGAGAGTCTGCCTGCCAATGCAGGGGACGCAGGTTCGAGCCCTGGTCTGGGAGGATCCCACATGCTGCAGAGCAACTAGGTCCGTGAGCACAACTACTGAGCCCGCGTGTCTGGAGCCTGTGCTCCGCAACAAGAGAGGCCGCGATAGTGAGAGGCCCGCGCACCGCAATGAAGAATGGCCCCTGCTCGCCGCAACTAGAGAAAGTCCTCACACAGAAACGAAGACCCAGCACAGCCAAAAATAAATAAATAATATTCAAAGTACGTTTAAAAAAACCAAAACAAACAAAAAAGAACAACAACAAAAACCTTGCTAAGCAAGATAAGCCAGACAGGGCTTCCCTAGTGGCGCAGTGGTTGAGAGTCCGCCTGCCCATGCAGGGGACACTGGTTCGTGCCCCAGTCCGGGAAGATCCCACATGCCGCGGAGCGGCTGGGCCCGTGAGCCATGGCCGCTGAGCCTGCGCGTCCGGAGCCTGTGCTCCGCAACGGAAGAGGTCACAACAGTGAGAGGCCCACGTACCGCAAAAAAAAAAAAAAAAAAAAAAAAAGATAAGCCAGACACAAGAGACCACATAGTGTACGATTCCACTTATATGTGTCCAGGAAAGGCAAATTTATAGAGACAAAAAGTCGATTAATGGTTGCCAGGGGCTGGGGGTGGGAATGGGGATTCACTGGTGATGGGCATCAGGGATCTTGCTCGGGTGATGGGAATGGAAACGTTCTAAAACTGGATGTGGTGATGGCTGTGCAAAGTGATACATTTACTAAAACTCATTGAGTTGTACAGTTAAAACGGGCAGATTTTATGTCATGTAAATTATACCTCAATAAAGTTGTTAAAAAAAAATCAGCCCGGGGAAATATAATATCCAGGGAACAGGAGTGATAGTTCCAGTGACAGAAATCAGTTTTTCTCTGGAAATTTATCATATCACATACGTGAGGAACACTGGCCAGTGTATCTGGGGTTCCTTACGTCGGCAAAGTATTTATTTAATGCCCGGCCTTTGCCAAGCTTTCAAGATGGAGAGCCAGCAGAGCACAGGCTGAAATCATGGACTCTGGAGCCAGACTAGGTTCAAACTCAAGCTATTCAGCTGACTGGCTGCGTGCCCTCTGGGAAGTGGTCAACCTCTCTGTGCTGTAATTTCCTCATCTGTGAAATGGGGGTGGTATTAGTCCCCACCTCACTGGGCTGTCCTGAGCATGAAATGAGTGAATAATTATCAAGCACTTAGAACAACAGCTGACACACTGCGGGTGTTCAAGACATACAAACATGTGTTTTATCACAGCTACTTGCCTCACAGCAACTCCGTGAAGTAGGTGCTGTAACTGCCTTCTTTTTAAGATGAAGAAAAGGAAGCTTGGAGAACTTGGGTCCCCTGACCAGGGTCACAGGGTTAGGAGGTAAGGGGCTGTGCCTGATTTGAGCCCTGTGGTCTGACTCAGAGCCTTGCCTCTGACACTCTGCCCTGCAGCCCCCTACCAAGACCAGCTAGGCAACCGGCGCGCATTTCCTCAGAGGCCCTAGGATGAAGGCCTGGTACACGCCCCAGCCCTGCAGGCCCCAGCCCTGCCAGGCCCCTCCTCTCCACGTGTACTAAGGAGCCACACTTCAAACACTCAGGGGAGAGGCTTCCCCGTCAGCAGGACACACCTGGCAATGGTGGCCAGGCCCAGGCTGGCACAGGACACCAGAGTGGCCCCTCCTCGTAGAAAGTCGGGGACCCCTCTTCTTTGCGGAAGAGCCACAACTACCCACAGCTGCGGCCCAGCTGCAAAAATAATCTAAATGCAGCCTAAGTGAGCAAGTGTGCGACCACACCCTGGGCCCGTTCAACCTCTGAAGCCGTGAAGAGGTTTTCGTGGGTTCACAGTGGCCAGCGTGTAGGCGTGAAGTGGCAGCACCGTCCGCTGGCTGCTCGGGTCCTGGGCCCCTCATCACTAGATCGCACATGGCTCCGTTCATCATGGATCTCCAGTGAGTAGGATGGTGTCTGGCACAGAGTCGACACCCAATAAATGCATCCAACTCAACGAAAAAAAATCTGTGTATTCACACACCCTGGTAAGGTAGGTGCTATTATTAGTTTATTATTCCTGTTTTTCAGATGAGCAAATTGACTCAGAGGTGAATTAAGGTGTCTAAGTGCACAAAAGAACTAAGCAGGGGAGTCAGAACGAGAACCCAGATATTTCTCCTTCAAAAGTCCACGTGTCATGCAACACACCATCTCCCCTCCTTTCCCGACACAAACAGTTCCTGATTCCCCACATCATCCTAATCTGACACAAAGAAAGACCTTCCCCCTCAAGTTCCAGGCTGTGTTAATTTTCGTTCCAGTCACGCTCAGACATGGACTACAGGCTAAGAAGATTCTCCAAGTTCCTGTCGGTCACCGTTTCAATGATGAACTGTATAGAACGAAGCAAGCAAGATCCCAGAGGGGAGGCAGAAGCGTGCTGCAGCCGGTTACGGGAGAAAGGACTGAGGGAGTTCTGTCTGCTCTCAGCTTAGATAATTAAAAGCTGGGTGGGAGCCTCTGGGTGTGTGTATATATATATATATATATATACACATATATATATACGTGTGTGTGTGTGTGTGTGTGTGTGTATGTTTCAGATTTCAGGCCTAAAAGAGAAGAGCCTCTTTATTTCATCTCTAGCACAGAGCTGAAGGGTCGAATTCTGGGGCCGTCACTGCTAGCTGCTGCTCAAGCAAGTTATTTAACTTTGGGCCTCTCACTGTTGTGGCCTCTCCCGTTGCGGAGCACAGGCTCCGGACGCGCAGGCTCAGCGGCCATGGCTCACGGGCCCAGCCGCTCCGCGGCATGTGGGATCTTCCCGGACCAGGGCACGAACCCGTGTCCCCTGCATCAGCAGGCGGACTCTCAACCACTGCGCCACCAGGGAAGCCCTATCACGACAGTTTTTGAGCAGATGGGAACATCCTGAGGAGGAGGGCCTTCTTCTAATTCACACAGAGGTGGTATCTGGACTGACAGAAGGACTAAACCAACTGACACCTGTGACTCGGGGTTCCTTTGCTTCTAAAAGATTCCCTCCTCCAGATGCAAGTTGCATTTCCTACAGGATACGATTATTCACCTCTCAGACTGGGCAAAGGCGAAGTCTGAGTTCACATTTTGCTGGCCAGGACTTGGGAAAACAGGTATAATTATTCACGCATGGCTGGTGGGAGGGTAAATTGGTACAACCCAGGGTGGTGATGGGGTTAACAATATAGATCAAAATAACAAACATACATTAACAATACATATCAAAATAGAAAAAGTACATATCCTTTGACCCAGCCATTCCACTCTTAGGAATCTAACAGATATATATACTCACACAAATGAGAAGTATTAATACAAGTATTCATGGAAGCATTGTTCGCAATAGCATGTATATCAGGAAAGATCTAAATGTCCGTCAATTGCAGCCTGGCTAAATAAATGATGGTGCCTCCAGACGTACCACACCTATTTAAGAAACTAGGGCAGCTCTACATAGACTGATGTGAAACAGTCTGAAAGATATTGTGATAAGCTGAGCAACAACAAAAAAAGTCCAGTAGAGAATGTTCTGAGTATTTCTAGAAGGACACACAGATCTGGTACGACTGGGAGAGAAGAGAGGCAAGAGGGAGACGTATTTTTCATTGTTTACTCTTTTCTACTTTGTATTATTTATACTGTTTTATCCAGTCAAAAAATAAGCATCTTCTCTCTTCCTCTGGCTTTGCCTAGGCTGATGTGAGTAGAGGTTTCATTACTGGTTTCCTTCCTTCTCTCCCTGTAGTGTGAGGGCTCCTGGGGGAGTTTCACTGCCACTCACTCACTCGGACCCCTCCCTGAGTCCAGAATTCCTGTTCTAGAAGGTTCACTGCCCTGTTCAAACCGACGCCTTACCATTCTCCTGAAAGCTCAACTGCCTCTTTAAAAAATTTATTAAAAAAAATTATTTTTAAAATTAACTTTTCTCCAGAGTAAATATTTTTAAAAGTCAGGTTTAGTGAGGTATAATCGATACACAATAAAACTTACCCTTTTAAAATGTACAATTAGATGAGTTGTAACCAAATGTAACAGTTCCAAGAAGTACCACCACAAGCAAGATATCAAACATTTCCATCCCTCCCGTCATTGACAGCCACTTGGGAATCACTGATCTCTTTTCTGTCCAGATAGGTTCATCTTTTCCAGAAAGTCAGGTAAGGGAATCATCTAGTAAGTAGCCTACTGTGTGTGGCTTCTTTCGCTTGGCATAACGCTTCTGAGGTGCACCAAGGTTTCTCTGAGTGTTACTATTTCATTCCTGTGGACCGTTGAGCAGTATTCATTGCTTGGATGCAACACAATTTGTTTATCCGTCCACCAGTTAAGGGAGGGAAGTGGTTGTTTGCAGTTTCCGGAATGCATATCTTTGTGCTGACATATATTTTCCTATTTTGGCGGGTATATACCCAGGGGCAGGCTGCTGGGTCGTATGGGAAGCGTATGCTTAATTTATAAAAAACTATCACACTGTTTTTCAAGGTGGCTATAGCACTTAGCCTTCTCCCAGTTGCTCTGCACCCTCCCAGCATGTAACATAGCTAGCCTTTTCAAGTTCAGCCATGCTCACAGGTGCACAGTGGTATCTCACTGAGGTTTTAAGTTGCATTTCCCAATGACTAATGATGTCGAGTATCTGTTCATGTGCTGATTTGCCATCTGTATATCTTCTTTGGTGAAACACCTATTTAAATCTCTTGCCCATTTTAGAATTGGGATGTCTGACTACTTATTATTGAGTAGTAAGAGTCCTTTAGATGTTCTGGGAGACGAGTTCTTTTCCAGATGTGTGTCTTGCAAATATCTTCTCCCAGACTGTGGCTTGGCTTTTCATCTACTTTACTGTGTCTTTTTGAAGATAAGTGTTCATATTTTTTTATGAAGTCCGTTGTATTAATTATTTCTCTCGTGTTCTGTGTTTTTTGTATTCTATCCAAGAAATTTTTGCCTAGGAGATGTTTTACAGCTTTAGCTCTTACATTTACAACTATGATCCACTGCAAGTTAATTTCTGTTTATGGTACAAGGTGAAGTTCAATGTCCTTTCCCCCCATCCCTTTGGATATCCAATTGTTCCAGTACCATTTGTTGAAAAGCCTATCCCTTTTTATTGAATAACCTTGGCACCTTTGTTGAAAATCAATTGTGCATACAAGGCTGGGTCTATTTCTAAACGATCTATTCTGTTTGATTAAGCTACATGCCAATCCTTATGCCAGTAATTGTGCTGAGAACTACAGCTTTACGGCAAGTCTCAAAATCAGGTAGTGTGAGTCCTGCGTGCTCTCTTTTCTTCCAAATTGATTTTTTCTGATTACAAAAATATATTAGAATTAAAATTTAAAGTAATATAGAAATGTTCATGACAGACAACCTCTCCCTCAGCCCTTACACTTACTAGAAAAAAAATAGTTCACAGTTTGGTGTAGACTAGGGGTTGGCAAATCTTCTGTCAAGGGTCAGAGAGTAAATATTTTATGATCTGTGTGCTATACAGTTTCAGCTACAACCACTCAACTCTGCCTCTGTAGTGCAAAAGCATTACAAATAGGACATCAATGAATGAGTGTATTTGTGTCCCAAACTTGATTAAAAAAGACAGCCAGCCAGACCAACCGCTGAGAAACTATCATTTCATAGATTTCTCCAAGCCATTGTTTATCTTCTCTCATTTTGAGAATTACGTTTGTATTACATGCATGTAGGTGACCATGCGTTAGATTTTAACAAGGAAAAATTTTTAGGAATGTATTCACTTCAGATCAATAATCCTTCAGGAAGAGATAATAGTTCTTAAAACTTCCAGCTAAGGCAGAGAAAACAATTACTACATTTTACAATTTATTTCATTGTAAGTGTTCTTTTTTTTTTTTTGCCGTATGTGGGCCTCTCACTGTTGTGGCCTCTCCCGCTTCGGGGCACAGGCTCCGGACGCACAGGCCCAGCGGCCATGGCTCATGGGCCCAGCCACTCCGCGGCATGTGGGATCCTCCCGGACCGGGACACGAACCCGCGTCCCCTGCATCGGCAGGCGAACTCCCAACCACTGCGCCACCAGGGAAGCCCTGTAAGTGTTCTTTTAATTCAGTTTCAGGAAGATCTTATTTCTTGACATTTTTTATGTGTAAAAATGCCTGAATATCTTCATGAAGCCTGAATAATCATGTAACTATACATAATTTTCATAGATCAAAAGTTATTTTAAAACATCTAGATATTGCTTCAAAAACTGTAGTGTCAAATAGAATGCAAGGTTAAACAAACAAACAAACAAACAAACAAAAAACAGGCAGCAGATCAGATTCAGTCCACTGGCTGTAGTTTGCTGACCTGCTAAGTCCAGATCCCTCAAAACTCTTCTTTGTGTATGTACACACGTGCTTTCTTCATGCTGTACAGACATTTCTACAAATGGACATCTTCCTCACTCACGCACACCTTTGTGAAGAAGGAGCTGTGTAGTATCCCATTATATAGGCACATCACAATTTCACCAGTTCCTTACTGATGTACATTTTGGTTGCTTTTTTTTTTTTTTTTTTTTTTTTGGCGCTCTGACAAACAATGCCACAACAACATTCAGGCAGACCAACCAGACCATGAGAGCCATGAGGGGAGGGCCAGTCTTGCTGGTCTACTTCTATACTCAGTGCCTAACACAGAGGTTGAGTAAATTAGTCTGTGGTCACTGGTGCAACGATTTCTTAGGATGGACTGCGTTTCCGTGGCCATCTAGTCTCCGGGGCTGTCTTGAACGCTCTCCTTTTCTCTGTCCACACTGAGCCACCAAGTGTGGTCAATTGCTGCTGTGCAGTGCTTCTCTAGACTCTGCTTCTGGTCTCCATCAGGCCCAGACCAGGAAGAGAAACCTTGTTGTGCTCTTACTATCTTTAGTCTCTTTGTCCTCTAACCCTTCTGCAATACTCTCATCAGATTGAACACGACCCAGCTCTGTCGCTGTGTCATTCTTATAAAATTATTCAGATCCAGGACCCTGAATGGCTCACATCACCCTCCCCAGCCACGCATTCAGCCTCTGCAGCCTTCCCCACCTTGGCTTCCCAGTACCAACCCCTGGAGGATGTGGGGAGAGAAGTTCAGAGTTGGAATGTTGCACTGCTATTTGCTTTGTGACCTGTTGCCCACTCCTGATTTGAAAGAAATAATAATACAAATAATACTAACAACCACCATCCATGTTTGCTGTGAACTCAAAACCAGAGTAATAATCATCATGATATCATCATAATGAATATCATTGCAGCTCTCATCCTCTCAGCAATACCTTATGTGTTTACACATATGACCTCTGATTTTGTAATCCTTAAACCATCTGCAGTGAGTTGAATGGTGTCCCCCCAAAAGATATGTCTACTGGGAGCCTCAGAATGTGACCTTATTTGGAATAAGGATCTCTGAAGATATAATTAAGGTAAAGATCTTGAGATGAATTAGGGTGGACTCTCAGAGTGTCCTTATGAGGGACAGAAAAGGAGAAGACCCAGAAACAGACAAGGGAAAAGGCCATATGGAGATGGAAGCAGAGATTGGAATCTTGCAGCCCCCAAGCCAAGGAACACTGAGAATTGCAGGGAGCCAGCAGCAGCGAGGAGAGAGATGTGGTTCTCCCTCAGAGCCTCCACAAAGAACCAACCCTGACAGTACCTGCATTTTGGACTTCTGGTCTCCAGAATTGTGAGAACATAAATTTCTGTTGTTTTAAGCCACTGAGGTAGTAGCAATTTGTTTTGGCGGCCCTGGGAACCAAAGACAGCATCCTGTGAAGTAGACCATTATTTTACAGAGGAGGAAATGGGGGAGCAGGTAGGTTAAGTCACTTGCCCAAGTCCTCCGTGCACCTGGGTTATGATCAATAGCTTTGTTAGAGCTAATTAGAGAGGGAACAGGGAGAAACCCAGCCAGTCTGGTTCCAGAATCCCTGCTCTTCACGTATGACTTTCTTTCATGTTCACCCCTATCTCCCACCATGAAGAGGAGTTCCTGGTGGGCAAAGGCTGGGCTCTCCCCTTCTTGGAGCCCTACTCAGGGCCAAATGCAGCCTTGTAATACGCGTAGGTATTCCACGCGTATTTTTAGATATCTGTAAACTGACTTTGAGACACAGTAATTCACAATCTCTCCATTTACAGAAAGAGTCAAACATTGAATAAGATGAGGGCAACCTTGAAGCTGAGGCATAAGAACTGGGCCCCCTACTGCTAATCTTCATCCTGTATGTATGACCTCACTTCAACCTTACGACAACCCTTTTTTTACAGATGGGGAAACTGAAGCCCAGAGAGGTTAAGTAACTTACTGAAGGTCACAAAGCAAACAAGTGGTACAACTAGTATTTGTACCCAGGAGTCTGATGCCAGAAGTCACCACCCTGTCCCAGGTAGTTCTATATGCCCTCCCCTCCCCTTTCCCGCTTGTCCTGTCCAGTTGTCACCAACTTTATCTCTCTTGGATAAGCGATAAGTCATTGCTTATCTATTGAAGCAATGAGCAATGATAAGCAATGGAATCACTGCTCCAATAACTCCAATGACTCTGATCAATATATTCTGAAATGTCTTCTGTGAGATGTAAGAGGTATTTCATGACAAAGCGTACCTTGGTCAAAGAGGTATGAGAAAAAGTGGATTCGACAAATTAAACCACTTTCTTTGTAGCTGTTCAGAGTGCAGGCTCTGGAACCAAACGGTCTAGATTCAATCCTTGGCTTTGCCACTTACTGGCTGTGTGACCTAGGACAAGTTACTCTACCTCCTGTGCCTCAAAATCCTTATCCGTGAAACGGGATAATAGTAGAGTTCACCCCACAGGGTTGTTTTATGGAAAATACATGAAAAACAAGAGTTTAGAACTTTGGCACATAGTAAATACTCAACAAAGCCTAGATATTAATAGCTATCATTATGGGACTTTTCAGAGCCTTTACCAGGTAAATGTATACTGTGAGGCTTCCTGAGACGATGTGGCTATTCCACCAGCCCTGGTGCTTTGCTGAGATGGACAGAACATACATCACATTCCAGAAGTTGTCTTTCCATAGGTCACTGGGGCATGCCTGACCTTTGGGTAAGCTGCTGGAGGAAGCTCTGCGGCTGTCGCTGCTAACTTAAGAGGCAGGAGGTGAGGGGCGACTGCCTAGCGCCCCTCGTCCTCTGTGCAGCACAGGCACTTGCCTCCCAGGCCACACCCAGTTATGGGCCAGCATCCCCATCACTGACTGAAGTCGGCCAAGCACCAGGAGCCTCGGACTGTGCAGCAGCTCCTGCATGTGAAATGAGAGATTCCCTCCATCGGGAGGGCTGTCCGACACCCTGCTGTCCTGACACCTGACAAAACCCAGCAGGCAGGAGCTGATCCTGTTCAAATGCGCCAAGAGCCCAAGGCTGCCCTGGGTCTATTCTCTGGATCCTCGAGTTCCCTGTGGCCCCTGCATAATCAGCTCCTCGGTGCTACATCTGTCTGGTAAACCTTATTACCCGGGGAAATGCTGAGCGTGCACACTTGGAGCTTCTGAGTGCAGAAAAGTTTCTGAATAATTTAGGGGAAAGGGCTGGTAATAGAATCAGCACTCCCCGAGGGGGAGTTTTATTGACCATGAACAAATTCATGGCTTCTGAGATTTCAGAAAATCTAACACAATGACCTGGTCCCCTGCACCCCAGGGAAGGGCTATTCGTTCTGCACACACCGAGGTCTTGTGTTTCGGTCCCAGCGCAGAAGGGGGACAGAAAGAGTTTAATGAAGGGACAGTGGGAAGCTGTTCCCAGCCTCAGGCCTGAGAGGGTGAGGATGTGGCTTCTGGAATCCGGTGGGACCCGATGGGAGCTGAGGCCTTTGGGGGAGGAATGTGCCCTTCGCCAATCTGTGGCCTGCAGGCAGGGAGCTAGGGGAACAGATATTCTGACCTTTTGTTTTCTACACTCCAACCTCTTGCTGATGCTTCCTTCTGGCCAAACCCACCCAGAGCCAGAGGGTAAGGAGGTTCAGCCAGTGCAGCCCAGAGGGTCAGCGGTGCACGTGGGTGGGGGAGGGGGAGGGGAGGAGGAGTGTGGAGACTGGCTGGTGAGAAAATTCAGGGCGGGGCCCCCTGCTCCTCGGCTGCGACCTTTGCCCTCCTTCCCTGTCTCAGCCTGCAAACCCTACCAGACTCCCAGCCCTGACTCAAACGCCACTACTCTCGTGAAGCCTTCCACTGTCCCCTCTGTTGGAATGAAATGGTTCCTTCCTGTGCTCTCCTCACAAGCTGTCCCCTCTGCTGGACCCCCGTGACATCTTGCTTTATACCACGTTTGACGACACGCAGGCGGCAGAGGGACGACCCGCTGCCCGGGGCAGCGCCGCACCGCAGTGCTCACGCCCCACGCAGGGAAACTTCCGTGCTGGCAGCCACGCCCACCCGACCCTGACCTGCTAATGGACCAAAGCAACCGAATGAGAAAGCCAAGACTGTCTATGCAGAGCTCAGTGTAGCAAGGGAGTGAGCCACCATCACCTGCGTTTTGGCAGAGACTCCGAGAAAGGCAGAGGAGTGGGAGAGCATACAGTGGCCAAAAGGGAGGGATTCGGGTGTGCTCTGACCAGAGGCTACCGGCCCAGGGAAGCCGGCGGCGGGCGGGGCATCTGATGGGAACGGCCGGGGAGGGGGCGGGGAGCATATTTCGCTTCCTCTGGTTGGTCCTAAGCTGGAAATGGGGCCAAAAATTGGGGAAGCTGTCAGTTACTAATCAAGTCTTGGATGTTCGGGGTCCATTGTTACAGGGGTTATTGTTTGGCTTCCTGGGCTGGTTGTTGGAGGTTGGGGGTGAGAGTCCTGCTTTTACACACGGTCTGGTCACTGCCCATCTGTATATTCAGTTTCTCACTGACTATCCAACCCATGTCCCCAGGTCTGGCCCAAATCCCACTTGTGCTTGAGTCCCCCTGATGCCCAGGGCCAGTCTATTGCTCATTTTCATCATTTGTAAAGTAAGGGCGATAAACGTCCAGCATGTAGCATCTCTGTGGAGCTTAGAGCTGACGCAGGTGAAGTCCCTGCCTGGGAACAGCGAGTCTGCTAATGTCATCAGGTGGAGGGAAGCGAGGTGTAGGTATGAAGGAGGACGGGTCCATCCAACAAACAACAGGTGGCGTGTGTGATGGTCAGCCGACATTTGGAAGTTTGATGGACAGGCTCAGAGTTCTGGTTCAGCCACAGACCCCATAAATGACGCTGGCCAATTTCCTGCAACTTTTTTTTTTTTTTTAAGATTTATCTGAACCAGGTCTTTCTCTCTCTTTTTTTAAAATTTTTATTATTTATTTTATTTTTGGCTGTGTTGGGTCTTTGTTGCTGCATGAGGATTTTCTCTAGTTGCGGTGAGCAGGGGCTACTCTTCGTTGCGGTGTGTGGGCTTCTTATCGTGGTAGCTTCGCTTGTAGCAGAGCCCAGGCTCTAGGCACGCAGGCTTCAGCAGTTGTGGCACACGGGCTCAGTAGTTGTGGCTCGCGGGCTCTAGAGCGCAGGCTCAGTAGTTGTGGCACACGGGCTTAGTTGCTCCGTGGCATCAGGGATCTTCCCGGACCAGGGCTCGAACCCGTGTCCCCCCCACCCCACCCTCGGCAGGCGGATTAGTAACCACTGCGCCACCAGGGAAGTCCCTCCTGACCTTTCTAAGCCTCATCTGTAATGTCAGGATTAAAAACCTGCCCCACCACAGAGTTGATAAGAACATTAAAAACCGCTGTTTTAAACCCAAGCCAAGTGAACCAGTTGTGAGCTGGAGGCTCTGACTTCCTCTTGTCTGTGCAAAGACTCTGATCTCTGCATGCCTGAGCTGACTGGCGGGAAAGAGGAAATGATGCCCAGAGGGAAGCAGGCAGAATAGCCAGGATTTTAGGGTCATGGAGGCTGAGGCCTTCCAAGGTTTGTGCTGAGAGTTAAGGAGGGCTATCTGGCTGGGGGCATGTTCATTTATCACTCAGATCCCAGACAGATGGTTGGACCTTGAGCTTATGGCTGGGGATGCCAGAACCAAAACAGCAGAGACCTGACCCTGGGGATGCTCACGTGGGACAGGCCCTGGGGCCCCACTTCTCTCCAGGTTCCCCCAGGATCACCTCTACCAGCCTGCAGCCACGTCCTCTCAAGCAGGGAAGCGTCCAGGAACTGTCTTGGCCATCGTAAGCCAAGGGCATCCCTATATCCACCTGGACTTTTCCTTGTTTTTTAAAAAACATCCCACGGGGCTGTTGTGCCTTTGTGGATCTCCATTCCAAGCACATCTCCTGTCCCAATTTAGATGTGGATTGAAAAAGTTTAATTTAAAGGGCAGACTGGCAAATGACTGAATCAAAAGAGAACCACAAAAACCCCACTGAACCATTGCCATGGCAACGCAAGTTTCTAAAATTAACCGAAAGGAGGGTGATGGGAAAATCCTTGCTGCCAGCCTGCCCAGAGTCAGACAGACCACAGCAGGAGGCATCCTGGCCTGGAGCCAGAGGAAAATTAGAGAGGGGATCCATCTGCCAGGAGGGAACTAGGGCTCTAAGACCATTGAGAGCCAAGAGATGAGCGCATTAAGATTACATTCAAAACGGGAGAGAGGGAAAAAAAGAGAAAGTTCTAAGACTGGAGATAGAATGAGTGGATATCTCCCTGGGAATTCTAGTGGTTCTTATTCCAAGAGACCCCAGGGGCTCTTGTCCTCCCCACCTCTCACATTTGCCCACCCTTGGGCAAAGGGGACAGGAAGTGTCCCTAAAAAGCCCTGCATTTTCAACAAACGCTATTGAGCCAGCCAACTGTTACCAGTAGCCCCTAATTTACAAGCTGCTCACCGCGAGGAGGGCGGCTTGGTAGGGAGGAGAGCCCCCCGTGATCCAGAGCTCTCAGAAGCCTGCCAAGAGCTGCTGTACATGCTCAGAGCTCGTTCTCTGGCTCTGATGAGGAAGAGCACCAATGATCAGCCAGCGAGTGAGGTGGTGATGAATGGCCTCTGCTAAGACACTGGCCCAGGGCAGTATCACACAATTAGCTGGACGGGAAGGAACTTAATTGGCTATTTAAGGTGGAAAAGGGCTTTTTTTAAAAAAAAATAGAAATTCAGATTGCTGCCAAAACTCAGTGATAGGGCTTCCCTGGTGGCGCAGTGGTTGAGAGTCCACCTGCCGATGCAGGGGACACGGGTTCGTGCCCCGGTCCGGGAAGATCCCACGTGCCGCGGAGCGGCTGGGCCCGTGAGCCATGGCCGCTGAACCTGCGCGTCCGGAGCCTGTGCTCCGCAACGGGAGAGGCCACAACAGTGAGAGGCCCGCGTACTGCAAAAAAAACAAAAACAAACAAAAAAAACCTCAGTGATAAGGGTAATTGGGAGCTAGGGCCTCTGTGGCATTTTTAGAACTCTGCTCAATTGTGTAATGGCTTCACAAACATCAACAGAAGAGTGCATGCAGTGAGGGGGGGTACTGTAGTTCTATGCTACGTCTTCTACTGCAGACCACAAAAAGCAAAAGCCAATGGGAGCTGGCAGGGGAGAGGCGTGCGACACTGGGATCAATGTTGTAATCATTCTAACCATCAAAGGGGCTCCTCTCTCTTGTGTACAGAGTGGCTTCAGCCAACTCAGGCTCCTGCATATGACATCCCGGCGGCTCCTGCAGGCAACGTGCTTGAAATGGATATACGTGCCTCCTGGAATTTGCTGAATAAGGAGGGCTGTACAGAATTACTGTTTCTATGGTGTACTGTATCTATGTACCTGGCGTGGTTGGTGGAAGTTGCAAAATTAAATGCTTAGCAGACATACTTTGAACTCGATGGTCAGTTGGTTTCTGGTCTGGTGATGAGGCTTGGAGAGTTACAATACAATGGTTAATGGAGCCTGTAGTGTCAGCGGCCAGAGCGGAATCCTGCTAACTCAAGTGGGGTGCTTTGATCAGTCTGTGAGTGCCGTAGAAGCATAAACAGATGGCACTGCAGGGAAAAGCTAACCCTAAAAACTGGGGAGAGGAAAATTCTATCTGAGGCATGCCATAGTTGCAGCAAATAAAATCTCATTAGCACGGGGCTGAGAAAACAAATACCGTCAAATATCAATTACGACCCCACAATGGCATCCCGAGCCACCCTAGAGCTGGAAGTCCCAGCATCAGCTCTGTCTTCGCCTTTTCTTTTCCATTCATGTCCAACCCTTTTCCATTCATGGCCGACTCATATCCAAAGGCAGGTTTTGCTAATTCGGCTTCCAAATTGTGGCATGGATTAGCACAAGAACTTCCTAGCTGGCCTCCCAATTTCCACCCTTGCTCCTCGCCAATCGATTTTCTGCACAGCATCTAGAAAGTTCTTTTTAGGAAGTAAATAAGATGGCTGCTCATTGTACTCAAAATCCAACCTCCTAACAATGGCCCAGAGAGGCCTCTCTAATCCGGCCCTCAGCTCTTCCACAACCTGATCTTGAGCCATTTACCATCTGGTACCCCAGGCTTTAGCTCAGAGGTCAGTGAAGTCTGGCCCACTGCCTGTTTTTATAAATAAAGTTTTACTGGAACACAGCTTTTTTCATTTATGGACTGTCCGTTTCTGCTTTTGTGCCGCAAGGCTGAGTTGCATAGTTCTGACAAGCAACTCTAGGGCCCACAAAGCCTAAAATATTGACTGGCCACGCACGTCTAATTTTAAATCCTTGAGCAGATGAACATTGTAATAAGCAACGAGCTAAGAGGGATACCGGCTGCTGTTATCCAGAGTACAGTCCCTGTGGGAAGTTACTCTAATACCCCGAATGTGGCAATCATGACAAGGTGCCTGTAACCACTACAGAAAGTAAATGGTGGAACCAAGAAATCAAGGAAGAAGTCAAGCACAGCCCTTCCCAGCCCGGCCTTCACCAGCTCTGACTTTTTGTTGTCTATGGAAGTAAGTGACTAAAATGTTCCTACAGGACGCGGCAAATTTGACCTCAATCTTGGATATGAAAAACCTTGAATCGTTAAAAATCTGTCTGTTCTCTGCCACCACCACCTCCCTGGCTGGTTAGGTAATATTGCCTGACTCTACAATCCTGTCTTCTGAGAGGTGCTCGGATGGTACGTATCTATGCTTCCTGAGATGAAGGTTGGCTGGAGGTTTTAATGTTCTCCAAGACGAGGTGCTGGAAGCTCCATTCCAACACCTGAGGGCCTCCTGGGAAGTGGGTCTCTGAACCCGGCTCTTCCATAATAGATGAATAACTTACAGGGTCTGGGGCAGTGGAGGATTCCATGACCTGCCAGATTCTTTAAAGAGGAAATAATCACCACGTATCCCCAGGGCCATCTTACAATCCGTGTATCCCTGTCAAATGCTCTCCAGACACCAAAGACAGGTTAGAGAGCTCAGGCAAGCATTTTTAAATATTAATGGGGATGTGTTAAAACAAGCAAGGGGAGAAATCAAAGCTTCTGTCACTGACAGAGGGCCCAAGCTGGCCTCCTTAGGAGAAATAAGAGGACCCAGAAGGACAGATGTGACACAAAGATGAATCCTATGATGTGCCGACAGTGGAGGACACCCGCTTATTCATTAACCATTTACTGAACGTCTGCTGGGGGCCAGCCGGGGTGCCAGGGGATTCTGGGCACAGCTATGGGCTGGGAGTTATTGGGCAATGGACAAGGACCCCTGGGAACCTCAGGGCTACCACGGCTGCTTAGGTTTTTAACATTTATTTTTTGAATAGGCAATCTATGCATGGTTCCAAAGTCAACAGGTAAAAAAGGGTTTGTAGAGAAAAGTTAGTCTGTTTCCCCATCTGTCTCCTAGACACCACATTCCCCTCCCCAGACGCAACCACTGGTACCAGTGAGTGTGTGTGTGTGCACGCACATACGTGTAGGCTTCCAGAAATATTCCAGACATATATTAGCAAATATCTATTATCTTGGACACTATGGTAATTAAAATTTTTTCACTTAATGAACTACATAATTTTTTTAAAAAAACCAAGTAACATTTTGCCCATTTAATAACTACCTATACAGCACTGACTATATGCTTTTTTAAACTTTATTTTTTTAAATTTATTTTTGACTGCATTGGGTCTTCGTTGCTGCGCGCGGACTTTCTCTAGTTGCCGCGAGCAGGGTCGGTCTACTCTTCATTGCGTTGCGCGGGCTTCTCATCGTGGTGGCTTCTCTTGTTGCTGAGTACGGGCTCTACGCGCGCAGGCTTCAGTAGTTGTGGCTCGCTGGCTCAATAGTTGTGGCTCGTGGGCTCTAGAGTGCAGGCTAAGTAGTTGTGGCACACGGGCTTAGTTGCTCCGCGGCATGTGGGATCTTCCCAGACCAAGGCTCGAACCCATGTCCCCTGCACTAGCAGGTGGATTCTTAACTACTGCACCACCAGGGAAGCCCTAAAATTTTTTTTATTTTGAGATCAGTTTAGATTTATAGGAGAGTTACTAAAATAGTAGAGTGCCCACATACCCCACAGGCAGCTTTCCCTAATGTTAACACCTTAACTAACCATGGAATGACTGTCACACCTAAGAATTAACCTTGGAACAATTATATTAACTAAATGATAGGATTTATTCAGATTTTGCCAGATTTCCTCACTAATGTTCTTTTTCTGTCCTAGCATCCAGTCCAGAGTCCCATGCTGCACTGGACTCTGTGAACCTGTGACAGTTTCTCAGTCTTTCCTTATCTTTCATGACCTTGACTCTTTTGAAGAGGCCTAGTAGTTATATACATTATTAAGAAGAATATCACAGAGACAATGGGCCCTTCTCTGTGTGTCTGGTCAGGGGATGCCTGCTGTGTATTTATTGAGGATGTTAACCGTGATCATTTGATTAATTTAAGGTGGTATCTGCCAAGATTCTATGCTGTAAAGTTACTTTTTCCTTTTGTAGTTAATTAATATCTTGGAGGAGATCCTTTGAAACTATGCAAATACCCTGTTTCTGCTTAAACTTTCACCCCCTAATTTTAGCATTCATCCTGGATTTTGCCTGCAGCAATTATTACTGTGTTGTCCTAATGGTGATTTTCTCCTTCTTTCCTTCCTTCTACATTCATTAACTGGAATTTTTCTGTAAGGAAGCTTTGCCCCTTCCTCCCATTTATTTATTTAATTGGTTATTTATTTACATCAGATGGACTCATGAATATTTATTTCACTCCCTGAGCTAGACTCCAGTCCTATTATTATTTAATTTGTTGTTCAAGTCATTTCAACTTTGGCCACGGGGAGCTCTTAGGGTTGGCTCCTGGAACCTTTCAAAATACCGCTATGATTCTGTTTGTTTGTTTGTTTGAGACTACTTGTTTACTTTCTGGTAGGGGATGTTTCAGGCTCATCTTGCATTTCCCAGCCCCAGGCGTGGAATCAGCTCTGACTTTTTGTAATGAATAGCTGCTCTTTGTAATGTGCTATTTGTAGAGATATGCCATCATTTGTTTAACCAAAACTCATTTGGTGAGCATTTGGATCTATTTCCAATCTTTTCATATTACAATCTTTTACAGTGAAGAATCCTTATAGATGGGTCATTTCACACTTCTGTAATTGTTAAAATAAAACCTAAAATCTTTACGAAGACTTACGAGGCCCTCCCTGAGCAGCCCCCCACATTCTCTCTGACCTTGGGTCCTGTTGTTCCTTCCCCGTCACCCGGGGTGGTGGGACCCTTTAAGATGGGCCCGCTGATTCTCCCTTCCTAGGGTTCTTGCTTTTGTGTGATCCCTTTCCTGTGAATTGGGGTTAGACTTATCTTCTTACTTCTAATGAATAGAATATGGCAGAAATGATGAGCTGTCACTTCCAATATTAGATTGTAAAAAGACTGTGGCTTTGTTCTGTCTTAGATGCTCTCTCGCTCTCTTCCTCTCTCTCTCTCTTGCTCCCTCACTCACCTGCTCTGAGGGCCATGATGGGAGCTGCCCTATGGAGAAGACCACATGGGACAGAACTGAGGGAGGCCTCCAGCCAACAGCCCACCAGTGGGGAGCTGAGGCCCTCATTCCAGCAGCCCACAGGGAACTGAACCCTGCTGAC
The DNA here is from genome assembly GCF_937001465.1 of Orcinus orca. Lineage (NCBI taxonomy): Eukaryota > Metazoa > Chordata > Mammalia > Artiodactyla > Delphinidae > Orcinus > Orcinus orca. Next base: position 22,563,638 of record NC_064566.1, read on the forward strand.
AACTACATGAGTCCGAGCTTCCCCTGGACGAGCCTTCGGATGAGACCACAGTCCAGCCAACAGCATAACTACAACCTCAGGAGACACCCTGAGCCAGAGGTACTTGTGTACAAAGGGCAAAATCAAATCATGCTTTAGAAGAGCTTAGAGTGGAAAGCAGTCTTTCTAGTTACAAGGCTCTACAGGTAGATGTTTTTAGCAGTCCTTCCTTCCTAGAACTGCAGCTCTCTTGGCCTGCTATGTCCTTTCCAACATGACCTCCTGTCCACGTCCTGGCTGGCCTTCCAAGACTCAAATGGCCACTGAGCCACTTTCTCCCTGACTTCTCCCCTCCCCGAGGCTCTCCAACTAGAAATAACTTTTCTCTGCCTCAGCCTCCCCCTGCAATTCACCTGGTCCATGTCATGACATTCCTCCTTCCCTCCCTTGTTGCAGACTTACTGATATAGCTACTTTCCCATACAGACAACCCTAAATTTCTTGAGGGCTAGACTCCTGTCTCAGTCATGTTTATAACCATACCTCTCTCTTGTGAGCACTAAATTCAGCTTTACACACATATAGTAGGTTCTCTATAATATCTGTGGAACCAGTAAATAATAATTAGCCTTAAATGAGGGGTTTAGGCTCTACTGGCAGTCACAGCACTTACCATAGACAGTATTAGCCATTATGAGCATTATTATCACCCCTCAATATTTCATGAATGAACGTTCCCTTCTCTAACAAGGATCGAATTTTCTGGATGCCCCATGATCTTCCTCTCCAATCTCAGAATCTCCAAGTTTAGAGGAAATAAAAAATAACTCCAGACCGAAAGTTAAGGGCCTCTAGCTTAATTCTGCTGTTTTCATATATCAAATGCTCCTTCTGGGATGTTTCCACCTAGAGCAACAAGGGGATACTGGTGTTAATGCCAACCTTGAACCTTTACCGAAGACTCAGGGAGCAGAAATCTCCAGGCAAGAGCATCGACAAAATTCACGTCAATTAATATTTTACTCCTAGGGCTTCCCTGGTGGCGAAGTGGTTGAGAATCCGCCTGCCAATGCAGGGCTTGAACACGGGTTCGAGCCCTGGTCCGGGAAGATATCACATGCCCTGGAGCCACTAAGCCCGTGCGCCACAACTACTGAGCCTGCTCTCTAGAGCCCGCAAGCCACAACTACTGAGCCCGCATGCCACAACTACTGAAGCCAGCACGTGCTAGGTTCCGTGCTCCGCAACAAGAGAAGCCACCGCAATGAGAAGCCCGCGTACCGCAATGAAGAGTAGTCCCCGCTCACTGCAACTACAAAAAGCCCACGCACAGCAATGAAGACCCAATGTAGCCAAAAATAAATAAATAAATAAATTATCCTCCTCATTTCTGAGGGTTTGCTGGCCACCCTATCATACCCAGCGAAGCTCTTCTTGCAACAGCATCTATGTCCAACTGTACTAATTGAGCACACAAATGAGGGAGATAAAGGAAGACTTGGCTAATTGTACTTCTTATTGGTTTCAGAGAAGGAAGCCTCATAATCAGTCATGATTACAAACTCCTCTTGTGGTCTCAACAGTCCAGACTTAAGCTGACGCTATTCTGAAGCATCTTGTCTGATGGCAGATAAACAAGTTCTTAACCCTGTTTTGCTCTCTGAAGACTCGGAGGGAATACGAGAAGATGTTGCAGACCTTCCTGCGCCCTTTGGTTAGAAGACCCTTCAACCCTGAGTCTTAAGCTAAAGATACTGTCATTTGTGGCATTTCCACCATCACGGGCTCTCTTTGTGGTTAAAAGATGCTGTATAAACAGCCTTTCAATGTGGACACGATTGGGGGTCAAAACAGTGATAGGGCTGGCCCTGTGAAGCCTCGGACTGCCCTACTCCTTGAAAGCCACATTTCAAGAGGCAGAGAGGAGGAAACAGAGGCGCTGAAGGAAAAGGGCACTGGGGTTTCATACTCTATGTAGAGACGAGCTCTGAGCTTCCCTTGGCTTTTCACACTGACGACAGTCACCTGCGGGTGAGCCCAGCTGATGGCAGGAATCTTAGCACTCTCCATGCTCCTGGGGACCAAGAGGGACCAGAGTTTTGTGACCTTATTCTAAATTCACAGGATTTGTTAGCATTAAGAATAAGGTAAACCCATATTGAACAGAACATTGATCTTGAGTCCCAGCTGAGCTTGGAAAATATAAATCTTAGTTCCAGAGAAGTCGGGTTGCTCATTTATGAAGAGGAGGAAGGATCTGGGAGCCTGGGGAGGAAGATGGGGCTTGCACAAGGACAGGCAGCCTGAGCCTGTGGCCCTCAGCTCTTCACAGACTTCTGCAGAGCAAGTGCTGACATAACAGCCTAAATGGGCTGCCTGGCGGGAGACGGGAAAGTTTATGCAGTGAGATGATACTTTGGGAAAACTTCGTAAATGTATAACCAGAGGAAAACTGAAACCATTAACACAGAAACTCCAATGACAACAAGAAAACTAGAAAATGACTGGAGAAGAACACTAGCCCCGCGAGTTCAGCTCCACTGTACATCCCCGGAGACACACGGGAACAGGAGAAGGAGTGGGACTGGACCAGTTCAGCCCCTGGCCAGCGGGCTCTCTGACTCTGGAAAACTGCCTGACTTCATGCCTCAGCTTCCTCATCTTCTAATGCTGCACTTGACACAGCACAGAGATTTGACTCAGGCCTGACTCACCTGTAATGCGGTATTTATGATGGAGAGGTACCCGGGATGTCCTGCCCAGACCCTCTGATTTTCCTCTGACATGCACATTGTAAAACGCTTCTGTCTTACTTCAGCAAGTTCGCCCATAAACACATTCAGCCCCCAAATTGCTTTAATTACAGAATGAGGAAATTGCTTCACTTGGTGAAAGGTTCTCCCTGGTTCTGCTCATGGCAGTCTGGTATGTGCGTCTGTGATGGGATTTTTTTCTTTTTTTCAACTAAAGCTGTCCAGCTTAATGAGAATTGGAAAAGGGCCGTAGAAGCGGCATTCATGGGGGCCCTCCGGGCCCCTCTGGTGAGCTGTAACTGCCTTCAGAAATCACATACTCTTCCAGACAGTAACCACTGACCTCAAAGAGAGTGCTTCAAAACTCAAAACAAAGTCTCGGCTAAGAGGGGACAGCCTGACAGAGAGAGACGAAGGTGAAGAGGCCTTCTTTGGGGTTATATGCATTTGGAAATGGAACCTCAGAAAACGTGCTCTGTGTTGAGTAAACACGAGACCCTGTCATGCTTACAGTTAGACACAATCTACCCTTCTCTAATTCTTTGCTCTGGAGATTCTAGAAAGATCTTTACAACCATCCAAATATCACCTTATTTGCAGCCGGGGGAAATTTTTCTAAGATTTCCAACACTAAGACTCTGGCATTTATCACCAGGGGCAAAACTGGAGGCTGCCTTTGCTGGGTTCATGTTTTCCTACCTGGTGGGTGGCTGCCCACGGACATTAAAAAGGGGTTGAGAAGATGATACACTGATGTCCAGTGTAGACCATAGATAGACTCCACAGGCTGACAAACCCAGGTTTGAATCCTGGCTCTATCATTGACTAGTTTTGCAATCCTGGCAAGTTACTTAAACTTCGGAGCCTCAGTTTTCCTCATCTGTAGGATGGGGGTAACAGCAGCCATCTCATGGTTGCTTGTGAAGATCAGATATGGTCATTATAAGGCACAGAGGCCGGTGAATAGTCTGAGGGCTCAATAAATATCTGTTGCTGCTACTGCTAGTACCACCATCACCACCGCCTCTGTTGTGTTATTCTTCACGAGGGGGCGGAGGGGGGCTGTCTTACTGCCTTAGATACCCCCAGAACGTCTATCTGTAGCAGGAGAGCGGCCTTGGAGAAACAGAGGAGATGAATAAATTCCACATGCAGCCTAAAGTAGGGACTACAAGGATTTCCTTCTATTTTCCCACTTGGAGAAACACGAGAGTGAATAAGGGGCAGAGAGCACAGGTCTTGGCCTCAGAAAGAGCTGGGTTTAAATCTCTCTCTGCCACTTACTTGACAAGTGACCCTGAGCAATTTCCTTGAGTCTCAGGCCTTGGCGGCAGGAGGATGGGAGAGAATAATGCGTGTCAAGTGCCCAGCACATTGACGAGCCTTCAGTAACGGCTCAACCCAGGAGATGAGGTTATCTTTATATTCTTGTTACAACCTACTTTCTGTATCTTGCACTAGAGAAAAGGATGCCCCCAAGAAATGCCCAGTGAGGGGTCTTAGACAACAGGCTGAACGGAAACAAGGTGGCCTGTGTACTAGGGTTGGGCTATGCCTACTTGCCATAAAAATGGGAATCCAAGGTATTCTTCAGACCACACCCTGGACAAGGATGTATGCCATGCCAAAGGTCCAAGAAAGCCATAAGTCTACAAAACTGGAAGTTGAGAAAAGAGGCACCTGTGACTGTCTCCTTTATATGCCTGGGGGCTACTTTTGGGAGAGACTTTGCTAATAGCTTGAGGAGACTAAAACCTAATGCAGGCTCCCCAAGCTAAGCCAGCTAAAAGTTTAATGAAATACAATTGCTTCCTGTGCCTTCCTTTCCCAAACGGCCTCATACATATTCATCACTGTAATTACAGTAGTGAAAAAACTCCACGACTAATTATTCCATGCTCCCCATCTTTCACATGCCTAGAATTTCTGCATAATTACTGTTGAAATTAATTGCAAGTTAGTTAATTTTATACTTTGTCCTTTCAAAACTTAATGGAAAATTAATTTAAAAGATACAAAAAAAACCACCCAAAACCGCATGACATAAACACCACCACCAGCAATTATGGCAAACCTGGTTACTAAGACTTATCATATGCATTAAAAATGTGAAGCAATTACTGCTAACCTGGATGCAGGGTTGTACATGTCAAGCTATAGTAAAAGGCCAGTCCCATAATTGCCCCTGGAGTCACATCTCTACAATATAGCAACAAAGACAAGACTCATGATGGGTGGAGAGGCCAGCCAATGGTCTGGCTATCTTCTGGCTGTGGGCTTATCATTTTACGTTCAATAACTGCATCTCCAGCCTCCAAGGAAGAATGGCATGTGGCTTTCATTATCACCCCATCCCACTTCTACCCTCAAATGTCTCTGCTGGTACCCATTTTCAGGATCCAACTGCAACATGACATCCAGGATACTTCCCTTTCATGCTAAGGAAAGAAAACGTCTCTTTCTCCCCATTCGTTCTGTCACAGTTCTGCTCGGCTATCCCCAGCTGCTTTGAGTCACTCCCATTAACCCTATTTCCGTGATCTGTTCTGTGTGGGACCAGGAAGGAATCACTGACTGGGTGCCTCTCTGTCCTGCACTTGGTTGTAGGCATATGCATGAGCTTCATTTAGTTTCAGCTCCTAACACAGTGTGTGACATATCACAGATAATCAATCAGTCAATCCATAGTTATTTCCTGACTGACTGAATGAAGACTAGTTGCCACAAGCCCACGAGTGAGCATTGCCAGCATCACCTGTACAGAGAAGTGAAGGCAAATTCCAAGAGACTAAGTACATCTCTCGAGTTCACACAACCAGTAAATGGCAGAGCTGGGACCTGGTACCATTCTCTGACACCATGTCACGTTGCCTCTCTGTCCTTCTCCTGATGCCCTACCATCCTGACAGTTCAGATTTTATCTTCTGCCAGCCATGGTCTCCTGGTAACCTGCTTTTCTTAACCCTGAGTCCTGAAACTCATTTGTTATGGATTGAATATTTCTGTCCCCCACAAATTCATATGTTGAAGCCTTAACCCCCAATTTGATGGTATTTGAAATGGGGCCTTTGTGAAATCATTAAGGTTAGATGAGGTCATGAGGGTGGCACTCTCATCATAGGATAAATGTTCTTATAAGAGGGAACACCAGAGAGCTTGCTCTCTCCCTCTCTGCCATGTGAAGCCACAGCAAGAAGGTGGCCGTCTACAAGTCAGGAAGAGAGCTCTCCCCGGGAACTGAACTGGACTGCACTTTGATCTTGGACTTCCCTGCCTCTAGAACTATGAGAGGTAAATTTCTGTTGTTTAAGTCACCCAGGCTATGGTGTTTTGTTATGGCAGGCAGAGCAGAGTAAGACAGTGTTCCATCGTTTTGTTCAATGACCCTGGTTACTCACATTACACATTTTGGACTGATACAAGGTGAAGCTGTGGGAGTATGAAGGAAAAGATAAGTGAAAACCAAGTCAAGAGGGAGAAGACATGTCTTTGTGACACAAAGGAAGCTGGATGGGCTACAGTTCCAAGGCTAAGGCTTAGCACGTGCTAAGGGGCTGTTGTCACCCCACCTGGAATGAGACAGAATGCGTATTACATACGCTAACAGGGGTCCTCATCTAGAGACCAGACATGTCTTCAATTGTACCACAGAGAAAAAGGATGAACCAACTTGTCACTGAGTAGATAGGGAGGAAAAAGAGGTAGAAAACCAATCCACAGAGCACAGGGCCATTGATTTTTTTTTTTTTTTGAGTCCATAAAATTATCTCCTTTATGGGTGACTTTCAGTGACCTGAACCTTCAGCAATTTCAGCACAAACAATTCATCCTCCAAGAGGCTCATAGGTTGAGCCTAAAGGAGCTTATGACTAAAGGAGCAAATTCCTTCCCAATGATTCTTTAGAGTTCAGGCTCTCAAAATATGAGAGGTGGTTTAAAAATAAGATGATGTGCATGTGTATAATTTTTTCCTCCACACATTAAACAGAGGCTCCCATTCCAGATAAGCCCATAAATGCTAGTTGCAAACCCAAATTAGGTGTTCAGATACAGCCACGAAGCTTCTGGATACCATTTGCACGTCAGGATAATATGCTATAGGCTGTCTGAAGGCTTTAAGTGGGTGCTGTAATGCAGCCTTGCAGATGGAGGGCAGCCCAGTTCACTAGGGTGTGACAAGAGCTGTCAGGTGGGTCATGGGAAGGCAGGGGAGGGGTTGGGTGGGGAGGTAAGCAGGTACACAACTGAGCCGGAAGGTCCAGAGTGGTTCTCAGCTCCTAGGAATTCTGTCCTGAAGGCTGACACAAAAAGGTGTCCGAGGTATGTTGCTTGGTGTAAGAAAGCACGTTAGTGAAAAGCATATATTTTATGAGAGCACGATGTCATTTCTGTGGATGAGGTAACGTAGGTGTATATTTCTATTCATTCATAAAAAAAAACGTGGAAGGCTATAGAGTAAAATGTTAATAGTGGTTATCCCTAGATGGATAAATTATGGGTGGTTTTAATTTTTTTTGGTATTTTCCTATATATTCTGAATTAATTATATTTTGTAATGAATTAATGCCTCCCCTTCCTTCGATCTCAGGTCAATCACCCCCTTGTCAGGGAAGCCTTTGATGACCTTCCTGATTGGGATAATTCTTATTTGTGTTCACCTAGAACTAGTTCTCTCTCTTTTTTTTTTTTTTTTTGCGGTACACGGGCCTCTCACTGTTGTGGCCTCTCCCGCTGCGGAGCACAGGCTCCGGACGCGCAGGCTCAGCGGCCATGGCTCACGGGCCCAGCCGCTCCGCGGCATGTGGGATCTTCCCGGACCGGGGCATGAACCCATGTCCCCTGCATCGGCAGGCGGACTCTCAACCACTGCGCCACCAGGGAAGCCCCAGTTCTCTCTCTTTTTATCATACCACCTACTACAGTTATAGTTTTACTACAGTCTTTTATGTACTGTCTGCCTCCCCCAGGAAACTGTGCTCCATAAAGACAGGGACCATGGTGGATTTTTGTTTTGTTTTGTTTTTTGGACAACTCTGTTCCCAGCATCTAATAATAGTAATGATGATGATAATGTCTATAATAGCAGCAGCAGCAAATTTGGCATTGGCGGCTAACACACAACACTTATTAAATCCCAGGTGCTAGTCTAAGGACTTCAGCGTGAGGTAAACATGGCTGACATCCCCACTTTATGGATGGGGAAACCACGACACAGGAAGGCTGTGTGCCCGGCACAACCTCACACAGCCACTAAGTGTTGAAGCAGGATTTGCACCCAGGCCACTGGGCTCCTGGGTCCATGCTCGGAGAAACTGCATTGCACTGCCCTTTTCTCCAGCACTTTATCTAGCACCCAGGGGTGCCTGATAAAGGTTTGTTAAGTGAAAGATCAATTGCATATTCCTTTTTAGAATTCCAAAAACATTATCTCCTTTTTTGGATGAAGGGAAATAAAAAAACCACTCCACTGGGAGTGAACCAGTAGAGTGAAAGAGGTAGTTATGAAAATCCAGAGTTTTCAGGAAAGAAATTTTCTTTTTCAGACAGCAGTGCTTGACTCTGGAAAAAAAATGCTCCACACAGGGTTCATTCGTTAAAACAAGTACCAGTGTTTTAACTTCCCTGAACCCAGGAGGGAGTAGGGACTGACAGCGCTCAATGTCATTTTCCCTACACATTCTACAGCCGGACTCTGGACTCAACTTCCCATAACTTGATAAAGTCAAGGATTCTGGTTCCTCATATGTAGCTAATCAAAGAGAAAGCCTTCATCTGAAACCTTCCCAGGCTCACGGTAAGAGAACTCAGCCTTCGAGAACAGGCAGTGTACTACCGCTAAGGTTAAGACATGACAAATGCCTTGTCTGTTGGTGACGGATTTGGGTAAAACCATGTAGGCATGGGAAATGATCGATTCCTCCCTAAAAAGGCAGGCAGAAGCAGTTATGTTTGCGTGGTCTTAGCAGAACATGACCGTCTGTGGAGCTAGAGGGCCCTACATGCATTGTTAGCTAGAGATATTTAACGGGTTAGGACCACGTGTCCTGGTAGACAGACCTGATTTAAATTTTTCATATGATATGAATTCCCCAGGGTAAAACCCAACATGCTGGCATCATTCCAGGTTAAAGCAGGAGATAAAACTGGAATAATCCAGGCTGCTCTCTTCATTTCGAACCAAGAAAGGAGGCATCTCCTTATAGCTTATTGTTTCAGGATCAGTGTATGTCATGTCAGTGCCACCCTGAATACTGAGATGGGGCCTCACTTTATTAAGCATTTGATATGGTTCAACTGCCACCCCATTTCACAGCCTGCAGGAATCACCACACCCTGACAGCATGCCCTGGAAATGGAATGCAAGAGTACACTCACCGGCTGCCCGTGAACTTTCCCACCCTCCTGTTCTGACCATTTCAAAATCAAGTGGGAAAAAAAAATTTTTTTTTTCCAACTCCCTCGTGTCTTAGAGTAAGATAAGAACACAGTTTTCTACCATTTCTACCGTTCTTTGGCTCATGCCAAAGATATTAAATAACTCCGTGAAGCCAGATGTATCCGATTCCTGCCAGAGCTGAGAAATAGATCCAGCTACCAGGCAGCTGTGAAATAGAGCAGCAATGTGTCAGGATTTAATTAGGCCAGCTTTCTGGATGGGGTACACTTTTTTGGGGGGGGAGCGTGGACATTTTGGCAAAAAGTTGGGATGGGCTGACTATGGAATAGGTACCTCCTTTTTTTTAAAAAAAATTATTTATTTATTTTTGGCTGCATTGGGTCTTCATTGCTGCACGTGGGCTTTCTCTAGTTGCAGCAAGCGGGGGCTACCCTTGGTTGCGGTGCGCGGGCTTCTCATTGCGGTGGCTTCTCCTGTTGAGGAGCACGGGCTCTAGGCACGCAGGCTTCAGCAGTTGTGACACGCGGGCTCGGTAGTTGTGGCCCGCGGGCTCTAGAGTGTAGGCTCAATAGTTGTGGCGCACGGGCTTAGTTGCTCCGTGGCATGTGGGATCTTCCCAGACCAGGGCTCGAACCCGTTCTCCTTCCTGCCAAACCCACCGTATCACTGCTGGTCAAGTGTCCTGGGTGACCTGAGGGTAGGACTTAGGCTGTATTTTTCCATGAAGAAGTGTTCCCAGGCACATGTCTGATGTAACATGCGGATGCTTTGCAGCCCTTCAGCCTGGCTTTCAGAAGTATTAGCCGTTTTCTCCCTGTTTTAAAATGTTCAATTTATATTCAGCTCTTCTTTCCGATGTCTGAAACTTAACAGTGAAAAGCTACTTGAATTGGTTCAAAAGGGATTAGACCGTGGGACTTCAGAGGCCAACAACAGCAGATCAGCTGGAACCACATAAATGGCCAATCACAGGGGATTAGTTGGATCCAGCACAATACTATAGACAGTGGTGAGGTGTGACTGTGATGATGCCATTCGGGGGGGTTTCAGGTGCACGTGAAACAGGCTTTCATGCACTCATGTGCCAAACGAACAACCATTTTAAATATGGTTCTTATAGGAAATTGCAGCGTCTTCCCTGTTGGTTCAATATCTTACCATTCCTACCACCATGTGTCCTAAGTACTGTTGTTGCTAACAGTGGCGATGATAATGACGATGGTGATGACGACAGCAGTCGTGGCTAACATTCACTGAGGGCTTTCTATACTATATGCCACCATCTTTATGAAATGTTTACGGATTCTCCGTCTCTTTTGTTCTTTATCATAATCCTATAACGTAAGTATGGTTATCATTCCCACTTTACAGATGGTAAGTCTGAGGCACAGAGAGGTTTAGAAACTTGCCCAAGGTTGCTAGTAAGTGATGAAAACCCAGGGCGTGGTCTGACTCTAGAGCTCATTCCCCACCATTGTAGTCTACTGCCTTCTCTGCCCAATTGTCAAATCTGAGTAGGCAGGGACCGTGTCTGTCTTGGTTATTGCTATATCGTTGTAAATAAAATAGTGCTTGGCACACAGCAGGTCTCAGTAAGTACAGTATTTGTCAAGTAAATGAATAAATGAGTCAAGAATGACAGAACTTCAGAGAACTGGGGTCCTTGAATATTGGTCATAATTTCAGACAGGAGAAAGCTTCCTTCTTGTGTGTCCTCAGGGCTGACAGGAACGGTGAGTCTTGAGATAGCTGAATTTGTTCTGGGTTTCTGGAAAAGCTTGTGTATCGCAGTGAGGGAAACATGAGACCACAGAGAACAGGACTGTACCCAATCACCAGGACTCCCAGTGCCTGGCAGAGAACCACACACCCCAGCAGTGACTTTCCAACAGGAATCTCCATGTATGAAGTCTGGGGTGGGCTCCTGGAGGGCATGGTGGCCTTTAAGCAGCTGACCAATGTCCCTGAATTTCTCTCCTTCCAGACACTCAGTGGGATTAGACTTCCCTGTCCCCTTAGAAGTTAGACTTGGCCTTGCAACTTGCTTTGGTCAGTGGTATGTGAGCAACTTAGCTCCCTGGGTATCTAAACTGAGAAGAGTCTGCCCTACTGATCCACAGTGAACATGCAGGGGGAGCAAGAAAGAAACCTCCATTGTTTTAAACTGCTGAGACTTGAGCTTGTATGTTACCATGGCATGAGATAGCATATACTGACTGATACAGAAGGGTAAGTTACATGACAAAATATCCAGGCCCTGGACCTAAGAAGCTGATGCTGTAGGGAAGCAACAAAACACACACAAAGGAAACAACGGAGGGAAGAGAACTGATATGGAAGCAACTAAATGCCAGATGCGATACTAAGGGGTTTATGCAGTTATTTCATAATGATCTCATGCATTACTTTATCTCTCAATGTCCTCATTTGTAAACTGGGAATAATGACACTGTTCCCAGTTTACAAATTCCCATTTTACAAGTGAGACCCTAAGATATAAAATTATATTCCCGAGGTCTCTCAGCTAGTAAGCGGCAAAGCTAAGATTTGAATCCAAATCTGTCAAGACTCCAACACCTCATGCTCTTTTTCACCAATGGACTCAGCGGTTTTCCTGGCCAGGGAAATTTACCCGAAATTGCAAGAGACAGTGCTGGCTTCAGCCAGAAGTGCTGTCGGACAAGGTATAACGAAGTGATTAGAGAAGACTTTCTGATGGAAGTGAGTTTCAAGTCAACTCTTCAAATAAGTGATGCTCTTATGAGAGAAGCCGGGGAGGGCACGTGACAGCGTGCAGCCCACAGAAGCAGAAGACACGAGAGTGGATGAGGAGGACGGTGTGGCCACTTGGACAGAAAAGATGCAAAGTGGGAGAACGGTGAAGGAGGCAGCTGTGTGAAGCTTTTAATAACAGGCTGGGTGTTTCGATTTGATAACCACAGGGGGCTCTTCGGCAGGGGTGGGAAGGGATAAAAGCAGTGTTTCTGAAAAATGGTTCTGGCAACTGTCTGGAGGATGAGCTACAGCAGAGAGAGGGAGAGAGACTCAGAGTAGTCAGATAAGCGATTCTGTGGCCAGGCAAGAGGAATGTACTCAAGGAAGTCTTGAATGAGGACAGAGGCTGTGGAAATGGACAGGAAGGGAAGTAATAATTACCTTCATGAACTGAACTCTCACTAGTTGCCGTGTTTTGGGCTAAGCAATCTGTACACATCGGCTCACAGAATGTTCACAGCAATCTCAGGAGATGTGGTATTATCCCATTTTGCAAATGGGAAAGTGAGGCTCTGAGAGATTCAGTGACTTTCCTGATATGACAAAGGCACTCTAATATTGAGTTAATAGCTACTATGTGATAGGTGCTGTTCTAAGGACACATTTTACGTATTATTTCATTCTACACCAGAGGTACTACAGTTATCCCTATTTTACATAAGAGGAAACAGAGGCTCTGGGAAGTGAAGTAACTTATTCTGAGTCACGCCCAACTGATAAGAAGCAAGGTTTGCACCCACTTTGGGCTGGCTCCAAAACTCATGCTCTGACCCGCTACACTCATGAGAACGTGTTGTTTGGTCTCTGTGGCCCAGGCCGGCTGGGCTACGTGCCTGGTAGCACGGTGCAGAATCCCATCTCAGAAAAGGAGCCTCTGCTATTCACCCCGAGCGGGGCTGGGAAGATGAATCAAGTAACATTCTGCATTTGGAGCTTGTAAAGCAAGGTGCCACAGTCAATGTACCTAATCCAGGATGTTTAGGAGGGTGGGAGAAAAGGGATAAATCCTCATCCTGCTTCCCAGATATGTGCCATGTGGTTTTGTTGTGAAAACCAGGGCAGAATTACAACTTACTCCACAAAGGGACCTTGTGATGCTCTGTGTGTGCTCCAAACCCACTGAGAGGGCACCTCGACGGCCCCTTCTGGTTTGTGGTAGACCAAAATGCTCAGAATTGGATTTTTCAATAAACCACTCATCCTGCAGTTATCCTGCAGAGAAAAAAGTCAGGCCACGGGTTCCTGAAAGGTCACCACTGCATCTGCGCTTGCATCATTAAGGTGGACCCCAGATTGGGGGACAAGTCGGGGTACAGAGGTGTTCTTCATGCCTAGGCCATCTGCAGCAAGGCTGGAGATACTTGGAAGAGCTTTTCCTCTGCCAGTTCACTTTGAAAGTGCAAGCGCTGCTCCAGACCAATTGTTCCTTCCAGCGCACTCTTTAAATTCCATTTTCATTTTTTGTCAAAGGAACATGTGTACACAATTTAAAGAGTCAGATAGCTGTATAAGGCTTGATAAAAGAAACAGTATTCTCTGACTCTCCTCTCCCAGAAGCAATCATTTTCTGCTAGTTTGGTTGGGTCTTTTCGCAGTTTACTTCCATATCTCTAAATAACACACGTTTAGTGCTTCTTTGGGTTTTTTTTTAGGTTTGTTTTTTTTTTTAATTCTTGGCTGCATTGGGTCTTCGTTGCTGCACGTGGGCTTTCTCTAGTTGCGGTGAGCGGGGGCTACTCTTTGTTGCGGTGCGTGGGCTTCTCATTGCGATGGCTTCTCCTGTTGCAGAGCATGGGCTCTAGGTGTGCGGGCTTCAGTAGTTGTGGCACGTGGGCTCAGTAGTTGTGGCTCGCGGGCTCTAGAGCGCAGGCTCAGTAGTTGTGGCGCACGGGCTTAGTTGCTCCGCGGCATGTGGGATCTTCCCGGACCAGGGCTCGAACCCGTGTCCCCTGCATTGGCAGGTGGATTCTTAGCCACTGCGCCACCAGGGAAGCCCCTAGTACTACTTCTTGATTTTTCAGCTTTAGGAACTGGCTATTGACTTCTGACTCTGGAAGATGAGAATATAGCTCTAGGATACCTCCGTCTCCGCTGCCACCACATGCAGACCCACTTTCAAGCCCCCTCGGTAGACAGTAACTTTAGATAATCGGTGTTTTTGCTCTCTTGACCATGAAAATGTTATCAGTTGACGCATCAACACAGTATATTATTCGTTAAAAACACTTTTCTTCCTGGAAAAACTTTTGGTTTTCCTTAGAGCCCCTACTTTGGTTTAAGGGTCTATATATTTCTCACTAATCTAAACACAAAGTCTTCCCAGCTTTGTTAATCTCCTCTCGATACATTCAAATCCATTTACTATTCTATCAGTTTCTGGAGGGTCCCTTTCACTCTCACTTCTGCTAGTTTCCCATAACCTGTGTCTTCTTCTTCCTTGGTTTACTCCCTTCATTTTGGAAACATATTCATTGGTAGTTTCCTGAAAGAGCTGTTTGGAAATCACTTTTTTTCTCACTTCTGAAAATGCCTTTATGGTCCAGAATTTGAAATTATTCACTTCCGAACTGCTGACTCACGTCCAATGTTAATATGATGTCCAATGCCATTTCGACTCTGGAACGGTTGTATAAAACCTGTTTTTATTTACGTATTTAGTTTTTTAATGCCCTCTCTGGAAGTTGGTAGGATCTTCTTTTTGCGCCAGTGTTCTGAAATTTCACGTCGATGGGCTTGGTGAAGTTTACTTTCATTCATGGATCTGAGCATTAGGTGGACCTTTTCCTATCTGAGAACTGTCCTGGGGTTCAGGGGGAACTTCCTTCACTTCTCTTTTCTCTTTAGAATTCCTATTATTTGGGTATTAATCTAACCATGTCCTCGAATTTCCCATCTTTTCGATCTTATTTTGCATTTCTCTGTGTTTTTGTACTTTCTGGGATACATCCTTAAATTTACGTCCCAGCTTTGTCATATTCAATTTGCGAGTTCTTTCCTGTTTGCTTCTTTAAAAGGGGTGGGGGGTGTTTTCATTTCAAAAATGCAGTATTTTCAGTTATCTTTTCTTTTAAAGTTTTCTTCTCGTTGTATAGGCTGTTTCTTCTAAGGAGATTTTCACTTCTCTCTCTCTCTCTCTCTCTCTCTCCCCCCATTCGCCTGTGTGCGTGTATGTGTGTCAGTGTTCTTCATATTCAAGGCCTGGTATTCCTGAGACCCTCTGCTTTATCCTCACCAGAGAATAAACTCTATCCTTCTCTCTGGGTGTGTGAGGGGCAGTCGTGCGGCTAAGCCAGGTAGGGAGCAGATCTGGAAGCCTGACAGGTTCCTAACGAAACGCCAACCAATCTTCCTCTTTCGAGCCCCACCGTCGCCTCTGCTTCCAGAGTTATCTCATGTTGCCAATCCCCAGGCCTGCTGGAAGCAAATCTGGTTGCTTTTTGGTTCTCCTGAGTACCAGCTGAGGATTCCATTTTCTGAGCTCACTAAGTCAGTTACTGCCCACCCATTTGTTCCCTGGCTTCCCTATCTTTGTTGCCGATTTTTCTTCTCTCCTTTATCCTTGAGGGTTTACCCTTTAAAATGTCATTTGAGCAGATGTGCAGGAGGAAGCAGAGGTAAATGTGTGTGTCCAAGTTGCCATTTTAAACTAGAAGTCTTGAAGATAGGTAGTCATACTGTTTACTCCCCTGAACAAAAACTATCTAGGCCACCTGGATTTACAGGTAAGTGATGCTAATGGGATCCTGGTTGTCTGTGCTGGGTGTCTCTTCCTGGGGTGCATTTTCAGCGAAGAAAGAACACTGGGCTGGGGGTTGGAATAAAGGGATTCATCACAGCTCAGGTTCCTACTCATTGTTATCCTTGGTCTCATCTGCAGTCTCAAGATAATAACCACCAACCAGACACACTTTCAGAGTTCTAAATGGGATCAAATGGGATAATGACGCGTGAAAGCACTTCAAAAAGCATAAAGTACTACAGAAACACAGGCTTTGCTATTCCTTAAAACCTCACTTTCATCTCCTGAAATTCAACCTAACATTCTCTTGGCCTGTCTTCAGGGGAGAGAGGTTTGTCTCCAATAATCTTATAAATCACCCTTTTGCTGTTCCAAAGAATATCTTTTAGTCACACAGACGTACGACATGGCATAGTGTTTCTCACTCTACAAACACTGTCCAACCAGTTGCCAAAGACACCTGGGCTCCACATCCCCCCAGACAAACATCCAAGGTTGTGTTACCTAAAAGAGAGAGTGAAACGGGACTCTTCCTGGGGGTCCGCTCCACAGTGGGCCTGTCTTCAGCTGAGCTATGTATACATCCATCTTGACTAAGGTCAGAAATACAGGAAAAAGAGTAGATAGATATATTACAGCCATTTGAAAAGAGTGAGGTGGCAGCTTTGTATGCGGTGCCACGAACAGATACCCACTATTAATAAAAACAAGATGCAGACCCATGAGAACGATTCCATCCCTGTAATAAAAGAACAAAACCGTATATATACGCATATATATGTATGTATGTAGCCACATATCTATTTAATTATAGCTACATACCATATATACATAGAAAAGATCTGGTTGCATTCTCACCAAACCACTCGTGGTGGTCACTTCTGGGGAATGGGATTGGGGATGGGGATGGACTTCCACTTTTTACTTCGTACACTCTCAACGGTTTAGTGCTTATCATAACATGCATATATTATCTCTAATCATAAAAAGAAAAGATTAAACATAGGAGAGTAAAAAAGAAAACGGAAGAACGGTAAAGGTAGCAAGAAGTGAGGGAAAGACCAGAAGAGGCTAAGAAAGAGGCCAGGGTTGGCAGGAGTTGGGGCAGGTCGCCTGCTTCTGCTAGAGACACACAACAGGTGTCCCTCCTCCCAGCTGGTAACCACAGAAGGATCCCCTTCAGGCCATGACAAACACCTGCCCATCTGTGCAAGCTCCACTACCAACTTAAGGGGAAGGAAAACTCATTTTTTTAAAACCGTGTCATTACCAGTGAAATGCACATACCTTGAGTGTGCAGTTCAGTGACTTTAAAAAATGCATATACCCAGGTAACCCACAAGGGGAATTTATTTTTAACACAATCTCCTAGCTCTATGCAGATGCGTGGACCTGCAGGGGATGGGCTCACTCACCCCTGGTCAAATGCAGGAGTGGATCACTGTCCCAACCCTAAGAGCTTGTGATGGGTCAGGGGTTGTTGCTGGGTGTGGGATTCATACCCCACCCACCTCACTAATGCCCAGCCAGCACCTTCCTGGTGGTGCTACGGAGTCTTCTCTCTGAGTTCCCCAGACACTTTCTCATTCTGTAGACTCCTAATATGGGTGTCTCCTGGCTCAGGAACTCACAAGTCTCTTGGCAATGAACAGGATAACCCTAGACCACACATGCAATCAGTCTGGCAAGGATGTACTGAGCTGAAAAGATCCTTGGAGGTAGACCAGCTCTCTCAAATAAGCCAGCTACCACTGGCAATTTCCCCTTTCCAAATGGAAGCTCTTAGCTCCTGTGACTCATTGGAACAGGGGGCTATTTTACAGGCGTTGACAGTACCTGCATATAATCGCTCTGGGCTAGCATAATAATCACAATAGCTCACATTTACTGAGTGCTTGCTATAGTCAAGCATTATATTCTAAGCAATTTACATGATTTATCTTTACAACAACACCATGAGATAGGTCTGATCATTATCGCCACTTTGTAGATGACAAACTCAGGCAGAGATATGAGTGACTTGCCCAAGGTCACGGAATCAGTGAGTGATAGTGTCAAGACTGGAACCCTGCAGGGCTATGCTTCCTCTCATTGGGAAGGACGGCAGAACCAGGGTTGAAAGTGTCACTCCCTGACTTCTCGGTTAGAGCTTTCTCTGCCAGACTCTGTGGCCTCTGTCTAATCCATAAAACAGTCAAGTCCATTGTTCTTCTAAAAAGGTAAATATACAGTCACCTCCAGGTATTGCTAGGGCCACACAGGGGTCTCTTAGCTCTGTCTAGACACAAAACCAACAGAGCATAATGCAGAACAGTGTTTTATAGCCGGAGGTTTTCTTTGTATCTTGTTGTTTCTTCTTGGAGGAGGTGGCTGATAAATCAGTCTTCACGGGTGCAGTGGAATGTGTGTTTTCGACTTGCAGGAGCAGAGCGAAGGGCAAGCAGTAATGTGGCAAAGAGAGGCATCATTCAGAATTCGTGGCAACTGCACCTCAAGAGGCCAATTCATCCGTTTTCAGGGATAATGAAAACGAGAGTGGCAGAGCCCGGGTACTGACTGTCCACCCAATTTTCAATGATGGAAACTGGAGTACTCACTCCAGTTCACATCTATCAGTCTCTGCGGTGAACACAAGCCCTCTTGTGCCACTGCATGAGTCACCCTGCGTGTTCCCTCTAGGGGCACACGGTGATCGGACAGGGACGATTAGCCCAAGTTCATCTCAGCAGCTGTGCTCCCTACTCCCTGAATTCCTAGAGACTAAAGATTCTCAACCTGATGGCATCCCATTGACCTCCTTCTAAAAGCATGGTTTGATTGTTTTATTGCATTAAAGGAACCGTTGTGTTTGAGCCTTGGGCCATCTCATTTGAGATATCTGGAGATACCCTAGGGAGAATAAAAGTGAAAGTTTTGGGCAAAGGCAAGTGAAGCAAGAAGTAGAGCTTTTTATTCTATCACTGCTAGTGTGAACTAAAGTGGACAGAAGCATGGTTCTTAAACTCTAGCCTAGAGACTGCCAGTTCTGGGAATATGGTGGGCTATCTCCTCCAACCAACTTTCCCACTGGAAAAAATAACTTACAAGGCTGGAATAAAATATTTTTTAAAAAAAATCTTAGTATCATTGAAGACATGATAAAGAGTAAAAGGTAAGCATCTGGAAAACTAAAATAACTTTTTTTCCCAAGAGCAATGGTGATCTGGAACAACTTGGGCTGTTGCCAACAACTGAAGTCAGGATTTGGGGCTCCTCTTAGGGTAAGAATGAACCAGAGGTAAACCTCCTCCCCTTTGCTGAGGGGACTTCAGGGAAGGTTATCTTTGCAACAGGTGCGACAAGGGAGATGCGGAGGAATTTGTCGCCGTGGGTGGCCCTCTCATGGATTGTGTACCTTGAGTTTGCATTACGTAGATGGTCTAGGGAACTTCATAAACGTGGTTTGGAATGTTATTGAACTGTATTCCTCCCAGGCACCTAGCAGAAGCCAAGCTAAATCTCTCTGAAGAAAGGCATCTCATACCCCTTAATGAATCCCCACAAATAATTTTTCAGATACAGTGAACAGTATGCAGCCCCAAATACCAAGTACTTGAAGAACCAAGGCACCATGAATAGACCAGTAGAAACAATGGACGTCAGAAACAGACACAAAGACTTCAGATATTAAAATGATCAGGCCAGATCATAAAGGCGCTTACTATGTTTAAAGAAATAAAAGCTTGAATATATCCATCTGCAGGGAATAGTAAGCTATTAAAAAATGACCAAATACATTTGAACAAAGAACCAATAGAACATCTAGAAGTAAAGCACACTGTAACTAAAATGTAAAACTCAATGGACCACTTTAACAGTACACAGGTGAAAAGATAATAAACGAACTGACAAATGGCTCAGGAGGAACCATTCAGAACACAGCAGAGACATACAAAAAGATGGAAAATACGGACAAGAGGCTAACAGACGTAGAGTGAGGTGGTCTAAAGGAAATTCAAACTATGGTGCAATAGCATCACCTTTGGAGCTTGTTGAAACATAGAAGCTGGGGCCCTCTCCCATTATTTTTATTCTTCAATACTAGGCTGGGTCCCAGGAATACACAGTACTAGGTGTGGAGGCCACCCATACTTTAAGAAGTATTGGAACGGTTACTTCTGGATGGCAGACTTCCGAAGTTATTTTTTTTCCTTTTTTCCAAACTAGATTAAGTTTTTCATCTCTCACTGACTGTACCCTTCCCACTCAGAACAGTTGGGCAAAATATGTAATGTTCCTCTGTGGATTATGGTAAATGTGCTTTATTTTAATTCAATTGGGGTTTAGACAAGAAAATCAAAACATGTTTTGAAATCCAGTAATTCTGTATTTCCAAAGCAAGTGACATTTAAAATTTTTTACAAATTTAGTGTGTGAATTTATCATCTTTGCTTTCATTGGGGTTTAGTAAAAGTACATGTTGCTTGTCTTTTACTCACTCCAGCCTGTGAAAAGCATCTCTCAGAAGTTAGCTAACCACCACTGTGTGTCTGGCTCACTTAACTTCTCTGCGTTTCACCTTCCCCACCTGTAACATGGGCATCCCACCATCTATATCCCCAGCAACATGCACGAAACGATCAGCACAGGGCCTGGCACACTGGAAGCCATGATTAATAAATGATACATCCATTTCTTGAACTGTAGCCCTAACCTTTCAGACTCCTCCTTGTTTTCTCTCCAAATTTCTTGTGCTTCTTCAAAGACAGCCCCTTCTTGGCACCACTGTCTTAGCCTGGCTCTTTTGCCTAATTGCTTAATATCAGGCTCAACAAACATATGTCTAACAAATATTAAATGTCTAACACATATTAAAAGCTGGCATTATGAAACTGAGACACATGGACCCTGGGAATTCCCGGCATGCCTTCCCAAAGATGCAGAAAATGCCAGATGAAAGCCTCATGGCTTGTCATCATGTTCTTGCCTTCAGAATGGTGTCCTGCACAGTCAGGGGTCTGCAAGAGCCTCGACAGGGCACTGAAGGGGACTGGCAACTTTCCACTGGCAGCAAGGCTCGCAGGAGTGCAAATGCACTGATAAACAGCAGACCTTGGCAAGACTGGAAGCCACTCTTTGTTTTCTTAACAGAGGGCAGGCTGTGGTGGACGTGAATAGGGGAGCAAAAATAATGTTGAGATGAACCTGGGCCACCAAATTCTGAGGTCACTCAAGGCCATTACCCTGCTTCCTACATTTCCCCACTTACTTCCTTTTGCCTCTTTCAACATTTTCTTCCATCTTCCAGCTCTGAAACCCACAAACTTGCACACCTCTTCGTGATCAGCGTTATACAGTTTCAAACCTCATTTATTCTCTCTGGAAAGGACTGGATCACAAGCAACAACTTCATACGTGGGACATAATTCCAGCCCAGGGACCATTACCAAGCCAGAGGCATGGGGAGCTACTTCCTGTTTAAAGCTGGTCAATTTCTCTTCCTTAGTTCTCCTCCTCATGGTGACGATTCGTTCCCAGCTATTTCCATGGGTCCTGTCTAGATAACCCGCTCCTTTCTGTGACCTGCAGGCTCAGATCAAAGTCTCAGGGCCAAAGGCAGGGAAGGCAAAATAAGATGTTAACTAACAGCTAAGGTCAGTCAGTCTGACTTTTTATTTCTAATGTTTTGGGTCAACTGTGAACTAAGAATGTGTGTGTGTTTGTATGAGACAGAGAGAGGGAGGGAGGGAGGGAGGGAGGGAGGGAAGGAGGGGGAGAGGAACGCAGGCAGGCAAAACTGACTCCCATCCCCCCCACCCCTTCTCAGGAGAGAAGGAAAGCTGTAATTGGAAAAATAGAGCAGTCTGTTGAAACAGGCCACATTTAATTAGCCCATTTTAATTCAATTTAGGTACAGTCAACACAAAACAGCTCACATCCAACCCCATTGCAGGAGATGCTAGAGAAGTTTCAGAAGGGTCCTTCACAAAAGCCTGGACCACTTGCTCCCAGGACGGTGATTAAGAGCTGAGGCTTTTGAGTCTGAAGACCTATCATGAACTCCTGCCCTCACCAGCCTCCTGGTCTTAGGAAAGTTACTCTACCTGATTCCATTTCCTCATCCGTAATATTCAGGCAATAAATAAATAAGAGGGTTATTGTGAGGTGATGCTTTTCAAGCACTTCATTAGCCTAGGGCCTGCTCTGAAGGACATGTAGAAAAATGTTACCTGCAAAACAACAGCAAAAATTCAACAATAATTATCCCAGGGGAGCAGCGGTATTGAGGAAAACTTATTTTTCCACTTGAGTCCTATATTCTTAAAAAGTTAATGTTGGGTCACAGGTGGTGTTGTTTCCAGTCTGTCCCAGAGATCAGCTACCTGAACTAAGGCCGCGCTTAACCTCAAGAGGTGGCATGTCTCCAGCTGAGTTCCTGATCGTTCCTCTTGCAATGCGACCCCCATTTCTTTTTTTTTTTTTTTTTTTGCGGTATGCGGGCCTCTCACTGTTGTGGCCTCTCCCGTTGCGGAGCACAGGCTCCGGACGCACAGGCTCAGCGGCCATGGCTCACGGGCCCAGCCGCTCTGCGGCATGTGGCATCTTCCCGGACCGGGGCACGAACCCGTGTTCCCTGCATCGCCAGACGGACTCTCAACCACTGCGCCACCAGGGAAGCCCTACGACCCCCATTTCTGTTCTCGGTGCCTCTATCCTTCCATATCCTCAGGCCAGCGCCTTGGCATCATCCTTGACTTTTTTCTCACATTCCACATCAAATCCATAAACAATTCCAATGGACTCCACTTTCAGGACATAGCCCCTTCCCATCCAACTGCTTCTCATCACCTCCACTGTTACCACCTGGTACCAGCTGCCATCATGTCGTCTGGATTACTGCAGTAGCTTCCGCCCTGCTGCTTCTCCATGTGCACCACTGCCCCCTACAGTCTACTTTCAACACAGCAGCCAAGGAGATAACGCTGAAAACAAGAGCCAGATCACATCACTCCCCTACTCAAAACCCTCCACTGGCTCCATCTCACCTGGAGTAGAAGTCAAAGTCCTTTCTATGCCTCACAAGTCTTCACCATCTGGTTCCTGCCTCCTCTCCCTCCGCCGCCCCTCACAGGGCTCCCTGCATGGCCTCCTACTTATTTATCATGTTTCTAGTCTGTTTAGAATATAAACCCCTTGAGGACAGGGATTTCTGCTCAATTTGTTCACTGCTGTATGTTCAGGGTCTGGCAGGGCAGATACTCTGTACATGTTGAAGAAATGACACCAACAGAAAGATATTCTAGGAAAAGGAGCACTGAAGTTGTGTCCTTGGCAACTCAGGTCCACTGGGCCACAAGCAGCAGAAAGGGGTGAAAATATAGACAAATCCCGGGAGAGAACAGCTGCTGGCTTACGATGGAAGGGACCTCCAAATAATGCCTCAGATGAGGACACTGAGAGTGAACCGAGGCTGGTAAGAACGACCTGCCTCTGGGATGCAGGATCGGATGTGACACTCTGTGAAGGAAACCGACAGTCTCAGTGTCTTCTCTGATCTAAGCATTGGGCCGACCATTTTACACCTGTTGTTTTATTTAAACCGCACCCCCCCTCCCAGTAGCCTAAAGAAGCAAGTATTATGATAATAGCCCATTTTACAGTTAGGGAGGTTGACCAGGTCTGCACAGCTAGGAAACTGCAGAACTGGATTCAAACTCACTTCCATATCATCCACTGCACCAACAGCTCCCAAGAGGTCTTTTAGCAGCAACAAACTTCCGAGATACCTATTAAAATGACAAGCTCTACCCTTTGATTCAGAATCTGCAGGGATGCAGCCCAAGCATCTGTGCTGAGTGAATGCCCTGGGATTCCCTTCTCAGCCAGGGCACGCTGCCTGCCTGCCTCAGCATCATTCAAGTCACAGAAAGAATTAAGCTACAACAGACAGAACTTGCCCTGCTGAGTGTTCAGTGCAGTTCACATTTAAGGACGGCTTATGATAGCTAAGGCAGATGTTCGTACTTCAGGTGACATGGCACTCTTTTACTTCTCTTGATCTCAAGAGGCTTATAATCAAATAGGTGGAAAAATAAAAGGAAACAAAAGTCAGGAATATAAGTGCTCCAACGTACATGTTGGAAAAGCAGTATGAATTAAATGCTATGGATGTTCAAAGGCAGGACGATGGTCTCCGGCTTAGAAGTGAGAAGCGTGCACGATTCATCAGGTAGGTGGGACGTGAGGTGGGTCTTGAAGGATGGAAGCAATTTTAGCAAGTGGAGATGGAGACAGAATATTCCGTGTGAAGAAAAGAACCACTGGCCAGTGGAAGATGGGGAATGGCAAGGTCCGTCTGGGGAATGATAAACAATCCAGTTTTGCTGGGGCACAGGGTTAAGTGTGAAGAAGTCCATTAGAATTGAAGCTCTGAATGCCGGCGTGAGGAGATTACTCTTGATCTAAAAGGCAAAGCGGTGGTGAGGGTGGAGGGTGGTCTTTGGAAGGCGTTTGAATGGGAGAGTTAATACTGGAGGTAAGACTGCGGATAACAGATCTGACACTGACTGCAGGATGGATGGACCTGATGGAGAGTGAGGAGGTGGGAAGACCAGTTGGCATGTGAACCACGGAAGGCAAAGAAAGGCGACCATTTATAGAAGGAGAGGGTCCTCAACAGTGCAGAGGGAGGGGCAGAGCAAAGTGAGATCCTGAGGTGGAAAAGCAGTTGAAGGAACTCACACTGGGTGGCCTTCATCTTCTCCGTAAAGTGGGAAGCACGAGCTTCGGCAAGATGGCGCTGGAGGTTGAGAATGAGGATGGTTTAACACTGTGGTAGTAGATGGACCTCCAACCCATAGGAGATCAATAAGAAGGATCTGCTTCAGCCCAATACTAGTACTAGTACTAGTAAGGGTCTAGCCGATGCTGGGTAACAATAGCTTTCACTAACCCAAGCCAGTACTTAGAAGACCCTTCCTGAGTAGTCAAAACGCAGAGCAAGTCATACCATGGGAACAGAATTACTCACGATGTGCCAGTCTTTACAGCTACCCTACCACCTAAATATCCACACTCTTTCAAAAGCATCATTTTCAAGCTCAAAGAATGATGGGGCTTGTGTTCTGTCTGAAGTCTGCCTTGAGGCAGTCCAAAGGGACATCTTAATTTGCTGAATTAAATAGTCGAGAAATCACAGTGTCTAGGAGTTTGGTTCCTCCTTGCTATCTACCACTGTTATGAGGAATGCAACTTTTTCAGGGTAATTTTGTTTCCTCACCACTGATTTTGGTTGATACCTCCTGGCTAAAGTCAAATTCACTGGTTTCAGATTTCAGCTCTAACACACACACACACACACACACACACACACACACACGCACATGCGCGCGCGCGCACACACACACACACACAAACTGTTGCTAAAAAGTGAAATAAGTGATATTTACAGCTTTGTATTCCTTGTGGAGGCTACCCTGTTGATCACAACTGACATTTACTTAAACGTTCCCTAGCAGAAAAATACCTCCCGATTCTATCTCCTTCTAAAATGCCAACAAATGTGCCTGAGGCAGGGGGGGAAAAAGCACCCAGAATAATATCATCTCTCCGTTCCCTCCAACCACGTTGCTTTGTTAATATTATAATTTAATGATTTCTTTGGTTCTTGACAGCTCACATTGTTAGTCTAACCCTCACCCAGGATCGATTCCCCTCCTGTTAAAAATAAGCATCGGTGAGGCACCAAAAATTGCCTACTTAAGCTTACTGCTATGCTGGGAGTTTATATCATGTACATTAAATCTGGACAGCATTTAGGCTAAAGCAATCTTAACTTTATGATCTTGTTAGTTTTTAAAACGAATGTTAATGAAATATGCATTACTTATGGCAAATGGCAATTCCAGTGGGGGGGACATTCTAATTAGTATAATTTGTTCAAAGAAAAGCAAACTTAACTCCTCTTCGTCTGTCACGCAGCTGGCCTGCAACCTGAGGCAGAGGGAGAAGACAGTAGAAGAAAAGGCAGATGAGCATTTCCAGGCCAGCTTGCGAGTCGGGGAAAGAAGAGTCCTGACCAATTCATTCCCAGCCACAGTAGCTCTGAACCTCTCTTCATGATGAAACACTTTAGTTCGTGCCCTTTCCAGCCTCTGGGTCCATCTTTCAAGGTAGCAGATTACCAGAAAAGTCAAGCATTTGTGATGCTGTTCTTAGGCTTGTCGTTGGCCTGTTCCTTAGGATGCTGTACTCGTTTCCCAGGGCTGCCAGAACAAATGACCACAAGTGGGGTGGCTTAAAGAGCAGACATTAAAGCTCTAGGAAAGAATCCTTCCTTGACTCTTCTTAGCTTCTGGTGATTGCTGGCGATCTTTGGCATGCCTTGGGCTGTAGGTGTGTCACTCCAGTCTCTGCCTCTGTCTTCACATGGTCCTGTACGTCTGTGTCCAAACTGCCTTCTTCTTATAGGGACACCGGTCATATTGGATTTGGGGCCCACCATAATCTAATATGACCTCACTGTGATGGTCAGTTTTATGGAGGTTGGCTAGGCTACGCACATAGCTTTGAGCCAAACTCTAATCTAGATGTTGCTGTGAAGGTATCTCTTTAGATGTAATTAACATTTAAATCAGAAGACGTTGAGTAAAGCAGATTACCCTTCATAATGTGGGTGGGCCTCACTTAATCAGTTGAAGGCCTTAAGAGAAGAGACTGACGTTCAACAAGGAAGAAGGAATTCTGCTTCCAGATGGCTTCAGACTCAATACTGCAATATCAGCTCTTCCCTGGGTCTCCAGCCTGTGGGCCTGCCCTGCAGATGTGGTCTTGCCAGTGCTCACAAACAAGTGAACTTATTCCTTAAAGTCAATTAATCAATCTCTTTCTTTCTCTCTCAAAATATAGATAGATAGGTAAATATTGGTTCTGTGTCTCTGGAGAACCCTGACTAATACACTCGTCTTAACTTGACTGCATCTGCAAAGTCTCTATTTCCAGAGAAGGTCACATCTATGAGTCCTGGGTGGACATGAATTTCAGGGAAACACGTCAACCCAGTAAAGATATGTAGACTAGGGCCTCACTATTCAAAGCATAGAGCTTGGGTCAGTGGCAATGGTATCTCCTAGGAGCTTGGTAGAAATGCAGTCTCTCCTACCCAATCCCCATTCACTGGACCTAGTGATTCAGAATCTCGACTTCCACAGTTCTCCAGAGGATTCGTATGCACATTACAGTTTGAGAAGCTCTGGGCTAGAAGATTGTGTTTCCAGCCATTACGGTATTTATCATAAAAGGTTTGGAGTCTAGACATTGTAAAAGTCAGACAACCTTAAAGTAAAGGGTCAGGGGAGAGGAACTAAGAAAGAGAGTAGAGGTAGCAGGGAATCTTGAAATAGGTCATGTCTCATTAAGAGGCACCTTACCAATAGCTGAGACTAGATAAAATATTTGTCAAACAAGTAGACAAAAGAATAAATGAATAAAGTGGGCTCTTTAAGATAAAGAGGTTTTCTAATAAACCAGCTTCTATTTACAAGGAAAGCCCTTAGGCAAAAGGGACAAAAATTTCATTACCACCATCCGGAGCCCAGATCACCTTTCCCCTTTCTTGTGTCATCGAGAGGCCTGCTAAGGCGATATGATGGCTTGGGTACGTTGTCTCATTCTAATACTGAAGTCTTGCTCTAGGCTCCCACCGTAACTCACGTTGACATGGAGAAATGTTTCATCTTCAGATCCATATGTATGAATTTTTAATGAACCGTGTCAAAGAAATCAAGTACTTCCCTCTCCAACCCCGACTCGGAGGAACCAGATTTTGCCCTTCTGACAAACAACTATAAATCATGTTCAGCAGGAAAGGGGAGCAGGAAGTAGGGGCCGCTGCACACGGATTAGCCAGTTAATTTCCCTCTGCCAGACCTTCCCCTGAGCTGTCACAGGATGGAGAGAGGAGGGAAGGGGGAGGGAGGGAGGGTGGGAGGAAGGAAGAAGGGGAAGGAGGAATGAAGAAAGGACTGGAAATAGTAGACACTCAATAGTTACTGACTGTAAACGGTAGGCACTCAATGGTATAAGTCAGAAAAATTAAAATTCACGTAAGGTTGTTTATTGCCTGAAAACTGGGTGGCCATCCCCATCAACAGAAACTCTGGAGTATGAATTCCCTGCTCCTGTGGTTTGCTCATACATTTCTTCATGTCAGATGACTTAAAAGGGCGGAAGGAGAAAAGATGAAAGTTTTGAAAAAGCAGAAGGAAAATAAATTATTTCCTTTTTCAAGTGCACTTTTCCTAGAATTTCCATGAACTACAGAAAACACAGCAGAGTCTTCTCAAATAAAGCCTCAATCAACACTTAAAAGGAAGCTGCTACATTAAAGCCAAATAGATTGCATTTCTTGCCTAGCAATGCAGGAATGATTTTTTTTTTTTTGCGGTACGCGGGCCTCTCACTGTTGTGACGTCTCCCGTTGCGGAGCACAGGCTCCGGACGCGCAGGCTCAGCGGCCATGGCTCACGGACCCAGCCGCTCCGCGGCATGTGGGATCTTCCCGGACCGGGGCACGAACCCGCGTCCCCTGAATCGGCAGGAGGACTCTCAACCACTGCGCCACCAGGGAAGCCCCAGGAATGATTTTTTAAAAATTATAATATCCTATGTT
Organism: Orcinus orca; assembly: GCF_937001465.1. Classification (NCBI taxonomy): domain Eukaryota; kingdom Metazoa; phylum Chordata; class Mammalia; order Artiodactyla; family Delphinidae; genus Orcinus; species Orcinus orca. Next base: position 22,591,930 of record NC_064566.1, read on the forward strand.
GGCAAGGATGTGGTAAAAAAGTTCCGTCCAATTGCTTGTGGGTGTGTAAAAAGAGACAATCCATTTGGAAAACAATTTAGTAATTTACGGGCAATGAGCCCTAAAAGTGTTCATACTTGGTATAAATCCTACGGAAATCTATCCTGAGGAAGTAATCCAAACTATGAAGCAAAGCTTTATAGCCCATTACTATAGCCCATTACAGCTTTGTCTATAATAATTCAATGGTAAAACCTAAATGTTCACCACTAGGCATGTGGCTGAGTAAAATAAGGTGTATCCATGGGATAGAACATAATGCAATCATTAAGAATGTTTATTAAGAGTTTATAACGACATGGAAAAATACTTATCAATACCAGTGGGGAAGAAGTCGGATGCAAGACTGAATAATACCATCGTCGGAAGACCAAAAAGTCTCCATTTTATAGGCACAGAAAAAAAATATGGAAGGAAATACACCAATTGCTAATAATCATTATTTATGGATGGAGAAAATATGGGTGAATTTTTCCCTCCTCTCTATTTTCCAAATGTTCTTTAACAAGTGTGTGTACCTTTACAATGAAAACATGATTTTATCGTGTTTTTGAAAAGCAAGTCAGTTATCTAAGTAAGATTTTAAAAGATGCCCCCTTCAACCAACAATAATAATTCAGTCATACCTAATTCAAGGTGAGACATATTTGTAAATACCAAATTTTTGAATCTGACATCCAGATCTGGGGCAGAGAAAAATGTGACCTGCTGCCTGCTTGCAAAGCAGCTATATCTGTCTAAAATACTGCACTTAAGAAGTTAAACTAAGAGTCAGGGCTGCCAGCTTTCAACTACTAGACTCCAGATGAGGCAAACAGCTGTCCTAGACACTCCATTTGCCGAAGTTCATTCACTGGAAGGAGATCCACCGTGTAGCACTGGAGAACAGATGCACGGATGGACAGGAGTAAATGAGATTGGACATTTCTCCTTGCCAGAGAGCATCTCCAATCACAGCACCCTCCCTTCCTGGCAGATCTGTGCACTTGAAAGCTATCATCTCCAGTTTTCTGACTCTGCTTGAAGTTTTTGGAAGCAAGCCATCTGTTTCTGGAATGAGAAGCAATCTAAGGCCATATGCAGGGTGCAGGGGTGCAGGAACAATTTCATTTGAGCGATGAGCTTATGGATATATTTTCTAAGTACCTGAATCTTGTTCAATTTTAAATAAAGCAACACTTGGGTGACCTAAATAGCAGCAGCAGCAGCAGCAGCGCGGCAGAGCAGGACACAGAACCGGGCCTCTTGGGATGGGCCAGCCCAGTGGACCCCGAGCTTCACCTAAAGCATCTTTACAATTTTAATTGTCTGGGAAGCTTGTATGAGAAGTGTGTGGACCGTGCATGGCCGAGGTCCCCGAGACTCGGTTGAAACCTAGAGATCACGGAGGACAGTGGGAGGAATGGCACTGACTTCCTCTCTTCTCCCTAGAAGCTCTCGGGCTCTGTTCTCGTAACCCATTCAGGCAGGACAGGGATGAAAGTAGCGAAAAGTGAAGCCATTCAGCACTAATGACAAAGTGAAAAAGGGAGCAAAATCTGGGTACCCCATTCAGTGCTCTAAACCAGTAGACTCCAAACATTTTTATTAATATATTTTTAACATATCCCCCCAATATAGACATATAGTGATTTTTTATTATATATACGATCCTCCGTCAATCCATATATCAAATATAAAGCTTTTCTTTTTCTTTAAGGTAAAAAATATTGACTTGAACCCTAAAGCGTTCACCTTGCACACATCCCTCTTTGGAAAAGTGTTCTAAATACTGAAGTGGGTTGTCAGACGGTGTGGCAGCCATGGGGTCAGCCAGAGGGGCAGGAAGTAACGGTTTCCTGCCTTTACTCTCTTGTTGAGGGAAGGGATACTTAAAAGCCACGCCCCCCGCCCTGCATCTTGTCGGCAGGTCTCTTATACCAGCACTCTCCAAAATCCATTTTTCCACCCTGGTCACTGTATTATATCTAGTCACAAGTAAGGCCAAACTTCATTATGTGGAGCCCATAAGCGAATTCAAAACAGGCTGGGCTATAACACACTTCTGTGCAGTGTATTCAGGAGAAACGGTCTGCTGAATAACTAGAGTGGAGAAAGCAGGAGGGGAATGTTTAATTGCTGGAAGGGAATAGATTCTTTTCAGGCTCCATTTACATCCAGGCAATCCATCTACCAATTACAAGCAAGTTCTTATCCAGACATTAAAGCAGGCAACTGCCCATGTTGGAGACCAACCAAAACTGCTTATCTTCAACCTTCCGTAATTCCAGACCTTTTCCCGATCCACCCTGGCTTCCTGCCTAATGCATCTGCGTTGCTTTTTCTGCCCTCTGTTTTAGCTCCTAGATTACCCTGATATCAGACACCCATGCAGACACATGCGGGCAAGGCGGCAAGCAGATCTCTGTTTTAACTACCTGGGGAAGAAGATGCTGTTTGGCCTCTTGGGTCCATATTTGTCCCGTTGAATGTCACGACTAATAAGCCCCCTGGAAAGGATCCAGTTCTAGTGACAAACCTGCTTTATTCCTCACATTTGAAATATTCCACAGGGGGAAACTGTCATGAAAAGGGAATGGGGGAAGCGGCAACGTTAGCCAACACTTTAAAAAAAGGGAGACTCCATACCCAATTGTGGATTCCCATTGCAAATCAGGCATTCACTGGGCCCACCACCAGCCAAGCTCAGGACCCTGGCTAATTAAGTAGTCTCAGTGGGATGTTGTAGACTTAAGGGCCATCGCTTGGCTCCTGGCTGAAGGCCTTCTGGCTGAGGTTCGATTCATTCTGCACGCGATGTCTAGCTCATCAAAGCTAATTCAAGGAACAGAGCCACACCTGACCGGGCCTCCCCTCCTTCACCTGCATGCACAGCCCAGGGCGCCCGCACTCACGTGTCATTTCTCTGCATTCACATTCTGTCTGGGTTCTCCCTTCACACTCAACAAGTCTATCTCAGGCTGTAAATAAGGAGGCGAAGGACAGGGCGGCATGCCAAGGAAGGGCTCCTTCTCACACGTGGTGCACAGCAACAGAAACCATTTTCCTAGTGTGATCTGAAGAAACTCAAGGAAGATCGGATGTGCTGTCATTTCTCCCTTGAGAATCCCGCCAGTGGGAGGTGATTGATATTCCAATGCTTCAAAAACGCAGCTTTCTAAAAATGCAGATTAAACTTTCAAAAATAGCTTTGATGCGCCTCCAATACTCTTTCTTCTCCAGGCCCGCCGCCCCGCATGGCTTAAAAATACCATGACAGGAATTTATATTTGGTGCAAATTTGCTTAGCACACCAAGGCTAAATGCAGCTCTACACCAATCTTGTTTCCAAAACCACTTACTTGTAAACGTATGAAACTATCATGAAGATTTACAGTTTCCGCTTAGCTCTTTCATTGCTGCTTCTCAGAGATCTCTTGGGAGGGTGGTGGTTATTTTTGGATGTTTCTAAGTTTGTGGACTGCACGACGCTTGATGGATGTTAATTCATTCTCAGAGAGCCTCACTTTAGCTCGTTTACGTGGTTCGTCCATTTAAACATTCCATAAGCACCTAGGAAGCAGTAAGCATGTGGGGCATACAGAATTCATTAAGGCATGGGTTTCTCGGTCATCTTAAGAGTTATGAGATGTGTTGCCACAGGGGCCAAATTTACTGGCCAAGTCAAACCTCCCTGGTCTGGAGCCCAGGTTGTGTATGTCTACAAGTGCATCTGTGCTAGCCCTTTCACAAGAGGGCTAATTATTATTCCTGGATAGGAAATGGAGCTGGCCTCTGAGGACTGTTATAGCCTATCCATCCATCCCAAAAGGAATCCTTAGAAGGTGGCCTCCACAAGGGCAGGGATTTTCACCTGTTTTTTGGTTTGCTTGTTTTTCTATCTATAAATGCATCTACATATTGGTGGTCTCTCCGCCATATGTAGAAGTTCACAACCCACCTTGCTTGCAGGGGCTCAGAGGCCAAAGCTCGATTTCCATTTGCAGTAAAACCACCCTGAATTTCTATTCTGTCAACTAGAAAATGGGGTACTAGGATCTGCTTCCCAGGATCCCTGGGAGGAGCCAGTGGGGTAACGTATGAAGGCTACTTCACTCACAGGGCCTGACACCCAGAAAGATCCTGCCCTCTCTCCTAGTGGAAAGAGAAATCAGACATGGGCGCCCTCACTGGGTAGAAACGGAGAGACCAGCACCTTTCCAGGTCAAAGATTCAGCTTCCAAAGGGCTCTTACCGAGTCACTGTACAACTTTGAGCAGGTCATGAGTGCATTTTCGGTCCCTATTTCTTCTATGTGAAAATAATTTTTAAACTGAAAACCAATATAAAAGGTAAGCTATGACTATAAAGGGGATCAGACGACATTATTTTATTCCAATATCCTCACCTTAGACAAGGAAAGTTTCTGGGCTTGACCAATGGGATAAAAATATTATAAAATTCACCTCTGAGATCCTAGTTAAAAGTAAGGTAAAGTCCCAGAAATTTTTCTTTTTTCTGCAAGGCTAAATATAGGTTAAGAGGGAAAAAAGAACTGCTGGGATATGCGTTCATATATCTTATAATTAAATATTTCAAGGAGGACTTGGCTCAACTGGCATCACTTCATGGAAACACGCTCCCCAGCGGCCTTATCTCCTCTGGCTGGAAAATCACACTGGCTTTTGGTGAGTATGATTTTCCTCCAGGTTTCGGTGGGCAAAGGGCCTGGAGGCTGGCCTACACAAAGAACGCAGTGGTCTGAAGAACGAAGATGGGTGGCTTGCAATATTCCCCACAAAGCAGCAAGTTGGAATTTTATCATTTTTCGTTTCACCAGAATGTTCGTTCACCACACAGATTCAGGTTGACTCTTTGTGTCTCAGGCAAGAAAAGGGAGGGGGAGAAAGATGCTTTTATTTGTGTCAGACCGCTGCTTATCTGCCTCAGTCACAGCCACTAAAGCAATGGATTTATAAATTCTCCCGCAGTGGTCTTATCAACCATGAGCAACCTGCAGCAACGTGGGCCCGAGCATTTCATGGGCGTCCGAACAAAGACCCTACAGCCGGGTGGTGCTGATGAGATGCTGGAGAATCTGCCGCTGGGCACCTAATGAATGGAAGATTTGGGCTTGGGGTAGAAGGAGAGGAAGCCAGACGGCCCCCTAATTAGCCCTGGGCCCCTGGGGTGAGGGTGGGTTCTCCTGTGGGCACCTTGTCACCTTGATGCTGGTCCCCTGATCTCTCCTTTATCCCGGGGATGTTCGCCCTCTACCACCATCCCCATCTCCTGGTCTCACTGTTCTTCCTCATTTCTGTTCTTACCCAAGTGGAGGCTCAGCCTTTCCCTTAATTTACTCAATTCAAGATAGTCACAGTCAGAGGCTGTACTTTTTAATCACATACTCATTGATGTATTCATTCAACAAAGTCTTGAGTGAGCAGCCATCGTGTATCAGCAACTTCTGCAGCTGTTTGGGATACATTGATCGACAATGAAAAACTCCTGTGGAACTTAGGAGTTAGCAGAGGGAGGAAGACAGTAAATATAACAAATAAATTATAAAGTATATTGTTTGTTGAGAGGTAATAAGCATGGTGGTAAAAACCAAACCACAACCAAAACACTCCAGAACGTGGGAAGTGGAATGAAGAGGGAGCAGGGGCGGGATGGGGGATGCATCGCGGTTTTAAAGAGGGAAGCCAGGGGGCGACTTATTGAGAAGGTGACACCTGATAAAGAACTGAAGCTAGACCTTTGGATATCTAGAAGCTTGTCCTCAGTGGAAGGAAGAATAAGTGCAAAGATCCTGGGGTCAGGAACAGCAGGGGGCAGCAACATTCCCGGAAATGGTCTAGCTGAGGCGGCTCTCAGAACGCACGTGCCGAGGTCCTCCTCGTAGAATACCCTACTGCGGAAATTTTTTTTTTCTTTTTTTTTTGCCGTACGCGGGCCACTCACTGTTGTGGCCTCTCCCGTTGCGGAGCACAGGCTCCGGACGCGCAGGCTCAGCGGCCATGGCTCACGGGCCCAGCCCCTCCGCGGCATGTGGGATCTTCCCGGACCGGGGCACGAACCCGTGTCCCCTGCATCGGCAGGCGGACTCTCAACCACTGCGACACCAGGCAAGACCGCGGCAATTTTTTAAACAACAGATTTCCACCAAATATTAAGTAGACCTCACACAGTGGGTCAGGGCTGACATAAAACTAACAGAAGGAAATAGGATCTACTAAACCCATTAGTGTGCTACATACAGAATACATTCCTATCGTATACATGATTGTGATATAAAAGGTATTTCTTACTGTGGGTTGCTGTCCAAATAGCTTGAGAGCATAACTGAGGCACTTTTCTGTACAGCAGAAATTAACACAAAATAGTAAACCAACTATCCTTCAATCAAAATAACTTAAAAAAATAGTTTGAAAGCTACTGGCCCATAGGCTACCTTCTATTAAGCCCCAACCTGCCGCCTTGTGGCTGTGTCTTCTGTCCCCAGCACCTGGGAGCATCTCCCTTGAGAAATCCAGACCCCTTACAACGCAGGCTCAGAAAATGAAGAGCAGAAATATGAAGACATTTCCTCACCCACCAGATGTTACCTGTCTCGGGAATGAATGAAATAGAGGCTGTTTTCTCTAAAGACTGACACCCAGCTTCCTGGCCACAGGGTGGGTCCTTACCCAACGGCCCCGATGGGTCATGCTCCATTAGATTTTAAGACCCACAGAGACACGCACAACAAATTTTGGGGGGGGTCTCTCCTTCCTTATCATGACCCCCACTCGACAGAGTGGAGCCCAATTCATGGGCAGCCTGCTGGGAAACACGGCTGAACCAATGTTCATCTGTTCTCTTGGCTCAGCAGGGACTTTAAAAAATGATGACTTAATAAAAAGAAATTTTAAAAATCAACAAAAGCACTACACCGCTCACAGGCTGCAATGTGGGAAACTCTGCAGTCAACTCCCCGAATTTTTTCTTTTCTGACAAAACCAAGTCTGTCGGGCAGCCCCCAGAGATCTCGCTTTATCTGGGCAACTCATTTCTAGTTTTTGCAATAGACCCTCCATTAAGCAGGAAATTATGAATGTTCCCATTTAAAGGCATGAGGGGGCAGAAGTGGGGAGCAGGGTCCTATTGATGGCTTTGGGGGTGTAGGAGACTCTGTCAAAATCTGGAGACCCCATCAGCCCCTGATAGTATCACCAAGAGCATTCTGAACAAGGCCCTCTCTTTCCAGAAGGAGACCAACAGATTGCCCTTAATAGACTTTATAAATTGCTGCTTCTACTCCAGGCTGAAAATTATAGCCCTTGCGCTTTGTTTCCCATCCTCCCCGCTAGAGTTACTCAGAGTCCCTGAGGAGATTTGTACTAACAACAACATCATTAACAAAATCCCGAATACACTTTGTGTGGAAAAAAATATTTGCAGCTTTTCCACCAGATCCAAACAGGCTGTGACTGACACACATGCTGTCCTACATGGATTCACACTTTCCTTTTTTTTTTTAAACACGATAAAAAAATTACCAACGTGATTTTTGTTGCCTTCCGAAGACATTACAAATCAAACACTAAACAGCTCTGACACGTTATCGTGCTGAAGATGATGAATGCTGACCTTCCACCTTTGTCATCCTCCACTAGTCATGTGGGTGGCCCGAGCAGGGGGGGGCTGGCAGAATGAGTCACTGTTTCCAAGTAGTGCCACATCAGAGTGTGAGTGTTGAGACTGTGCTCCTCAATTAACCTCCCCTCAAGAGGAAGCTTCGTCTGGGTAAACAAACAAAACCCAATCTGTGTTTATTTAAAGATGCTGGGTCTTTTTAAAGATGGTAGGAAAGTTGCTGTTTACTTCAATGAGGTGCAATTGCCTTGGGAAGACCCGACTTCTGCTAACGATGACAAATGGGTGGTGTGGTTCCAAGTGGCCCTGGACCACCTGCTTCATGTTTTGCCAAGACACCTGGCCCTGCCCATGGTCCTGCTGGGCAGAGCTGGCTGTAGGAGCCAAGCCGGAGTCTGCAGTGACAGTGTAGATATACAAGCTGCTCCTAAGCTGGTGTCACCCCATTATTATAGAGATTATTATTATAGAGATAATTAACCACTTCCGATTCAATCTTGAAGCCCCAATTAAGACGCAACCTACTGGAGTTCTTCGTTATCCCTTCAAATGCTTCGCGTTCGATGAGGTTTTACAATCTCCACTCAGTCTGTTTTCCTGGATTAAAGCCAAGGCTTTCTGACCCTCGCAAGGCCCCACCCCAGACCAGCAGAGTCAGTCTCTGGGGATGGCCCTGGCATCAATATTGTGAAAAAAGCTCCCTGGGTGATTCTAATATGCAACCAGGAATGAAATGGCTAAAGAGATGGAGAGCCAGAAAAATGACTTATCTAGTAATGCATTTTCCCAGCTCAATGCTCTCTCCTCCATAGAATCTTGCAGGTGGCCTCCTGGCTACTGTGGCAGGTTTAGCACCTTGAAGCCAGGAAGAAGGCAGGCCCAGGACTGCTGAGGGCCCAGACTAGACTTTGATAGAGGATTTCACAACAGGCCTATCCCACTCCTCTATTGTCCACTGTAAACATTTTCCAATGTTCCTGAGCATCTACTATAAGCCAGATACCCCTGGAAATACAGGAGTGAACAAGAGGCCTCTTCCTTCCCCTAAAGTGATGGATATCAAAGGGATCAAAATATGCCGCTCCAAAATATGCCACTTTGGTGTAAGGATTATTCTGAGCTGAAGTCAGGTGAGAAACAGAAGACACAGGAGGAGCTCTCTCCCTGCCCTCTACCTACCTAAAAGCAGGGCATCCATTTCCCTCTGTAAAGGTGGCTTAAGCGCCCCTTGTGAAGGTGCCTGCTGGTCTAATACCAGGAGGAGAATACCTTATTATCAGGGACAGAGGTGGCACTGAGATGAGTCTGCATAAGCACACCTTACTGAATAACCCTGCCTACCATTAGTTTCCCCATATACTTAACTTCCCACAATTTACCACCCCTAGGGGTCCAAACCCGTTTCCCACTGTCTAGTCACTTCTCCACAATTCATCACCCTTTGTTAAAATGGTATGTAAACCCTCAGGTCTAACCACTTTTTTGGGTTTTCATTTCTTTTCCATGAATTCCCTGTGGACATAAAATTAAAAATATTAACGTCAGTAAAATTTTTTCTGTTAGTTTGTCTTTTGTCAGTTTAATTTGCAGGCCCCTACAAATAACCTAAGAGCATTGTCTTCCCCTACAGACAACTATGCTCTGAAATTGTGCTAAGTACTTTGCATTCTCTCATGCTCTCATTTAATCCTTATCACCAATCTGTGAGGTATTAGTAAGCCCATTTTACAGAGGAAGAAACTGAGGCTCAGAAACATTAAGCAATTGCCCAAGGTCACAAAGCTAGGAAGTGACACCAGTCTGACTCTTTCTAAACCTCAGAACCAGACTGGGGAGAAAACAGGCAGCAAAAACGAACCGGAGGGCAGAGGCAGAAGTCAACCTAGCTACTACTTAAGTGAGCTGTCTCAAAGCGAAGTTTTTACTTATAGTTCTTTAAACAAAAGAGGAAGAAAATAAAATAATTTAGAATCCTCAATGACGTTTTGAGGCATAGTTTCAAAGGCCCTGAATAAAGACTAAATGTCACCAGAAGGACACAGGGCAGAGTGGCTGAATCACACGCAGACAGTGGCAAGAGCACGCCGGAAAAAGAACCACTTGACAGCATGCTCTCTGGACTGCTAACAACATCTGAAAATCCTTCTAGATCAGCAGATTTCCTAGACAGCTGAGATCCACTCTGAGGAGCCCTTCAGCCACCAATTAATTCCTGATCAGTGAGAAGCCCAATGATGGCAAATAAGCCAGCCCGAACCTGGAAGAGCTGTTGGTCTGAGGTCAAGGCCATCTCCTTCCTAGCAGAGTTCAAACTAAGGGGAAGGTGAGAGGATGAAGAATGCTGAAATGGAGAAAAAGAGGTGTAGGTCCAAGGAAGGGGAAAAGAAGGGAGAGAAAGAAGCACACAAATGGACAGACTGAGCCTGACGGTGAGATGGGCACTTCAGAGAAAGACTGGGGCCAGGGGGCAGCTTGCTGAGAGTGAGCTGGTTAACTATCCCTAATGGAAAAATTTGCCCTGAGCCATTAGGATGGACATGGACATCCCTCTGTGTCTTAGCTCGAGCTGCTATAATAAAGTACCATAGACCAGATGGCTTATTAACAACAGAAATTTATTTATAATCTAGTTCTGGAGGCTGGAAGTCCAAAATCAGGGTGCCATGTGGTCAGGTTCTGGTGAGGGCCCTCTTCGGGGCTGGCCTGTAGACTGCCGATTTCTCCTTGTATCTTCACGTGGCAGAAAAGACAGCAAGCTAGCTCTCTGGCCTGTTCTTACAAGGGCTCTAATCCCATTCATGAGTGCTCCACCCTCATGACCTAATTACTTCCGAAAGGGCCCACCACCTGATAGCACCACACTGGGATTAGGTTTCAACCTATGAATTTGGGGGAGGGACACAAACAATCAATCCTTAACAGTCTGACACAGGCTTCAGGAAAACTAACAGAGACATGGAGCAGATTCCCTACTAAGTTACCTGGCTGAGTGCAGCCACAGTGTCCAGAATGGGTTTGCACGGGAGGGGAAAGGTGGTATGAAATGGGGAAAAGAATGGATTCTTTGGTCAATTAAGTTCGGGACACACTAGGTAGACACTGTTACACAGGTTTCTTCTTTGCAGTAAGATTTCTCCTTATGTCTTATGGGATTTCTAAGAGTGGGATGGTGTCTCCCAAATTCACGAGACCACAGGTAGAGCTGCTTGTAGACGTGTGATTCCAAGGGCAGTGCCTTAGGAAAGCTACTTGGGTTCACAAGGAATCGATGGGACCCAAGGGCCCCTTGACTGTGCCATGTGGGGTCTGGTCCCCTCGTGGACACTAGAGGTGTCACCATCTCCCCACTTGGCAACGCTGGTGGTGGTGGCAGAATGGGCACCTTCTTCGCAGTTAAGTCTGCCTGGTGCTTATATGTGACTTTCAGTGGGTGTGATATTCTCAGAGATCAAAATTGGGATTCTGTGTACTGACTGACACTCTGGAAGAATGTCAGAGATGTAAGGGAGCATTCTGGATAACTCATTGCTTACAGAAGAGGAACAGCCAAGGTCTCAGGGGCAACTCAGTGGCTGAGATGAAATGAGAACCCAGGGTCCCTGACCCTCAGGGTCTGAGCTCCCTCCACTCCTCTGGCGGCCCTCCCACCTGGTCTCCTGCTGAAAGTGCAACTCCAACCCGTGTTTAAAAATTCAGGAGGAGCTGTGTCCTTGGGCTGGGGGGAGGCAGTGAATTCCACCTTCCCGTGGCTGGCCTGCCTCTTTTTGGCCTCTGATGACACTTTCACATTATTTATCCTGTAAGAGAAACATTAACAAACAAGCAAGCGAGAGGAACTCCCTCTGGCACGGAGTGCAAGTGGTCGCCCACCACTGGAGCAAATAAATATGCAAATGGCTGTGGCTCTCCCCTCTCCTTTGTTCAAGAAGCAGAAAAAAAAAAACAGCATAAAGGGAGCATTTGGGAAATGGGTCACTGGGACTGTGACGTGGGGATGTTCTACTTAGCCATTCCAAGTGAGAGTCTTGCTAATTAGATCATGTACTTGATAACTGGGTCTATATTTACAACAACTTTACCGACTGATCCAGAAACAGATAAACCAAGGTCATCCAGAGAGAAGTCTCAGTGCCCCGGGTAGCAAGAAGGGGCCGGCTCTTAAGTCTGGATAGATGAGCCAGCCAGGCAGGAGGTCTGGGTAAAGTGGAGATACTCCCCTCCATCCCCCACCCCCAGCCCGGGGGTGTTCCATTAAAGGTTCTCTCAACAGCACCCAGATGTCAGCTAGCGGTCAGGCAGAAACTTCATGAAACTTACTCACTTCACTTGACAATAACCTCTGGTTCCTCCCGGACCGTGTACTTCCTGCAGCAAGGTAAGGTGGCATTTATCCAGTCGTGGAGCATGAATTCAACAACTATTTACTGTGGACCAGCTACCTGCGAGAGACCCCATTCTCGGAAGCAGGGGTGCATCATGGACAACACAGCTCTGCACTCGTGGAGCCACACTGGTCAGGCATCTCCCCTACGCCAGGCATCTCGCTGAATCCTCCAGGGTCAATATCCCCTTTGTCGGGGACCCTGAGGTTCAGAGCAGAGAAATGACTTGCACAAACACACGCTAAACGGCAGAGTCAGGACGGGAACCCAGGCAAACAGGACCCCAAAGTCCTTAAGCTGTGCAACCTGGCAGCCCTGCCATCTACATGTAATGAGGGCTCCATAAACAGTGGTGCTATTATTGTCAATGGTGTTGCTGTGCGGTGAACACCCTAAGAGAATTAACAATTGTCTGAGCCGTAAGGGAATTCAGAAGGCGTTCCCCGATGTGATTACGGCTCGCCAAAAGGAGGCATCTGAATGAGAATTTGAACTGGAAGTCTTTTGCCTGGCTGAGAGCAGGGAGGCATTCCAGGAAGAGAGAAACGTGTGAGTGAAAGGTGTTTAACCAAGAAGTGCATACAGGCAATGGTGAACAGAACCTTCGATGTGGAGTAAGAAGCTTGGCTTTATGCTGCTGGGACTTTAAGACAGCTGGGACTAGGTTTGGAGCAAAATGGATTGGAGGGAGGGAGGATGAGGGGCAGGAAGCCTCATTAGCAGGAAGCTATGCGAAGGCATGATGTAAAGAAGCCCAGAATTAGGGCACAGGCGTTCAGCTGCAACAATGGATGCCTCATTCATTCAGCAAATAATGTTCCTGGGCCAGGGATGGCTGGTATCCAAGACAGACACGGCCACTAGGAGGCGACACCGCTCTTTCCTAGAGGATGCAACACCACACACCCAGGTAAATGACACCCCCCTGTAGCCTGATGGTAACTTCAAGAAAGCTGTTGCTGGGGATGGAAAAGGACCCCCCTACTCTTTCCGCCTCACCCTACCCCATCGCCCACCACTTCCCTGGGCCTTAAGTACAGAAAAATGATGCTGTAAGAATGAAGCAGGGCTTTACCTTCTCACTCAGCAACGCGGAGGACACGTGGAAACAGGTGCAGAGCCTCAAGGAGGTTGTCCCTGCCCCTGGCAAGGACTGCACTTGCCTCCACACTCCCGCCCCAAGGAGGTTCGGGTTCGGTGCTGTGTGCCCTCCCCCACCCCCCATCACTGACTCCAGGCAATGGTTTGCTTCCCGATTCCTGAGATGAACGAGGCAGGACGGTGGGGTGCTGTGAGGCATGGACCCCTGACCACCAGCACAGAAGCAGACAGGAGGCTCCGTTTTTAACAAGAAGTGAACAGGAGCAGGGCTCAGGCTCAAACTCCCTTCCGTCCTCATCTCTCACCAGCTGGCAGACACTGCTGTGCAAGGTCAGCGTCTCAGCCAAAGACGGTGGTGTCTCTTGAATCATCTGTCTTTCTAGGGCCTCCCAAATTGGGATATTTTGTCCTTTCCTTTTGATGGACTACATGCTGCTACCTTCTTTCCATTTTCCCTCTTGCTTTCTGCCAACTGAATTTTATCCAAGATAGTCTCTGCATTTGCTTCCCTCTATTCCTTCACGGATTCGAGGTGGCAGATTTCAACTCCTTCCTTACCTTCTGAAGACAGGCCCTTGATATTTCATGTCTTCTCCCCACCCAGTCCTACGTGCCTGCTGGCCCCCTAGAATCCAGCAGAAAGGTCTCCTTCCCTGGGCCCCCAAATGGAGTTACACACACCCTTTATGTGCCTCCTTGGTACTCGACAGAACTCACCAGTTGGCCTTGAGTCTGTTGCTCTTCTTAGACCCTGAGCTTCTTGAAGGCCCAGATCTTACTTCCCTTTACAATCCCAGTGCACAACATGGGGGCCGGTTCAGAGGGGGTACCAACAATGTTAGCTACATGGATGGATGGATGGATGGATGAAGGGATAAATGAGGGTCCATTTCGCACTTCATTTGCCCTTTCTAGAGCTTCTGCCACCACAGTCTATCACAAAAGCTTCCAGGCAAAATGTTATTTCAATTCATTACCAACATTTTCTGCCTATCCGAGCCAGGGGAGCACATTCTTCACAGGGTTGGTGATCTGTGGAGGGAGAAGACAACTGAATTCTCCATGTCCCTCAGAACTTCTAAGATATGGTTTGGGAGTCATCCTGGGACGGAGCAGCCCTGGCTCAGGTCCCCAGCTGCTGCATGTGCCCAAAAGGGTCACCAAGACCGAGAGTCCGAGACAGCACAAACCCCAAGACGACCCTTTCTCCTTCCTGTTCTTGGCCATCCCTCAGACCCCCAACTAAATTCCAACCCCCGATTCCACATGCTGCCCCGCACAACTGCTCTCAGACTGATCCTTTCCCTTCTGAGCCCACTGGTAAACATAGCTGTCAGAGTAATTTCCCCAAAGCAGGCAGTGAGAGGAGAACAATAAAGGCAGCAATGTCCCAGTGAGGGAACAGAAAAGCTGGATCTGCCACTAAATGAACCGAGACGCCCGTCCCCACCCCCCAACCAGAGTCACCATAGGAATTCAGAAAGAACGTCTCCGGAGTGCATCAGGAGGGTGGGCCGAGCTTCCACAGACATTTCATTTCTGCTTCTGAGCCCCTGAAATGACTGGGAGATGTTAAAACACGAACAACACAGGGGTGAAAAACAAGGAAAGCATCACCCCTGGAACCCCACTGCATAGTTTTCTTTTTGCTTTTCTGTATTTTCTAAAATCCCTACATGTACCATTTATGGAATAAGAAAAAAGAAGCAGTAAAAACTCTCGACGGGAAAAAGGAAAAGAAATAAAAGAACAGGTACTACAGACTCAAACTGGTAGCTCGCTCTTGCAACACGGTAGGGCACATGGACAGCCAGGTACAGCTTTGCATTGACTAAGAGGTCAGAATCCCAGGAGCCTGGCATGAAGTAAACTGCCATGTTAAACAAATGATACCGTCACCATATGATGGGATATACTGAAACACTTACTGTTTTAGGAACTTTTAACAATTTGAGAAAAGGCACATGGTACTACGTGCAGTGGGTTGAATTGTGTTCCCCACAAAAGATGCGTCCAAGTCCTAAGCCTTGGTACCTGTGAATATCACCTTATTTGGAAACAGGGTCTTTGCAGACGTAATTGAGTTAAGGATCTTTAGATGACCCTAAATCCGAAGAGTAAAGAGAGGGAGATCTGAGACACAGAGACACACAGGGGAGAAGGCCAGATGAAGACGGAAGTAAAGATTAAAGGGATGCCCCAGGAGCCAAGAAATGCCAAGGCTTGCTGGAAGCCACCAGAAGCTAGAACAGAGGCATGGAACGGATTCTTCAGAGCCTCCAGTAGGAGCCAACACCTTGACTTTGGACATCTGTCCTCCAGAACTGTGAGAGAATAAATTTCTGTTGTTTGAAGCCACCAAGTCTGTGGTCATTTATGGCAGCCCTAGGAAACTAATGTACAGTGATACGCAGAAGCAGCTTATAGAACTATTTACAGGATGGTTTCGGTTATGTAAAACAGATGGACGATGAGTGTGTATTCTTCTGATAAAGAACGAAAAAGTTATTAAAAATGCACAGGGCTTCCCTGGTGGCGCAGTGGTTGAGAGTCCGCCTGCCGATGCAGGGGACACGGGCTCGTGCCCCGGTCCGGGAAGATCCCACATGACGCGGGGCGGCTGGGCCCCTGAGCCATGGCCGCTGAGCCTGCACGGCCGGAGTGTGCACGGCCGGAGCCTGTGCTCCGCAACGGGAGAGGCCACAACAGTGAGAGGCCCGCATACCGCAAAAAAAAAAAAAAAAAAAAAATGCACAAGCAACTTGCCATCTTACCAACGATATTAGCTAAGAGCCAAACCTTGCTCCCATGATACAGTTCTTACTCACCAGACATTTGATCTTCAAAATAACTTGGGGAGGTGAGAGCAGGGGAACATTATTCCAGAAGGTGCAGCCGGTGGCTGAGTTTGAATAACTTGGGTCTCTGGGTGCTTCTCAGCAGCTCCAGTCGCGTCTGGCTATTTATTTAGCGCTAGGGGCGAAATTGCGTCCCTCCCAGCCCCAAATTTATGTTCAAGTCCCAACCCCCAGCACTTCTAATACAGCCATACTTGAGGCAAGTTCTTTTAAAGAGGCGATTAAATTAACAGGAGGTCTTTAGGGGTGGGCCTAATCCAGTTCAACAGGTGTTCTCATAAGGGGAAATCCGGACACACAGAAAAAGAGACATCAGACACGTGCAGGCATGCCCAGAGGAAAGACCATGTCAGGACACAGGGAGAAGCCACCATCTGCAAGCCAAGGAGAGAGGTCTCAGAAGAACCCTGACCTTGATCTTGGGCTGCTAGGCCCCAGAACTGAATGTGTAGGTTTCTGTTGTGAAGCCATGCAGTCTGGGTAATGTGTTACAGCAGCCCAAGCAAAGATGCTTAGGAAGGTTGGAAGGCAGAATCTTTATGCCGGTTTCTCCTCTTCCTGCGGTATCCTCCCTGGGCTGAAACAGGAAGCAGGGAAATATATAATTCCCAGCTACAGGTCTCTCCTGCCCAGTGAGGTTATTTCTGGGCTAGCAACAAAAGCCAAGACTTCGGGCAAATCCATCTGCTGCAGAAGGTCCGCCAAGCCCGCTGGGCGGGTGGCGTGGTCAAAGCCACATTCGCTAGACGTGCCAGCCTCTCTGGCTGCTCACCTAGGGCCGCAGGCCACCAGTGTGAGTGGGGGAGGGGCGGGGGCAGGGGATGAAGGCTTGGGTTTCCCTTCGGGCCAGGGGTGCTTTGTGACTTTTAGACAGGGGAAGCAAGGCTGTAGGAAGCAGGGTGTGGTGGCCGCGTCACTGGCTCTGGAAGGGAACTGGCTTCAGAGCCCGCTTCCAGTCCCTCCTGTGTGTCCCCACGCAACCTGCTTCCCCAGGCTGAGACTCAGTTTCCTCACTGTAAAGTGAAGCCAACGCCACCCAGCCCCACTGCGGGGGATGAATCTGCAATGTCAAGCACTTAGCATTGTGCCCACCACACAGGAGGTGCTTAATAAATGTCTCTTACGCGTATTAACGAAAAGGGTGCCCAAACTTGGCTCCCTTTTCAAAGGTACCTAAATCCCATGGGGGTAGTTCGGTCTTTTTCCTCCTATGGTTACATGCTCCCGGGAGCGCCTGGGCTTTGGTGTGACTGCACAGTGTGGTAAAAGATTTTGAATATTCATTCCCAGCCTTTAAAAATCAAGAGCTTTCCCATAAAATTTCCAACCTCTGAGCCCTTCTGATAACCTGGAAGATGCAGCTATACAAAGCGCCCTCCTCTGTGGCAGTGCCTGGCTGGTGCTGGGCAGGGGTGCCCCCTTCATGGAGCGTGTGCCCTCTGGTGTGCATGGGGGTGACCTGAGCAGCTACCCCACTGCCACCTGCTGGGCTCTTGTGGATATCTGTACGCAGAGCTCAGGGAGGAGAGCGAAGGGGGCGGGGACCAGGCAGTGGGTTCAGCGGGAACCGTGGGTCAAGGAACTGAATCCTCATCAGCTTTGACTAATGGCTGTGTAACCAACGTTCAGTTCATGACGCGCCACATTTAAAGCGGGCAGGTGGACAGGTTGTACTATTAAGAATTCCATCTCAAAATTTCACCAGTAGCTACTACACCCAAGGTGATTCCAATCACAGCCAGACAACAGACTTGCAGAGCAGGCACAGACAGATGGATTTTCTCTGTCAACCTCTTCTGCAGCTCACTTAGCAAATCCAGCGGGGATGTCTGAATGAGGTCTAGACTGTAGTCTACCCTTCACCAGAGGAAAACTGTCAGAGAGAGGCCACAGACAGGGAGTGGACCTCAGGGTGTCCCTGCACTCAGAGCGGCCCTGATGGAAGGCCAAGGCGGGGTTTTGGGCACCGTCTGCCCTCAAACCCCCCACATGCTGCGTGATGGCGTCCCCCAGGATGAAGAAGGGGTTAGGGGTTAGAAGCAAGCAATTGAGATGCCTTTTTATCAGAAAATGGAGCAAATTAGCCCCTGCACATCCTATCTCAGATTCAGGAAAAGGTCCCAATTGTATGGCGTAAAAAAAAAATCACTGATGCTGCAGTTTCACAGAGCAGACCAATATTGCAGCTGAAATGAGAATTTATTGCCTTCAGAAATGCAGATGAGGCTACACTCTGATTCAGCCTGCCCCCCACCAGCAATTCTGCTGACTTCCCATGGCCCAGCTGACTCCAGCTGGCTACCTTTTCAGGTGAGGGCAGGAGTTCTCTGCAGAGCATGTCTGTCTCCTCCGTCGGGGGACACCCAGCTCGGTCCACGTGTTGTCATAGAAACCACTATATGAGCATCTTGCCCTTCATCTATATTGGTTAGCCAACATCCCTTCCTCCCGCTTACCTGTCTCCCTTTATTGACTGACTCCCTACCCCCGACCCCACCAAACTCCACTCTCCCTTGAATTCTGGGCGTGGTGTGCACCGCGGCCCAGCAAGCATGCAACGGAGTCTCCTGGATCTGCTCCAGAGGATATGACTGTTGGGGAGATCAAACCCCAGACCCCAAGACAGCTGTCTCCGTTTTCCTGAAGGGAAGCATCCGCTCCCACATCCTCCCCAGCCTTCCAAGATGCACATAAAAATCCAATCCCTGTTTTCTTTTTACTTTTATCCCTGCTGTGTGCTCTGAGGAGTTTTTACAAAACAAACGAACATGAACTTCAAGGTACGAAGAGTGTAAATCACTGCAAATCCCCCCAGGCCTCCAAAAGCTACAAACGCTACTTAGCCAACGACCAAAGAAAAGCCCAATAGGTGATTATTCTTATTAAATAAACACTGCCTACTCTTCCCTTGCATCCTGGTTGACAGAGCATTTTCACATCTATTAATGCGAACAGATCCTCATGACAGCCCCACGCATGAGGCAGGGCTAGTAACATACAAATCTTCATTAAGGGTGGAGACTTTTAAAAAATTTATAGAAAAAGACTGAAAAAAAATTACACACACATAAATTGGTACGGCCACTACAAAGGACAGTATAGAGGTTCCTTAAAATCTAAAAACAGAACTACCATATGACGCAGCAATCCCACTCCTAGGCATATACCTGGAGAAAACCATAATTCAAAAAGATACATGCACCCAATGTTCACTGCAGCACTATTTACAATAGTCAGGACATGGAAGCAACATAAATGTCCATCAGCAGAGGACTGGACAAAGAATACATGGTACATACACATAATGGAATTTACTCAGCCATAAAAAAGAACAAAATAATAATATTTGCAGCAACATGGATGGACCTAGAGATTGTCATATCGAGTGAAGTAAGTCAAACAGAGAAAGACAAATATCACATGATATCACTTATATGTCGGATCTAAAAAAGGGTACAGATGAACTTATTTACAAAACAGAAGTAGAGTCACAGATGTAGAAAACAAACTTATGGTTAACAGGGGGTAAGGGGAGGAGGGATAAATTGGGAGATTGGGATTAACATATACACACTACTATATATAAAATAGATAACTAATAAGGACCTACTGTATAGCACAGGGAATTCTACTCAGTACTCTGTAATGGCCTATATGGGAAAAGAATCTATTGATATAAAAAGAGTGGATATATGTATATGTATAACTGATTCACTTTGCTGTACACCTGAAACTAACACAACATTGTAAATCTACTGTACTCCAATAAAAATTTTAAAAAAATTACACACAGGGTGCTGGGTGGCCCCGGCTGGGGGGAGGGGCGAGGGGCTGTGTTCCCTTTTTTCCAACCTTCCTCAATGTTTCTGTTCTTCACTCAGATGCCGAAATCCCTCACCTGGAATACTTGGCTGCTGTGGAGAGGGGCGGAGTCAAGGTGGCATACTAGGAGGATGCGGAATTTGCGTCTCCTCACAACTAGGGCACTTACCAGGCACTGGTGGGGGACTGTGGACACCTAAGGGGATGGGAGGAACCCCCAGCAACCGGTTGTTTGAATTATAGTTTTATTTTTCCTAATATATTTTTTATCTTTCTGATTTTGTTTTTTATTATTTGGTATTGTACTGCTCCTTTTTTTCTTTCTTCCTTTTTTTATTTTTTTAAACCATGCCATGAAGCTTGCGGGATCTTGGTTCCCAGGCCAGAGGTTGGGCCCGAGCTCCTGTGGTGGGAGCTCCGAGTCCAAACCACTGGACTAAGAGATAACCTCAGACCCCAGGGAATATCAATCGGAGTAAGGTCTCCCGGAGGTCCTCATCTCAGCACCAAGACCCAGCTCTATACAACTGCCTGCAAGCTCCAGTGCCGACGTCTCAGGTCAAACAACCAGTAAGACAGGAATACAGCACCACCCACCAAAAAAAAAAAAAAATGAAACGACAAAAAATATGCTACAGATGAAGGAACAAGGTAAAAACCTACAAGACCAAATAAATGAAGATGAAATAGGCAACCTACCTGAAAAAGAATTCAGAGTAATGATAGTAAAGATGATCCAAAACCTCAGAAACAGAATGGAGAAAATACAAGAAACATTTAACAAGGATCTACAAGAATAAAAGAGCAAACAAACAGCGATGAACAACACAATTACTGAAATTAAAAATACTCTAGAAGGAATCAATAACAGAATAACTGAGGCAGAAGAACGGATAAGTGAGCTGGAAGATAAAATGGTGGAAATAACTGCCAAGGAGCAGAATAAAAAAAAAAAAAGAATGAAAAGAATCAAGGACAGCCTCAGAGACCTCGGGGACAACATTAAATGCACCAACAACAGAATTATACGGGTCCCAGAAGAAGAAGAGAAAAAGAAAAGGTCTGAGAAAATATTTGAAGAGATTATAGTTGAAAACTTCCCTAACATGGGAAAGGAAATAGTCAATCAACTTCAGGAAGCACAGAGAGTCCAATACAGGATAAACCCAAAGAGAAACACATCGAGCCACATATTAATCAAACTATCAAAACTTAAATACAAAGAAAAAATATTAAAAGCAGCAAGGGAAAGACAACAAATAACACACAAGGGAATCCCCATAAGGTTAACAGCTGATCTCTCAGCAGAAACTCTACAAGCCAGAAGGGAGTGGGAGGACATATTTAAAGTGATGAAAGGGAAAAACCTACAACCAAGATTACTCTACCCAGCAAGGATCTCATTCAGATTCAATGGAGAAATTAAAACCTTTACAGATAAGCAAAAGTTAAGAGAATTCAGCACCACCAAACCAGCTTTACAACAAATTCTAAAGGAAATTCTCTAGGCAGGAAACACAAGAGAAAGAAAAGACCTACAAAAACCAACCCAAAACAACTAAGAAAATGGTAATAGGAACACACATATCGATAATTACCTTAAATGCAAATGGATTAAATGCTCCCACCAAAAGACATAGACTGGCTGAATGGATACAAAACAAGACCTGTATGTATGCTGTCTTACAAGAGACCCACTTCAGAGCTAGTAGACTTTAAAATAAAGACTGTTACAAGAGACAAAGGAGGACACTACATAATGATCAAGGGATCAACCCAAGAAGAAGATATAACAATTGTAAATATTTACACACCCAACATAGGAGCATCTCAATACATAAGGCAAATGCTAACAGTCATAAAAGGGGAAATCGACAGTAACACAATAATAGCAGGGGACTTTAACACCCCACTTTCACTAATGGACAGATCACCCAAAATGAAAATAAATAAGGAAACACAAGCTTTAAATGACACATTAAACAAGATGGACTTAATTGATATTTATAGGACATTCCATCCAAAAACAATAGAATACACTTTCTTCTCAAGTGCTCATGGAACATTCTCCAGGATAGACCATATCTTGGGTCACAAATCAAGCCTTGGTAAATTTAAGAAAATTGAAGTTGTATCAAGTATCTTTTCTGACCACAATGCTATGAGACTAGATATAAATTACAGGAAAAAAAAACTGTAAAAAATACAACACAGGGAGGCTAAACAATACACTACTAAATAAACAAGAGATCACTGAAGAAATCAAAGAGGAAATCAAAAAATACCTAGAGACAAATGACAATGAAAACACGATGACCCAAAACCTATGGGATGTAGCAAAAGCAGTTCTAAGAGGGAAGTTTATATCAATACAATCCTACCTCAAGAAACAAGAAACATCTCAAATAAACAACCTAACATTACACCTAAAGCAATTAGAGAAGGAAGAACAAAAAACTCCAAAGTTAGCAGAAGGAAAGAAATCATAAAGATCAGATCAGAAATAAATGGAAAAGAAATGAAGGAAACGATAGCAAAGATCAATAAAACTAAAAGCTGGTTCTTTGAGAAGATAAACAAAATTGATAAACCATTAGCCAGACTCATCAAGCAAAAGAGGGAGAAGACTCAAATCAATAGAATTAGAAAAGAAAAAGGAGAAGTAACAACTGACATTGCAGAAATACAAAGGATCATGAGAGATTACTACAAGCAACTCTATGCCAATAAAATGGGCAACCTGGAAGAAATGGACAAATTCTTAGAAAAGCACAACCTTCCAAAACTGAACCCGGAAGAAATAGAAAATATAAACAGACCAATCACAAGCACTGAAATTGAGACTATGATTAAAAATCTTCCAGCAGGGCTTCCCTGGTGGCGCAGTGGTTGAGAGTCTGCCTGCCGATGCAGGGGACACGGGTTCATGCCCCGGTCCGGGAGGATTCACATGCTGCGGAGCGGCTGGGCCCGTGAGCCATGGCCGCTGAGCCTGCGCTCCGCGACGGGAGAGGCCACAACAGTGAGAGGCCCGCGTACCGTAAAAAAAAAAAAAAAAAAAAAAAAAACTTTCAGAGAAAGCAAAGGTCTCCTTATTCAGCCCCTCTTAACTGCATGTCTTCCTGCCATCCACCCCACTGACTCTGGGTAATCATTTTCTTGAGTTTGTTTGCAACTTTAAAGTCCATTTTTAAATACTTTCATATACATATTTGCATCTATAACCAATACGCAGTATTGGTTTGCATGTTTTTAAAGTATACACAACTTGTATTATTACCATACTGTCAATCAGATTTGCTCTTTTTAAAAACTCAAGTGCTGCACGGCATTCCATCATATGATTTGTCTAATCTCCTACTGGTGGACATTTAGATTGTTGGGAATTTTTTCAATATTAGCAACGATGACAAGAAATTCCTAATCACATCCTTCTATACACATGGCAAGATTTTCTCCAGTGTGAGAAGGGGCCCTTGCTGTTCTGATTTGCTTCGCTCTGTCTACTAAAACGGCTGAGCACCTCCTCCTAGGCTGCCAGTTCATCCGACTTCCCCTTTCAGAAGCGAGCTGCCCAGGTCAGTATTTGTGAAGAACAAACAAGCCACATTCAGAGGTAACAAACACAGCTGTCCAAGGCAAAGCAAATCACCCCTCTTCTGCGGCTTGCCACTACTGACCCTTCTTTTCATGGCTGCCACAGGGAATATTTACTTTTCCTTGGCGTGGCGCTTAGTCCAATGAGAGATATGTCGCTTTCCAGGGCATCCCCAAGGATGGCAGACTGACCCCAATCCTAACACAGCCTTCAGGGCCGCAGCACCAATAACCACCCAGCGCCCACCTCTACAATTAGAGGGCACGCTGGCGCTTCAGAGGTTGTCACCCGTTCTCTCCACACTAGCTCCTCCCCACGTCCATCTGAAAGGGCACTCCCAGATCTCACTGTCATCTCCTAGAGGCAATTCAAACACTGGCCACAGAGGATCTCCTGATCCCCAGACAGGCAGAGATGCTGGCTGCCTTCTCACCGCCCGCCTGAACTGGCGGGGTTGGAAGGTTTAGTGGAAAGCGCACAGGCTTGCACTCATCAGCTGTGTGACTACAGGGATGTTACCTACCATCTCTGAGTCTCAGAAACCTTCCCAGTAAAGGTTTGCGTGGTTGTAAGAATCAAGAGAAAATATGCTACACGTGAAGGGATTGGAAAATACCAGGCACTCATTTCACGGTAACTGACGGCAAACCAAGAGGCCCTTGTTAAAAATCAATACATCAAACAAAGATCAGCTCTGTGCAGACACAGAGGTCAAGATGTGGTCCAGATCCTGGTTGGGGAGACACAATGAAGACAAACGCAGACCAAAGTCGGGATCATCCAGAATTAACCGCTGAATTCAGTGGGCTGGAAATGAAGTCTTCAGGGAGAACGTGGGATGTTAAGCTGGGTCTGGGCCCCAGGGATACTTGAGGACATTTTTTTTTTTTTTTTTTTTTTTTTTTGGCGGTACGTGTGCCTCTCACTGCTGTGGCCTCTCCCATTGTGGAGCACAGGCTCCGGATGCACAGGCCCAGTGGCCATGGCTCACGGGCCCAGCCACTCCGCAGCACGCGGGATCCTCCCGCACCGGGGCACGAACCCGTGTGCCCTGCATCGGCAGGCGGACTCTCAACCACTGCACCACCAGGGAAGCCCTGAGGACATTTTTAATTGTCACAACTTGAGGGTGGAGGTGCCACTGACATCTAGTGGTAGAGGTCAGGGATGCTGCTGAACACCCTACAATACACAGGACAGCTGTCCACGATGAGGAATTAGCCAGCTCAGAATGTCAACTGCCCAGGTTGAGAAGCTCTGCGTTAGGTCATGGGAGAGAGAAGGGCACTCTTGGGCAGGTAACAGACGAGAGTGAGCGCAGCATCTTCCTGAGATTGTAAGGATGTGTATCTGGCTCAAGCCAAGGCCACAAGCTGGGGGATAATAGGTGGGAGTGGAGGGGGCAGGCAAGGTGTGCGAATAGGTAAAAATGGTCATAACTCTTACTAAAATAATAACCCGAGGTCAGAGGACAGCTGCCTGGACTCCCCACAGCACAAGGCTGTGCTCTCCAGACAGACCCGACCCACAGAAGCAGACAAGGCTAAGTGGAAATACCATCCCGACCAAGGTCCCAAACCTTCCACCACCACGTGGCTGCTTTAGTGTGCAGCCGTCCCCCACCCCGCAAGGACCGCATGTTCTGACAGCTGCCATCTTCTGGACGACAGGCATTTTTCACATAAGATGTGTGATGGCAATCTGGCTGCCACATCTATCACCACAACGCGATTGTTAAGTAATAAGTCATCGGATTCCCATTTTTTATTAATCCTGAACAAATGTAACCGCCAATTACAAGCCTGTGATCTGCATGAGATAACAGGGGTTGCTATGAAGCTGAAATGAGTCCAGCCAAGAGCAAAGAAATCGGGCAATCTGAATTCAGAAGGAAAGTGTCACGTGGGCCACCTCCATGAATATGTTTATGGAAGCATAGGAATCTGAGGACCGCATTTCGGAACCTATGATGTGGTCCGATTGCTTCATGTACAGAAGATGAACCTGAGGTCTAGAGAAACTACTTAGAAAAATTAACATTGATCTAGGCCTGTGTCATGCGTCAGGCGCTGTGCTGAGCACTGGACATGATATCCCACTAATTCTCTCAGCCACCCAAGGAAGCAGGTACTATTATCATTCTCATTTACTTGCCTTTCAGAAAGACTAAGAAAGGTAAGAGCCAGGAGTTGAACCCAGGTCTCTGTGGTTCCAGAGCCCATGTGCTTGCCCATAAGGTGGTGGTGGTCCTCTACCGAGGGCAGCCAGCTGGCATCACTGCTGAACTTGAACCCAATGCCGTGACCTTCAGTCAAGTACTCAGCAGATGCTGCTCAAATGCAAGAGATTAAAGGATGATGGTGCAGGCCCCAAGTCATGTGGGACCCGGGAAATTCTACCCTCAAGAGGCAGTCTGGCTTTTTTTCCCCCAGTCTGAATGCTTTAAATATTGTCTAACCTTAAAAAATGATGAGCCCAGCTGAGCTAGACAGGCCAGTGAATACAGACAAAACAGTTACTCATCTCTGGAGCAAATAAGTATGTAAATGGTGGTTCTGCTTCCTTTGCCTTCGTCTGTGCAGCAGGTTAACAGCATTTTTCAAGAAGTTGTTTAGGATTATGCGGTGGAATGTTAATTTATCCATTCAAAATACAAGTCTTGCTAATTAGGTCATGATGGTACTCGTTTATCATCTGAATTTGGAGCACATACCGTATTGATCTACAATGTTGTCCGTGGGCACAAGGCACTTATTAATACGGGCTTAGCTTTGCCAAATGTTCTCACGAACCATAAACCCTCCCAGAAACTAATTTAAGGGATCTGGGCGGACTGCAGATGTAGGGCCTGCTGTGATGACGCTTCCACTGGGGCTGCTATAAAGGGATGCTCTGCCTTCGGAATCTTTCCCCCTGCTTTTGACCAGAGTCCCCAAATTGTAGAGCATATGCTAATTCTGGCAAGAGAAGTTACAGGTACAGTGAACTCTCGTGGTTATGTCATTAGACATCGGGAGGATAAACGCTGAACTTGTAGGTGTTGAAATGAGTCCTGTATTTTAGATGGTGTTCATGTGACCAAAGGGTCTAAGTGTTCTGGCTGCAGCGGCAGGGAAGAGCCCTTATTCATTTTCTTTCTCTCTCTCTCTCTCTCTCTCTCTCTCTCTCTCTCACACACACACACACACACACACACACACACAGCATGAGAACGGTCCCATCACACATCTCTGTTCCCTGGTCAACCTCAGGTCAGGTCATTGGTCAGTGACAATCAAGGCTTAGCAGGGCTCAGCTCCATGGGACTCTTCCTAATGTTTATGCTGAATTCTGGCTCTTTTACTGGCTGTGTGGCTTTGGGTAACTTAGGTTACCCCTCTGTACACAAGTGGCCACATCTGTGACATAGGGATAATGAGCCTGCTACGTTGCAGGGTTCTTGTGAAGTCTACATAAGAGAGAGAGCGTGTGAAATACCGAGTGCACAGTAGACACTCAAGGTTTCCTGCCTCCATTTAATCCTTTCAGAAATAGTCGGCTCGCTCACAGCAATACATCCGCAAAGGCAAATTGCCACGGAGCGCAGGACTCAACGAGCACAGGTTCACAGGCACAGATGATGGCCTGCGTAATGGAAGGAACTGCTTATCCTGAGGGGATGATGTTGGAAGGTCTTGGGAACCAGGCTTTTGGCAGTGCCCATCCAGGCGTAACTCAAAGACACAATTCTGTGGTTGAGTACTTTCAGAAGATGCCAGCTACCATCTCCTCCACTTAGGGATTCCTAACGCACCCAAGTGCATCCAAGGCTTGAAACAGTCCCCAAACAAAGAAAATGGTTTAATTTGGCTTTACCCAGTGTTAACCCGTACTTCTTAAATCACAGAACTTTTTTGGGGGGTGTTGGGAGATGGCATGAAAAAGTTTTCATTTTAGACACTCAGGGTAATGAAAAGACTCAGAATGAGAACAGAAGGCAGGAAGAGGAATGGAAGGTCAGAACTGTTGCCACCCTCTCAAGATTTAAGGGCCAGAAATGGCAACGGTCCCTGACCCACCCAGACTCTACCCAGGAAAGGACAAAAGCCGGCGATGAGTCTTTCATAGATCAGATGGCACGGAGCCAGAATGTACAATCCAACTTTCCCCAGGTATTTCCCTGGACTTCTGGCTTCAACCGGAGTGAGCCGGTTACAGGAACAAGCCACAGCAAAACCTTGTGTTTAAATGATTTGCACAGACAAATGCAGAGGCTGCATCCCTGGGCTGAGTCAAAAGATGGAAGCCATGGGCATCCCAAGTGTCCATCAGACATCACCCTTATTTTACTGCATCTACAACAGGGAGGAAGAGAGAGAGGGAAGGGAGCGGGGAAAGAGGGAAAATCGAGGAGAAGGATGCCGAGAGAGTGGGGGACTGGGTCAGTGAAAGGGACCAGGTGAGCGGGGAGGAGAGGGGACCAGGGGCAGAGAGAACTGGAAAAAATAATTAGCGTTCCACCCCATTTACTACCGTTATGGTGCCGGGCAGCTGATGCTCTCCGGGGCCCCCAGAATACCCGAGGCACCCACCACAAACTTGCCAAGTCCAAGCTATTCTTCCTGCTCTAGGTCAAATGACAGATTTTCCAGCCAGATGGGAGGTTCCAACCGTAACTGAATGAGCCCAAGAGGGAATGGATGGATGATTCCATTTCTCCATGACAGTCAGGAGCAGATGCCCTGAGTCACGGCTACCAGGGCAATTCCTACCATTCAGCTGAAAGCCTGGACTCACACTTGCAAAATCTAAACGGCTGCCCCCTCCATGATCTGAGAAGGGGACCCACAAGAGCCCCCTGAACAAAAAGATCTCATTTCCCACACTGCCATTAAGATAATACATAAAAGTCCCTTTCAGAGTCTCATACCTTTGGGATAAGAAATCAATTCCTCCAGACATGCAAATATTACAGTCCCCATGGAGTGAAAATCTGTGATAGAGCAGCCTAAGACCTGATGGGTAAAACCGGATTAGGAGAACTCAGTTTTTACAAGGACCTATGAAAGGGCTTATTAATATTGTTAGTTCACCTAACTACAACACATGCTGTTTATCAAGGAGACAAGCAGTGACACTTTATACATCTAAATTGCAATAATGAGGGCTGTTAATGCATCATGATTTATTATCCCCTGCTTGCAGGAAATTTCTCAGGATCTCCCTCCTCACCGTTTCCAAAAGATGCTGATATTATAATTTTGCATGTAGGAGGTAACATGCAGACGAACATAATTTGTTTCCCAGGGTCTGGCCAGGCATGCAAATGTTTCACGTCCTGGTTTCATCACCATTCCTGTTATACTTCATGCAAAATTATCCAGGTTGATATGCATGTGTGTATGTGTATATACACTTGAGTGTATGCTATATATATGCATGCATATATGTAAACACACATAGACACATGTGTCCGTGTATGAATGTATATACATATTGCGTGTATGTGTGCATATGCGTGTAAAGAAATCTAAAATAGGGAAGGGGGTGATGAAGCCAACCTTCTCAGCTTTTAGTTCTTCCAACTAAAAGAGACATTTAAGAATCATGTCCCCTTGGAGCTGGACCATTCCATCCTTTAAACAGAAGACAGACTCAGCCCTCTCAGGTGACAGGGCAGCTGTACCATCACAGCAGGAGGTGCCAGAAGCACGTGGATGGGAAGCTAAAGTAAGATTAACTTTCTGGAGCAAAAGTAAAGAAAGTAACTTTTTTTTTTTTTTTTTGCGGTACGCGGGCCTCTCACTGTTGTGGCCTCTCCCGTTGCGGAGCAACAGGCATCGGACGCGCAGGTTCAGCGGCCATGGCTCACGGGCCCAGCTGCTCCGCGGCATGTGGGATCTTCCCAGACCGGGGCACGAACCCGTGTCCCCTGCATCGGCAGGCGGACTCTCAACCACTGCGCCACCAGGGAAGCCCACGAAGTAACTTTTTAATGGGCAAGGTGTTATCATAATCATTACCTGACGTATCCTTAAAAAAAACCCCAACATACTCTAAAACTTATTCTTCCCCATATGGAGGAACCAGGTGTGGGAAGGACAATCGATTGCCTGCAGTCACGGGGCAGGTGAGGTAAGTCACGGCAGGACTGGGGATAGGACTCAGACCTGCCAGCTCCAAGCTGGGGTGTGCCCTCCACACGCAGCCTCTCCCAGCCTGGGCAGTGGGAGCCAATTAAAACAAACAAGCCCGAACCCTCCATTCACTACACAAGCACACCAGGGCCCTCTGTGTGCATGACTCTGTGAGGTCCTCAGGACTAGCAGTGACACATGGACATGAGAGCAACAGCCATGGCCAGAAGCTGCCTGAGGAACACAGGCAGCAAGGGCAACTCACCATCACCTGGAACCCTAACTAAAATCCGAGAGTCTCTAAGTCCTCAGCAATTTCTCCATCACAAGACACTCACTGGGACTTTGTGACCTTTGCCAAATTACTTAACCATTCTGCGCCGCAGTTTCCTCATCTGTAAAATGAGGAGATAATCACTCCTCCTCCTTTTGGGTTGTCATGAGGATTAAATAATTTAAAATATAAAGTAGGGCTTCCCTGGTGGCGTAGGGGTTAAGAATCCGCCTGCCAATGCAGGGGACATGGGTTCAAGCCCTGGTCCGGGAAGATCCCACATGCCACGGAGCAACTAAGCCCGTGCGCCACAACTACTGAGCCTGCGCTCTAGAGCCCGCACGCCACAGCTACTGAAGCCCGTGCACCTAGGGCACGTGCTCTGCAACAAGAGAAGCCACTGCAATGAGAAGCCCGCGCGCCACATGTAAGAGTAGACCCCGCTCACCGCAACTAGAGAGAAAGCCCGCGCACAGCAATGAAGACCCAATGCAGCTAAAAATAAATAAATAAAATTTAAAAAAATATAAATAAATAAAATAAAATATAAAGTGCTTAGAATAGCATTGGGCACATCCATAGTCAGCATTATATAAGTCTGGCTACACTGCATTACTTCTCTTATTACTGTGATTAAGAATAACCACACATCATCAAGACACATGTTCACCCATGCATGTGCACACACGCACACACACACACACACACACACACTTTTTTCCCTTCTCTCACACACAGCTGGTGACAGAGTCACATTTTGCAAAGAGAAAGTGGACTTGGCAACAGAGCTTCGTAATGCAACCTTCTTCATTTTCTGTCCTCCGCACTCCTTTATAAATAGGTTCGCCAAATTGATGCTTAATAGCCTTAATATCGGGTTCATATTAATCTCACCCTGTCTGAGCTTCAAAGGGACAAATTGCTCTGACTGTTAATGAAACGGACTTCAGCTGCAAGTTTCCAAGAGATCGGAGGCAGAAAAAATACCAGCTGATCCAGAAAGACAAATATCTCCTTGGTGCTCTTTTAAATCCATCTGGGTTTATAGAGCTACCGCCCTAAGCCAGGAAGAAACCCAACAGCCTTAGCCCAGCAGGCACAAGGCACCGCAGACACTAGATGGCACTAGAACACGCTTGAAGCCTCGGCCTCTTTCAGCCCTCCTCCCACCCCACCCCGCTCTGCCGATGGGTTCACCGAGGCAAGATGTGGGACAGAAACCGTGCAAATTGGAATAAACTATCCAGTGTCAGCAGTAGTCAAGGAAGGAATATTCTATGCTTGCTTTTACCTCCCTGGACAAAATATACCCAGGCATTCTTTTCTGAATTTCAAAAGGCAAATCATCACAACAATGTAAATATACTTCCTACTGAACTGTACACTTAAAAATGATTAAGGTGGTAAATTTTATGTTATGTATGTTTACCGCAATTTAAAGAAAGAACTAGAAAAAAAAGGCAAATCATCTCCACGAATAGGAAAAGCATTTTCACTCATAAAAATAATCACAAAAATGCAGTTAGGAACCATCTCTTGCTTGGGTATAATGCTCTCCAGCCTCAAAGCAACTAAAAAAGTAGCTCTTTTACAAACTGGTGGACTCCAGAATAACGCAGGGCACCATCGGGCAGCTGGGCCCTCCGTTCATTATGAAAACCTCACCTCGTGTAAATACCAACTTTCCCACCTTTGAGAAGGCTCTGAAGCAGGTTATTCTCATAGAGAGAGAGGTCCTGTGCCCCAAACTAGCTCTGTAATGCTTCTGCTGCTGCTTCACATCTCACTATTTGCATTTCACTTGTGTTGAAAGGCAAGAGACCCACACTGAAACGTGGATTAATGGTAGTGGGCGAGAGCTGGGGGAGATGGGCATGTCTCAGAGAGCCTCCTCAGTCCCTCTAGAGTGGGAAGGGCGGCTCCTCTGGTCGTCTACTATTCCAGCGAGCTGGGACCTGCAAGGCTCAGTGTGGATTCCAGAGGAAGTCCAGTGAGTGCATCCTGAGAGGGGCCAGGAACAGGAGGGCACCAGGCAGAGGTCTGGGGCCAGCACAGGGCAGGGTGAGGACCCTGGGATCCTGGGAGTAGGAGAGCCGGTCCATGAAAGGGACAGAGGTCAGGGGCACTGGACTTGGGATCAGCTCTGACACTGTCTAGAAGAGAGGACCTGGCGAGTCCCTTAAGGCTCAGCTTCCACCACTGCACATCGGGGACGACGATGAGAGCGGCTCCAGAACCAGCTGCTGCGCGAAGGACACAGCGCAGGGTCGGGCCCCAAGCAGGCGCTCAGACTGGGGCTGAAACGCTGAGAACGACGGGGGAGCTCGAGGCACCTGAAGAGGAAGCTCGGGTGCATCACTGTCTGGGCTCAGGGGCATCCCTGGCTGAGAGGATAAAACTGCTCGAGAGTCCTCGTGAATTCATCTGAGCAAGGGCACACCGCCCCCAGCCTTCTGGGTTCCTCTGTCTTAAACTGTCCTTTAAAATAAACCCTCTAATAGCCTCTTACAACCCCGAGGACCAAGGTCTAAGGCCAGCCCCATCCAGACTCACCCAGTCCCAGGAGACCTTCCGAGACCGGTCTCTCCACACTCGGGTCTTCACATCTGGGTGCTACTGTGGGCCACAGTCTCTTCACCTTAGGCCTCACACTCGCTGTTCCCTCTGCCTAGAAAACTCCTTTCTGCTCAGATTCCTACTCCCCCTTCAGGCCTCACCTTAACGCCCCTTCCTCAGGGAAGCCAGCCTTGTTCATACCGTGCCCTGCACATTTCCATACACGAGTCGTCACATTTGAAGTTGCTTGTTCAATGCCTGTCTTCCCACTACACAAGGAACCGTGCGCACAGGATCTCAGCTGATAAAAGTTAGCCAGTAGTATTATTATCTGTTCAAATATTTACTGAGTGCCTTTTGTGTTCCCCGCACTGTTCTGGGGGCTTGGGCTGCAGTAGTGAACAATACAGTTAGAAAGAGAGACAGACAAAGATAGAAGGAAAAAGAGAGAGAGAGGAAGCAAGAAGAGAGAGACAAGGAAGAAGGAAGAGAGAAAGAGAGGCTGTGACCTTTCTGCTTGAAGTAGGCGGAGAACTAATGCCATACACTCTTCTAAATTAACCCTTCTCTCACCCCACATGACGACCTGCACACTCATGTCTGCAAAAGCCCATTAAATCTCTCAAGCTGGATACAGGGACCAATTCCCTCTCCTCCCCACAAGCATCAAAGCTACTATTACACCTCCCTCCCTAAGCTCTCTGGAGTCTATGCACTCCCTCCGTCTACATGGCAGACCACCAAGAGCCTGCATCTGGATTACAGAGATGGCCTCCCAGCCATGGTCTCTCTGTGAATCTTGGCCTCTGATCATCGCTGCTCCACCCTGCAAACACAGTGGTTTTTTCCAAGCGCAAGTCTGATCGTGCCCTTGGGACTCCCCCTGCTCTTGGAATAAAGTCCAATTTCCATGGCCCACAGCTTCTGCAGACCTTCATTAGAACCCTCTGGCCTCTCTATCCAAGGGCCCCAGGGCAGCATCCATGCGCTTGACGGTTGAGTCATCTTTAGCTGCCGAAGCACCCGGCACACAGGCAGGCAGGGTAAGTCGTCTTTAAATGCGTGACATGGACCGACAGCTCTCCAGCTAACAGAAGGCAGAGAAGCCCCCTCTCACTGGGTCCCGGCCCCCTACAGGGTGGGTATTTATACAGATGCTGATGAACTGTTTGCTTAGACACCATACTACAAATAAACAGGAAATTAATTATCCAACTTGGAAGTCCCATTCTGAGTTTAATTGCAAGCTGCATAATCGCTTTACATTTCTAAAAACCCTCCGCCATCAATGTGCAGCATTTAAGTTATGAACGTCCTGCTGCTGCCTGATGCCTGAGATCAGTGGGTGTGGGCTGGCTCCTGCCTCCCCTGATGCATATCCACCAGGAGGTGGCTTAGGCTCTGCTTTGGGGACACAGTTGGAGATATTCCTGACATACCCCTTTGGAAGGGCCTTAAAACACCTCAACTAGAGGACCTTTGACCCACAGAATGAATTCCAGGGAAAGCAAAGATAACTGCATATCTCGGGCACATAAGGGAACATAGTGATTTAGAGAGTGAGCTTTGGAGTCAGGGTCAAATCCTTACAAGCTGTGTGATCTTGGGCAGGTTACTTAACCTCTCTGAGCCCCCTGCACCCTAACCTATAATGTGAAGATAGTAACAGGAAAAATGGTACAAAGTAGGTATGAGGAGCAAATGAGGTAATCTAAATTAAAAACTGTGCATGGTGGTTCAGACGTGGTCAGAACTCTACCTATGTTTGCTGATTTGCTGTTGTAACTTTATCGGGGTTGCTACTTCTCACAGGGAGGTAGAAGCTGTAGTCAAAAGCCTAAATACCACAAGAGTGACCCAATAGCTGCAAACATTTATTGAGTAATTGCTATGTTCCAGTCCTGTTCTATGAGTTTCACAAGCATCAATTCATTTCATTCTAAGAATAACCTTATGGGCCAGGATGATTTTATGCCATCTTATAGATGGGAAAATTAAGGCACAGAGATATCAAGGAACCAGCCCAGGATTAAACAGCACTCCTATCTGAGTTCAAAAATATAAGTGCAAAACCCCTTCCTCTCTAGCACTGTTTTATTTTCTGATTCTAACTTTTCACAATAAATTATTCGTAACTGATATTCTTTCAAACCCCTGTTCGGCCAATCCCCAACTCCAATGCAAACCTGCAGTATTATTATATTAATATTTCCTTAACACAAATAAATAATAAAATATAGTCTTTACAATCTGTGTATTTAGCTTTTACCAATCATATTTCCAGTCTTCTTCTTTCAAATGGAAGTACAGTTAGTTTACAATGTTGTGTTAGTTTCAAGTGTACAGCAAAGTGATTCAGTTATACACACACACATGCACACACACATACATTCTTTTTCAGATTCTCTTCCATTATAGGTTATTACAAGATACTGAGTATAGTTCCCTGTGCTACACAGCAGGTCCTTGCTGTTTACCTATTTTATATATAGTAGTGTGTATATGTTAATTCCGAACTCCTAATTTATCTCTCTCCAGTCTTCTTTATTAAGATCACAAGATCAAGTGTCCAGAAGTATGGGTGTTATTTATTTTTTAATGTGTATCTTTCTCTTAAAACATGAAAGTAATGTACTCAGTGTAAAAAAAATGGGAAATGCTTAAAACTAGACATAAAAGTACCCACCGAGCCACCACCAGAGATGACCACTGCTTACATTTGGTGACTTGTCCTCCAGGCTGATCCTGCATAGTTTCGTTTACAGAATCGAGCTCACAGGATGCACTCAGCAGTGGCTTTCACACTGGGTGGCTACACATGTTCAAATTAACCATTCAAGACACCCACTGGTCTTACAACATAGGTTCTTTGTAGATCTTAGCTTCACAGAGTTCTTTCTTCCTTTAAACAGAAATTTAAAAAGTCACAGGCATGCCACATAACACCAGGAACACTGGAACTCCTGGAGACTAAAAACCAAAGGGCAATTCAGACCACCCAGCATCCTGTCACTGGATATGTTAACGAGCTCCCACTAGAAAACCCAAACAAGGCTGACAGCCCCAGTGGATGACCCAGGCAGTCTCCAGACTTCCTTGCCCCAAAGCCACAGCCAACAGCCAGCTGGCTGCTTCTGGGGACCAGTATTCCATTTGTGACCAAGGGTCAGACCCCCCTCACCTCTTTGAAAGCTGGGCGTGGCTAAAATGAGGCTGGCAGGGTCTCTGTGATAACTCTCTTTAATAAGAGATCTGAGCATTTTGGGAAGGATGAGCGATGACAATGGGATAAAGGAAACCCTGCTCTTAGCGGGTATCAGCCTCTATTTAGGAACATGGTGCAGGATGGGAGTTGCAAAGGCTGCCAAGAAGAGCAGGCCCATGTCTGGAAACTGAGGGGTGACAGGTGATGCTTTATAGAGAAGTCAGTAGAGGTGGGTGGAAAGAGCAGGTAGCAGAGACCAACAGAAGGGAGGAGAAACAAGGGATGGAGAGCAGTGGGAGAGTGCTAAGGCTTCCTGCAGGGAGCCTGCTGAAGCCTAGAGGGGCAGAAGGCAAGGAAGAGAGGGGAAGACAGAACTAGACTCTGCAAATGAAGGGTGAGGAGACGCATGGCATGCACAGATCACCACGCACACAGCTCCAAACTGGCCTTGTTTGTCACTGGGGCCCAGATAAGCCGACAGCTTCTTCCATCAGATGCCTCCCAAGAGGAGTGGCTGGCCTCGCATAATAGCCTGGACGGGGGTGGGGGGGGGTGGGGGTGTGTTGGAGGGATGGAACAGGACCATGGGGCACAGCAGTCGCACCTTCCACGTGGCTTGGGACAAACGTGCTCCTTCTTTGAGCAGGAACACATCGTTCTCCACCAACAAAGTTACCTGTCCGATGCCCCAAAGGATTTACAGAACTTTGCACAGATGGTCTCCCAAACCTATTTACTTTGAATAGCAAGACTGACTTTGAACAGTTGGGTGCTCAGTAGTGGAAAGCAGCACAGAACTTAAGAATAACCCTGCCATCGCTGTGTCACTTCAGAGGGGCCGTCTCACGCTGAGCAAGGTGGTATAAGGAGGGCTGGATCAGGGTGCCCAGCTCACGGACAATCCCGTTGACCTACTGAGGCCTCCGTTTCCCTTTCTATAAATAAAAATTCATTCGTTCGTCCATTCTAATGTAATATGTGCCACTAATAATAATAGTAATTAAAATATGAATAACATGAATGATGATAGTCATAGCAGTTAACATTTACTGAATGCTTACTGTGTACCAGGCTCTATACTATAAGCATTTCTATGGGTTAATTAATTCACTCTATATGATAACCCTGTCATTACCCCCATTTTACAGATAGAGAAACAGAGGACAGAAAGATACAGTTGTTGGCCACATAGTCCACAGTAAGTGGCAGAGCTGGGATTTGAACCAGGCAGTTGCTTCCAGAGCCCAGGCTCTAAAGCACTCTACTGCCTCTGTGCTCCAGGGTCTGGGAACACACGGGTGAACAAACAAGTATGACCCCTGCTTGCATGGAATGTACAGTCCCGAGGGGAGACTTGCAATAACGGATAAACACTTAATAACCACCCAGGAGAAACACATAGGACGCTCTGATCAAGAATATGAAGAGCAAAGGGAGGACAGCCTGCTTAAAGAGAGTGACCAGGGGAGCTGTGATCCTTGCAGGGGTGGCGTTCTAGGCAGAGGTAACAGCACCTGCAAAGGCCCTTAGACAGGAAAGAGCTTAGCACATCTAAGAAAGGGAAAGGAGACCATGGGGTCAGAGCCAACTGGACAAGGTGGAGAATATCAGGAAAAACTGCGTTTGGAGACCAGCTGGGAGCTGGAACATACGGGCACTGCAGTCTTTGGCGAAGAGTTCAATCTCACTCCAAGTGTTGATACGTGAAAGAACTCCCAAAATACCACCTTGCAGGACACAATCAGGAGGGCCATGGTTAAGTGAATTGCTAGGCCACACCCAAGCTGTGTGGCTTTTTTCAAGTTACTTAACCTCTCTGGGCATCAGTATCCTCATCTGTAAAACAGGAATTATAATAATACCCACTTCATAGGGTTGTTGTGAGTATTAGAAAGGTCAGTTATACATGTAAAAAAAACACCTAGGCTAGTGCTGGGCACATAATAAGAGTTTGTTTGTGTGTTACTTGGTGGACTCTGCCCACCCCCACTCCCATCCACCAAAACTTCCAAGTTTTTGCCACGTATTCAATAAGTTTCCTCTTTTAGTAGGGGAGGCAGTGGTAAGGGTGGAGCCAAGAAAGAGAAGGAATGAGGCACAATTAACTTGCACCCAATACTGCTTGTAGCCATTATGGTGACAGGCACCAGATAAACACATAAACAGCACTGAAGACAGCCTCCTTGGCCAGCTGTTGCCATCAGCCACTTTAGACAATTACGCAGGCAGACGCATAACCTTTATATAATTAAGCATTCCCTTCTTTTTATTCCCTCCCCCTTTTATTTAGTCTGCTTTCAACTGTGAAGGTCCAGATGCCGGCTTCACTTGGATGCGCTGACTTACAATAATTTTGAGTAATTTTGAGTTAAGCTTTATTTTACTGTCTATGTAAATAATGAGGCAGAGGCAGACTCAATAAAAGGCAGCCCTGGCTGGAGTCACAGTCTGGTTCCAGGACTGCAGCAGGCCTTCAGGAATCTGGGGGGTTGCCACGGAGAGTTAAGCGGGGAGGCGCTTTGCCACAGCCAGGGAAGTCTCCTGGAAAACAAGGCATCCGCCAGGCCAGGGGGCAGACATTTGTGACCATGTCCGCCTCCCCCTCCAGATTCAGTGTAGAAAACATTGTTGTTCCCAATTCTTCACTCTTTCCTGCACTCACGCCCTTGGCCATGCAACCATGCCATTTCTCTCACTAGAGGTACAGTACACTTCCTGCACCACTGACCTTGGGCGTGGGCATGTGACTTACTCTGGCCCTCAGGACCACAGTACGTGCCACGAGCAGAGGCTTAAAATATGCTTGTGCAGCTGGGTGTGGTCTTCTGCACTTCTGACACTACCATGAAAACAACAGGCCCTGGGTAGCCCGTGTCTTCGCCCAGAAGCAAGAGAAACAGGTAGAGCACACCTGAGCCCCACCTGCAGAACGAAGCCAAGCCTGGCCTGCATCAGCGGAAGCCTACCAAACTACAGACCGGGTCCAGCTCTCATACTGCATCGTGTACATTTCAAAATATTCACTGGTGGTTGCTCATGTGACGGTATCTGCTCCAGTACTCTCTGTGCTTCTCTCCTTCTCTGGACTCTAAGCTCCTCAAGGTCTGGGCCTGGGTCTTATTCCTGTTGGTCTCCCAGCGCCCCAGACAGTGTCTGCATAATAATAATCATAATCGCAACAGCCATAGCAACAGTGAATCACAGCAGCTACTATCTGCTATGCGCTTCCCACGTGCCAAGCACTACGCTAACCCTTTACCAACATTATTTCATCTGCTAATCATAGTAAATGAGGAGATGGTCTTGTCCCCATTTTTCAGAGGAAAAAACTGAGTCTTGGAGGGGTTATTCCATCAGTTCTTAACCCTCAAATGTGCAGAGCAAGCCCTTTCTATGTCCTCCATCACCCTGAGCCTCCATTTTCTTGACCACAGCTCCACCTCAGACAGTCTCCGAGCTGTTCATCTAGATCCCCTCACTTGCTCTCGTGGGTACACAGCACAGGCCTTACTTGCTGTTTTCTGTCTGTGCACCTGGTCACCCAAACCAAACTGTAAGGTCCTAGGGGGCAGGGATCACGTCTTTAGAATGTGGTAGTTAAGAGCTTTGCCTCTGAGGTCACAAGAGTGTGGGTTCAAATCCTGGCACTGCCATTTACTGGATGACTGTACAGTCAGGGTTCTCCAGAAGGACAGAACCGATGGGAGACGGAATCAATAGACACACACAGACTGACTGATCTACCGTGAGGGATTGGTTCAGGCAATCATGGAGGCTGAGAAGCCCCACGGTCTGCCCTCTGCAGACTGGAGGCCCAGGGAAGCCAGGGGTGTAGCTCTAGTCCAAATCCAAAAGCCTGAGAACCAGGGAGCGAAAAGTGTTTAAGTCTCTGTCTGAATCTGAAACCCCAGGACCGGGAGAACCAACGTCCAGACATCTGAGGGGACGAGATGATGGATGGTCCCGCAGAGAGACTGAATTTACCCGTCCTCCACCTTTTTGTCCTCAATGGATTAGATGAGGCCCACCCACACTGGGAAGGGCCCCCTGCTTTACTCAGTCCATGATTCAAATGCTGATCTCTTCCAGAAACATCCTCACAGATACACCCAGAAACGCTCTACCAGCTCTCTGGTCATCCCTTAGGATGGTCATCCTAAGGGACGACCAGCCAAGGGGTCACATAAAATGAACCATGACAGTAACCTCATGCCAGTTCCATAACCTCCCTCACCTCATATCCTCCCCTGTAAAAAGGGGATCATAGTAATAGGAGAAACTGCTTCCAAAGATCCAGTGCAGTGTAAAACGACTGCCCGCTGCCTGGCAGAGTGTGGGCAATACTACTGCTGACGGCTGCTCTCTCCAGGTCCCCAGATGGCGGGCACTGCCTTTGCAAAGAAGATCGTCTCACACCTTGGCCTGTCGTCCCATGATGGTACAGCCTTACCCTTCCAAGCTGGAGGTGACCTTTTCGCTCACAGACCATGAGACAAGCAAAGCAGCCAAGAATTCCTAGCATCCATCACCTCAGATAGCCCATCATGCTTTCCTCCTTCACAGAAACCAGCTCTTCCCGCCTGAACACTTCTGCGAAGGTCTCTCTCCTGAGACACTGCTTCTCCCGAATTCCACAACCTGCAGTATTTTGCTGGAATGGTAACAACTTGATACACATGCTGTACCATCTTCTCAGAATTCATCGAGGTCTTGCTGATCCTAGGTGAGCCCTCGCTGGCCTGCCCTGCACCCCGCAGAGCACAGGCACCCCTTTCGATGTCGGGGTCCGGCGCTCCCGGGGCACATGCGGACGGCACTGCCATACTTTTCTTACATGGCCACAGGCGGCCAGGTAAGCTCGGTGCTCCCTCAGTCGTATTCCAGCCTCGTCTCTGTGCTCCACCACCCATCCCTCCTCCCCGTTACTACCACGGAAATGCTTCCTCTCCTCCAGGCGCCTTCTGGCTTTGGGCATCACTTTGACGGAGGCAGACTCTGTCTGTGTATTTCGGTCTAATTTCCTCCCATAAATCAGTTCTCCCTTCCCATGGCCACTGCTGTTCTGTCTCAGTTGCTCCTCTAGATGTTCGTTCATTTCATCCAATTGTATATTCAACAGATGGTTACCGAGTGCCAAGTGTGTGCTGGGGACCAGGGACAGAAGTGTGAAAGGGAGAGGCAGTTCAGCCACGCTGCTGAAACGTGGAAAGTGCAGACTGCTATCTGGAGCTGGGTAGCAGGGTTCAAAGCTGGCCTCTTCACCTATTAGCTGTGTGACCCAAAGCAAATTAACCAACCTCTCTGGGCCTCAGTTTCTTTTTTGAAATTAATTCTTCAAATATTTATTAAGAGCAAAAGGAAATGGTGAGGTCCAAGCAATCTCCACACAGATTACCCTGTGGTCCTATCTCCTCCTCTGGATCCTTCCAAAGACCCCACACCTGGTCTCTGCAGCATTTTGTTCACACTTGTGGTGACATAATGACATGCCCCCCTTCTAAGCTGCAGTCTGGGTCTCTTAGATCTCAATTTAGGTGTTTTTTTTTCAAGTAATAAACTCAACATTTTAATACTATGTCCTTATACAGTTTTTCTTTTTATTTATTTATTTTTTAAAATTAATTAATTAATTAATTTTTTTGTGGTACGCAGGCCTCTCACTGTCGTGGCCTCTCCCGTTGCGGAGCACAGGCTCCGGACGCGCAGGCTCAGCGGCCACGGCCCACGGGCCCAGCCGCTCCGCGGCATGTGGGATCCTCCCGGACCGGGGCACGAACCCGTGTCCCCTGCATCGGCAGGCGGACTCTCAACCACTGCGCCACCAGGGAAGCCCTACAGTTGTTCTTTTTAATTTATTTTTTATTGAGGTAAGTTTCATGTGTACAACATTATATTGGACTTCTGTATATACTATGGTGTGCTGCTCACCACCAAAAATTCAGTATCCATCTGTCACCATACAGTTAACCCTCTTCACCCGTCTCACCCTCTCCACCACCCTTACCCTCCAATAACTCTCTCTCGTGATCTCCAAGTTGGTTTTTGCTTGGTTTGGTTTATTCATTTATTTGGGGGATTTCATTTGTTTTTTATATTCCACATATGGGTGACATCCTATGGTGTTTGTCTTTCTCCATCTGACTTATTTCACTTAGTATAATACCCTGAAGGGCCATCTATGTTGTTGCAAATGGCAAGATTTCATCCTTTTTGTGGCTGAGTAGTATTCCATCACATATAGATTCCATATATATATATATACATATATATATGGAATATTTCATTATATTATAGTATATTCCATCCCATTATATAACATATATAATGTGTGTTTACATACACATAGATATATATGTGTGTGTGTATATATATATATACACACACACACACATATATATATATATACACACACATACCACATCTTCTTTATCCATTCATGTGTTGATGGACACTTAGGTTGTTTCCATGTATTGACTATTGTAAATAATGCCAAGATGAACTTTGGGTTGCATATACCTTTTCAAATTAGTGTTTTTGTATTCTTTGGATAAATACTCGGAAGTGGGATAGCTGAAACATATGGCAGTTCTATTTTTAGTTTTTGAGGAACCTCCATACTGTTCTCCATAGTG
This sequence comes from Orcinus orca, assembly GCF_937001465.1. Classification (NCBI taxonomy): domain Eukaryota; kingdom Metazoa; phylum Chordata; class Mammalia; order Artiodactyla; family Delphinidae; genus Orcinus; species Orcinus orca. The sequence continues at coordinate 22,634,130 of NC_064566.1, forward strand.
GCTGCACCAATTTACATTCCTACCAACAGCGCACAAGGGTTCCCTTATCTCCACATCCTTGCCAGTACTTGTTATTTCTTGCTTTTTTTGTTAACAGCCATTCTAACAGGTGTGAGGTGATATCTCATTGTGGTTTTGATCTGCATTTCCCTAATAATTAGTGATGATGAACATCTTTTCATGCGCCTGTTGGCCATCAGCATGTCTTCTTTGAAAGAATGTCTATTCAGATCCTCTGCCCATTTTTAAATTGGTTTGTTTGTTTTTCTGTTGTTGAGCTGTATGAGTTCTTCATATATTTTGGGTATTAACCCCTTATCGAATATATTACTTGCAAATATTTTCTCCCATTTGGTAGGCTGACTTGTCATTTTGTTGATGGTTTCTTTTGCTGTGCATAAACTTTTTAGTTTGACGTAGTCCCATTTGTTTGTTTTTGTATTTGTCTCACTTCTCTGAGAAGGCACATCTAGAAAGATATTGCTAAGACTGATGTCAAAAAGCATACTGCCTATGTTTTCTTCTAGGAGTTTTATGGTTTCAGGTCTTACATTCAAGTCTTTAACCTATTTCCAGTAGATTTTTGTGTATGGTGTGAGATAGTTGTCTACTTTCATAGTTGTCTACTCATATTTTTCCATGTGGCTGTCCAGTTTTCCCAGCACCATTTATTGAAGAGACTATCCTTTCTCCATTGTATGTTCTTTGCTCCTTTGTAGTAAATTAATTGTCCATATATGTGGGGATTTATATCCGAGCTCTCAATTCTGTTCCATTGGTCTATGTATCTATTTTTCTGCCAGTACCATCCTGTTTTGATTACTGTAACTTTGTGGTTTGTTTATTTATTTATTTGGCTGCCTGGGGTCTTAGTTGCGGCACGTGGGTTCTTTGTTGTGGCATGTGGGATCTTTCGCTGTGGCATGCGGGCTCTTCATTGTGGCACATGGGGTCTAGAGCACGCAGTCTTGGTTGCCCCGCAGCATGTGGGATCTTAGTTCCCCAACCAGGGATCGAACTCACATCCCCTGCACTGGAAGGTGGATTCTTAACCACTGGACCACCAGGAAGTCCCAATTACTGTAACTTTGTAGTATAGTTTGAAATCAGGGAGTATTATATCTCCAGCTTTCATCTTTTTTTCTCAGGATTGCTTTGGCTATTCGGGGTCTTTTGTGGTTCCATTCAAGTTTTAGAATTTTCTCTTCTATTTCTGTGAAAAATGTCCTTGCGGTTTTAATAGGGACTGCAGTGAAGCTGTAGATTGCTTTAGGTAATATGGACATTTTCACAATGTTAATTCTTCCAATCCATGAGCACAGAATATCTTTCCATTTTTTTTTTTTTTTTTTTTTTTTTTTTTGCATTACGCGGGCCTCTCACTGCCGTGGCCTCTCCCGCTGCGAAGCACAGGCTCCGGACGCGCAGGCTCAGCGGCCATGGCCCACGGGCCCAGCCGCTCCGCGGCACGTGGGATCCTCCCAGACTGGGGCACGAACCCACGCCCCCTGCATCGGCAGGCGGACTCCCAACCACTGCGCCACCAGGGAAGTCCATATCTTTCCATTTATTTATGTCCTCTTCAATTTTGTTCAGCAATGTCTTACAGTTTTCAGTGTACAGGAGTTTCACTTCCTTGGTTAAATTTATTCCTAGGTATTTTATTCGTTTTGTTACAATTGTAAATGAGATTGTTTTCTTAATTTCCCTTTCTGCTAGCTCATCATTAGTACATAGAAACACAGCATATTTTTGTATGCTGATTTTGTTCCCTGCAACTTTACTGTATTCGTTTATTGTTTCTAGTACATTTTTGGTGACGTTTTCAGGGTTTTCTCTATATAAAATCATGTCATCTGCAAATACAGTTTTGGGGTTTCATTTTTTTTTTCATTGATAAAATGTGGATAATAGTTATTGCCTCATGGGGTTCTTGCAAGGTTTAAATGATTGACATGTACGAAATGCTCAGAGAAGTGCCCAGCACATAGTAAACACGCACATGACTTAGTACAACTAAGTACAACTATTTTCCACTTCGTACAACTAGGGCTGCTACTACCACTACCTGCAGAGTAAAAATATTATTATTCAGGTGAAAGAGATTGCCACTGGCTTGATGAAGCGGAGGTACATAGTATGATGAAGTCATCCAATGACGAAGGGATCGGACCACATTTTTAATAAAGCTTGCTACATCATCACACAGTTTTGTCTTATTTCACGTGTGTTTCTCAGCTCCTCCTAACTGAATATAAATCTCGAGAAAGAAAGGACTGTCACACACTACTTGTGAACTTGTCCCCAGACCAGAAATATAGCTGAGGGAGTCTAGGTAGTGTATTTATTAAAAAACAAAGCAGACAAGGGTGCTAAGACAATTCAAAGGGGAAAGAACAGCCTTTCAACAAAAGAGGCTGGGACAACTGGATATCCACAGGCAAAGGAATGAATCTGAACTCCTGACTCACACCATATATAAAAATGAACTCAAAACGGATCATAACCTAAATGTAACGGCCAAAACTATAAAACTCTTAGAAAAAACATAGGAATAAATCTTTGGCACCTTGGGGTAGGCAATGGTTTATTAGATATGAAACCAAAAGTACAAACAAAAGAAAAAAATAGATGAATTGGACTTCATCAAAATTAAAAACTTTTGTGCTGCAAATGATACTGTCAAGAAAGTGAAAAGGCAGCTCACAGAATGGGAGAAAATATCTGGAAATCATATATCTGATATGGACTTGTTAGAAGAAGCTATAAAAAACCCTTGCAACTCAACAATAAAAAGACAAATAACTCAACAATGGACAAAGGATTTGAATAGACATTTCTCCAAAGATGATTAAAAAATGGTCAATAAGCACATGAGAAGATGCTCAATATCATTAGTCATTAGGAAAATGCAAATCAAAATCACAGTGTAATTCTGTTTCACACCATAAGGATGGCTATAATAATAATAATAATAATAAGACAATTACAAGTGTTGGTGAGGATCTGGAAAAATCAGAACCCTGCTGATGGTAATGTAAAATGGTGCAGCCACTTTCAAAAACTGTCTGGCAGTTCCTCAAAGCATTAAACATAAAGGTATCACATGACCCAGCAATGCCAATTCTAGAGAAGTGAAAACATAGGTCCGTACAAAATTTGCACATAGATGTCCACAGCAGGATTATTTATAAGAGCCCAAAAGTGCAAATAACTCAAATGCCCGTCAACTGATGCATAGGTAAATCAAATGTCATATATCCACACAACAGAATGACATTTGCCAATAAAAAGGAATGAAGTACTGACACATGCTACAACCTGGATGAACCTTGGGAACATGCTAAGTGAAACAAGCCAGTCACAAAAGAGCACATATTATAGAATTCTATTGATATGAAATGTCTAGAACAGGCAAATCTATACAGACGGAAAGGGTAGAGGGTGTGCACGGGGTTAGTGCGGATGACTGCTCATGGGGACAGGATTTCTTTTTGGAGTAATAAAAATGTTCTAAAATTAGACAGTGGTCCAACTGTGTGCATATACTAAAAAACACTGAATTGAGCCCTTCGGATGGGTGACTTGTATGGTATGTAAATTACATCTCAATAAAGCTGTTTGAAAAATCCCAAAACAATCTAATATACTTTCAATTAATACCTCCTGTATTGGTGTTCAGGACTCCCAAATTGAGTTCAGTTTAGAGCCTTCGACTGGCAGAAAGTGAGGTATTTCAGACACACATTCTTATTTTTTTGCTTCTGTTGTTGGGAGTTGTGTATGTGTCAAATGACACACTGTATAATGTGCCAATACCATTTACAATATCATGCAGATGTTTTTCCCTCTAATTACTAACTCCTAAGTTCTTTTACCCCCTCACAAAGAGCATAATGGGAAAAGACCTGAGTTTCAGGGTCTGAAGAATTGGATTCCTGTCCGGTCTTGTCATTTCCAAGCTGTGTGACCTTGGACAAGTCACTTTCTGGGCCTCCATTTTATCTTTTAAAAAAATCGTAGAGTTTATCTAATGTTTCTCAAGCAGAGAGAGAATACCATTAATGGTATCTGGGGGAGGGGGGCCCAATTCTTTGTGAGACTGCACCCCACGATGAAGGGCGTTAAATTTCCCTGACCCCATGCACTAAATGCCAATCATGTCTCCACCTCCTGCCCCACCATTTTGAAATTCACCATCAACATTTCCAAATACCCTCTCTCTCACCTACATTTCTCCAGGGTAACTCTTTTAGCTCCAAACAATCCTTGCCACTGGCCATACTGCCTTCCTCTTCAGTAATTTCTGCCTCCAGAGAACCCTGATCACACTCATTTCCACTTCCCAGGTCTCTCCTCGGTGGATACAAACATCTTACAGAATCATCTGAAGTTTACTACCAGACTGGGAGCTAAAGGGTTGACCAAGCAGAGAACAGTGCCGTGTAAGGCATTTCTGAACTGGCAGAGCCCACGTGGACTTCCGTCGTGTGGACATCGCTGCAGCCACGGCCATCATGCTGCCTGTCACACTGTCAGACTGCATGGGGAGCCGGGGACTCAGACAACTACCGGTCCAGTTTCAGCTGGGGTGCTGCGACGCTTCAGATTCATTCTATTTGATTAAGTTTGAAAATTCATGGTGTGGTTCTGATTCAAAATACTTCTAATGAAAAATAAGGGACAACAATGGAAACAAAAAAAGACAACAGCAGAACGAAGATTAGTTTAGAACCCAGCAAAACCCTTCTGGTTTTTGCTTCACGTTTCAGTTCTTATCCCAGTTTTAAATAGAGCATGTATTAAATATGATGTGAAGTCACATTTTAACACCCTCTGTGCAAATTTTGCAATTCTAATAGAAAACACGCCATAAATTAGTTTGAGGGGACTCGTCTTTTCTGCACATCTCAAAGTGTGATTGTGTAGCATAGATGATCAGTCACTCCAGAGACTTTTTTCCCTCTTTTCTTCCAGATTCTACCTCACAATTTTTGCTCTAGAAGATGACCCTGCAATCAGAAGACTAATCTTTGTTCCTCCTGATAAATCATCAAAGTAATTTCTTCCAAACTAATCAAGACTTACACATGTCTTTTAACCTGGTGCTGGTCCTTAGAAATGGAGAAAACCACATAATGTAGGGGGCCTGCTTATTCAATGACGCATCCCCAATGCCCAACACAATATCTGCTGAACGAACAAAGGCTAATATGAATTCACCTCTGTTACTTACCAATAAGAGAGCTTCTCCAAGGACATAACCAGGGAAATTATTATTGAGACACTCAGACAACAGAAGCCCCTCCTGAGCATCCCACACCCCTGATTCCTTGGCAGAGGGTCTGCTCCACCCAACCTCTATCTGAATTCACCATCTGGAATGTTCCACTGCCTTTTCCACTTGTGTAGGCCAGAAAGCAAGATGCCAAATGAAACCAAGCCTGGGGCCTGGCTCCTTGCTGGTCGGCAGGAAGGAGAAAACCTTGTTAGCTGTCAGAGACAGAGCATCCTGGAGAGCTCACCTGATTCTGTTACACTTAGTGTTTCTCCAAAGAGGAAAAGGCTCCGGCCAGCAGCTATGGTGGTTGCTGGTTATAGAGAGGAACGCTAACCCCTGGGGAATGGAACCCACACTCAGGAGTACCTGCTCTGAGCTGCATGCTCTGCAACCTTCTCTCACTTTTCCTTCCAGCAATCCTGCAGGCAGGCCTTGTCATCTTGGTGTTGAAGAGGCTCAGAGTGGTTAAGCAACTTGCCCAAAGTCACAGAGCTGCCAAATGGCAGAGCTTCCGCCGGACCCTATGCAAAGTCTGGGGTCTGAATGTGTTGTATCACGAATATGGCTGATACCGCTGCAAGGTGATGGGAGGTCTTGGAAAGCAGCTGGCTCCGAAATTTATACCTAAAGCCTGATTTTTTTTTTTTTTTAACTTTCTCACATCGAATGTTCTCTGTATCCTCCGTGCCTACACAGGGCTGGCAGAGAAAATCAAAGCTCCCCAGGTAACTGTCTCACACTGAGGAAGTGGTGGGTTAGGGACGTGGGCTCAGCTTCCATCAGAAGCACCTTACGCAGCCCCTGTGAATTATGGGGTGACTGTGAGGTGACCAGGAGTAGCTCTGTGTGACTGAGACATGACACAGCAGAGCCTGCTGGTCACCAGCCTTTCCAGTCTATGTGTGCAACACCCTCTTCCTGAGAGCTCAGGAACATAAGGACCACATGAAAGCCCTCTTGGGAAATGAGAGGCCGAGTGAAGGGTTTGAGCCAATCAGCTTCTTTCTTTCAAGGAGCAGATTAATGGCAAAGGGAGATGCCTTTCTACTGACTGAGGTTCCAATTAGCAACAACTGCATAACAAATCATCCTCCAATGGCTCAAAAGGATGACACTTCATTATCTCTCGCAGTTTCTGTGATTCAGGAATTCAGGAAAGGAGCGGCACTTCCGGCTTGGGGGTCTCACATACTGTTGTAATCAGACGGTGGCAGAGGCAGCCAGGGGCCGCCCAGGCATCTCTCTCCTCAGGGGCCTCTCCAAGGTCTCTCTGTATAGACTAGTTTGGGCTTCCTTACAACATGGCAGCCTCAGGGCAGCTGGACTGCTTACGTGGCTTCTGAAGCTTTCAACAGGGAGTATCCCAAGAGCAAGGAGGAAGCTGCATGGCCTTTTATAGTCATAGGAATCACATAGAATCACTTCTATCATACTCTAGTGATCAAAATAGTCACAAAAGTCAGGCCAGTTTCCAGGGGAAGGCTCCACTTCTTGATGGAAGGATGACAAAGAATATGTGGACATGTTTTAAAACTGTCACACTGAGATTGGGAGAAAGAGAGAAGTAACTGAACTGTGGATAGCATGGGGATGTGGACAGCGGGGAGGGACACACCAGAGAGTCACTTTCCCCAAATACACGTTTCCAGAAGGTAAGCAGACAGGCACAGGTAGACCAAAAGAGTTTGAGGGAAAAATCTATAAAAGGTTCTGAGCCACAGGGAAAGACTGCCTAACAAATCGGCTAATGAGGACAAAGCACCTGTCCTTGGAGATTTCCTTCAGATGCAAACTGACCCAAATCTGTGGCCCACTGACTTCTGTGAGAAAAGCAAAACCAAAGTCGTGTTCCTGCCATCTAAAGAATAACTATCACCTTGACGACACTCCAAAATCAAGGTAAAAGCTCACAAAGCGCCACAACAGGCTGACAATAAATGAGACCATGAGGGAACAAAGAAATACGAGAAGTGCCTTCTCAACTATACATCTGGGGATGCAGAGGGGCTGCCCGCACTGGGTGTGTACCTGAGTCTCCCCAGTTGGCACTGCACAGCACTCCAGCTCAGACCTGTTTCAGAGCCCAAGGAGGCAAAGCACACACCTCGGAGTGTTCTCTCTCAGGCTGTGGGAACGAATGCCACTCAGATAGAAGTCTGTGGTCTGGTGGTGGTCCATGCAGAAAACCTACAAGACATGCTGCTGGCATATACCAACCTTTGAAATATCAGCTCAGATTAAAAGAGACCGTGGCAGAGAGTGTGGCCAATTATTCCCCAGTGTCTATCCATTCTCCCTTTCTGTCTTTTCAGATATATACTCCTGGGCTTTAGTTGAGCATATAAATACCCAAATGATTAAGAATACCTTTCTCAGCCTCTCTTGCAGCTAGTTATGGTCATGTGACTAAGTTCAGGTCTCTGGATTAGAAATAAAAGTGATGTGTGCAACTTTCAGTTCATTGCCTTAAAAATGAAGCAGATATCCTGGTTTCCCCTTCTTTCCTCCTTCCTGATATCTGGGAAATAGTGACCTTTGCAGCAACCTTGGGGGAGGGCAGAGCTCCTTATTGGCCCAGACTGCTCATCTTTAGGATGTTATATGTGAGAGAATTCATCTTCTTTAAGGCACTTATTTAAGGTATAACCTCCATCGTATTTTAGCCACTATATATTGGGGTCTCTTTGTTACGGCAGCTTAGCCTATTTCCTAACCAATACATAGTCCCTGGACTGTCTCTAGTCTTTTAAACTAAGAACCTAATGTCAGAAAGAATCAGAGAAGAAACACTAGAAACCAGATCCTAAAGATTCCCCCCAATTTGCTCACATCCCTGTTTTCTCTACATCTCCCATCTTCTGAGTCCCTCCTAATTGTCTGAAGTACATAATATAAGTGTTCCATGATTCCATGAATGACTGACACTGACCACTCTTTCAGTAGATTATCACTTGTAACTCACTCAAGCCAGTTCAAATGAAGACAAAGTTTTGCTCTAGGTCCCAGAGGCCTCAGTGAAAGGTAGAGACATTGGGCCTCATGGGAGCTAGAGCTGGGAATTGGGAAGCCATCCAGGATAAAGCAAATACCCTCTCCATCCCTCTCTGGGGGCTGCCACCTCTGGCCTCTTAGATGTCCCCTCTAAGCAGACCAGCACTCTCAACTGTGAATTCTGCCCTTCCCAACTGTGGCTGCCACGTTGCTGGGTCCTACCTCTACACAGTGTTTGCTCAGCCTCCTAAGGCTGATTCAACCCTGAGTGTCTGAGTTTGAGACAGTCATTCTGATTTGCTGCTGGCCAGCCCGTGAACTGACTGGTCGTGGGTCAGGTGTCTAAGCCTAGTTGGGTCAACAGTGGCTGAGGTGGCGGGGAACTGTCTTGGAAAGTGACCTTTGCCCTTCCAAAGGTCATGAGTGGAGCAGACAGTCTGGAAGGAGCTGAGGACAGGGCAGCTAACACGACATATTCAATATACTTTGGCACCCAGAATACATGGAGCATTAATGTGTACATGTTGTCAAACGCAAGGGCTTAATGGGACATTTCTCAAGTTAGTAGTGTTGATCAAAGGAGTGGTTATGTATTCCTGGTCTTCGTCTCCAACTGAAAAATAAGTTACTAGGAAATAGAGCTGCTGCTAGGAAGTCTCTTGATTTCTCATAGCACCTAGCAGTGCGCTCTGCAAAAGAAGACCTTCAATAAAAGCTGACCCACTGACGGTAATTTGAGCAGCGCACACATTACGTAGGGCACAAGATCTCAGGGAAGAGGACTCACGGAAGGGAAACGTGCGTAAGTGTCATTTTGTGGCATTTCAGAACCAAAGACTAACCCGACATAACCTGCTGAATTTCCAGAGAGAAACAAGGAGGGAGCAAGAGAGAGGTGCTGGGAGCATTGGGGGATATGACAAGATATCTGCAACATCAGAGCACATTTTCATTTCCCACAGGTCACAGAGCTCTCAGGTAGCCAAACCGGGGCCAAAAAAAGAAAGATATTTACTGGATTGCATGACCCCAGGGAGATTTTCAAGCCTCTAGTCGAGGGTGGCGGATGGAAATACCCAGCATGTGGCCATCTAACCGCCCAAGCTATTCTCATCCTGGAGAATTCACAGAATCTATTATTCTGCGGTCTCATTTACAGTATCCCCAAGTTGCAATTAGATCTCCCCTGCCAATGGGATAGCAAAGCTCTATTAAGACCCACGGAGAATCAAAATTCTCATTGCAGGCAAGGATAACCAGCCCCTCCTATGAATTCCTTTACCAGAGCAGAGCATCTCATTTCTCCTGATTTTCCTCCTTGGGCTCCACCTTCCAACGGAAGCACCCAGGGAGGGGGCCTGGCAAGCTAGCCTCAACCCCCCTGACAGCTTCACGTCCCTCCACGCGCCCCCCCGCCACACACACACAAGCACACTTTGCTCTGGCCATTTGGAATCTCTGTCTCTGAATATGCTCTTCCCTCTGGCTAGATGCCCACCCTCGTGCTTGTTGCTGGGTCCATTTTTATTTATGCTTAACGTCTGGGCAGAGATTTCACTCCTCTGAAGGCTTCCCATATCCCCTAGGAAAAACAGTCATTCCCCACTGTCCCAGTCATGTCCTCGTGTCCCCCACGGCGTGCTGTTCCTTCCTCTATTACAGCATTTATCACATTTCGGGGTAATTATCCCTGGGGCGCTCTGCTTCTCCCTTGTCAACTATGAGCAACTGTGATGGGACTGAGTTTTGCGTTTCTTCCAGAACCCAGGTGGGCCAGGCAGTAGCAGGCACTGTGCAAATGATCTGTGTCTGAAGGAAGAGTCAAGACAGTGAAAGGGTACTGGGTGGGGAGCTGAGGGCCACAAGCTGTCCACGGACAGACACATGTCCCCTGCACAATCGAACAGCACAACACGGCTTGTCCTCCAGCTCAGAAAACTTGCAGAGAGACGGTAAGCCCCATAGTCGGTCCCCCTCCCCCGAAACCTAGTCCACCTGCCTCAGCAAGAGGCACGCTCTGCCGTGTGTCCAGGCGGGATCTACCACACGCCGGGGAGAGGGAGGGACCGATGGGGGCAGAAGCCAGGACGGGAGAGAAGGGGAACGTAGTTGGGGAGTGGGGGAGACCGCAGAAACAGCTCTGCAGATGAGCATGGTGATCACCAGATCAGGAAGCAATTACTGTCGTGAATGGAGAACCATCCTGACTTGCTTCTAAACGAGGGACACGTTAGAAATCCTCAGCTGCCTGCTGTGGTGGTTAAAGAAATGGAGGCTTTCGTGATGCCAACACTCAGTTACTAAGAAGAGAGCCCCAAAGACACAGAAAGGCACAATCAACCTCTCTCAACCTCCTTTTGCTTCTTCCAATGAAGTCAGCGTTTCTGCCTCTCCCGGCCCAGCTGGGCTTTCAAACTCTCAAATGAAAAGTGAAGAAACGGCTTCCGCATTCCTCCTGTTAACTGTACGTCCAGCAGTTTTATTCTAGGTAAAGCCATATAAACTCTTTCAGGGTGACGACTCGCTCCTAGGACCCCTCTAACGACGCTCTTGACGTTGTCTGGCGGCACGAGCTTTGTGGTAAGTACTGACCACCCAAGATTTTAGGCTGTGACATTTTGGGTTGGATCCCCTAAACCCCAGACTACTATTTCTAAAAATATGTAAAGCTCTTTTCCATTCATACTTGAAAATGAAACAAAAAACTAGCACTTCTCCCATCTCATGCCCTCCATGGTTTCTCTACAAATCTTTGGCTGCGCAGTCACTTGGTTTTATCTTGCGACAGAAAGCAAAGGTCTCCTCCAAAAGCATAAGCTCCTTTTCCTCTCAATTATCCAGTGGGGGGCTTGGAGAGGAAGGGCAAAGAGCAGGCACAACTGGAAGATGCTCCGGCAGGTTCTCCGGTCCCACAAGATTAGCATCCCCACGGTGACCTGCCGCAGGCCATTTCTACCCCTGGCCACCCCCATGCAGTTTACCATCAAATCTTGACGACGCCAGCCCCAAACACTTCTCGAAGCCATCGGCCCATCCATCCCACTGTCATCACCTTCACACATCTGGTCCATGACTTCCCATTGCCCATGGAGAAAGTCTAAGGTCCTTCATGTGGCTCCCCAGGCCACTGCTGACCGCTCCTGCTTCCTTCCAGGTTATTCTCCTCCTGTCCACCAGAGGGGGAGGGTGTCACGTGGATTTTCGGCCCTTTAAGTGCACCACGCTGTTCAAATGCTCAATCCTGGATCTTTTACCCTACAGCTCCTTCTGCCGAGAAGGTTCCTTCTGCCCCCACCCTGCCCTCCTCTTATCCAGTTAATTCCTCCGTATCCTTCCCATTTCAGCTTCAGCATCACTTTCTCCAGAAGGTCTCAGTGCCCTACAGAGTCTCGTCACTCGCTTCCAAAGCATCCTGTCTTTGCCTTTTCCACACACTCCTCACACCAGTAACCGACTCAATGCCTGTTTTTCCTACTAGGATGTAGGTGCCATCAGAGTAGAGATCACACTTATCCTGTTCCCTATTCCCACCTATTCCCATCTTCCATTCGAAGAGCCACATGTTTTTTCTCCCATTTTAACATTCCAAAACTGGGATGCATCTTAAAATCAATAGTCTGTCATAATTTGTCACCATTTTCTCTTTCTCAGCATAACATAAAATAATAGTGGGTCTTACACTAGATGGCATCTTGGTGTTTGTCAAAATAAGGTATGTCCCTGTATCTAATGGGCACAGCGCCTGGCACATGGCAGCCACCAATAAATACCTGATAAATACATACTGACACACACACACATTTCCCGAAGATCTGATATTAGTCGGGTTTTTCTACATCACAAATACACCTTAAAATCTCAGTGACTGACCACATCAGAAATGTATTATCTTGCCAGGGGTCTGCCGGTTGGCTGTATCTTTGTGGCCTCAGCTGGGACTGACCCCAGGCCGTGGGTTGGGTTCAGGGCTGACCCATGTGACACTTTTCCACGGGCCAGTAGTATATTTGTCTCGTAGCAGATCACTGGAATGAAAGAGACCAAGCACAGGGGCACAGCACATTCCAATCTCCCTTCTTGTCCGTCTACCAACATTCCACGGCCAGAGCAAGCCTGGCATCCACAGGTAGGGACACTTCCTCTGGCTACTGTCACAGGATAGAGCTGGGGAGTAAAGACCTGAGAGTAAGAATCCACCCACCATAGGCCCCATATGGAGAGGTCCGTGCAGGGACACCGACCTCCCATTTCCACAGCACTGAAGGACAGCTCCCTTAACGGACCATACAGAACATGGCCCTGGTCACCACAGGTGAAAGCCCTGAGTTAGCAGTGGTGGTCTGACCTGGTAGCAGCCCTCTGCCCAGCAGGCGCCAGGACCCTCCTCCTTGGTTCCCTCGGCCCTCAGGCTTTATCTGAGGTATTTACTGAGAGGAGAGAGTAAGAAGCAGTCACCATCCCTAATTCTTTCTTTCTGCAGCTGATTATTTAACCATTGTAAGCCTAGGCTCCAGGTCCCAATCTGAGTGGGTGGCTGGCTATTTTATTTATTAAAATTTTTTTTAATTGAAATATAGTTGATTTACAATGTTGTGTTAATTACTGCTGTACAGCAAAGTGACTCAGTTACACACATATGTATATATATATTCTTTTTTTTTTTACATCTTTATTGGAGCATAATTGCTTTACAATGGTGTGTTAGTTTCTGCTTTACAGCAAAGTGAATCAATTATACATACATATATGTTCCCATATCCCCTCCCTCTTGCGTCTCCCTCCCTCCCACCCTCCCTATCCCACCCCTCCAGGCGGTCACAAAGCACCGAGCTGCTCTCCCTGTGCTATGCGGCTGCTTCCCACTAGCTATCTATTTTACGTTTGGTAGTGTATACATGTCCATGCCACTCTCTGTAGTAGGTCTGTGTCTTTATATATTCTTTTTTTTAATATTCTTTTCCATTATGGTTTATCACAGGATATTGAATATAGTTCTCTGTGCTGTACAGTAGGACCTTGTCATTTGCCCATTCCCTATATAAAAGCTTACATCTGCTAACCCCACCTCCCTCTCCACCCTCCCCTAACCCCTTCCCCCTTGGCAACCGCCAGGGCGACTGGCTAATTTAGCTCAGCTGGGGCATTAGGACCAGAGGGTGAAAGACCCAAGTCCAACTGCCCTAAGGTGACTGGACAACAGAAGTGTTGACGGTCTTGGTCAGGACTTTAAGGAAACTTGGAGGAGTTCTGGTGCCCTGATTTCAGTCCCAGGGCTGCTGTGGAGACAGTTAATGAGGCCTGCACACCAGGTACAGAAAATGAACATCTCAAAATGCAACCTGGGAGATGCCCTATTAACCAAGCACAGCTCTAGCCAGCACCTCTCCCCACCAGGAGGATGCACCCTCAACTGTCCCGATTCCATGAAGGCACCGAGTGCTTTCACGGCTCCCTTACACCCTCATCTCCCTTTGCTTTTGCACGTCGGTCACTTTCCAGCAGTTCTGGGTCTCTTTGTTTGTATTTCTGCTGTGGCACTTGGCGTAGGGCTGCGCTCTGCCTGAGTGTGACTTCTGGGGAGCCGTATGGCTTTGCTAGGGCTGCTGTAACCAAGCACCACCAACTAGACAGCTTCAACAACAGAAATTTCCCGTCTCACGGTTCTGGAGACTGGAAGTGCCTCTTCCCCGGCCTCTGGTGGTTTGCTGGCATCCTCTGGCATTCCTTGGCTTGTAGACACATCACCCGAGTTCTACCTTCATGTTCCCATGGCCGCCTCCCTCTGTGTATCTGTGTCCAAACATGCCCTTTTGATAAGGACACCAGTCATATGGGATTAGCGGCCCACCCTCATGCGCTGTGACCTCATCTTAACTAACTACAGTGCAATGACCCAGTTTCCAAGCAAGGTCACATCCTGGGGTTTAGGACGTCAACATATGAATTATAGGGGAGAACACAATTTAAGAGACACCAAGACCATTTTTGTATCCCCTGCATGCAGCTCAGGGCCTGGCACACGGGGGCACCCTGTTACGTGCCCCCTAACAAAAATGCCGGAAAGGACAGCTCATGTGCTCTCTTGCCCTCTCTCTCTCTCACTCTCTCTCTCTCACTATCTCACTCACACACACACACACACACACACAACTCTACAGAAGAAACAGGACAAAACTGTCACTGTTAGCTTCTGGTGAGTCGCCAAACCTCATGGCCAGCTTTCCAAATTCTCCTCTAAGCATTATCACCAGTATACAGCAAGCAAGATAAAGAAACGGCAACCCAATTGCCAATATACTCAAGTAACTATCCTGGCATTGGTGGCTTCTTCAGAAGAGCTTATCTTCCTGGCATTCCTCAGGAGGTGGGAAGGTGCATAGGCATCATTAGTCTTTCTGACTGACAGGAAACCTTGAGTACAAAGAGAGGGAATATGCCAGCCTCATACACAACCTCCCCTCTGAGCTCACAGGACCAAGGCCGGGCAATGTCTGCTGTTCCTGGTCCCAGGACAGTAATAACCAGACGGCTACATCACGGGGTGATGGAGGATGTTAGCTCGTACGTCAGAGGACGTGAGTTCCCATCCCTGGCTTCACCACTTACTCGCTGCGTGGACATGGCACAACTACGGAACCTCTCTGTTCCTTGGGTTCTTCATCTGGAAAAATGGGGGTCATTTTCTGTGAGAGCATCCTCCTCTCACAGGGATTTTGTGAGGACTGAGTAGGAACATATAAGTAAAATGCTTGGAATGGTGCCTGACAGCACTTAACATGATGGCTATGCTTATAAACACCTGCTTGACCTTCCAAAGGACTGACTCAACATCACCTGAGTCTTCATAAGCTCTCTGTTACTAGAACGATCAGAAGTGGGGCCCACTTAAGAGGTATTCATGGTGTCGGTTCTCTATTATGCCATAACAAATTACTCCAAAACCTACAGGCTTAAAGAACCAAACATTTATTATCTCACCATTTCTGCGGCTCAGAAATCCAGGAGTGGCTGAGCTCTGGCTCAAGCCTCTTACAAGGCTACAGTTGAGGTGACTCCTGGGGCTGCAGACAGCTCAAGGTTGGAAGAAGGGAGAGGCCGCCTCTGAGCTCACTCCTGTAGCTCCTGGAGGCCTCCATTCCCTGCTGGCATTTGGTCGGAGCCCTCCCCAGTTCCTTGCCGCGTGGGCCTATCCATGGTGCAGCCCACAACGTGGCAGCCGCTGACGTCAGAGTGAGCAAGACAGATAAGCAAAACACACGTGGAGTCTTTTGTAATCTTATCTTGGAATTGCCATCCTATCACTTCTGCTGCTATTTTCTTTGTAGAAAGCGAGTCACAATTTGTACACCTATGTTCACAGCAGCATGACTCACAAAACCCAAAAGGTGGAGGCAACTCAAGTGTCTATCAACAGATGAATGGATACACAAAATGTGGTACCAATGTACAATGGAGTACTTTTCAGCCTTCACTAAAAAGGAAGGAAATTCTGACATACGCCACAGCATGGACGAACTCCGAAGACATTCCAGAAGTGAACCAAGCCAGGCACAAAAAGACAAATACTGTATTATTCCATTTATATGAGGTATCTAGAATAGTCAAATTCATAGAAGCAAAGGAGAACAGCAGCTGCCAGGGGCTGGGGAGGGGCAATGGGGAGTTGTTGTTTAATGGCTATAGAGCATTTCAGTTTTGCAAAATGGAAATGTTCTGGAGACTGCGTGCACAATAAGGTGAATGCACTTAACACTGTTGAACCATATACTTAAAAAAAAATGGTTACTATGGTAAATTTTATGTTAAGTGTAGTTTGCCACAATTGAAAAAAAAAGTTAGTTCCAAGGTCCAGATCACATGCAAAGGGATGGGATTATACCAGGGCATGAACCCCAGGGGCTGGGGACCACTGAAGGCTGCCTGCCACATTATCATGTATCCAAAGTTGGAAAGAATCTATCTGTTCAGTTAGGACTGAATCCAACATATTTAAGGCCACCTGAGTGCTGGCCACAGCCAATATGTGCACGGCAGCACCTGCTGACCCTCAGATGCACCCTCCCAGGGAAAGTTCCTAGAAAGCCATATGCAAAGCTTGCTCCAAAGCCACTGCTTGTGGAATCATCTGGTAACAGGTTATGCTTCCAATGAATGAAGCCGCAGTTACAATTCGATTCCAGCACAGTGTTCTTTGGTCTCCAATACATCCCATCTGGAATCGAAAGGTACAGTAATGACTGCACTTTCATGGCCCCATTCCCGCCTCCGAGTCTTGGCAGGGTTCGCTGTTGCTTTGAAAGGTCAGCGTAAGGAAGGGAACTAAATGGGGACGAGAGGAAGAAGGAAGGAGAGGTGCACCCAAAGCTGGAGTCTCTCAGTGGAGACACGACTTTTTCATACCCTCAGCAAATTAGAAGTATTTCAAGCACCCTATTTCCTGTCTTGGGGTCAGTTTTCTTCACTCCATCAAAATAAACATTATAAAATATAATTTTCTTTTCCCACATCAACTGAAAGCAAAGATGCATTTTTCAAGGGCTGGAAGCCCAGCAGAAGCAGATAGGATGTGTTTTAACTAAATGAACTTGTGTACAGAAGGTGTCCAGCACAGTATCTGGTGCGGGGTAGGGCTAGATAAATATTCGCTATTATTAAGATGACAATAGGTCAAATCCTACGTGGTATAAGACGATACATTGTCTACTCAGGATGCCTCTGAAACTCCTCAGGAAGACACTACAGTCTCTCAAAAGCCCAGTGTGGGTCAGGTTTTCCCCCAGCACGGGCACAATGGTGTTCCTTTTAACACCAAAATCAGCAGTCAGTTTGCTTTGGCAGCTACATGGTAGAGAAAAGCATCCCCTTCAATACCAGAATCACACTCGGAGCAGAGGGACGTTTACATCGTTAAGAGAGATGCAGGCTGGCCAAGGGAACGGAGGCCCAGATTACCATCTCATGCGCACTGGGGGGGCATACCCCCATCGAGGGAATGACAGAATCATCTGTTCTGTTTAAACAGTAATAATAATACTTCTTATGATTATTTTAATAGATTATGGATACTTGAACTCACATAACTTTAGCACGTGTACAGTGTAATACCGCACAAGGTACAAATTAAACACAGCTTAATAACAACACCTTACAAAGAAATCTTTTCTAGTCTTCAGCACTCACTGAATCCACTATGTGCAGGGCACTACCTATGCTACCAGGTAGGATCTGTGTGATTCGAGAGGCCAAAAAGCTTCCTGTTCTTAGGTAGCTAATGGAGATGCCTTTCCACAACAGGCATCCTTGCTCAGAGGCTGTCACATGGACAGCAGTGGACAGCTGTTACCCATGCCCTGATGGGACTAGTTTTCTGAGAGCACCTGCAAATGACCTTATTTTCTAAAGGGAGGTCATTGGGTATGGAAGGCACAAAGCTGAGATTCTAAGGTAAGCTGCTCCGAGTAAGGCATTTGCCAAGAGTTGGGCTTTGTGTGTGTGTGTCCACCACCAACTCTTCCTACCCCTCAGGCTTATAATATGAGAGTACAGTATACAGAGAGAAACAAGCTGGACTTGAACCAGCCTTCAGAGGAACAGTTCTTAAGGGCAAGCAAAAATCTGCTTCAGCAAAATGCTGGGATAGGCATGGGCTCGGGGGAGCATTGTAGGTGCTGCTAAAAGCATCAGGACGAATTCCCTAACTTCCAAGTTTTAGACTTGAAAGTCCTTTTGTTGACCATCTCAGGGCACCCTTAGTGAGTCTAGGATACATACACGCATAAGAAACAATATATATGGAAAATTTTTCTCAATCCCGCCTATCTAAGCTAATTTTTACCTGATTCTGTGATTACTGTTCCTCTACCACTGCCAGTGGCCGATGGCCCAACGCCATGTGCTTTGGTTTATAAAAATGTGACTTTGCATAAGCCTAGAAACACCTTGCCATTCAGCACTGAATCAGAAGTTTAGAAATCCCTAGGCAAATGGCAAGATTAGAAACCTCTCTAAAGTTAGTGGATAATAGATAGCAGTTCACAGATTTGCACGTGAATTCAATTCACCTGGAGGGCTTGTTAAACTACAGACTGCTCGGCCGACCTCCTGGGTCGATTCCGTGGACCTGGGTACATCCGGAGCTTTGCATTCCCAAAGGGTTCCCAAGTGATGCTGATGCTGCCGGTCTGAGGATTAAACTTTGAGAACCACTGGTGAGGAGAAGACACGAGGAGGGAATTTTCTAGGTCAGGACAATCAGAGGCTAACTCTACCCAAGACTCGCCCCCCAGAGCTGCTCTCTGTACAAATTTTGGCAAAGTCCATGTAGATACACATTTTGTCTTCTCTCGTCTATGGACCTCAGGCATACGGATTGGGATGGCTCGTAATTCCTTAATTTGTGGCACACTCTCACCAGTGGTCTATGCATGACCCAGTCATTCATTCATTTTTAATAACATAATAAACACCAACCAAAATAACAGCCAGGACCTTGAAAGGAACCTGCACCTAACTTCATCTTACCTCCCATCTTTCCTGCCTCCCAACATATGAATTAACCAGCTATCCATCTTTCTCTTGCTTTTCTTTTTTACAGTATTATTAAATTTGTAAACTGTGGTACAGTCATACAGTGAAATACTGAATAACGGTCAAAACAAATGAACTCTTCCAATAAACAATAAAATGGATGGATCACAGCAACATAATACTAAGTGAGAAAAGTAAAGATTACATATGGACGATACCTGTTTATAACATTAGAAATATATACTTTTTAGGATGCCTTACAATTGACATGCATTTTTAAATCTTTGTATTTTTTTCTAATCACTGAAGAAATAAATACATGTTTACTGGAAAAGAGACAACGAGTAAAGAAACGTACCCAGTCAGTTTTAACAGGGGAGGATATGACCCCTCCATGTCCTTCTGGGTTTCCTAAAAAGCTCCTCTTTCCATCCCCAAATGCACCCTTCAGTTTCCATCCAACAGCTCTGAGGTTGAGAGCTCTGATAGGAATAGGCAATTCATACAAGAGGAAACAAGGCAGTAAACAAACAGCCAGGGGAAAATGTTAACTTTGCTCATAATCAGAGAAATGCAAATTGAAGCATCTGGGGAGCTATCATTCTATGACTACTAAATCAGCAAAAACGGGAAAAAGGGAACAACAGTGAATGCCTGGGATAGTACTATAAACCTGACACGCGCAGATGATACTAGCAGCAATGGTAAATTTTTAAAAATTTCCAAACAGCTGTATGACGAGGTGTAGTCATGAACTATGAAGATGTCCCACTCTGCTGAATTTATCCTGAAAAGTAACTCAATGGAAAGAAACAACTTAGGTGGCCTCCCACAATGCAACAATTTAGAAAACCACAGTAGAGCACTGAGACGGTGTGCAGTGCAGCGGGACAAATTACAATTTTGAAGAGAAAATGTATATTTGATATTTAATGCGTGAGAAATACAAAATGGTAGGTGCATTATGGTTAGAACCATGTGTACGAGGGTTTCGAGGTAAAGAGCAGAAATTAACATGGCTGTTGCATCTGAACGTGGGATGGGTGTTGTTTTCTTCAGTGTTACTGTGCTGTGGTGTCGTAATTATTTTTTTTAGAGCTTGAGGGGCTCCTACCTTGAGAACTTTCACAGCTTTCCTCGTCGCTGTTGTCTTGACAGTTATTTTGCCCATCGCAAATGAAGCTCTTGTCAATGCAGAGGCCGTTCTTGCAGTGGTAGCGGGCAGTGGAGCACAGCAAAGGGTTTGCTGCTGTGAAGGGAAACCAGAGCAGATCACCAGGGAGGTTAGCCAGTCCCCTTAGGACCCCCCAGCGCCTTCTCCAGCCAGGGGTATGCCCTGCTCGGGAAGTAGCAAACTCATCTTCTAGGATGGCTGACTCAAAGCCCATCCTGGGAGACTGGTCAGGGAATGACCTGGACAGGATGAGACTTACTCTGCTCCATTCTAAAAGCTCTTTCTCCCAAGTCATCATGCTGGTGTCCTATAACCACACCAACATGGCCAGAGGGCAACGCCTTGCCCTAACTGGTCAACCGCTAGGTGGGCCAGCAGCCTCTGAGGGGCCTGGGGCAAAACCCGAATCTCCCAGGAGAGTCAAGAGTGGAATGGTCGGTACCATAAGAGACACACAGAAAAGAGCAAAGCCAGACGGAGTAGATGGGTCGGGGATCTGTGAACCTCTGCCACTGATGGAGTGATGGCACGATCTAATCCAAGGCCTATGTTGGATCCTTCTGGTTCCCTAACTATGGACCAGTCTGGTAAGTCCTCATGTTTCCTTATGGCTCACCAAGGTGAGCTCCATCTCTGCTTTGCAACCAAAGAAGCCCATTAACCCACTGGCTCAGTCTGAGCAGCTCCCTGTTGCAGGCACTTTCAGGAACCCCCCAAAAATGACAGAAATGGCCCTTCCCCTCAAGGAAGAAGGCCGCAACCAGCTAGCATAAGGTCAGCACAAAACCACTGAACAACATGTAAGCAAATCTCCATGGAAAATCGCTATTTCTACAGCACGATTTATCTTGCTTCCTCACTCCTTGCAGTGCAATTCAAGCTCTTTCCAGGGCTCTATTTTCAATCAATAAAGCAGCAAAGTAGAAATTACTCCAGCCCCCAGTCTGCCATTTATTAGCTGTGTGATCTTGGGTAACTGACTTCACTTCTCTGAGCCTCAGTTCCTTTATCTGTGTGCAGGACTGACTCCATAATTTGCAGGGCCTAGTGCAAACTGAAAATGCAAGGTCAACTGTTCAAAAATTATTTAAAACTTCAAGAAGATAAGTGCTGGGCATTAAACCAAGTGTGGCGTGCTTCTAAGCTAAGCACGGAGCCTGTGCAGGTCACAGGTCCATGAAGCTAGCCCTGCTACTTACAGCATTAATTTAAGCATCAAAGGAGATGACATGTGAGAAAAATGTACACAGCAGAGTCTGACATGTAGCACAGGCTCAGGAAATGTTGTACGTGCTCCCCGAGTTATGTCTGCCTCAGCCCCCCAGAGTGTGGTCCTCCCTGAAGGAGTGATATTGGTGATAACGAAGAGGGGTCATCATGGGATCTCGGGTCACAAACTGAGCCAGCATCTGCATCATACGTGGTACGAAGAGCACCAGAGCGGGATGGCACAGCCATCACTGAAGACGGCTACGGGATCAGGAACAAGCCAGCGCCGGCATCTCCGGATGGTCCTCACCAGCAGGATGGCAGTTGTAATTTACCTTCCCCATATGCCTCACGGAGCGATTGTTAAGATGCACAGAGATCATAGCTGCAGACTTCACAGGGCCCTGGAAACCCAAAGGCTGTGGAGTTTTTTAGTTTTTAACTGTTGAACTCAGAAAGTTTGATTTGAAAGGTCAGAGGAGGTAGAGGGATGGGGAAGCCAGTGCTCTTAGTTTTGAAGATGATGGACCAGCGTGAAGGTAAGCAAAAGGAGTCTGGCCTGAAAATGGAAGTTGTAATTATTTAAATTGCTGTGGGCCAGAGAACGGTTCCACTTGATCGTGCTGAAACCAGGGTCTGACCTCAGCCAAGACCAAAATGGGGAAACCCGAAACCAGAAGTCACATTTGGTTTCTGTCCCGGGCAGCGCTCCAAACCCTTCAGCATCCCACCACGGTGGCCTCTGGCTTCCCTGGGACCCTGTGGGTCACATCTACGCAGCCACAGCGTCAGCAACGATCAGCTCACTCGAATGGACAGCCTTGCAAAGGCACCTGAATTGCTCCAAGATGGGGCTGCTGCAAATTTATGTGAACCGCCCCAGCAGGGAAGGCGGTGCTGAACCAACCCTGCAGACGCGATGGCATCTACTGACTTCTCGTCAGCCTTAGACCCTTTCAACCTCACAAACTTTCCCAAGGAAAAGAAGTCACATGTGTGTGCGTGTGCACGTGTGCATATACACGCATACCACATATATGTGTATATATGTACGTATGTGTATATCCAGATCACACATATCTTCAAATGAATTAAGACTGACTATATCTTAAGACACAGCTCTACTGATAAAGAATCCACAGGGACTGAAAACCAATTTCAGTGCATAGAATGAATACATATATTTGGTATTAATGCATATAACCGAAGGACTAGGACCAGAATACAGAAAGAACTCTCACAACTCAAAAGAAAAAAGACAGGGCTTCCCTGGTGGCGCAACGGTTGAGAGTCCGCCTGCCGATGCAGGGGACACGGGTTCGTGCCCCGGTCCGGGAAGATCCCACATGCCGCGGAGCGGCTGGGCCCGCGAGCCATGGCCGCTGAGCCTGCGCGTCCGGAGCCTGTGCTCCGCAATGGGAGAGGGAGGCCACAACAGTGAGAGGCCCGTGTACCGCAAAAAAAAAAAAAGAAAAAAGACAAACAACTCAACAGGAAAATAGACAAAGGACATGACAGGGCAATTCCCCTCAGAGCAATGGCAAACGCTCAATAACAATTTGAAAAGATGTTGACTATGGCCAGTAATGAAGCACCACTTTAACCGCAGCAGACTCGCCACTTAAGGTCTTAAAATCCCAGGTTGTTGGCCAGGATGGAGAGGGACAGGAAGTCTCAGAGACTACTCGTGGGAGTGCAAATTGGTAGATCCACCTTGGAGACCCACTTAGTGATACCTGGTGATATTTAAGGGGCATATGCCCCATGGCCCAGTCATTTCACTTCCAGCTACACACTCAGGGGAGAATCCTGAACAAACAGAAATGTGTGCTGAAGCACTGCTTGTAAAATAAAAATATTAGAAATGACCCAAATGTTCACCCACAGGAGAATTAATACCATGTGCTACACTGTTAGAATTCTACAGGAGGGGATGGCTAGCTTTTACTGTACAGGGCCAGATAGTAAATACTCTAGGCTTTGCTAACGTTTGCGTCTTGCACTGTGTCTTAACTACTCAACTTTGCCATTGTGGTACAAAGCGGCCATGGACAATTCATAAACGAAGGGCAGGACTGTGCTCCAATAACACTTGATTTACAGGTAGTAAGTACGTTTAAAGTAAGTAACTTTCAAAACAGGGCGTAGGCCAATTTGGCCCAGGGGCTATCGTTTGCCAACCCTCGCTGAACAGCAGTAAAAAATGAATGAACCAGGGCCTCCCTGGTGGCGCAGTGGTTGAGAGTCCGCCTGCTGATGCAGGGGACACGGGTTCGTGCCCCGGTCTGGGAAGATCCCACATGCCGCGGAGCGGCTGGGCCCGTGAGCCATGCCTGCTGAGCCTGCGCGTCCGGAGCCTGTGCTCCGCAACGGAGAGAGGCCACAACAGTGAGAGGCTCGCGTACCAAAAAAAAAAATGAATGAACCAATAAACAATAAGGTCCTACTGTACAGCACAGGGAACTATATTCAATATCCTGGGATAAGCCATAATGGAAAAGAATATAAAGAAGAATGTATATATGTAGATAACTGAGTCACTTTGCTGTACAGCAGAAATTAACACTGTAAATCAACTATACTTCAATAAAAAAAAGAATACAAAATCAAAAAAAAAAGAATGAACCAGGATCAAGATGGATCAATCTCACAAATACAATAGAGGGGGCGAAGTTATAGAAGATATATGCAAGTTATATAAGAATAAAAGTTACAGAAGAGTATGTATAGTGTTGTACCAATTAGATGAAGTTACCCATGCAAAAGAATACTATCAATTATTGAAGATACAAAAATATATACTCGCATTGGAAGAAACAACCCTAAGTTCAGGACAAAGGATGTCTCTGGAGAGAAGGGAGAAGGATAGGGTCAGAAAGGGGTGTACTGTAGACTTATAATATTTGGTAACACTTTATTATTTTAAAAATCTGAAGCAAATAAGGCAATATGGTAATGACTTTTTTCACTGAGATATAACTGACATATAATATTGTATTTGTTTCACGTGTACAGCAGGATGATTTGATGTATGTATAAACTGCGAATGGTCACCACAGTGAGTCAACACCCATCGCCTCACATAGTTACAGAAATCTCTTTTGTGATGAAAACTTTTAGGATCTACTCTCTTAGCAACTTTCAAATACACAATATGGTATTATTAACCATAGTTAATATAGTTATAATATTATAATGTATTATTATTATAATATAGTATTATTAACTTGTTAATATAGTTATAGTAATTTAACCATAACTATAGGTAATATGATTTTTAAAACAGGCTGTTGGGAAACACAGGTGTTCACTTAATTTTATTTTCCTTTTCAGTATGTTGGAAAGACTCCACTAAAAGTTTCTAAGCGTCTAGTCTGGCAGAGATGTCTCAGTGATCACTCACTTTCCTTTTCCTTTTCTCTTTTCCCACAAAATTCTCTCTGGCTCAGGGGCTTCCCTGGTGGCGCAGTGGTTGAGAGTCCGCCTGCCGATGCAGGGGACACGGGTTCGTGCCCCGGTCCGGGAAGACCCCACATGCCGCGGAGCGGCTGGGCCCGTGAGCCATGGCCGCTGAGCCTGCGCGTCTGGAGCCTGTGTTCCGCAACGGGAGAGGCCACAACAGTGAGAGGCCCGTGTACCGCAAAAAAAAAAAAAAAAATTCTCTCTGGCTCACAAACCCCTGTCTTTAGTATCTTTCACACTTAGGTGCCCTGTTGTTCAGAGAACACAGGTACACGCTGGTAAACAGACACACCTGGGATTCCTCCTTGTCAAGGGCTCCTCATAAAATACTATGTCCCCCCACCCCCAATGCAGGGCAGAGAAACAGAGGCAGAGGATGCTAGAGGAACCTCCCCAAAACCAGCAGCAAGCCAGAAAAAGGCCTCCGAACCATCAAAACACACTTTGGGATGTTATTGTCCTTTAAGTGCTGGGAGTGTCCTCAAGGAAGGGCCCTCCAGCCTTCCCCTCCCCCAGGTCTGTTGATTCTCCGGTTATGTAAATTCCAGCAAGGTTTGTGTTCCAGTTCCCAAGGACACGGCAAATTAGAAGAGAGAGAGGACACCGTTGCCAACCTGCAGACAAATTGCAAGAAATAAAAGCTGACAAGCATGGGAGGGGACCACAAAGCTATAAAAAGCCACCTGAAGAATTCCAAAAGCAGAGCAGCCTAAGATAGCTTCAAAAGAGACCAGAAAGTTCTAAAAGGAGCCAAAGGCAACCCTGTATTATAGCCCAGTCTAAAAACTAACATTCCTAAGAACGGCCCTGCACTGTCACCAACAGAGGAAGACTGTTGACTGAGGAAGCCAAGAGGAGATCCCTGTTGTCAGAGGCACACTCACTTACCTAGAGTAAAATCTCCCCAAAGACCCCAGACAGCTCAAGTTTTGCTATATTTCTTCCAGGACCTCTGCAGCATTTACCAGGCTTAACCAGATTTCAGGGTGCATGTATGGTGGACCAAACCTATAGGCTCTCGGGGGGACAGAAGTCAAGTCTTAGGGGTTTCTGTGATGCCGTGGATCCTCACCCAGGACCCTGAAACATAACTGATCAACAGACGGCCCATAAACTGACCATGAAACGCTTCCTACTCTGGGATGTTATATCTCTGCATCTTCTAGCAATATTTAATGTGCTCCACATGTATGTTTTCTTTGTCCTTCCTGAGGTTTCCCACTCACTGAAAAAATGTATTATTTTACTCGCTTAACTAGGAAGAGGAACATTGCATTTTATAGTATTTATTTCAGTAAGGATGGAAAACTGTCCGCAGAGTTAACTTCAAAAATTCAACTGCGACTCCAAAGTTCCCCAGCTATTATTGCCACCACAAACACAGAGATCTAAGAATCTGTTTCCCAGCCCACAGTACTCAGGAAAGAGAAGTTGTCTCTCCCTGCCCAGGGGAGGGAGGAGTGAGAAGGTTAAGCTCAGTGGTTAATTAAACTGGTGGCATTCACCTCAACCACATCTGAAGGAAAGGACCCAGGGCCCACTGCAGTCGTCCAAAAGCAACTGACCGGCTTCAAGACAGGAAATGAAGCAATCTGTCTCCAGCGGGACGTAGGAAATGTCGCCTTTAATCCATTTAAAGTCTGTGAAGTCGGCCCCTCTCCCACCTCAAAGGGTTCTTGACAAAACACATCAATGAGAACCTCCTGGCCACCAGTCCCCACATCCCCCATCTGCTCCCCATCCCGCTGTGGTGCCCGCCCACTTCCTCGCCGAGCATCTCAACCTCATGGTCTCCGTGGGTATCTTGTCTTCCCAGCCCCCGTTTCCCTGGGAACCAGGCAACTGGGGGAGACGGAGCTGCTCCGAGACTTCCTCTGTTCCAGGACACAGGATGCCTGGCCCCAAGCCTCTCTGCAAATACTCCGACCCATTAAAAGCACTGCTCCTTTGTGGCCTGGAAAATGCTGGCAGCCTGGGCCTTCAGAGAAGAGGTGGCTTGTCTGTGGCCAGCTGCAAGTTCTTGCCTTCCTTTCAGAGTCCACCCACAGGACCTCTCCCAGCAGCCCTTGGCCCCCGAGACAGATCAGGGCCATGTGCAGCCGTCTTCCGAGTCTGCAGGAGGGGAGGGGCCCCCACTCTGGGAAAGCAGGAAGAGGCAAAGGTTCCTCAATCCCGTCTGCCTTTTCCCCAGCCTCTAAGGACCCGAAGGATCCGAACTTTCAGAACCTTCGAGAGGCAGTGCAGTGGCAGTGGCAGACCCTGATTCATTGCTAATGGCCGTTTGTTTCCTCCTCCTTGTAAAGGCTTCCTGGGCCTGGCTACCTCCTGTCCAACCCCCCAGCCTATCTCCCGCCAATTTCGACTTCACTGCTTCAACCACCACCCTTCTGTGGATGGCTCCCCAAATCTTCCCTCCAGCGATAATCCTCTTTCTCTTGAGGCTTCGTGGACACCTCTGCCTGAAGACCCCCTCACCTCAAGCTCTGCATGTCTGAAACGGACATCCTTCCCTCTCTCCCCAACCTCTCCCTCTCTTCTTGGATCCACTTCCATTAAAGGGACCACCACGGCCCAGCTCCCCGGGCTCCAGCCATGCTTGACCTTCTCCCTCTCCTGCACTCAGCTCAGAATCAACTCTGCACTCAGCTCAGAATCAACTGCTCCTCGTTGCGTATAAAATACAATCCTAGATCGTTAACTTTTTTCTCTTCCAGTTTTACTGAGATATGATTAACATACAGCACTGTATAAGTTTAAGGTGTACGGCACGATGATTTGATTCACATACATCATGAAATGATTATCACAATAAGTTGCGTGAACATCCATTATCTCATATAGATACAAAATTAAATAACTAGAAAAAAATTATTTTCCTTGTGCTGAGAACTGTTAGGATTGACTCTCTTAACAGCTTTTATATATAACGTATAGCAGCATTAATGATATGTATCATGTTGTACATTACATCCCTGGTACTTATTAACCAGACTCTTAACTTTTCACAACCTGCCCCAGCCTACCCTTCCGAGCGTACATTTTTCTGTAATGATTAGCAGTGAGGGTGAGAAGTTCACCTGGGTTCAAATTTCAGCTCTACCACTCACTAGCCACGTGATATTAGGAAAATGCTTTAACTTCGTTCAGCCTCAATTTCCTTATCTGTAAAATGAAAATAAGAATAGTGCCTCTGTCTTAAGATTTGGTGAAAATTAAGATAATGCACCCGATACAAATGAACCTATTTACAAAACAGAAATAGAGTCACAGATGTAGAAAACAAACTTACAGTTACCAAGGGGGGATGGGGGAGGGATAAATTGGGAGATTGGGATTGACATGTACACACTACTGTATATAAAACAGATAACTAATAAGGACCTACCGTATAGCACAGGG
The DNA here is from genome assembly GCF_937001465.1 of Orcinus orca. NCBI lineage: Eukaryota > Metazoa > Chordata > Mammalia > Artiodactyla > Delphinidae > Orcinus > Orcinus orca. The sequence goes on from NC_064566.1 coordinate 22,662,173, forward strand.
AACTCTATTTGATACTCTGTAACGACCTATATGGGAAAATAATCTAAAAAAGAGTGTTTATATGTGTATGTATAACTGACTCACTCTCACTCACCTGAAACTAACACAACATTGTAAATCAACTATACTCCAACAAAAATTAAAAAGAAAAAAGTTAATGCACCTGAATAACTGAGAATTGCATGTGGCCCACAGCAGGTGCTCAATAAATGCTTGTAATAATAATTATCATTGGGGATACACAGTATAGTGGTTAAGAGTTCAGACCCTGGATTTATACTGCCTGGGTTGATGTTACAACTCTGTCACTTACTGTGTGACCTTAGGCAAGTTATTTAACCTTTCTATGTCTCATTTCCTTATCTACAAACAGGGAGTCATAATGTTATCAGCCTAAAATATCACACGTGTAAAGCATATAGAAATGTGCCACATACATAGTAAGTACTCAGTCACTGTCAGTCAAGCGGCTTCTTATGCTCTGCACAGTCTGCATACCTCACTGCTGAGCCCTTAGCCTAAAAGACTCCACGGAATCGTATTGCCAACCTTTAAATGGCACCCATCTTCCTAGGTCCATCTCCTTCAGCAACTCCCACTGACGAGCCCAGAGGCAAATAATCTCTCCCAGCAGTGGCTCCCACAGCGCTCTCCGCTGTCAACCCATATTGTATTTATTGGGGTATGACTCCTTCTGGCTCCCTTGCTTGAGGATCACCTCAACATTGCCAGGGTCCTTCCTGCATCTGCCCCATCTCTTTATCCCCTGCAGCATCTTGCAGGGTGTCTGGCACAGAAACCGCAGAAAGAGAATGAGAGTCTGAAAGAAGGTGGGAGCTGGGGTGAATGAACAATGTGCAGCCTAAATGTGCCCTCTGGGTGTACATCTGAAACCAAAGAAGAGGGCCAAGACATCCCCATGTTGAGAATATATCCTGACCGTCTGTCTTCTTCTTTAACCCTCTGTTTGATTAGCTGCTTGATCCACTCATTCCACAGATATTTAGTTTGCCTATAAATGAAGCACTCTACTAGGCACTGGGGATAAAAGAAAACCCAGTCTGTTCTTTTTTTTTTTTTTTTGTGGTACGCGGGCCTCTCACTGTTGTGGCCTCTCCCGTTGCAGAGCACAGGCTCCAGACGCGCAGGCTCAGCGGCCATGGCTCACGGGCCCAGCCGCCCCGCAGCATGTGGGATCTTCCCAGACCGGGGCACGAACCCGCGTTCCCTGCATCGGCAGGCGGGCTCTCAACCACTGCGCCACCAGGGAAGCCCCCAACCCAGTCTGTTCTTAAAGAGCTTACACTCTAGTGGGGAGACAGGCAGGTCAATGTGCACTGAAGATAAAGCATGAGGAGTGCAATTTATTCCACATGCATTTATCCCGTGCTAAGGCTGAGCCAGACTATACAGCTGGCACTGGGAGTACAGCTGTGAACCATGCAACAATACCGTCTCATGGCCATCATGGTGTAGCAGAGAAGGCAGAAAATAAACAAAAAGTGGTGGTAAGTGCAGAGGAGAAGAGTGAATCAGGGGAAGGAGACAGAGTGGGAGACTGGAGAGGAGAGGAGTTCTCTTTACAGGGTGTTAAGGGCAGTCCTCTGATTTGTTTGGATGCTGTGCCAACACACAGAATGACCAGCCCAGGCTCGGCAGACCAGGAACAACTCCCTAAGGAAGCAGGTCGTACAGGAGCCTTTAAGGGGACCTTGCTGATGGAGCTTGGAAGCACAGGGCGCAAGCATCCTCCCGCCCCTCTGCTCACCCAGCCCCTCCGACGTGAGACACAGCTCCCTGAGGCTTCCACTCATGGATCTGCTGAGGGGTGAAGAAGACATGTGGAATCTGATCTGGGTTGACATGAATAAAGCTACAGAAATACACAAGCACCAAGGGGCTCCGTGATTAAAAAATATAGACACACTGGCTGAGCAATTCAGCTCTTTAGGGGTACAGGCAATTCATCAGCAGTGGGAGAAAAACAGTCCAGTACACAGCGGGTTTTCTGAGCACAACTATGCTGAAAACAGCAGCAGAAGATCCCACTTGAAAGAATTTTCCACCGTGGTCACCCAGACCACTCTGCCATAACTCAGTTCCTGGAAGGAGTACCTGTCCTCCCTGACAGAGGACCGGGGTAGAGCTGTGCTGCCAGCCCATCCGGGCTTCACCGCCAGCCAAGGATGTCTGAGCCCAAGGCAGGAGGAAGAGGCCAAACACAGTAAAAAGGAGAAAGGAAGGAAGTGAAAGGGCAAAATCTCAGCACTGTGATCCTCTAGAAGGAAACACTGGTCCTTGCTTATCCTTCCTCCTGCAAAATGAATGCAAACAGTGGAAAACACATCCACAGAAATAAAGTTCTTTAAAAATGACTCTCCAATTATTTGCTGAAGTCAAGACATCACCCAACAAAACTGCTCCTTTATCTTTTATTTCTTTTTACCATTTTATTATGGAAAATTCCAGTTACATACAAAAATAGAGATTGGCATAGGGAACCCCTGTGTTTCAATCACCTGGTTTTAATAATTACCATTACAATCCAAAAATGGGCAGAAGGCTTAAACAGATATTTCTCCAAAGAAGACATACAGATGGCCAAGAGGCCCAAGAAAAGATGCTGAACATCGCTAACTGTTAGAGAAATGCAGATCAAAACTACAAGGAGGTACCACCTCACACCAGTCAGAAGGGCCATCATTAAAAAGTCTACAAACAACAAATGCTGGAGAGGGTGTGGAGAAAAGGGAATGCTCCTACACTGTTGGTGGGAATGTAAGTTGGTACAGTCACTGTGCAAGACAGTGTGGAGGTTCCTCAGAAAACTAAGAATAGAATTACCATATGATCCAGCATCCCCACTCCTGGGCATGTATCCAGACAAAACTATAATTCAAAAAGATACATGCACTCCTATGTTCATAGCAGCACTATTCACAATAGCCAAGACATAGAAACAACATAAATGTCCATCGACAGATAAATGGATAAAGAAGATGTGGTACATGTATACAATGGAATACTACTCAGCCATAAAAAAGAATGAAATAATGTCATTTGCAGCAACACAGATGCAACTAGAGATTATCACACTAAGTGAAGTGAGTCAGAAAGAGAAAGACAAATACCATATGATATCACTTATATGTGGAATCTAAAAATATGACACAAATGAACCTATGAAACAGAAACAAAACTATGGACATAGAGACCAGACCTGTGGTTGCCAAGGGGGAGGGCGTTGGGGGAGGGATGGAGTGGAAGGTCGGGGTTAGCAGATGTAAGCTTTTATATATGGAATGGATAAACAACAAGGTCCAACTGTATAGCACAGGGAATTATATTCAATATCCTATGATAAACCATAATGGAAAAGAATATTTAAAAAAAAAGAATGTACATATATATGTATAATGAATCACTTTGCTATTCAGCAGTAACTAACACAACAATGTAAATCAACTATACTTCAATTAAAAAAAGGAAAAAATTTATTTTCCAGTATCTAAGCAATAAACCCATAATTAAAATGAAAAAGAATTATCAATACGCTGACGCATCTGTTTCAGTCCTACCTCACCCACTATCCACCCCCCACCCCAACCCCACCCCAGAGGAAAGGCTTGAAGCACATCCTAGATACCATGTAATTTCATTTTCATATACTCCAGTATATGTTTCTCAAAGATAAGGATTTTTAAAAAATAATAAACAGAATGCCATCCTTAAACTTAAAAACTTAATAATAATGCCTTAATATTAGATATACAACCACAATTCAAGATTTCCCAACTATCTCAATTTTTTTAACAGTTGGTTTGTTTGAATCAGGGTTGAAACAAGGTCCACATATTACATTTGGTTGGCTTGTCCCTTAGTCTCTTTGAATCTGTAGGCTCCCCCTTCTAATTTCTTTTCTTAGAATTTATTTGTGGCTGAAACTGAGTGGTGGAGAATATTCCACATTCCGGATCTGGCCGTTTATCTACCCACGGGGTCACTAACATGTTCCTCTGTCCCTGAATTTCCTATAAACTAGTGCTTAGTGTTAAGAACTGCATGTTCGTGTTCCCCCCAAATTCATATGTGGAAACACTAACCTCTAATGGATGGAATTAGGAGGTGGGGTCTTTGGGAGGTGCTTAGGGTTAGATGAGGTCATGAGGGTGATGTTCTCATGATGGGATAAGCGCCCTTATAAGATGATGATGAGGATTTCTCTCTCTGTGTGCACACACCAAGGAAGGCCATGTGAGGTTATGACCAGAGAGAGGGTCCACACCACCAACCTGACCACGCTGGTACTCTGATCCTGGACTTCCAGATCTGTGAGAAGTAAGCTTCTGTTGCGTATGCCACCCAGTGTATGGTATTTTATTATAGCAGCCTGAATTGACTAAGACAGACCAAGAGGCTCAATCAGATTCAGGTTGGATGTTTGGGGGCAGAAATACCATAGAGTGGTGATGTGTGTTCCTTTTGGGTTGTATCAGAAGGCAAATGTCTGGTTGTCTCTTTTCTTGTGATGCGCCAACTGACTTGTGGGAGGATCCAATTCCAGGTCAGATGCAGCAATCACACCACACCCTGGCTCTCCTACTGAATGCAGCTAAAGAAAACCTGGACAGAATACATGTAACAGCTATTTTTAGATTCTGAAAAGTAAATTGGAGCAGACCAACTGTGGAAGAAGACCAAAATTTGAACTAGCACTGAAATGGTGCTAAGTTTACCTTCTTTTTCCCCTCTCTGACTCCCAGGAAACTGGCAAATATCAGAGAGATCACGGAGAGGGAGGAACTTGGGAAATCAACTTCATAAAGTTGTTTTTGAACTCCGAGGCTGATTCCCAAGATGCACATGCATGGATCTGGTCCTAATCAGCAGACTAAAGATGGTAAGAACTAAACGCATAGACCACTGCCCAGGTCCCAGACCGGCCACTGGGAGGTGCAGACACAGAACAGGTCCAAGCAGCACTGCAAAAACAGTCTAAAAACAACTGTGACTACAGTCCACTGAGGGCTTTATTGCCCTTCCAGAGGGCTGTTAGGAACTTGTGGCCTGACCCAGCAGAGTCATTTGTCCACTAAAACAAAAATACAAGCCTTCTCTGTGGGATTTAAACAAAACCCAAAGTGTCATGCATAGTAATCAAAATAATCAAAATAAAATCCAAAATTACTTGTCATATGAAAAAACAGGAAAATCTCAACTCTCATGGGAAAGGATAATCAACAGACACCAACAGCAAGATAAGGCAGATGTTGGAATTTTGTGACAGAGACTTTAAAGCAGCGATTATACAAATACTAACAAGCAATCACAAACACTCTCGAAACAAATGGAAAATAGAAAGTCTCAGCAAAGGAACACAAGATGTAAAGAAGAACCAAAAGGAAATCTCAGAACTGAAAAATAGAGTAACCAAAGTAAAAAAGAGTCACATTGTATGGGCTCGAAAGTAGATTGGAGATGACAGAGGAAAAAGTAAACCTGACAAAAGAGTAATAGAAATAATCCAATCTGGATAATAAAAAGAAAAAAGATTGATTAAAAAATGAACAGAGTTTCAGGGACCTAAAATTGTTATCAGAATCCCACAAGAAAAAGAGAAAGAGGATTGATTGTAAATCAACTATATTTCAATTTAAAAAAAGAGAGAGAGACTAGTTGAAAATGTACTAAGTACGGCAAAAGACAAAACCCTACAGATTCAAAGAGAACCCTAAACAGGATAAACAAAGAAATCCACGTACCCAGACACATTGTCATCTAAGTGGTAAAAACTAAAAACAAAACAAAACAAATCTTCAAAGCAGCCAGATAAAAGTGGTGTATTCTCTAAGGGAAAACAGTTTAAAATAACTGCAAATTTCTCACTGGAAACAAGAGAAGCCAGGGGAAGTGGCACAACATTTTTAAAGTGCTTTAAAGAAAAGAACTGCCACCCCAGAATTCTACATGCAGTGAACATATCCTTTAGGAAAGCAGGTGAAATAAAGACACTCTCAGATGAAGGAAAATTAAGAGAATTTGTTGCCAGCAGACCTGCTTTAAAAGAATTGCTAAAGGAAGTTCTTCAGACAGAAGGAAAATGATACCAGAAAAAAACCTGGAACATCAGGAACGAAGGAAGAGCAACCAAAATGGTAAATATCTGGGTAAATATAATAGACGAATCTTCTCCTCTGGAGTTCTTTTAAACATACTTGAAAAGTTAAAGTAAACATTAAAACATTGTCTTTTGGGATTTTTTTTTTTTAAGATTTTTTTTCTTTTTTTTTTGCGGTACGCGGGCCTCTCACTGTTGTGGCCTCTCCCGTTGCGGAGCACAGGCTCCGCATGCGCAGGCTCAGCGGCCATGGCTCACGGGCCCAGCCGCTCCCCGGCATGTGGGATCTTCCCGGACCGGGGCACGAACCCGTGTCGCCTGCATCGGCAGGCGGACTCTCAACCACTGCGCCACCAGGGAAGCCCATCTTTTGGGATTTTTAAAGCATGAAGATGTACTATTTAAGACAACTATAATACAGAGAGATCCATAGAGTGATAAGGTTTCTACAATCCACTTGAAGTGATGCAATACTGATTCAAAGTCATCTGTGAGAAGATTGCCCGTTTCGGGACTTTTCTGCCTGATCCATACATTATAAAGCTCCCTTTCAATTTCTCATCTAATGGTTTTAGCAGCCATTTGATGATCCATTTCTTCATTGGGGTTATAAAATAGACATACTCTAATTCTCTCATTCTTCTATCAGCTGGTATTCTTCAATAAAAAAAAACTTTTCTAAGTCAGCTATTTAATTACTCAGAAGTGTAATTCATATATGAAAGGGAGGATAAATGCTTGATTCTTTCCTTTTATTTACCAGTTTTCAGAACAGTGAGTTAGAACCACTCTTTTCAAATGGCAGATATGCCAGAGGAAAATGCTGGCTTAATCCTCATTGGCTTAATTTAGAGTGAATATAATTTACGCATTTAGACAATTAAAGACCAATATCCAAACATCTAATCATACAGGGCTCTTAATTATGGCAAACAGTACACAGGATGACACAATCATTTAGAACGTACATACTGTAATGCCTCACACTTGCTTTTATTGCCATTGAATTACTCTCTAGTACATATGTATGATGATACATATAAAATTCCCCCCTTCCGTGATAAGATCCCTATGGACAGTACTTAGTACCACACTAAGCACTTTTCAGATATTATCTCATCTAACCCTCACAACAAACCTGGAAAGCAGGCTGTCAGTACCTCCATTCTAGAGAAAACCACTGTGCAAGGAGATTATGTTAGAAGCCCAACTGGTGCTTCCCTAGGGCAGAACACAAATCTGAGGCCAGACCCCAGCTCCAGAGTCATTTTGCTCAGTCAGGCCCCTACCCTGTTAGTGATACGCACCCTCCTCGCTAAGCTGGGGTTCAGCCCCTCTACTTACTAACCATTCAGCAATCTAGCAGCTCTGCCATATCTCTGCCATTTGAGACCCAGAAGGTGAGATAAGGCAACAGGAGAATGCATACAGTAGAGTTATAAACTCTCTGTGTCCCTCTTGGGACAGTACAGCAATGATTGTTCCCTGGAAAGACATAAAAGAACATAGGAGATAGTCACTCTCCTCCTCAAGGACTTAAAATAGAACCAACAGGGTAAGGGAAAATCAGTTTATCAAAACAATCCCTGAAGTCATTAAAACTTACGCTTCGAAAAAATTTAATAACATGAGAAAATGGTCACAATAAAGAGGACATCTCAATTAAACATATTAGAGAAGATAGATGATAGGTAGACAGAGAGGGTAGGGGGGATGACTATCACAAAATAACCCACATATTAACAGCATTGCCTTCTAGGCATTTTTGCTTTCCTCTTTATACTTTTCTATATTTCGCAAGTTCTTTACAATAATCAGAAGAGAAAAGGGTTATTAAAATATATAAGTGCAGAAGGTAAATGTGTAAGTTTGTCAAGAGCCAACTACAGTTAGAAAGGCTCCAGCAGGCTAAACATTGAAGGGGAAAAGAAAAAGAATAAACTAAGCAGTGACCAGACGAACCAGAAGCAGGTACAAAGCGAATTGCTGGGGGAGCTGGAACAGCGTGAAAGGCAGGAAAGGGACACCTGAAGGTCACTGAAACTGCTGAGTGTGGATTTGGACACAGAGATGCTGCCAAGCAAGGCACCAGTATATCCAGGCCAAGGAGTAGTGAGGTGAGCTTCAACACCAAGACTGCTAAGAGGCAGGAGGGGTAGAGAGAACAAGAGGAGGTGTGTGTGTGTCTGTCTGTCTGTCTGTGTGTTGATACCATGGAATATTATATACCAGGTAAAAGGAATCAGGTGGTCACAAGTCAAGGAACACTTTAGCTTTCTATACTATTTGGATTTTTTTCCAGGAGCATATTCTTTTTTTTTTTTTTAACATCTTTATTGGAGTATAATTGCTTTACAATGTTGTGTTAGTTTCTGCTGTATAACAAGGTGAATCAGCTATACATATACATATATCCCCATATCCCCTCCTTCTTGCGTCTCCCTCCCAACCTCCCTATCCCACCCTTCTAGGTGGTCACAAAGCACAGAGCTGATCTCTCTGTGCTATGCGGCTGCTTCCCACCAGCTATCAATTTTACATTTGGTAGTGTATATATGTCCATGCCACTCTCTCACTTCATCCCAGCTTCCCCCCCACCCCATGTCCTCAAGTCCATTCTCTACATCTGCACCTTTATCCCTGTCCTGCCCCTAAGTTCTTCAGAACCTTTTTTTTTTAGATTCCATATATATGTGTTAGCATATGGTATTTGTTTTTTTTCTTTCTGACTTACTTTACTCTGTATGACAGACTCTAGGTCCATCCACCTCACTACAAATAACTCAATTTCGTTTCTTTTTATGGCTGAGTAATATTCCATTGTGTATATGTGCCACTTCTTTATCCATTCATCTGTCGATGGACACTTAGGTTGCTTCCATATCCTGCCTATTGTAAATAGAGCTGCAATGAACATTATGGTAAATGACTTTTTGAATTATGGTTTTCTCAGGGTATATGCCCAGTAGTGGAACTGCTGGGTTGTTTGGTAGTTCTATTTTTAGTTTTTTAAGGAACCTCCATACTGTTCTCCATAGTGGCTGTATCAATTTACATTCCCACCAACAGTGCGAGAGGGTTCCCTTTTCTCCACACCCTCTTCAGCATTTATTGTTTGTAGATTTTCTGATGATGGCCATTCTGACTGGAGCGAGGTGATACCTCACTGTGGTTTTGATTTGCATTTCTCTAATGATTAGTGATGTTGAGCATCCTTTCATGTGTTTGTTGGCAATTTGTATACCTTCTTTGGAGAAATGTCTATTTAGGTCTTCTGTCCATTTTTGGATTGGGTTGTTTGTTTTTTTCATATTGAGCTGCATGAGCTGCTTGTATATTTTGGAGATTAATCCTTTGTCAGTTGCTTTGTTTGTAAATATTTTCTCCCATTCTGACGGTTCTCTTTTCGTCTTGTTTATGGTTTCCTTTGCTGTGCAAAAGCTTTTAAGTTTTTTTTAAGTTAGGTCTCATTTGTTTATTTTTGTTTTTATTTCCATTTCTCTAGGAGGTGGGTCAAGAAGGATCTTGCTGTGATTTATGTCATAGAGTGTTCTGCCTATGCTTTCCTCTAAGAGTTTTATAGTGTCTGGCCTTACATTTAGGTCTTTAATCCATTTTGAGTTTATTTTTTGTGTATGGTGTTAGGGAGTGTTCTAATTTCATTCTTTTACATATAGCTGTCCAGTTTTCCTAGCAACACTTATTGAAGAAGCTGTCTTTTCTCCAATGGATATTCTTGCCTCCTTTATCAAAGATAAGGTGACCATATGTGCATGGGTTTATCTCTGGGCTTTCTATCCTGTTCCATTGATTTGTATTTCTGTTTTTGTGCCAGGACCATACTGTCTTGATTACTATAGGTTTATAGTATAGTCTGAAGTCAGGGAGCCTGATTCCTCCAGCTCCGTTTTTCTTCTCAAGATTGCTTTTGGCTATTCAGGGTCTTTTCTGTTTCCATAAATATTGTGACATTTTTTGTTCTAGTTCTGTGAAAAATGCCAGTGGTAGTTTGATAGGGATTGCATTGAATCTGTAGGTTGCTTTGGGTAGTAGAGTCATTTTCACAATGTTGATTTTTCCAATTCAAGAACATAGTATATCTCTCCATCAGTTTGTATCATCTTTAATTTCTTTCACCAGTGTCCTGTAGTTGTCTGCATACAAGTCTTTTGTCTCCTTAGGTAGGTTTATTTCTAGGTATTTTATTCTTTTTGTTGCAACGGTAAATGGGAGTCTTTCCTTAATTTCTCTTTCAGATTTTTCATCATTACTGTATAGGAATGCAAGAGAGTTCTGTGCATTAATTTTGTATCCTGCTACTTTACCAAATTCATTGAATAGCTCTAGTAGTTTTCTGGTAGCATCTTTAGGAATCTCTATGTATAGTATCATGTCAACTGCAAACAGTTACAGTTTTACTTCTTCTTTTCCGATTTGGATTCCTTTTATTTCTTTTTGTTCTCTGATTGCTGGGGCTAAAACTTCCAAAACTAATTGAATAATAGCCATGAGACTGGGCAACCTTGTCTTGTTCCTGATCTTAGTGGAAACGGTTTCAGTTTTTCACCATTGAGAACAATGTTGGCTGTGGGTTTGTCATATATGGCCTGTATTATGTTGAGGTAAGGTCCCTCTGTGCCTACTTTCTGGAGGGTTTTTATCATAAATGGGTGTTGAATTTTGTCAAAAGCTTTTCCTGCATCTATTGAGATTACCATATGGTTTTCATCATTCAATTTGTTAATATGGTGTATCACATTGATTGATTTGCATATATTAAAGAATCCTTGCATTCCTGGGATAAACCCCACTTGATCAAGATGTACGATCCTTTTCATGTGCTCTTGGATTCTGTTCGCTAGTATTTTGTTGAGGATTTTTGCATCTATGTTCATCAGTGATATTGGCCTGTAGTTTTTTGTGACATCTTTGTCTGGTTTTGGTATCAGGGTGATGGTGGCCTCGTAGAATGAGTTTGGGAGTGTTCCTCCCTCTGCTATATTTTGGAAGAGTTTGAGAAGAACAGGTGTTAGCTCTTCTCTAAATGTTTGATAGAATTCACCTGTGAAGCCATCTGGTCCTGGGCTTTTGTTTGTTGGAAGATTTTTAATCACAGTCTCAATTTCAGTGCTTGTGATTGGTCTGTTTATATTTTCTATTTCTTCCTGGTTCAGTTTTGGAAGGTTGTGCTTTTCTAAGAATTTGTCCATTTCTTCCAGGTTGCCCATTTTATTGGCATAGAGTTGCTTGTAGTAATCTCTCATGATCCTTTGTATTTCTGCAGTGTCAGTTGTTACTTCTCCTGTTTCTTTTCTAATTCTATTGATTTGAGTCTTCTCCCTCTTTTGCTTGATGAGTCTGACTAATGTTTTATCAATTTTGTTTATCTTCTCAAAGAATCAGCTTTTCGTTTTATTGATCTTTGCTACTGTTTCCTTCATTTCTTTTTCATTTATTTCTGATCTGTTCTTTATGATTACTTTCCTTCTGCTAATTTTGGGGTTTTTTTTTTTTCTTCTTTCTCTAATTGCTTTAGGTGTAAGATTAGGTTGTTTATTTGAGATGTTTCTTGTTTCTTGAGGTAGGATTGTATTGCTATAAACTTCCCTCTTAGAACTGCTTTGGCTACATCCCATAGGTTTTGGGTCATCGTGTTTTCACTGTCATTTGTTTCTAGGTATTTTTTGATTTCCTCTTTGATTTCTTCAGTGATCTCTTGGTTATTCAGTAGTGTATTGTTTAGCCTCCCTGTGTTTGTATTTTTTACAGTTTTTCTCCTGTAATTGATATCTAGCCTTATGGCGTTGTGGTCAGAAAAGATACTTGATATGATTTCAATTTTCTTAAATTTGCCAAGGCTTGATTTATGACCCAACATATGATCTATCCTGGAGAATGTTCCACGAGCACTTGAGAAGAAAGTGTATTCTATTGTTTTTGGATGGAATGTCCTTTAAATATCAATTAAGTCCATCTTGTTTAATGCGTCATTTAAAGCTTGTGTTTCCTTATTAATTTTCATTTTGGATGATCTGTCCATTGGTGAAAGTGGGGTGTTAAAGTCCCCTACTATGAATGTGTTACTGTTGATTTCCTCTTTTATGGCTGTTAGTGTTTGCCTTATGTATTGAGGTGCTCCTATGTTGGGTGCATAAATATTTACAATTGTTCTATCTTCTTCTTGGATCGATCCCTTGATCATTATGTAGTGTCCTTCTTTGTCTCTTTTAATAGTCCTTATTTTAAAGTCTATTTTGTCTAATATGAGAATTGCTACTCCAGCTTTCTTCTGTTTTCCATCTGCATGGAGTATCTTTTTCCATCCCCTCACTTTCAGTCTGTATGTGTCCCTTGGTCTGAAGTGGGTCTCTTGTAGACAGCATATATACGGGTCTTGTTTTTGTATCCATTCAGCCAGTCTATGTCTTTTGGTTGGAGCATTTAATCCATTTACATATAAGGCAATTATTGATATTTATGTTCCTATTACCATTTTCTTAATTGCTTTGGGTTTGTTATTGTAGGTCTTTTCCTTCTCTTGTGTTTTCTGCCTAGAGAAGTTCCTTTAGCATTTGTTGTAAAGCTGGTTTGGTGGTGCTGAATTCTCTTAGATTTACTTGTCTGTAAAGGTTTTAATTTCTCCATAGAATCTGAATGAGATCCTTGCTGGGTAATCTTCATTGTAGGTTTTTCCCTTTCATCACTTTCAATATGTCCTGCCACTCCTTTCTGGCTTACAGAGTTTTTACTGAAAGATCAGCTGTTAACCTTATGGGGATTCCCTTGTATGTTATTTGTTGCTTTTCCCTTGCTGCTTTTAATATTTTTTCTTTGTATTTAATTTTTGATAGTTTGAGTAATATGTGTCTTGGTGTGTTTCTCCTTGGATTTATCCTGTATGGGACTCTGTGCTTCCAGGACTAGATTGACTATTTCCTTTCCTATATTCTGGAAGTTTTCAACTATAATCCCTTCAAATATTTTCTCAGTCCTTTCTTTTTCTCTTCTTCTTCTGGGACCCCTATAATTCGAATGTTGGTGCGTTTAATGTTGTCCCAGAGGTCTCTGAGGCTGTCCTCAATTCTTTTCATTCCTTTTTCTCCTCTGCAGTAGTTATTTCCACTATATTATCTTCCAGGTCACTTCTCCATTCTTCAGCCTCAGTTATTCTGCTATTGATTCCTTCTGGAGAACTTTTAATTTCATTTATTGTGTTGCTTATCATTGTTTGTTTGCTCTTTAGTTCTTCTAGGTCCTTGTTAAATGTTTCTTGCATTTTCTCCATTTTATTTCCAAGATTTTGGATCATCTTTACTACCATTACTCTGAATCCTTTTTCAGGTAGACAGCCTATTTCCTCTTCATTTGTTTGGTCTGGTGTTTGTTTATGTTTTTACTTTGCTCCTTCATCTGCTGCATATTTCTCTGTCTTCTCATTTTGCTTAACCTACTGTATTTGGGGTCTCCTTTTCACAGGTTGCAGGTTCGTAGTCCCTGTTGTTTTTGTTGTCTGCCCCCAGTTGGTTCAGTGGGTTGTGTAGGCTTCCGGGTGGAGGGGACTGGTGATTGTGTTCTGGTGGATGAGGCTGGATCCTGTTTTACTGGTGGGCAGGACCACGTCCAGTGGTATGTTTTTGGGGTGTCTGTGAACTTATGATTTTAGGCAGCCTCTCTGCTAATGGGTGTGGTTGTGTTCCTGTCTTCCTAGTTGTTTGGCATCGGGTGTCCAGCACTGGAGCTTGCTGGTTGTTGAGTGGAGCTGGGTCTTAGCGTTGAGATGGAGATCTCTGGGAGAGCTCTCGCCAATTGATATCACGTGAGGCTAGGAAGTCTCTGGTGGTCCAGTGTCCTGAACTTGGCTCTCCCACCTCAGAGGGTCCGGCGTGACACCGAGCTGGAGAACCAAGGCCCTGTCAGCCACACGGCTTACACGTAAATGGGTTAAATTCTCCAATCGAAAGGCACAGAGTGGCCGGCCTTCTGCACTCCACTCAGTCCTCCAGCCAGTTGTTGTCCTCTGTGCCTGGTGGATATGAAGAGCCTGTTTTGGATCCAGGTCCAGCGGCATTCCTTAGCATCTAGAAGAAGCAGCCGACGCCCCCATCCTCCCTTATCCCCGCTGCAACTCATGCTCCTGGAGCTCCCAAGGCTCCGCCCCTCATGCTACTCGCAGTGCTCTAGCATATTCTTTTTTAAACATTGACGTATAGTTGATTTCCAATGTTGTGTTAGTTTCATATGTACAGCAAAGTGATTCACAGTTATACACACACATATATTTTCTTTTTCATATTCTTTTCCATTATGGTTTATTACAAGATATTGAATATAGTTCCCTGTGCTATCCACTAGGACCTTGTTGTTTATCTTTTTTATATATAGTAGTTTGTATCTGTTTAACCCATACTCCTAATTTACTCCTCCCTCCACCCTTTTTTCCCTTTGGTAACCATAAATTGCTTTTCTATGTCTGTGAGTCCATTTCCGTTTTGTAAATAAGTTCACTTGTGTCATATTTTAGATTCCACAAATAAGTGATATCATATGGTATTTGTCTTTCTCTGTCTGACTTACTTCACTTAGTGTGATAATCTCCAGGTCCATCCATGTTGCTGCAAATGGCATTACTGCATTCTTTTTAATGGCTGAGTAACAGTCCATTGTTTATATGTATCACATCTTCTTTATTCATTCATCTGTCGATGGACATCTAGGTTGCTTCCATGTCCTGGCTATTGTAAATAGTGCTGCTATGAACACTGGGGTGCATGTATCTTTTCGAATGAGAGGTTTCTCTGGATATATGCCCAGGAGTGGGATTGTTGGATCATGTGGCAACTTCCAAGAGCATATTCTTATAGTATGTATATAATTAATATATAAACATCTTTCTTTCAAGAATTCAAAATGAGAAGGAAAGCAAGCACCTAAACGTGGGGTGCTGAGTGGCAGGGTCAATCAGATGAGCATCTGAATGAGTCTAGAACTGGCTCTGCAGCTGATAAGCTAAGTGACTCTGGATGAGTCCATTGACCGCTCATACTTCAAGTCCTTATGTGTTGATGGGGATAACACGCTTACATTTCCAGAGCCATCATCAGAACTGAAAACAAAGTATGCCCCAGGCCCAGTGTACTTAGCAAAGGCCCTGATAAATGGTAGCTGAGCATCTACACAATCACACAAGAAGTAAGCAGTAACAAATAGATTCCAGGTAATGAGAGAAAAGGCCCAAGCCTGTGGGTGTAAGAGGCACACAGATGAGAGCGGCCAGGATGGAAGGTCCACTGGTGGGAATGAACAGGGGAGCGTGGTACGCAGGCCCCGGTACTTACTGCAGTTCTCTTCATCGCTGCCGTCGGGACAATCCTCAAACCCGTTACACCGGAAGCGGCCAATGATGCAGTGGATGCCGCTGGCACAGGGGAAGAAGGTCGGGCCACATTTCGATTTAGCCTTGGCTGCAGGAGGACAAACGAGACAAACAACGAGACGTCAGGAGGATAAGTTTTCTGACCACCACATACCCATCCCGCTGACTCAGAGTGTGCAACTGGGGCCTTTTACATCTACCTTGAAGTCCCCAAAGTTTCTTACCACCAGCACCCACCTCCAATACCCAGCCAGACTAGAAGCCCACATGTGTCATCCTCCAGGAAGGGAGTGGCCCATCCACTGCCACCAAGGTCCCAAACAGGCCAAACCCAGCCTCCACACCAGCAGGGCTCAAGAGGCCTGAGGCCGCCATCCTTAGAAAGGCTTGCTTGCAAAGTTGGCCCTCGCCTGGCTGGCACCTGGGAAATTGGATGTCGGGAAGGTTTGCATCATTCCCTCCTGAGGATGGCTCACTGTGCCTAAACTATCCATGCAAACAGTGCATTTATGCTGAACACCTGCCTTTCTTCTGAGAGTTTGGGATTTGGGTACATGTTGGGCAGAGGGTGCCTGCATGACCAGCTCTCAGTAAAAACCCTGGGCACTGAGCCTCTAATGAGCTTCCCTGGGAGAAAGCATTTCACACGTTATGTCACATTTGCTGCTGGGGGAATGAAGGGCCTCCTGTGTGACTGCACTGGGCAAGGACTCTGGAAGCCTGTACTTGTTTTCCTCTGACTTCACTCCTTCACCTCTTCCCTCCGTTGGTTTTGCTTTGTATCCTTTCACTGTAATCAATCATAGCTGTGGGTATGACTGTATGCTGAGTTCTACGATTCCTTCTAGTAAATCACTGAAACTGAAGGTGGTCTTGGGAACCCCTGACAAAGACGGGTGTGCTTCTTTTCCTCATTTCACAGAAATGCTCTGAAGAGGTAAAGTGACTTGCCCAGGGCTACACGGCTAGAAAACATGGTGCTGGGGTGAGGCCCCCAGTACTCAGAGTCCAGAAGCCACGCTCAACTGTACTGCCTCTCTGCCAGAGGCTGTCACTTCTCACAACAGAAGCCAGAACCCTGCTCAGAGAAACCCTTCTTCCACTCCTGCTATACAAAGACTTTTAACAGAACTGCTGTAACTCAAGCTTGATTGATGTCCTGCTAACCAAACAGCCCTGTGGGGTAATGTACTTTCCTGTTAATGGTGCTGGCGGCTCTGGCTTGTGATTCTAAGGTGTGATGGGATCTATTGCTGTATCCCAGGTAGCAGGCCCCACCTAGCATCCCTTTTGTCTCCTGTCTTAGAGGCAGGACCCATGGTCCTCAAGAAGGAAGGGGCTATTTCTTTGGAACGAACAGGCAGTAGATTACCTTCATATTCTCGTCATCAGTATAACATGCCAACTTTGGGAACAGCTGATACACTATCAATAGGGATTTTAAGCCTGGGACGTGGCTAGATTTTAAAAACCCACATGGCTTTGTTTTAACCTGAAAGTACTCTAATGGTGCTGGTGTGCTCTTCACAATGCACAAACTTGGGAGAGAGTGTCCTGTGTTCAAATTGTGGCTCTAATCTTTATGACCTTGGGCAAGTTTCTAAATACAACTGAGCCTCAGTTTCCTCATTGGTAAACTGGAGGTAATATCTATCTCATATGGCCCAGGGAAGGATTCAGTGTGATAATCTATATAAAATGCTTGGCACAGAGCATGGCATACAGTAGCGGCTCAATTAATGGTAAAACTTATGCTATTTATCATCATCATCATCACATCACTAGGCTTATAGAACTTTAAAATTGATCCTTGGGCTGCTAAATTTCTTTTTCTGATTACCCAAGTTTAAAAAGCTCATTATGGAAGATCTCCATGAACTGATAGGAAGTGATCTCCAGGACATACTGTTAAGCGAAAAACGCAAAGTGCAAAAGAGTATCTACAGTACTTTACCCCTCCATATAGCAAAAGAAGGGGATCTAAGAAAACATACATGTACTTGTTCATCTGTGCAAAAGAAATATAGGAAGGATAAACCAGAAACCAAAGAGACTGGTTACCTACAGGGGGTGGGTGAGAAAAGGTTGGAAAGAATAGGGAAATGGGAATGGAACAAGGTAGCAGGGATGAGAAGGGTGCGCACTTCTCTGAGTCTATTTGTATAGCTCTGACTCTTAGAACCATGATAATATTTCACATACCCAAAATGTAAACAATTAAAATCAAACCCATGTGCGTGTGCATGTGTGTGTTGGGGGCAGGGCTCAGAATGAAATACAAACAGCAACAAATGAACATAACTTACAGATGAATAACAGCACCACACTGAAGGAGGTGGGGAAGAAAAGAAGTAGCCCACGTAACTCTGGTAAACATTATTTTGCCTGGATTCTATAAGGCTAAAGAAAAAAAGAACTGTTCACAAGTACTCTAGTTATATTTGTTTCTCACAGGGGTATGAATCAGCAATTCTGAAACTGCCTTTTGTGTAGTACTAGGGTTGAACAAATAGGTAAGTATATTACAGATAATAAGAGCAAAGTTTCTCACTATCAGAGGAAGAAATCACAAATAAAGAGAGTGAGAAGATGAAAATGAACCCCGAGGCTTTGGACTGGAATTGAAGGCATCAATATGAACTCAAGATTTGTAAACACAGATGGATGGATGGATGGATAGATCGACAGATAGAAATACAGATCTGTGTGTGTGCATGGGTTAGTGTACGTACATACATTTCCTAGCTCATCTGCTAAGAAAGACTAGAAGCAGTACACCCCAATAGCAATAAGCACAGCCAGCGCCTAGATCCTGGTTTCTAAGTTCTATGATCCAATAAAGAGAACCAGGGCTCCCTGGAGAAGTGGCTCATTCCTGGGGGAAAATACAAGATGAACCTGGAGTGTCTTGTGTTGCCAGAAAGTGAAGAAGTGCTTAAAAGACGATGGAGGCATGTCCAAAGGACACAGGAGTCAACCTGCAGGGGCTCCCAACGGCCAAAGCCAGAACAATTTGAGCAACAAAATGAACAACAGTAGTATTGGATTGTAACCCAGAGATCTGTTGGACCCATAATTGTTGAATAAATACATAAATGAGGGAGAGGAAGTCCAATTAATAAACACAGAAGAGATGTAGGAAATAGAAAGTCCCCAGTAAGCAGACGCCACGGCAATAACTGTCACAGGTAAGAGCCAGGGATGGATGTGCAAATCAGAGGATCGGGCATCCTTGCTCCCGTCACCCTTTCAGGGATCAGGGCAGAAAAGCCACCTATAGGCTTTGACAGCTAACCTGAGAGCGTTTCCCTGTAAACTCAACACGTCACTCCTCCATTCAAAACGTCTCTGCCCTCCCAACACTTTAGAAAAGCCCACAGCCGCCATCACAGCGTCGTGCCACTCCGGCGGACCCCCTCTAATTTCATGCCTACCTACTTTCCGTGCTCTGGCTAACACTGGCCTCCCAGCTCCTCCTCAAGCCCATCAGGCACAGTCCTGCCTCAGGACCTTTGCAGCCTGTGGTTCCCTCTGCTTGGACTGTCTTTCTCCCAGAGGTCGGCATGGCTCACTCCGCTACTTTATTGAGGTCTCCTTTAGCAGTGCACTCTCTACAGTAGAAACCTCGCTCCCTACCCTCAGGCACTCTAGCCCTTACTGTTTCTTTCTTTTCCTTCCTAGGATAGATGTCATTGGCTTTGTGCAGAGCTTTGATGCACACACACTCACTTGAATACTTTCATTCACCATTCTTGAAGGAGCTGCAACTGTGCAGTGCCTACCACGGTACCTAATCAATACTGCCGAATATACAAATGAGCGCATAAAAGGAGAGAGTGGGGCTGGGTAACCACAGCTAGCACTCACTGAATGCTTAGTATGGGCTGAGCATTGCGCTCTACTTTACAGATATCATCTCATTTCCTCCTCCCAAAAACCCATTTTACAGAAAAGATAACAGGTCCAGAAGTGAAGGCGCCTGACACAGCTGAAAAACAGAGTCAAGGCTCACACTTCACTTCTTGACTCACCTACTCTACTGCCTCCTTCGACACTTCTAAGGCCCAGCCCAGCTCCAAGGACTGGACTTGATGAGACAAGGAAAGAGGAAAGAGAATAAGGGTAATTATGAATGCATCAGCTACCATTCAATTGACCAGCTCTTTGGCCTCGGCCCTGCACCCTCTTCAGGAATCGCTAACGAGACTCCCTGCCTTGCCAGGGATGCTCAGCTGCCGTCTCTGTCAGGCAGCCTGTCCTGTTATGATTTACATCTGCACCAGCACACACCTGGCTCAGGCAACGGTGAGGCAGATCGCAGACGGCCTGCTGAGCGCCTGGCAGAGGCTCAGAGAGAAGCCCACCGCTGGCAAGCAGCTCCCTATCTGCACGAGCCCCCGTGGGCCCCGGGGGGCTTCCCGGACAAAGTCTGGATTGCCCCCAGCCCGCCGCGATTTCCACGAAGGGGAGATTCCGGCATGAAACTCAGCAGCCCCTGGCAGAAGGAGAAGACCAACTCTGAGTCTAAAACTGCCCTGACAAAGGCAGGCAGGGCGACTCCATCCCACTGAGCACTTGAATCCACCGCTCTTCAAGGACCTGCTCCGTGAACTTTTCAAAGCAGCAGCTCTCACCAGCAGCGAGACAGGGCTCAGGGCTCTCCTGGGGGTTGGTTTATTTCCTGATCTGAGCCCTCCCCTTCCTTTTAGAGCCCGAATGCCACAGTTCTGGATTTCACGGATCAGTAAAATAAAACATTTTTTAAAACTAGATGGGAGTGGAGGAAGGACTAACACAATTGTCGACTTTTTTTTTTTTTTTTAACCAGCAAGGACATAAATCTGCAATAACCTCTACTCACGATCGCCCTAAACAAAAACGCAGGAAGGCCAAAGCCCTCAGAGCAGCATTTGGGGATCATGTCAGAATGAGAGGGGAACCAAGAGATGTTCCCGTGTCACCAGGTTGTGATGCCCTCATAACAAAGACCGCATCTTCCTATGCATAACATCTGGGGCCCAGCAGGTAGGCCACACAGCTTCACTCAGTAACTGAGTCTCATGACTCCCAGATGAAAAAACTGAGGCCCAAGGAGGTAATTTGGGACTTGCCCAAAGTCACTTAGTTAATTTAGGGTCAGACTGGTCTGTAATCCAGTCCTCATGCCCCTGCGTCTACCCTCTTTCAACTACACCTATGCTTTAGGTGGGGTGCTATAGGGTCACATCCTGCCAAACCCCTCATCAGGGACCAGATTCAAGAGAGACCCCAAGGAAAGGGCTCAGACCCCCTGTCTGCATGGTCAGAACTTCTCAAGCCTTGGACAGAAATGCTCTTCACCAGGCAGCATGCCTGTACCTCCCAATCTGCTCAGGCAGGGCACAGGGTTGCCCACTGGGCCTGGAGGATGACAGATACCTCAGCGCAGGTCTGCCATCGACAGCTGCTGGTCCAGACTCTCCCATAGTGATGACACAAAAGAGCTGGAGAGAGTCTGAACGCCAGAGCCTCCCTGCTCAGGCAGAACAGCCAGAAGCTCAGCTCATCAGACCTGCGGCATCTCTCAGGCTGCAGCAACAGTTCCAGTCACAGCCGCAGGGATTCAGGGTCTCTCTTGCAGACCTCCGGGATGGCCCAAAGGAGCCACGGTCACAACTTCCACCTCCTGCTCCCCTCTGATTCCTGCTCCAGGATCCTGCCCGTGTGTGCCCGAGACAGCCCACAGCACCAGAAGCAGGAGCCTCCGGCTACCCTGCCAAATTAGCATCCTTGCTCTGTAAACTCAAGACATAGCGCACCGTGAAAAATTCCAACGATGAGAAACGGACACAGGCAATGCAAAAATGACCCCACGTTGCCGCCACCCAGGGAAATCCACTGGGGCCATTTTGGTCAACATGCTCCAGAAGCACGGCCCCTCAAACTACAGCATGCGAACGGACAGCCCTAGGACCACGTTAAAATGCAGTAGGTCTAGAATGGAGCCTGGGATTCTGCATTCCTAACACACTCCCAGGCAATGACGATGCTGCTGGTCCCAGCACTTCACTTCCAAGTGGCAGAGGACCATGATCTTGTTTGTTGCTCTACCTCTAATACCCTGAAAAGTGCCTGGTACATAGGTTACTCAATAATTACTAACTGAATTAATAAATAGAAATCTAGGCATACAGTTTTGCTTAAATGCACCTGAATAAAATACTATGCTATTCTGAAACCGGCTTTTGTCACTTAACCATATACTGTGACATCTTTTCATGTCGATATCTACAGGTCCATACCATCACTTTTTTTTTTTTTTTTTTTTTTTTGCGGTACACGGGCCTCTCACTGTGTGGCCTCTCCCGTTGCGGAGCACAGGCTCCGGACGCGCAGGCTCAGCGGCCATGGCTCACGGGCCCAGCCGCTCCGCGGCATGTGGGATCCTCCCGGACCGGGGCACGAACCCGTGTCCCCTGCATCGGCAGGCGGACTGTCAACCACTGCGCCATCAGGGAAGCCCCATACCATCACTTTTAATAGCTAAGGGTAATTTTACTGCATCTTATGTATCTATAAGTCCCATTACTGATGGACATTTGGGATGTTTTCAATAAACGATGCACGTGCAGATGCATACATTATTTTCCCCACTTGAACAAAATCTCTTTAAGATAAAACAGCTAGGTCAAAGGATATGCATATGTGCTATTTTGGCATCTTTTTGATCATCAAGTGCCTCCTTCCTGAGGAAGTGGTACTGTCTTCTGGCCACAGATGACTACGGGAAAAGCCTCCAGCCCAGGACGGTCCGAGGAGGGCTGATTCTCCCCTGCTGGCGATGACGTTCCTAGAAGCAGGCTGAGAACACCCCCCGGTTCCTCTGCGTGTGTGTTCCGTTGGTCCTTCACTGCTGCTGGTGCTCTATTATGCTCCATCTGTCTCTGTCTCTCTTCATTTTTACATGTGTATTTCATTACTTCACAGAGTAGGCGACATTCCTGTCCAGTCAAGGAAACCATGACTCTTTCTTTGTCTTTCTAAGTTGGCACTGGGCACAGAGCATCAGCCTTGGCTGGAGCTGGTTTCCCTGGGGTACAATAATCACGGGCTAATGCAAAATGTCCCTCCTTCCGGGAGCTGCTCCTTGAGCTGACTTTCCCAGACTGCACTCTCCCCTCTGTCTAAGGGACCTGACAAACGACAGTTTCTCGCTCCATGCACCGTCCCGCTTACCAATATTTCTCCAGAATTTCCCATCTTGTAAAGCACTGTTTCATGAAGGGCAGGCCAGTGATCCACCTACAGCAGAATCCCCAGGGATGCTTGTAAAATGCAGACTCCTGGGCCTCTCCTCTAGGGGAATCTGCATCTTTATTAAGCCCACGGTGAATTCCAATGAACATTAAAGTGTGAACACCCTTCTTGGGCAGATTCCACCTATGTCTACGCCCAGAGAGCAAGGGACCTCATCATTCCTTTGTTCCTGATGTTGCCACTGCACAGACCAGCTGCCACTCCAAGCATTCTGGCTACAGGGCCAGTGTGGGACCTGCTCTGACCATCATTCCCTCGAGTCAAGTCTAACCCATCCCAGATGGTGTACTTACCACGAGAAGAATACCCACAACAAAACCATAGGCCTCTCCATGCTCTTTCCCTATTTCAACAGTTTCTCTGTTCTTCCCCCGATCGTGTGCAAGATACAAATTAACTCAGCTTTACGTAAAAAGCTGTGGGCTCATATTCAAATGGTTGCTGTCCCAGCAATCAGACCCTTTTAAAACTAAAACTCTTAACCAAGGTCTGTCCACTTTTTAAGGATTTACACTTTACCTGTGCACAGTACAAAATAGGGTTCAAGGGGCCAACATTTTTTTTACTGCCCCTTCTTGGCAAAGAACAAAATATTTCTGAGCATCCTACTACCTGTCAGGCCCTGAGTCAGTTGTGTGGTGACTCAACAGCGCTCCCTAACTGATAGGCAGGACGCAGGCTGGTAAACGAGCCTCTGCATGCAGTGCCATGAGTGCTCTGATGGGGGAGCTAGAGTACACCTAATCTCAAATTGGGGAGGAGGCTGATGTCAGAAAAGCCTTCTCAAAGGAAAGTTAGCCTCAGCAGAGACGCCATACACATGGCTCAGGTGCAAATCAATGGACGCTTAGGCAGTCTGAGGCCTTGCTCATTTAGTTATTCATTCCACTAATATTAATCCACCAACTCTGTCATACCTCAAAGAACGAGGATACAAACGAGACAGCTGTGCCATGGATGAACCTTCGGTGCTGGTGGGATTGCGGAGAGAAGGCTGTTCCAAGCAGAGGGAACAGCATGTGCAAAGGCCTGGAGGCGGGAACAATGTGGTAATGGAAGAAATGCAAGGGGGTCAGTATGAACTTGCTTCTCGTATCAGTAAAAGTACCCAGTATCGTTTCTTTAATTAAAAAAATGTAAAACCCTATTTCTCATAAGAAATGTGCTACGAGCTAGGTAGCATTCCACTCATATTAAAGTTGTGGGAATTAAAGTATAAATTAGAAAAAACATCAAATTATAAAATTCACATAGTTTGAATCATCGTGCACATCCCCGACCCCCAAAGTGAATATCACATGCGGCCATCACTGGCTAAAAACTTTACAGGACATAACGGATCTGAAATTGCTACTGTAGTCAGTCCCCTGGTTCATTTTGTAAAAAGTCAAACTGGTTCCTTTTAAAAGTCAAAGATGACTTCATGGTTGGGGGTAAGAAAGCAAAAAGAGCCTTATAAAAATAACAGACTTTTTAAAAAGCAGTATATCCCTGGATTCTCTAAGAAGTCTGGGAGGGAAAGAAACAGGCCTTTCATTGTGGTCCAAATGCAGATGACAAACAGCCCAGCAAGCCAGATCCAGGCCTGGGAATCCAAGCCTCTGCAAATTCATTATTTTTGCTTGAGCAAAAAAGCCCTTTGCCTGTTCCAGCAGTTCACCTCCACATGACTACTGGAGTGGACTCCACCAGTTCACTGATCAAATATTGCAGTGTATGATTCTGAAAATGTCATCTTGGCTGTTTCAGAGATACACACTGGGGAGTGAAGAGAGCAAAAGACCACATGCTAACTGGAATATAAATATAGAAAGAAGGCATCTAGTTGAAACAGCTTTGCGAGAAAATTCAAGCAGAAAATTCTTTCTAAACATCTCCTCTTTTATAATAAGAATAGGAGGCCTAGAGCCTTTGGGCTAAGAGGTAAGAAGGGTTTCGGGTAGAGAACATTTCCACTGGGTTTCTACCCCAGTTCTGCCACATGACAGCTGAGACCTTGGACAAGTCACTTAAACTCCACTGGCCTCAGTATCCCCATCTGTAAAGGGGGCATAAAGACAGCACAGACCTCAATGTGAGATTTTACATGCAGAGAATACAGCATAATGTTTGACATCTAGTAGGAATCCGGTAATATTCTCCTGTCCCTAACACGATTCACAGTTCTACAAACTGCTCTTCTTCACATATATGGACGGTCCTGAGAAAAATGAAGTGGAAACCAGTGAAATGTTTATGCTATCTAAGGCCTTACTGTTTTGGCTTTTTTTTTAAGATTTTCAATTTTTTTTTAAATAAATCAATTTATTTATTTTGGCTGCGTTGGGTCTTCGTGGCTGTGCATGGGCTTTCTCTAGTTGCGGCAAGCAGGAGTTACTCTTTGTTGGAGAGCGCGGGCTTCTCATTGTGGTGGCTTCTCTTGTTGCAGGGCACAGGCTCTAGGTGCACGGGCTTCAGTAGTTGTGGCACACAGGCTCAGTAGTTGTGGCTCATGGGCTCTAGAGCACAGGCTCAGTAGTTGTGGCGCACGGGCTTAGTTGCTCCGTAGCATGTGGGATCTTCCTGGACCAGGGCTCGAACCCGTGTCCCCTGCATTGGCAGGCGGATTCTTAACCACTGCGCCCCAGGCCTTACTCTTCAGTTACTGGTTCCATTAACGTTACTTCTCAGAGTCTCTTTACAGCACACATAGGACCGAGTGTGGGGTTAACATAACTTCTGCTCGCAAGAAGCCCCACTAAGGGACACCAGGCCCAGAGGAAGGGGAAAAAATGACAATAAATGGATAATTGCAATAAGATACAAGAACTATATAAGCTGTATAAACATTTACCTTTCAACACTCTATTATATAGTTAATGCAGGGTTGCATGTCAGCCTGCCTGGGTTCAAATACTGAACCAAGTGCTTTGGGACCACTTACTGGCTATGTGATGTACTGAAAGTTACTTCACCTCTCTGTGCCTCCATTTCCTTATCAGGAAACGGTGATATGAACAGTACCTCCCTTGTTGGGTTGCTCTGGGGATTAAATGAGACAAGATAATAATTGCTTAGGACTTTCTCTGAAACCCACTATTACCTATGATAGTTCATATTGTACTAGCTACTATCATATATATTACATATTAGCTACTACTATTTGATATTATACTATAAATACGGTAGTATATAGTATTTAGTGTTAGATAGTATTATAGAGTATTATCACACAGTATTAGTTATTATTATTAAAGTTATTAGTTACTATTATTATTTTCAAACTGTTTCTGCCCAGCAGCGCATGCTCAATCAATATGTGGGTGATGGACACACACCACACTATATATAAAACGGATAAACAACGAAGACCTACTATAAGGCACGGGGAACTATATTCCAATATCTTATAATAACCTGTAAGGGAAAAGAATCTGAAAAAGAATATACATACATATATACATATAACTGAATCACTTTGCTGTACACCTGAAACATTGTGAATCAACTACATTTTAATAAAAAAAAAATACGTGGGGGATGGCCAGAGTGCGAGACAAACTTTAAAAAAGAGCACAGCCCATGCAGCCTGGGAGACCAGGGCACACGGTACAACGCAGTGCTATTTTATTTGGGTATGAAGAATCAGGAGAAGTGTGTGGCTGAAAAACAAAAGGAAAGGCATTCCAGGCAAAATGAATGATGTGAACTGTGACAGCGTGTGGTTTATACAGAGACCTGGGAGAAGTTAGGGTATCCAGAACACAGAACGTGGCAGAAGGTAAGACTGACAGAGAGACAGGCAGGAGTTTGGACACTTATCCTGGGAGCCAGCAGACATCTATAAAAAAAGTGGCATGTGAGATTTGCTTTTTATAAAGAAAATTTTTATGGACTCACAAGGATATTACGAGGCTCTGTAAGTCAAGGAAATATCCTCCTCACTCCCAAAAAGCCCTGGAAGAACGAAAGAGAGCCAAGTCTACAATATTCTTTGGGCTTTTAGGGGAAAAAGTCACTATAAGTGATCAGGGAATTCAAAGTGCCTGCCACTGCCGTTTAAATAATCTTATTTAAAATGACAGTAAAAAGGAAAACAAGTTAGCAAGTTGGGGATTAGGACATTATTTTATAACCTTAAGGTTTATTCAGGTTACTTATTCTGGCTATGTGTAACGCACGTACATATGTGTGTGAAGGTACATTTGTTTGTGTGCTTAGGTACTGGAATGCAAATTCCAGAGGACCTATAAGCAGGAAACCAAGACATCCCCAACTGATTCTCCTAGAGACAAATGTTGAGAGGAAAAAACCCTCTAAAATGGTAATAAATAAATGTGGGTCAGGTAACTTAGCCTACAGAGGCCTTTCAGTGCTTGGAAGAAAACCTTCCTGACAAGGGATCGGAGTCCCTGGGATTAAGAACAGATGTGGGAACAGACACAGATAGAACAGAATGGTTTCCACCTTAAAAAGAATACTTCAAAAAAGGCATCAGCAGCTCTATGAAAGGTGATATCCAAGGGACAACTCCTAAGAAATGAAAAGAAAATGTAAAAAGGAAAAAAAAAGTCAGGGGATGGGAGAATCAAAGATAGTTTTCAGTTTGAATAAAAACGAATAATGAAGAATCCGTTCTACACCACCTTCCATCTTGCTGGGCGATGAGGGTCATCTTTGCCTAAAGAAGGTTTTACTTTTCAGAGCCTTCACCCTTGCCTGCTCTCTGGGCCCCTGACAAACTGTGAGGTTTCCCTTCTTAAAACACCCTCATTTCCGTGCATATGCTTTACCTTCAGACTTGTGAAGAGAAAGCTCATTTCTGATTAGCTTCCAAGAAATGCCTGACAGTCCTTCTCACTTGCCCCTCCTCTCCCCACATATCCACAGCTACAGAGCAACCTTGGAACTCAGAGTCCGTCTCCTTAATTGTTGCTACAGCACCTGCAGAGAGCCCCAGAGCAAGGCCTATGTGTGAGGATTAAACACGGTGATACCCACAGATAACAGGACTTTTATTCAGAGAAGGCAGGCGTAACCCTTTGTTGGGTGGTGTCAACAGGGCACAGACAGAGAGGTGGCCTCTAGCTGCTCTGACAGGCTGACCTCTGTCATGAGGTAACCTGAAAACAACTGTTTCCAAAATAACAGTACTTAACCCACCACAAATCTTGCTCCAGGAAAGGTTTTCACCGAGGCATCCAGAGGTTTCTATGATGCTTTCAACACCAGTCAGAGGAATCACATAATCCCATGGATATCATCTCTTGGTAGCCCTGCGCTGACTTTAAAGACAAAACGTCAATCCTCAGCTTCTAATTTATCTTCAAAGAGCAGGGACACTCAATCCTGACTGCACATTAAAACAATCCAGGAGGGTTTAAAAAAAAAACTACCCCAAATCAAGAGAGCTGGAGTGACAGTACTCATATCAGAGAAATAAATAGAATTTAAGACAAAAAATGTTCCTAAAGACCAAGAAATGGTCAAACTATCAGGAAGACATAATATATGCACCTAAAAACAGAGCCGCAAAATACATGAAACAAGAACTGACAGAACTGAAAGGAGAAACAGACATTTAAATAATAAGAGTTGGAGACTTCAATACCCCATTTTCAAGAATGGATAGAATAACAGTACTGAGGATCAACAAGGAAACAGGAAGCACGAACGACACTGAATACACTGAGACCTCAGACTTCACCATAGAACTCTCCACCCGACAACGCAGAACACACTTCTCCTCAGGGGCACATGAAACATCCTCCAGGGAATCCCAACTGTGAGGCCACAGAACACACCTCACTACACTTAACAGGAGTGAAATCATACCACGCGCGTTGTCCAGTCACAATGGAATGAAATTAGAAACCAATAACAGAAGGTTTCTTCTGGGGGTGATGAAAATGTTCTAAAACTAGATCTTGGCAATGAGTGGCACAGCTCTCTGAATACCACTAAATAAAGAAACAAAACTTCCTAAGAATTCCTGAAATCTAGGAGGGTTGGTGACATCAGAGATGGAAGAGTTGCTCTTTTCCAGGAAGGTACTAAATTGGCCAAATTCCTCCCTGGCTCTTCTGCTCTGCTCCCCAGGCAACGTGTGGCAATACTGGGGGAGATGGACCAGGGGGAGATGAGTACTACAGCCATCTAGTAGGCAGAGCAGGGACGCTGCTAAACATCCTAAAATACACAGGACAGCCCTCCCAACAAATAAATAATTATCTGGCCCCCAAATGTCAATAGTTTCAAGGTGGAAGACCCCTATGCTAGGCAAAGGTCAATACTCTTGAATTTTTGCCTCTTCTGATTTAAAGAAAGAAAAAACCCTACACTAATAGTAAAGGATAAAGGATTAGGAATCAGACCTGGATCCACATCCTGGTTCCACCCCTTCCCAGAACTGTGACCTTGGGCATTATCCTGGACTTTAACTCCCTCATCTGTAAAATGGGATGATGAAATGACCTTACAATGTGGTTGTGAGGATTCAGTGAGAAGCTGCCTGGCACCAGCAAGGCTAAGGGCTTTCATTACTATAATTACTGTTTTTTGTTAAAGCCCCAAAGTGGCTTAGTACCAAGAAATGGGTGACTGGGTCATTTTAAAATAGGGTTAAAAAAAAAATGGTTATGAAGAACCTAGGGGCAGGACAGGAATAAAGACGCAGACGTAGAGAATGGACTTGAGGACACGCGGAGGGGGAAGGGTAAACTGGGGCGAAGTGAGAGAGTGGCATGGACTTGTATACACTACCAAATGTAAAACAGATAGCTAGTGGGAAGCAGCCGCGTAGCACAGGGAGATCAGCTTGGTGCTTTGTGACCTAGAGGGGTGGGATAGGGAGGGTGGGAGGGAGATGCAAGAGGAAGGAGACATGGGGATATGTGTATATGTATAGCAGATTCACTTTGTTATAAAGCAGAAACTTACACACCATTGTAAAGCAATTATATTCCAATAAAGATGTTAGAAATAAATAAATAAAATAAAATAGGGTTATTTTCTCCAGCAACAATTAGTATGTAAACTGGGACATTTTATGAGCTAATAAGCCATTGAGACATAACAGTTGACATTCCTCACTACTATAGTATACACCAGCCAAAGCAGGACTGGCTAAATACCCTGTTTCCATAGTAATAAAAAGTTCCTGGGAACCTGACTCATTTTCTTTCCAGTAAATGCTTTCTATTTGTCAGGCTAGACTTTATATACAAGCCCACTGCACAGTGGTGGAGTCTTTTCCACCTACTAGACCTAATATCTTTCTGCCGCTCAAAAACCAATTTACTGTAGTGGAAACAGCCACCAAAAACAGGACAAGCTAATAGCCTGTCATTTGCTGTGCATCTCTGTAATGGAGCCCACCAGTTAGTAGTGGAAAGGAGTGACTTGATAAGACAGATTAAACCGCTCAGTGCCTTCCATCACCTCCACTAGGCCAGGGACCAGCACGAGATGCCCTCATAAGTGAGGGAAGAAGATAAGAAAATAACACTAAATGCTTACTGTGTGCCCTGGGCTTTCGTGGACTTTACTCCAGCTCCACTCCACCAAAAAACACGAGGCAGGAAT
The DNA here is from genome assembly GCF_937001465.1 of Orcinus orca. Classification (NCBI taxonomy): domain Eukaryota; kingdom Metazoa; phylum Chordata; class Mammalia; order Artiodactyla; family Delphinidae; genus Orcinus; species Orcinus orca. The sequence goes on from NC_064566.1 coordinate 22,692,523, forward strand.
GATTACCAACACTGTACAGAGAACACTGAGAATCAGACAGACTAAGTAACTTGTCCAGGGAAACGCTTTCCACATATATTTGTTTGTTTTTGCTCCATCTCAATTCTTAGATTGAGTTGGCTTAGGAAAGGAAATCAGTTAAAAATGAGGAAAATGGGATATTGTGGAGGAAAACAGAAGAAAAGAAGGTAATAGACAGAACGCGTTCCATAAAGGATCATACAATTATGAGCAACAGGGCTCAAATTTTAGTATGAGTTTCCTAGTGGCCAAAACAATGAAGGAAACAAGATCGGTGGTGAGTGTGGAGAGAAGGGTCCAGAACATTAAAAGCTAACCATTCATGAGAAAAGAGATTTTGGGTGCTCTCTCCTCATAACCCAGACATCAGTGAGTCACAAAAATGAGAGAGTCACAACACCCAAGGCCAGATAAGACAAAATTCCAGTCCTGCAAAGACTGCCCTACCATCACGCGCTCAGGAAGAATGGGTGTGAATGCATCATCCTTATTCCACATTCATTTCCTCAACAAGCAGTGTGGTGGAGTGATGAAGAGTGATTAAGATTCTGGAGTCAGACTCCTTAAGTTCAAATCCCAGCTAGGCCACTTTCTAGCTACAAGATCTTTCACCAGTTACATAAATTTCTGGTGCCTCGGTTTCCTCACCTATAAAATGGAGATGATGTGGGGATTCAACGTCAATCCCTTACAGCAATTCTTAAGCTCCTCTATATAAGCTATTACTATTGTTCCTACTCCCATCTCAGTTTATCGATACCTGATTATGTGCCAGGCGTTGTTCTAAGCACGGATGGATACAGCCCTACACCAGGCAGGGGAGCTCTAACAAACAAACAGCAAAACCAGATGGTGCTACAGGAAGATGTAAGGCAGTGTGATAGGAGTGACTGCCTGAGTCGTTGGGGTCACCAGGAAAGGAATATTTGAGGCAGAAGCAATTACAGTGACATCTCAATGACAGGAAGAAGCCACAGAGCAGCCGAGGCAGAGAGAACATCTCAAGGATACACCGAAGACCGGAAAAGAACCCGGAACCGGAAGAAGGTCAGAAGGGTGGAGCCGGGGCAGAGTGCTGCGGGGGCGGAGGTGCAATGAGTGGGAGGAAGCAGGAGCCAGGTCAGGGAGGGCTTCCCCAGCCTGGCTAAGGGGTCGGGGTTTGATTCCAAGTGTGATGGGGAGTGTCACAGGGGAGTGATCTTATTTGATGTATCTTTGTAAATGATCACCCAGCTGCCTGGTGGAAAATGGATTGAGGCTGTGAAGGCCAAGGCAGGAGGACCACCCTAGGGGTGACAGGAGTGCCTTGGGCTACTGTGGGAGTGGGGAAGATGGAGAGCCGTGAACAGAACCAGAAGCTTCTAGACCAGGATGTCTCAACCTCGGCACTGTTGACATTTGGGCTGGAGAATTCTTTGCAGGGGGTGCTGTCCTCTGCACTGTTGGATGTCTCACAGCATCCCTGACCTCCACCCACTAGATGCCAGGAGCAATCCCAGTTGTGACAACCAAAAACACCCACAAGACATCGACCCTGGGGTTCAAAATCACCCTGGCTGAGATCCACTGCTTTAGAGGCAGAGCTGACAGGGCTTGCTGATAGGCTAGGTTAGGGAGACGGGGCCGCTGGTAAAAGAGGGGCCCCAAGGGTGATTTCTAAGTTTCTGTCCATAACGAGGTAAGATAATCTCACACACTCTGAGGGTTTGCCCTCCACGCCACGGGGCCTGCTCTTGATTTCACTGTCACTCGAACATTCATTCATTCCACAATGAGCATCACAGGCCATGGCGAGTGTCGGCCGTACCCAATGCCAGGGATGCAGCTGTGACTGAAAGGGTCTGATGAGGACACAGACATACAAGCAAGTCCGGTCAGTACAGGAGGTCTCATGCATCAGAGGAACCCCTGAGACTGGGCAGAAGCACGAAGGAAAGCACAGCCCTTCGCTCCCGGGGGAGCTCCTTGGGGGCTCCAAGGCTGTGAAGGGAAGAGCATGTGCAAAGGCACAGGGGTGTGAGAAGGGAGGTGGGGAGGAGTGTAGGAGGGCAGGAAGGGTCAGGCCAGAGACACTTCAGAGTCTCACTTGATTCCACGGGTGATCTGGGAACTGCTGGAGGCTGCTGGTATTATTCACATTCCTTATTCCTAACGATGAAAGCAGACTCAAAGCAGCATCTGTGAGCGCTCACAGTGTAACTGGGTACTCCACCTCCAAGAGGCCCTTTATCCCAGCCTCCAGATAGGAAAACTGCAGCTAAGCAAGTTCAATGACCTGCACAAGACTCCTTGGCTGGCAAGTGGCCGGACCAGGGTCTGAGCCCAGGCTGGCGGCTCCAGAGTCCTCTGCCTCCCATTTTAAGTCAGAGAGCAGTAACATGACCTGATGTGCGGTTTTAAAAACATCATTCAGGAAATAAATATTTGGGCATCACTAGTTTATGGGAGTGAATGAGATCACCAAGGGAGGATGTATGAGATGGGAAGGAAGGGATTCATTTTCAGGTGAATGATGGTGCAGAGAAGCAGACTCAGCGGCTCTCTGCAAGGGAGAAGGGCAGCCAGGAGACAGGGGGTGGAACCCCAGTGAGCCAAGGAGGGAAGTGGAGGACGCGGTCAATGACGATGTTGAACGCCGCTCGCTGCTCGGAGGTCAGGGAGGATCCGATGCTGACACCTGCTGGATCCGGCAACTAGGAGATTCCTCATCTTCCCCAGAGCAAATTTACTCCTGTGGCGGATGCAAAGGTCAGACTGCAGACGGCCGAAGAGGCACAAACCAGACACAACAGAGGAGAAGGACAGAGCAGGGGCTGGCAGGACTCTAGCTAGAGGGAGAGTTTGGGGCCAGGGGAGAGACTGAAGATAAGTAGGTCCCGGACCTGAGGGCGGAGCAGCGGGTCAGACTCACCTGGAAAAATAAGACCCAAGGCCCATGAACCAATCTTTCCCCAGGTGGCCTCAATCCCCGGGAACCCCAATGACCACAGAGGCTAATGACCTCTGAGTTGGGCAGTGTTTCTCATAGTGTGGTCCTGGGAACACCTGTAGCTTCTGGGACCCATCCTAGACCTGCTCATTGGGACTCTCCCATGAAGGTCCTGGGGAGCTGTTTACCAAGGACTCTGGGTCATTCTGATACATGCGGCCTGGGACCCACGGACCCTCTCTGCTCCAAGTGCAGACTTCAGACCAACAGTATGGGCAACTTCCTGAGGGCTTATTAGAGATTCAGACAATCAGCTAGAAATTCAATCAGCCTCGCCCTAGTCCCACTGAATCAGAATCTGTATTTTACCAAGATGCCCATGCCTTTCCAGTACATAGAATGTTTGAGAAGTTCTGGACTGGAAATGGAGGGAGGGTCCTGGCGATGTGGGGAAAGGTACCCTGGCACCCTCATGCACACGTATCTAGTGCAGAGTGTCCTGAGACTTCCCTGCTGCTGACTGTTACAAAAGATAGCAAGAGATGCTGATGGAACTCCCGTACGGGTTCTGATGCTTCAAGACCCTGCTACGCCTTCCAGAACAACAGCAGGCATGATGGCAAACACTTAAAATGTTATCCTCTTTTGCAGGATGGGAACGTGTTGTAGAGGACATTCAGTTTGCACTCCCTCTGCGAGGGAGGCCAGGAGCTCTGTCTGAACCCTGAAAACCTCCCTGCACAGAGCCGCATGGCACACACTTACCTACAGGGGGCAGCACAGCAGAGTGGTCCATCAGCTCACTCAAGCCTCAAGGTCTGCTTTCAAAACTCAGCTGGGCCACCCAAGTGCCTTAGCCAATTTCTTAAGTCTCTAAGCCACAGTCCTCATTTGTAAAACGGGGATACTAATAGGACTTACTTGGAGGGGGGAGCAATGGTAAGAAGTGAATGAGATCATCCAGACAGCACTGGGCACGGTGCCTGGTACACAGTTATAAGTTCCACGGTCTGACCCCAGAGCCCCTACACTACATGCTCACTTGGGGTCTCCACCATTCCACCGAAGCCTAAACCGGCCTAAATCCATTCCTCCGTGTGTAGGCCCACATGCCAGAAAACCCTTCTGTATTTTCACAGGGAGGAGAACATTCTATTTTAAATCGTAGACATCTGTAGTTGAAGGGGGCATGGGGACGATCAAGTCGTTTTACAGATGAGAATACTAAAGCCCAGGAAAGCCAGAGTGCTTCTGCCACGCCCCTGGGGCTGTGCTAAGCACAGTGCCCCCATAGGCCTGGAATTAGATGGAGCAGTTGCTGAAGCCGCCAGGAGCCCTCTGTTGCTGCATATGGAAGTCCTCACCAGCCCCTGCCTCTGGTCTTCAAATCCCAGCAAAGTAGCAGGATCCAATGAGCTGATGATAACAGGTGTCTACGCAAAGGCTTAGAAAGAGAGAGAAAGGCAGGGCTGTCCTAGAGGCCACATCCCTTGGGGCCCAGAGAGAAAGGAGAGGGCTTGGAGGAATATGTACCCTCAGAAGAATGACTCATTAACAAGGAGGAGTTAGGATGGGGGATGCAGAAAAGGAGGAGGTGAGGCCAGGCTGTTAAAGCAAATCCATCAGGTGACCCCTCTGAACTTCTTGAGGGAGAGAGAGAGAGAGAGAGAGAGAGAGAGAGAGAGAGAGAGAGAGGGAGAGAGAGAGTGTGTGTGTGTGTGTTACTGGTGGGAGGATTCCTGTCCCTGCTTAGCAATCCCATCTGGCTCCCTGGTAGGAGAAAACCAGCTCTGAGAGAGCAGCAGTGTGAGAAGGATACAAGAAGGCAAGCGAAGGTGTGTTCACTGGTTCACTCAGAACTGTGTACTGAGCATCCTTCATGTGCCAGGAGCTGGCACACGGTTTGGTGTGGGAATGACAGGGATCACGGTGTATGCAGGGTCTTTCTTGGCTGTCCTGAAGCTTCTAATGTCACCTGGAAGACGGTACCTAATGGCCTTTATTGTATCTGCTTGTTTACAAGTGTAAGGTAGAAAAGGGCTATGGAAACAGGGACAAGGGGCCTCTATATAGCCTGGGGAGGAGGACGGGAAGGCTTCTGAACAGGGATGTGGTTATAGAATGAGAGATCCCTGTTTTTATCCATCCACCCACTGATCCATTCATCCATTCATCTATCCATCCATCATTCTTCTTAAGCAGCAGCTTCTGCTGGTGTTTTCCAGTTCTACACTTCCATCAAAGGGAGGCAAAAAAAACTGGGTCATGTCAATCCTGTAAATAACTAATATCTCTGGGCAGAAGCCAGAGGGCAGGTTTCTACTTAGAAGGAAAAGAAGGCTCAGAAAAGTAACATCACATGCCTTAAGTTCCATGTAGGGTCAAGAACAAAGACGGATCTGCTCCCCTACCCTGCTCAGCTGCAGCCTACCAGCCTACCCTAGAAACCACTCACGGAAGCACTGTTTGGTTTTCTAAATTGCTTGTTTTCTTTTGATGTTAGTCATGTCCTCTGTAGCCATACACAGACAGGGTAAATATGATTCTGCTCCTCTCTAATTCTCCTAAAGGCCAGCCTTCAATATAACACTTTAAGGAGGACCCTTAATCGGTGGGAGAAAAAGCCTGGCAGAATTAGCAAATTAAGTGATGAAACAAATCTGCCTTCGTACTCCCACTGTCTGGAATGAAAAACAAAATATTTTTGAAATGCAGAACGTGGCGGGAAAACCTGGCACAAGAACTGGAACGTTCAAGAGAAAGCACAGGGAAAGTGAGTCCCACATGTGTATCGTTTTCATTGTCGTTCACACTTGCCAAGATTTGGTTTGCATCATAGCATGATTATACTATCCACGGTTTATGTTTTCTGAAACACGCCCTGCAGAGAAATGGGAAGACTGTGACCTTGATGGACTCCACAGGAACCACATCCACAGCCATGACTGTGGGCGAGGCTGACCATAGCTGTTGTAAAGAGGGACCCACGACTTCTGGAAGGTGCTCGTACAATGATTCCAGGTAGCCCCTACAGGAACTGTAAGAGCCTGTCTCCTAACGGCTCATGGCCCACAGGCAAAGTCAACAGCCCTGAAGGAAGATCGCCTGGAAACTGCATCGGAAGGCAGTTCAGCTCTGCTGTCCGAGCGACGCTTCCAAGGTCACAGGATGAGAATCGCAAGCAGATGTTCGCCAGTCACCTCTGATTGTCAGAGCAGTGGCATCCCTGGCACCAGCCACCACTGCGCTAAAGCACTCGGCCTACATCCTCACATCCTCTCCTCGACAGGCAGAGGGACTCACCCGCTCACACAGCAAACAATCAGTGAAGCTGGAACTTGAGGTCACCCGAAGCCTGAGCGGTTCTAAAAACAGGGAATTCATTAGCACCTCGGGCACCCCACGGCCACCATTAAAGAGTTCCAGAAGCAGATCTGGGCTCATTAGAAGAAATATATTTCTTCTTTATTTAAAGAACTCCCATGCTATGATCGTTGGAAGTGAGTTTTGTTCTGGAAAAGGACAATTATCGTGCTGCCTTTGGAATCGCAGACGTCAAGGCAGGACGAATAACGGCGGGGCGCTTCTCAGGCATCTGGCCCAGGGGGATTCGACTCTTGTTGTCTGTTGACCGCAGACCCACTGTGAAAATGAAATCTTATGCAAAGTCCACCAGATATTTAAAAAGAGAGGGAGATGTACAGCTGCTTTGCTTTCAGAGAGAAAAGGGCTCCAGTCCAAAGGCCCCTTTGCTCCCCTGCACTGACCCCTGGCACTCCAAGAAGCACAGGCTGACACACTGACGGAAGTCTTACCCTTCACTACAGAGATGAAAAAATGAGACCCCAAACCAAAGAGCTGGATCCTCACAAATCCCTATTGGTCCTTATGGCAGATTTTCTAGACCCTTCACACATAAGCTTCTATGACCCGTGCAGCCTTTCTCTTTATACACTTTTTTTAATCACCTAAAAACCTCTCGTTGCATGTATGTAACCATGATGATATTATTACTAATGATGGCTAATTCTCCTCAAGAGCTTAGTAAGTGTCAAGCACTGTCTAAACACTTAATTGGTAAAAATACAATTAAATTCTATGAGGTCAATACTATTTGATTATTCCCCATTTTACAGATGAGGAAACTGAGGAACAGAGAGATTCAGTAACTTGCCCAGGATGCAGAGAAACCAGGACAAACCCCGGCAGGCTTGTGCCAGGCTTGTGTGCTCTGAAGCACACCATGCACTGTCTCCTGTACAAAATAAGAAGTTAGAAGAGAGCAATTATCCATTACCCCACCTCTCAGAGTCACCCGCTGTTAATGGGGATTGAAATCTCGCTGGTGTTCCTGGTTGAGATTTCCAAATGCTGGTCACCTCTTGCTGGGAATTTCATTTCTGGCTCAGACAAAGTCCTTTTCTTTCATGAGCAGTGCTGGGATAGCACTAGCCATCCACCTGCTTTCTTTAGGAAGCAGTACGCACGGAAGCACCGCAAAAGCAAAGCAGAGCACTGACCCTCAGCACGTCACCATCACGTTGCTGGGTGCTCTCTGTCCTGTGCTGCGCTGGAGGCCAACACACTAGCTGGGATGCTTCTTACCTGCCTGGGCTTCTCAGGAGGGAGGCTCTGCTTGGGCATCCCTTCTCCCCTGACAGGAAAAGAGGCTGACAGTGCAAGATTTGTCCTCAGGAACCTCCTCCCTTCATGAGACTGTTAGTTAAATCATAGGACAAGAACGTCTCAAAATGTCGTGGGTACAAGGCTCACCTGGGCTGCTGGATGAGAGGCAGATTCCTGGGCCTCAGTCTCAGGGATCCTGCTTCAGTGGGTTCCGAGTTGTCCCCAAATCTACATTAACAGTGAGTCGGGTGACGCACAACACACTTTAGGAAACGCTGGGTAAGGGCTGTCCCTAAGACACCAGGACCTCCGGTGGAGAACAGCTTAGAGCCCCCTTCAACTGCTGTTCAAGAGAAAACTCAAGGAAAACTTCGTCACTGAGGTTTCTTTGCTCATTTTTTGTTTTTGTTTTTGGCCGTATTACGTGGAGCAGCTTCCTGCCAAGCCACGGAGATAACCCTACAACCTCTCCTCCATCCATTCCGCAAATGCGCTAGTCATGTTGTTCTGTTAAGTCTGGTGACTGAGAACAGCTGGCAGGCACTGGGGACGGTTTTACCAGGACTTTTAAAGCATGGAGCGATGGCAGGAACAACTGATACTTGCTGAATGGCAGGTACTTCTAAGAGCTTTACAGAGAGCCGTCTTATCTTCAGAACCCCACGAAAGGGAACTACTTCTATCCCATTTCACAGACGCGGCACCTGAGAGGTTAAGTGGTACGGAGAGGTTAAGTAACTTGCCCAGGGTCGCATAGCCAGGAGGTGGTAGAGCTTGATGTGACCCACTCATCGGGCTCTTGACCACTAGGCACACAGCTCACGTCCTTCCCTTGGCTTACAAGGTCCCGCGTAATTGCCGCCTACCACCTACTTCTCTAGGCACCCCTGAAAATCGGCCCTCCCCGCCACCAGCACAGGCATTAGCACGGGCAGACCTGAATACCCAGCGTCCTGTCTCTCATCTGTTCGGCTTTCCTTTTCCCTGCAAGTTCCTCCACCTCTTACTGGGTTAACTCACCCTTCACCTCCCAGTCTCAGCTTAGATGACAGCTTCCCTCAGAACACTCTGTGGATGCCCCAGGTGAGACTGGGGGTCCCTCCTGCGGGATCCCAGCTCCCAGGACGTACCCCTTTCCCAGCACGGGTCACATCCCGTTCCCTGCTTCATCGCCTCAGCTGTCTTCGTTTGGCCTCTTCCAGGACAGGGATGTCCTTGTTCACCATCCCCCTCCCCCTCCCAGCCCCTGCCAGCAAGTGCCGAGCACACAGTAGGTGCTCTATGAATGTCTGTGAATTCGTGAATGCACGAACACAGCTCCTCGGTGGCCGTGGAGGTGAGGAAAATGCACCACCAGCTCTCTGGGGGCAGGGAGCACGAATGATGGGAGCTTCTGCCCTGCTGGGCCCGCAGCCTCACTCAGGCCAAAGCCGCGCCTGCCATGGGCTGCCCTCACCACCGACCGGGCACAGCGAGCATGCTGAGAGACCCCCCCCATCCCTGCGAGGCCTGGGACGCTGCCAACAGGTGCCTTCCGCTCCGGGACATCTGTGGTCCTGGTGGAACCATTCATGGCCTGCGCTGCAGCTGAGATTCTTCCTGCCCTTCTTCTCCTCCCCCTCTTCCTCCTTCCTTTCGTCTCTCCTTCCACAAGTACCCAACCTCCATGTCTGTCCTCCCTGCCTTCCCCTGCCCCCACCCCCAGGAAATCTCAGGGACGCCTCATCCCGTCCCGGCGTCTGCATCTCGGCAGGCCTGGATAATGCAGTGGCAGAGCCTGGGTCCCAACTGCTACTCCAGGCCTGTCCCCAAAGTCAGGGCAGCCGCCCAGGTTCTTCCTCAAGTCACCACTAGAACCAACATGACAGCACACTGTGAAGAAAAGGCTAAATGGGGAAGCGGAGCCGAAGTGGGTGCCTCACCTCCCTTCCCATCTCAGAAGGTGCTCCTGAGTGATGGCACTGATGGGGAAGGGGGGCATCCGAGCACCTGCACTGTCACTGCTGCACCCTGGAAACACACCCCGACTGTGGGTGGCATATGACTTCTCTCCCTCGCCCCTTCCCAGCATCAGACTGGCTGGTGTCCTCAATTCCAGGGAACCGGGAACAACCCCAGTTTGGCTTTTAATGTCAGACAGCGAGTGGCGGAGACATGCCATGTTCTGCCTCAGGACCAACTGCTCCCTGCCATCAGACAGAGCTTCCCATCAGGCTGCCTGGGCACCGAGAGCAGGGGGACTGTCTGATTGAACGTCAAGGAGCGGGCGGTGCCCAGGAGCTCAACAGAAAAAGGCCTGAAGACACGTGGAGAGTCACGGTGATGGGCCTGAGCAGACCTGGGAACAAATCCACAGCCACGGGCTGGCTTCCCTCTTGTTGGCCGAAGGGTACAAAACGGCCAAGAGAAAAAAAATACATCACGCTGGGTGACCGCCATAAAGTCACCGTGCAAGCGGGTTGCCCACCCTGCTCTTTGGGATACGTGATGCTCTCAATGCACCACAAAGGCCTCCCCACCAGAATAGCCCGCTCCTCCAACAGTGCCCGATCCCTCCCTAAAGCGCTTTCTCTTCGCTCAGGAGTTCAGTAAAGATCTCGGGCTCTACCGCTAGGTCCCAAAAGAACTGGAGAGGCAGACAAACGTTGCCCCCGACAAGAGACAGCAGGAACCAAGGTGGTCTTGGGCCCATGCACCTTTAAATCGCATTGAAAATCGGAGACACCGATTACCTGCCACCACGCCCCCATCCCCCCAAAATGAAGGGCACGATGATAGAAAAAAACAACCCAGGTACATGCAGACTACGCCTTTCCAAAGGAGTCAGACTGTATCCTAATGTGGAATTAACCTGAAGCTTTTCCATGCTGTGGGAAAGGAACAACTGCCTGTAACCCATTTTAGTTCCCTCTCTTCCAATCACTCAGTGTGGAAAACCCGACAGCCTTTGTAGCCCAAAGACATTCCTTACATTTTATGGGATTCCTCTTGCAGGGGTCTTAACAAAGGACATGGTAGTAACCATGTCAAAAGCCACGAGTTCCTGAAGTGCTTTTTTAAGAGGGGTATACAGTTACCTTCCGACCTCAAAGATTCTCTTCCGCCCCCTTCTCCTCCCACTCTAAACCGCAGTGTTACTACTAAACAAACCACTCCGGTCAGGTGTTTGAATTATATGAACGCACCATATCCTCCTCTTTTAATTATCACTTTCTCATCTGTCTCTGAATTTTTGAAAAAGCCATTAGGCAATTGCAAAGTAGCTTTATCGCAGATGAAAGTGCAAGTCTGCATAAAAAAACAAAAATAAAAAGACTGCCCAGTCACAGCCTCACTTGGATCAGCAAGATTTGTCTGGATGTGCCAGGAAAAAAAATGTTTTTGATGTTCTGTGATTTTGCAGCCATTTAAATTTTATTAGCAATTATGGAGCCTGTTACCACTGACGACATCTTGCAGCTCCAGCCAAGTCCTGGCAACGAGAGCACCACCAGAATATCGGGGCCCAGGCAACCTGGCCACGTGTGTTGCAGTGACACAGGAACATGAACCCTCCCAGCTCAGGGCGCTTCACTGAGATTCTCCCCTTTTTGCAGGCGGAGAAAAGGCAGCACACAGCGCTGGTAGTAACAGAGTTCTCTGGAAGTGGCGGGGAGGACTGGCGAGACAGAGTGAGGCTGATGTTTGTGCAAAAGAGTTGATTTGAAAGAAGACGTCAGGATGACTGCATGCCACTAACTTCTCAGCTGGTGACTGTATTGGTATTTAAATTGGTGGTTTCCAAGAAAGCAGTGGCAGGTCCCAAGCAGCAGCGGCCATCACGTGGGAGGGACCGAGGAAGCCAGATGGGGCTTGGTGGGGCCTCTGGGAGATGCCCTTCGAGTCGCCCTGTCCCCACCAGAATAGGATTAGAACGACACTGGCAGGAATGTGAGAGGGGGAGCCGTAACTGATAAAACAAAACTTTCTAAGAACTGGGAGCTTTGGTGACTTCAGAAAACGAAAAAGTTCCTCTCCCCTCTAGGAAGGTACTAAATTGGACACACTCCTCCCAGTTTTTCTCTAGCCTGCAGGATGCCTTGCCTCAACAGACCTGCCTCAACATCCCCCAAACAGAGAGTCTGGGGTCTCCTGTCCGAGCTCCAAGGGAAGGGGAACCGGGACCTCTGGTAGAGAGTCTGATTCCTCTTGCTTTCTGGTGGGGACGATGGGGACGTGAGATGGCACGGGGCGCCTCCACCCTAGGCTGCTGCACAGCACATCCCTTAAAACAGGGCGTCACGGGGTCCCTGGGTTCTGTCTTCTGAAAATCGTCCAGGGAAGGGGACTTGATCACTTTGACTAGTGTGCTGCCGTCCTGAATATTCCCAGTATTTCTGAAACAGAACGGTCCACCTTCCTTAGTTTAGAGAACCTGCTGGAACGTAGAATGTAGCGAGCATCTTCCAGCACATCTTTGATGACTGTGGGAGCCCGAGGGAGCCTGGATCAAAAATTCTCTGGCAACCCTGGAGACTCTCCCTTTCAGGGAATACGCATCGCTGGGGAAGGGAGAAGATGGGAAAGCGTATTTTATTAAGTGCCTGCTATGCGCCAGACAGCACTCGAACATCTGACTCTCATACCCCCCTTTCCAGACCTGCTCCCATTTCGCAGATGAAGAAACTAAGGCTCCCGCAGGGAAGTGGATAGCCAGCGGCAGAGCTGAGATCTAAAGACTCCACGCTGCCAATAAGAGCACAGCTACTGTTTACTGAGCACGTGCTTGGTGCCAGCAGCAGTTTGAAGAGTTTTCAAGGTTTTAGTTCATTTAATCCTCATAAAAATTCCCCGGGATTTAAGGAAACTGAGGCTAAGTACCTTGCCCAGGGCCCACAGTTCACATGTGACAGAGCTAGGATTCAACCCAGGCCCTGTGGTCCCAGAGCCAACCCCTCCCGCTCTGCATGCTGCCTCCCGTCCCGAAGCGCAGCGAGCACCCCAAGGAAAACAGACACACGTGGTATGTCTATCTGTTTGGAAATGTCAGGACCTTTGGCTGAAACGCCCTATGCTGACAATCAGAGAAAATGAATTCAATTTCACTGACTCTAAGACACCAATTGTAAGGGATGCCACTAATTTACATACAACTGAGAAGAAAAAAACTCTCCAATTAAACTAGGACACACGTTTTCTTATCCCATGGATTGTAAGAGGCATCTCACTTTCAGAGACCTGAAAATGTAAAAAGATGTGTGTCTTAGAATCAAAGAAACACTGAAGCCCTTCAAATGAGCAAAATGGTGAAATGCACGATAGACTCAGGGTGGAAACAAGGTTCTCTGAGTGCAGAGTATCCGAACACTAAATCTAATTTTCCAAGCAAACCTGATAATCCCAATTTTATGTGCAAGCTTCCGATTTAGAAACAAATTCATGTTTTTCATGTCTTTGTGCAGGACAAAAAAGCTGTCTACAGCCCAATCTGGCTGGGAGCCCTCCCAGCTTCCTCCCAGGTGCACTGGAAGGCAGAGAGCTACAGGTATCAATTTAGTTGCAGCACATCCCACCCCTGTGGCTTTTAAAGGCACAGGACTTTCACAGGCTGCCATACACACTAACTAGCGCTCAGAGTACTTTCTTTTTCTATCATGGAAGTAGCAAAGTCAAGGCGCCAGGTCATAGAAGTAAGACTACTTTTATAACTGACTTTAAAAGAATGTATTTATTTATTTTCTCATATAAAGCACTCTCCTCAGGCTTTCAACTAGTCCTGTTCTATTGACACACCTGGTCCTGTTCCATGACCACCAGCTATAAAGGCAGGAGTAGAACAATAACAGCAAATTACCCCAAGTGGATGCAGTGAGAACACATCCGGTACAGGGACATCCAAGGGAGCTGACTGTGCAGGCCTGGTCCTGGGTGGCGCTGGCCACTGCACACTCTACTTTGTCAATAATGCACCCAGGGCTTCCCTGGTGGCGCAGTGGTTAAGGATCCGCCTGTCAATGCAGGGGACACGGGTTCGAGCCCTGGTCCGGGAAGATCCCACATGCCACGAAGCAACTAAGCCTGTGTGCCACAACTACTGAGCCTGCGCTCTAGAGCCCGCGAGCCACAACTACTGAGCCCATGTGCCACAACTAGTGAAGCCCACTCGCCTAGAGCCCATGCTCTGCAACAAGAGAAGCCACCGCAATGAAAAGCCCATGCACCACAACAAAGAGTAGCCTCCACTCACCGCAACTAGAGAAAGCCCACGTGCAGCAAAAGATCCAACTCAGCCATAAGTAAATAAATAAATAAATTTATATTAAAAAAAAATTAAAGCGCCTGGTGTGGCAGGTTATTAGTGTCCTGGTACTTGAGAATGGAACCTTATTTAGAAATAGTGCATATATATAATCAAGTTAAGATGAGGTCATGCTGGATGAAAATGGATCCTAAGTCAACGATGGGTATCCTTTTAAGAAGAGGGAAATTTGGACACAGAGACACATGCATAGGGTGGACTCCAGGTGATGACGGAGGCAGAGACTCGACTGTGGATTCTATAAGTCAAAGATGCCAAGGAATGCCGGCGACGAAGCACGGAAGGACTGTACCCTAGAGCCTTCGGAGAGAGCACGGCCCTGTGGACACCTTGATTCTGCATGTCCAGCTTCCAGACCTGGGGGAGAATATATTTCAGTTCTTTTAAGCCATCGGTTTGCAGTATTTGGTTAGAGCAGCCCCAGGCAACTGATACACCCAGAGAGTTTCGGAGCACTTCGTATTTCTCCACCTAGTGTAAAACTGCTGGCATCTTCAAACAGCGGCCAGGGTCCTTTTACAAAAGTGAGCATATGGTCACATTCGTGTTAAGGTCAGGCATAGCCCGACAAGCCAGAAATTGTCCCTACGTAGCTGTCAGGAGACTACCTGGGAATTTATACGGCGATCCCAACATCTGGACTGCACCATTGGCACAGGGCACAAAACGCACATCTGGGAGCGGGGAGAGGACCTGGAAGGCTGTGACTTCTACGAGTCCTAGACCTTGGAGGCTGCAGGGGGCGGTGCGGGTTTCAGGCCAACAGAGTGAAGGCAGAGACTTCAGAAGACTGTTGAAGCGATGCAGCAAAATGCTGTCATCAAAATCCACTTAGGTGCTTAACTGTGTGGGACTAGGGCAGAGCTGGGAACACTCTGGTGGGTGGGGGACAAGTGCAGGGCTGTGAAGACACAGGTTCCCAGCTGAACGCAGGAGAGCTACTTCCAAACCCCCCTCCCTGTGACCCTAAGGGCCTGCCCGGCTCACCCAAGGCCCTCAAGTATTTGTTTCCTTCCCTCATACAGCGGCTTCTGTGTGTCTGGCTGCCTCCCTGGAGCTCTAAGCTAAAGAGAATTTCATAAGAGCTCATGACTGTGTGTTCAAGACTCTCTGGAGTGAAAAGAAGATATTGACCCAGCAAAGGAAGGGGTTTCTAAGGCTTAGGCTTTCCAAGAGAGAGCAGGAAGAGAGGGGGTGTGCAAGGGATGGCCTGGACGTCTAGCACTGCAGGACCAGGAATGTCACTGCAGACTTGGGTTTGAGGATAATGTCACCGGCACTTTTGAGGGAACAGTATCAGTTAGCACTTACTGAATGCTTAACCCAGGCCAGGCACCCCAACTCCGAGCCCCACATACATTAGCTGATTTAAGACTGACAGCAATGCCCTGCGGTCAGCAGAGCTGATCTACACCCTATTTCTAACTTGCATTACCACCTGGACATACCGCCTATTAAATGTTTTTAACTATCACCCCCTGAAGTAGGTACTGTGACGATCCCCATTTTACAGATGAGGAAATTGGTGTAGAGGTAGGTAAGTTGGTGCCCAGAGCCTCAGAGGTCATAAATGGAGGCTGGCCCCCAAAGCCCCTGTTTTAAACCACAGGATTTATGGTCTCAAATTTGAGATGAAAGAAACTAAGTGAAGTGGGGGCCATGCCTGGAATTATCTGAGATGTTTAAAAACAACTACACAAAGAAAATGACTAAGTTAGAAAAGAACAACATTAACACACACAGGTCTTGGATTCCTTCCTCACCACAAGTGCTGGGAAGGAATGTGAACTTTCATTCTGAAGCATTTAATGGACAGAGTGTTAAACCACAGTGATAGTCTCTAGACCCCCGTTTTCTGAAGCTCCGCGTCTAAAAGAAAGCCCACACCTACTGGGCTGGGCCAGCCCACAAAAGCCCAAATCGATTGAATTATCCCTTGGAAGTATGTGTATTAGATGCCTCGGGCTGCCGTAACAAAGTACCACAAACTGAGTGGCTCTAAGCAACAGAAATTTATTCTCTCATGTTTCTGGAGGCCAGAAGACTGCAATCAAGGTGTCAGCAGGGCCACGCTCCCTCTGAGATCCAGGGTAGACTCTTTCCCTGCCTCTTTCTAGCTCCTGGGGGCAGCTGTCGATTCTTGGGATTCCCTGCCTTGTAGCTGCATCACTCCCATCTCTGCCTCTGTTGTCACATGGCCTTCTTCCCTCACATCCTCACACTGCTTCTTATAAGAACACCAGTCACATTGGATTAAGGGCCCACCCGACTCCAGTGTGACCTCATCTTAGCTAATCACAACCGCAACA
Organism: Orcinus orca; assembly: GCF_937001465.1. Taxonomy (NCBI): domain Eukaryota; kingdom Metazoa; phylum Chordata; class Mammalia; order Artiodactyla; family Delphinidae; genus Orcinus; species Orcinus orca. The sequence goes on from NC_064566.1 coordinate 22,708,706, forward strand.
TCCCAGCTCCAAATAAGGTCACGTTTGGAGATACTGGGGGTTAGGGCGACAACATGTCCTTGGAGGGGACATAATTCAACCTGTAACGGTAAAATTCTTACTTTCAAACTGTTAAAGAAAAAAAATAGAAGCAGGATGTCTGTGAACCTCATCCTGTTACACAGCTGTGGGACAGCTGTCACTCACTCATTACGTAACAATTTTTAAAAAAATAAGATATGGGTAGATGGCTGGGTTAGTTTTGCTAGGGGTGTTGTAACAAAGTGCCATGACTTTGTGGTACAACAGAAATGTACTGTCTCCCAGCTCTGGAGGCCAGAAGCCTTAAATCATAATGTCAGTAGGGCTGGTTCCTTCTCAGGCCTGAAGAAGGATCTGTTCCTGGCCTCTCTCCTTGGCTTGCAAATGGCCATCCTCTCTCTCTGTCTTCCCATCGTCTTCCCCCTGGATGGATCTCGGTGTCCAAATTCCCCCTTCCTGTAAGGGCGTATTGGATATGGTTCACTCTAGTGACCTCATTTTAACCTGATTACTTTTATAAAGGCCTTATCTCCAAATAAGGTCACATTTTTTTGTTTTTTCATGCTATCTTAATTTTTAACGTTTTTAATTGTATAGTTGATATACAGTATTATAAAAGTTACAGGTGTACAATACAGTGATTCACAATTTTTAAAGGTTATCCTTCATTTATAGTTATTAGAAAATGTTCGCTACATTCCCCATGTTGTACAATATATTCTTATAGCTTATTTTATACCTAATAGCTTGTACCTCTTAATCCCTTACTCTTACACTGCCCCTCCCCCCTACCCACAGTAATCTCTAGTTTGTTCTCCGTATCTCCGAGTCTGCTTTTTTTTGTTACATTCACTAGCTTGTTGTGTTTTTAGATTCCTCATACAAGTGACATCACACAGTATTTGTCTTTCTCTGTCTGGCTTATTTCACTTAGCATAATGCATTCCAAGTCCATCCGTGTTGGTGCAAATGGCACAATTTCATTCCTTTTTATGGCAAGGTCACATTCTGAGGTACTGGGGTTAGGACTTCAACATATGAATTTGGGGGCTGGGGACACCATTCAACCCATAATGATAGCGTTGTGCCAGTTTTGCTTCTTACACAGCAGCAGGGGAGGATTAGATCCCACTGTAGTTGCATTCCCCCAGCTCATTGACAGGCTGCTTTCCCAGGTCACAGCATGTCAGCTCTCACACCCCGTTCTCTGAGAAAAGACAGAGCAGCCTAAGAGAGAAAGAAGCAAACTGTACCCACCCCATGGAAACTGCCTGATTTCCTGGGGCATTTTGCATGTGAGCCAAGCAGTAGGTGCCTTGGTGAAATCGCTGAATTACTGCTAAAGTTTGGTGAGAAGAATAACGCAGAATCCAGTTATTTCCCCTCATCTCTGCTTGCCCTGAAACACCAGGTTTAAAAGAAAACATTACATGTGGCGCCACCTAGAGGCCTATGATGAAGACCATAAAAAGGAAAGGAAGAGTTTCTGGCTGGGCTTTCCTCCCCTTACATTCCTTGGTGATCATTATTTCAAACTTGCCCTCTCAGCCCAATCTCCTGGATTTCTGCCATCACACTGGTGCAATTAAAAGCCGTGCTCAAGAAATGGCTGGGAACACTAAAAGCAAATTCCATTTTTTCACCTATTTTTCTATGCCTCTGGATTTGGAGATTCATTAAAATTTTATCATTTGACAAGATTCCTGAATTTATCCCCATCCCCAGCCCCGCCAACACACACACACACACACACACACACACACACACACACACACACACACACACATAAAGGGCCTGGGACTTTAAAAGTCTGTACATGCCTCAAAAATAGCGATCAAGGGCTTCCCTGGTGGCGCAGTGGTTGAGAGTCTGCCTGCCGATGCAGGGGACACGGGTTCGTGCCCCCATCCGGGAAGATCCCACATGCCGCGGAGCGGCTGGGCCCGTGAGCCATGGCCGCTGAGCCTGCGCGTCCGGAGCCTGTGCTCCGCAACGGGAGAGGCCACAACAGTGAGAGGCCCGCGTACCGCAAAAACAAAACAAAAACAAAAATAGCGATCAATGTAATTTTTCAAAGAAGAAAACGAACCACCTTGTAACACGGATCGCAACCCTCCAAGATCCCTCCCCCATTTGGTTAGACCACGGAGAGATGGCAGCTGCAATCCAACACAAAGCTGGCAGGAGATCTTAAGGCTCTTGATTCCAGGTCACATGTATGTTCTAGAAATTTGGATTGCCGCTTTATTATTACAGCAAGGGGCAGTAATAAAGTACAGTCTCTTCTTTCAGAGACTCACAGGACTAACAGCCACTTTAGAAATCATTTCCAGGTATACCTCGTATTATTGCATTTCACTTGATCGCACTTTGCAAGTACTGAGTTTTTTACAAATTGAAGGCTTGTGGCAACCCTGTGTCAAGCCATTTTTCCAACAGCATTTGTTCACTTTGTGTCTCTGTGTCACATGTTGGTAATTATTACAATATTTCAAATGTTTTCCCTATTATTATATTTGTTACGGTGATGTGTGATCAGTGATCTTTGATGTTACTATTGTCATTGTTTTGGGGCTCCACAAACCATACCCATATACGATGGCGAACTTAATTGATGAATGTTGTGTGTGTTCTGACTGCTCCATCAACCAACTGGCCGTTCCCCCAGCTCTCTCCCTCACCCCAGGCTTCCCTATTCCCTGAGACACAATTAGGCCAAATAATAACCCTATAAGGACCTCTAAGTGTTCAATTGAAAGGAAGAGTCACAAGTCTCTCACTTTAATAAAAAACCAGAAATGATGATTACGCTTAGGGAGGAAGGCATGTTGAAAGCCAAGACAGGCCAAAAGCTAGGCCTCTAGTGCTGAACAAGTAGCCAAGCTGTAGATGCAAATGAAAAGTTCTTGAAGGAAATTAAAAGTGCTGCTCCAGTGAACACACAAATGATAAGAAAGCAAAACAGCCTTATTGCTGATAGGAAGAAAGTTTGAGTAGTCTGGATAGAAGATCAAACCAGCCACAACATTCCCTTAAGCCAAAGCCCGATCCAGAGCGAGGCCCTAACTCTTCAATTCTGTTAAGGCTGAGAGAGGTGAGGAAGCTGCAGAGGAATGTTTGAAGCTAGCAGAGGTTGGTTCATGAGGTTTAAGGAAAGAACATAACATAAAAGTGCAGGGTGAAGCAGCAAGTGATGATGTAGAAGCTGTAGCAAGTTATCCAGAGGCTCTAGCTCCGATAATTAATAAAGGTGACTATAAATTTTCAATGTAGACAAAACAGCAATATATGGGGAGAAGACGCCATTTAGGACTTTCATAGCTGGAGAGGAGAAGTCAATGCCTGGCTTCAAAACTTCAAAGGACAGGCTGACTCTCGTGTTAGGCAACTAAAAGAGCTGGTGATTTTAAGTTCAGGCCAATGCTCATTTACCATTAAAAATTCTAAGGCCCTTAAGATGCTAAATCTACACTGCCTGTGCTCTATATGGAACAACAAAGCCAGGATGACAGCACATCTGTTGACAACATGGTTTACTGAATATTTTAAACCCCCTCTTGAGGCCTACTGCTCAGAAGTAAAGATTCCTTTCAAAATATTACTGCTCTCTGACAATGCACGTGGTCACCCAAGAGCTCTGATGGAGATGTACAGTGAGATTCATGCTGTTTTCATGACTGCTAACACCTCATCCATTCTGCAGCCCATGGATCAAGGAGTAATTTTGACTTTCAAGTCTTATTTTTTAAGAAATACATTTCATAAGGCTATAGCTGCCAAAGGTAGTGATTCCTCTGATGGATCTGGGCAAAGTAAATTGAAAAACTTCTGGAAGGACTCACCATTCTAGATGCTATTAAGAACATTCGTGATTCATGGGAAGAGGTCAAAATATCAACATTCACAGGAGTTTGGAAGAAGTTGATTCCAACCCTCACAGAAGACTTTGAGGGGTTCAAGACTTCAGTGGAGGAAGTAACTGCAGATGTGGTGGAAACAACAAGAGACCTAGAACTAGAAGTGGAGCCTGAAGATATGACTGAATTGCTGCAATCTCATGATAAAACTGTAATGGATGAGGAGAGTTACTTCTTATGGACAAGCAAAGAAAATGGTTTCTCGAGATGGAATCTACTCCTGGTGAAGATGCTGCGAAGATTGTTGAAATGATGACAAAGGATTTAGAACGTTACATAAACTTAGTTGATAAGAAGCAGCAGCAGGTTTGAGAGGACTGACTCCACTTTTAAAAGAAGTTCTGTGGCTAAAATGCTATCAAAGACAGCATTGCCGCCACAGAGAAATCATTCATGAAAGAGTCAATCAATGCAGCAAACTTCACTTTTAAGTAACATTTTAAGAAATTCCCACAGCCATGCCACCCTTCGGCAACTACCACCGTGACCGGTCAGCAGCCATCAATACCGAGGCAAGACCCTCCACCAGGAAAAAGATTGCAATTCGCTGAAGCCTCAGATGATGGTTAGCATTTTTAAGCAAGAAAGTATTTTTTAATCAACGTATGTACATTATTTTTTAGACATAATTCTATTGCATACTTAATAGACTACAGTATAGTGTAAACACAACTTTCATATGCACTGGGAAACCAAAAAATTTGTGTGACTCGCGTTATTGTGGTGGTCTAGAAGTGAAACCACGGTATCTCCAAGGTATGCCTGTACACAGAAAAACATTTTCGACGTTTCTTAATTTTTAAAAAAATCAGATCAGTAGTGATAACATACAGTACGATCCTGTTCAGCAGAATAACAGAGATCCATGTACAAAAAGACTGAATGAACCCACCGGTGGTCTCTGATGGAGGCCTATGAGGACTTACACGCTGGGACAGCTGGCAGGGTCTGCATCATCTCTCTGTGGCTCAGTTTCCTCATCTGGAGATAATAACAGTCCCTTTCTCATAAGGCTCGTGACAATCCGTGAGTTACTATAATGTAAAGTGCCTGGGACAGTGCAGCCCAGGAGAAGCTCAAGTAACGGCATGTCATTGCTCTTGCCATAATCAGGGCTTCCATGGAACTTGTATGCTTTTCTAAAACATATCCTTATTCCTTTATTATAACAAAAAGTTATTTGGCTAAAACGATCACTTAGGGCATTCCACTAACCAAGAACAGAAATACACTCAGACTATCCCCAAAGGAGCCCCTACTCTCAAAACTCTAAGGTGGAAAATCTAATGACTCCACCCAATTGGAAATTTATTCTAGTCCATTAATAGATATTTCACAAGGTCGGAAATACAACTAGTCCATAGGGGGTTGGGGAAAACATTCAACCTCTTTAGATAACTTAAAATATGAAAATTAAAATATGTAACTGTTTTCAACTATTAAACGAACCAGAAAACCGATTTTTTAAAAAAGGTATTTCCCAATGCTGCCAAGACTAAAACAAAGCCAGACGTCTCACATGTTGCCCGTGAGCAAAAGCTGATGCAAACCAGTAGCAGAACAAGTGGGCAAGAGGCAGAAAAGGCTCCTGTCCTTCAACCTGGTCATGGCATTTCTGAGAATCGAGCTGAAGACCATTTCTCAAAACGGGGAAAGTCATATCTACCCTCATTTCACAACCGTAAGCACTATTTCTAACAGTGAAAAACTGGAAACAACATAAATACCAAATAATAAGTAAATAAATTATATTTATTCACCAAGTGAATGGGCCACTTAAGCGTTAAAAGTGATAGGGAAACATGGGGGAAAAAACATAGAAAAATGTTAATATGTTGAAATGTTACCTGGGAAAAAAATTAAAATATAAAATCATATACCTATGGTGATTACAACTGAGAAAAGCCTGAATGTAAACTTGTAAGATGCCCACAGTGGGTCTGGTAGCGTACAGACTCTATGTGGGATTCTGTTTTTCTCCTTCCCTGTTCCCCCGATTTTTACAACATAACATTTTATTACCTTTATAATAAAAAAGTTTCTTCCTGTCTCACGAAAATCTTTCCTCTGCCGTGGATACAGAATAGCTGCTCTCTGCCCCGTATCCCTCCAAGACACACTTCTCCAGGCCCTTCTCTCACCCTTCGGCAAGGGCAAGACTTCTCCTCGGTTAGGTGTATTCTTTTCTAAATGCCAAAGCTATGTCGTAGGGCTTTTGAGGCAATCACCTCTACCAAGTGAGAGTATCAGCCGCCTTCTCTCTCCTTCCTGTAAGTACCAAGTTGTTCCAAAGAATCAGTGAAAGAGCTCTGTAACTTCTGAACGAGACGCAGAAGGAGGCGGCACACATTCTAAATGGACAACTCTCAGGGAGCCGTCGAAAGGATGGACCAGATGGTACCTACCCTGGAGACCTCAGCCCAGCCCAGCCTGGCTCTGGCTGAAACCATCCTGTATTTCTACCCTCCAGGCATGCATAAGTTCCTTAATCGACCCTAAACATTGTTTTTGTTTGTTTGTTTTGTTCAACTCTCTCATTTTATTTACTAAAAAAAAATTTTTTATTTTTAACATCTTTATTGGAGTATAATTTTTTTACAATGGTGTGTTAGTTTCTGCTTTATAACAAAGTGAGTCAGCTATATATACATATATCCCCACATCTCCTCCCTCTTGAGCCTCTCTCCCACCCTCCTTATCCCACCCCTCTAGGTGGTCACAAAGCACCAAGCTGATCTCCCTGTGCTATGCGGCTGCTTCCCACTAGCTACCTATTTTACATTTGGTAGTGTATATATGTCCATGCCACTCTCTCACTTCGTCCCAGCTTACCCTTCCCCCTCCCCATGTCCTCAAGTCCATTCTCTACGTCTGTGTCTTTATTCCTGTCCTGCCCCTAGGTTCTTCAGAAACTTTTTTTTTTTTTTAAGATTCCATATATATGTGTTAGCATACGGTATTTGTTTTTCTCTTTCTGATTTACTTCACTCTGTATGATAGACTCTAGGTCCATCCACCTCACTACAAATAACTCAATTTCATTTCTTTTTATGGCTGAGTAATATTCCATTGTATACATGTGCCACATCTTTATCCATTCATCTGTCGATGGACACTTAGGTTGCTTCCATGTCCTGGCTATTGTAAATAGAGCTGCAATGAACATTGTGGTACATGACTCTTTTTGAATTATGGTTTTCTCAGGGTATATGCCCAGTAGTGGGATTGCTGTCGGCCCTAAACATTTTGATCAGCAGAAGTAAAAAAGCAAAAGAGACTTAAACACCCAACAAGAGGGTAATAATTAGGCTACAGTGCATCTACTGGATGGAGCAGTAGGTAACCTCACAAAACAACAATTATCGTTGCTACATATATGGTAACGTGGCAAAGGGCCTCTACGTTGAAGTAGAAAAAGCAGGTTACTCAATCACGCGTCCCCATGACAATGAATATACTTTGTGTGGACTGACCAATAACAGTTACCGTTTACAAGTCACTGACTATACCCAGGCATTGTGCTGTGTGCTTAACATGCATTAAAACGTCACAACAATGTCACTTAGAAGGCTGATTATTCTCATTTTGGAGAGGAGGGAATTGAGGCAGCAGCAGGTTAAGGAATTAATTCTCATTTAATCCTTCCAATGGCTAAGTTTTAGACCATTCTGGTAACTTTTCTAAGATCACACAGCACTGGGGGAGAGGGATGGAAGGGAGGGCTGGGATTTGGACACAGTCCTTCTCCAGGGCTCAACCTGCAGGTCCTAGACTGGGAAGGGAATATGTAAGAAATCTGAAATGCAAGGAAACTTTGTCTTAGAAAAAGGACTTCTTTTCCTTCCCTCTGTTGTCTAAACTTTCTAGTGTTCTTCTCTTTTTAGAATTTAAAGACCAAAGGAGAAAAGAAGGGCAACAGAGGAAAGGTTTTTCGAATGCATGTGTTTATGTGTATGGCTTTTCAAATTATGTTTTGATCAAAAGACTAAATAAATGCCAATCAAGTCTCTACTACACTTGGGGGTGACGGGTCGGTAATGAGGAGAAAAAAATTAACGGAGAATAGCCAAGGCGAGCCTGTTCCAAACCAAACCAAACTGCGCCAGGCAGCTGCCCACACTATCTTTTCTCTTCTTTTCTTTTTTTTAAAATTTCTCTTTCCACCAACTCTTCCCGTTTACGCATGAATTCTGAAATCATGGAACTGGACTGGCACAGGACACAGCTTGCCACAGAGAACTTTAATAATCACACAATCGAAATTGACAAAGCTGGGGATGTAACTTAGGTCTCAACTTCCGATCCTGTATTCTGTCACAAACGTGTCCCGTTCTGAACATTCCCAGCTCAGCTAGAGACAATCTGCATTTACTGGAGTTCCAATACACACCATATTCCAAAAATGATCATTCCACACATTCAGAGTGTTTAATAATGCTCAGAACTGGACAGATTATAGGGTTCACGCATACTATCTCATTTGAAACTCAAATTACAAACACTCAATTTCTAGCAATTTTGAAGCCAGGCTAGAAACAGAAAAAGCTGCAATAGACATAATGCTCTTTTTAATTCTGCAAAAATAAAAATGCATTATGTATAATAGTCGATTCAGAAGAAATCACAAGCAACAAAGAAAATGAACTATTTCCCACAAAAAACATACCCTCAACCCAACCCCTCCCAAAATTTCTCTGAAGAGCGGGGGCAGGCAGCAGGGATACTGGACAGATCTCAGAGGGGCCAGTCTCAGAGGGAGCACATCACGAGGAAGAGGGGGCCTGGCTCCAGAGGGGGCCCCAAACCCGGAGCTCCTTCCTGCGCAACAACAAGCTGAGCCTCAAATCCCGGTAACAGCTATGTGAAAAGTTCAAATTATCATCTTCTCCTCATTTCCTCAGCTGGCTCCCAAAAAGACGGCAGATTCAGAGCCAGAACACATAGTTCTCCTGTGCGAGAGGCCCTGTGGCCTGGTGCCCAAAGCCCAGGAAACAGCCAAGAACCATCGTCCAGCTGTGTGGTCCCCAGGCACCGGACGACCCTGGGCCCAGGACTCCCGGTGTACTTCCTGCCGGCCAGCGTGCCGTGGCCCAGCTCCCTCTGCAGCACCAAACTTTGGCAAAGAAGAGAAACACACCTCTACGGGGCAGGGAGGATCGTTCCACTTCCTGGAGGCCCCTCAACTCACATCCCTGGTGCCTCCTTTCTCGCAGATTACCACTGACTCACATCTCACGCGGATTTTGGGTACAAAACGGGAAAGAGGCTGAAGAAGGAGGGGGTGGAGAGGATCAGAAAGAATCCCGGTCCTGGTGTTGCCCATTTGAAGATGTGTCCAGGTGTTGGCAAAGAAAAGGGCATTTGGAAGCAGATTACTACAAAGTCAGTACCAACTCCACGCTAGACACTTGACGTGATGCTAAAGCTTATTTCATCCTCAAGAATACTGCACAATGTAGAAGATGTGCGAGATGCTTACCAGCCTGGACCTTGGGGTCAGGCAGCCCTGGGTTCAAATCCAGGTCTGCTGCTCGCTGGTTAGAAGATACTGAAGCTACATAACCTCTGGGAGTCTCAGCATCCTCGCGTGCAAAGTGAAGGCAGTGAGAGTCTCCCAGCGGGAGGGTGAGTAGAGCCTGGTGGACAGGTCCTCTGCTCCCCCAAAGCTGTGGCTCCCACCCCACCAAGACCCCTGTTTCTGCACAGACCACGCCGCTCTGAGACAGAACTACAGGTGGAGAGGGCAGGACAGCCCTGCCCCCAGAGGCCCTGGCCCCGCTGTGGGCAGCACGCAGAGTGTGCAGGGCTGAGTCAGACCCAGAACTCCTCGCTGATGCCCCAGGACTGCCGCCACCCTCCTCCTGCCCCAGCAAAGGGCCAGGCCACTCACGGCACTCCTTCTCGTCACTCTTGTCGAAGCAGTCGGGCAGCCCATCGCACTGCCAGGCGCCGGGGATACACCGCCCATTGCTGCACATGAAGTTGCCTGGAATGTTGCACTCGTTGGTGAAGTTGTTCCCGGGGAGCAGCTGGCTCTCTGTGGGAGACAGGGGACAGGGAGGTCAGACGGCGCCGCCAAGGCAGCAAGAACCCAGGACCGCACAACCCTTCTTCGACACGGATTGTGTATGTGAGACTTCTGGTGGGTGACATTGCCTCTCTGGGACTCAGTTTTCTCATCTGTGAAAGGGACCCAGAATCTGCTCCACCCCCAGGGATTCTGCGAGGACTAAACGGAGAGCCCCAGGTAAAGCCCTTCGCTGGTGCTGGGCACACAACAGGGGTTCACGAACTTTTCTTCTTTCTCTGTCAAAAAGCCTGGTAGTAAAACCCAAACGTTCTTTTCTGGCCATGGGCAGTGGCTACAAAGGAAGGTGCCAAGACAGAGGGAGCGCAGGCCTCCCAGTACCCAGGAGCAGGGACTGCAGACTCCGTCCAGACCTCAGACTCTGCAGCCCTATATCACAGAATCCTTGCACTTGGGCCAAGTCAGCGGGAATACGGGGACATCATTTCACTTTAGGAAACAGGAATCACCCACAAAAACCAACCTGCCTGGGGTCACACGGGGAGCAAAGGCCAGACCAAAACTTCAACACAGGCCTTTTAACCCTAAGAGAGTCCCAAGGTCCCTGGACTGCTTGCCAAGTGTTCCCAGAGATTTAGCACCGAGCCCCAAGGTTTAGATTCGACTCCGCTGAACACAGGCACAGAATGCCAAGGCCCTCACCCAAAAGTGCGAACTCTTAGGCTGGAAAGCAAACAGGGAAGGCCAAGGAGAGCTAAATTCATCCACCAGTGGACCCCGGGGGCAGACTGTCAAGGGAGCCAGAACTGGATCAATCTGATCCGTCTGAGCTACTGTGATCAACGGCTGGGAGATCAGGAGCCATCAGGAAATAAAAGTCTTAGAGGAAAAGGAGAAATAAAAGACCGGTCCCTCCAGGGCTCCCTCCTGAGTTTTCAATAAGCATTTATTGAACATTTATGACCAGACACTTCTGCTAAGTGTTAAAGATGCATAGATGAAAGCTAGGGCTCTTCCCTCTGGGCTGGAAAGGCACAAGGGTATACTAACAATTTTAGTGCCCTGTACTAAGAGGGATGTCCAGACCTGCCTGGGGGCAGCAGGAGGGAGGGCAGGGCCCACGATGCTCTTCCACAAGCTTTGCCAAGAGAAGCATCTCATGCCAGACCCCTGACATCACACCTTCTTTCATGCTAGACCCCTGACATCACATCTTCTTTCATGCCACTATCCTTTACATGTGCTGTAATTTTTACCCTTCAACTCATGGGGTCTCCTGGAAATCCCGACACACCCATTAGCATACAACTTCTGTGTTACTCTGCCTCTGAAGTCTTCCCCAAGGAGAAATGGGCAGTCACCCTGTTGTGTGCCTAAGGTTCTACTGGGGTTACACTAAAAACATTTTACAGCTGGAACGAGTGGGCAAAAAATTGGAAAAGACAGAGCCAGAGGCAAGCGGTACCACATTAGCCCAGGTGCCATGGCTATTCCTTATAGACCATCTGCCCCACTGCACTGAATTTATACTGTACATGAACACCCTACTGAAAATGAGCTTGTGTAATTCACTGAAGAATTCTAGAAGAGCAGCTACAGTGAGGGCCTCATCCTGCCCTAAAAACCTGCACTGGGTTCCTCAAATTCTTCCTTGTCCCCTCCTCACTCAATCACCCCCTACGATGGCCAGTCACCAAGTCCTGCATGCTAGTCTCCGCTGCCACAGCCATGACTGCAGCCCAGATCACCACCATCTCTTACCAGGATCACTGCCACAAGTGACCCCAGCCTCCCCTCGAGTCTATCTCAGAGGGACCTTTTTCTAAAGAGCAGATCAATCATGACACTCTTGGCTTTAAAAAGCCACTGAATGGCTCCCCAGTGCTCTTAAGATAAAGTCAGAATTCAAGGCACTAAAGAAAGGTCACAGGAAAGAGGTGGCATTTGCAGTGGACGTTGATAGACAAAGAGATGAAACGTAAGGACCCATCACATCTACAGAAAGATGGCAAAGACCAGAGCAGGCAGGCTCAGCGCAGGCCACGATGGGTATGGAATAAAAAAAACACAGAGCTCTGATAGTTAGGAATTGCGAGAAGACTGTGCCCCTATTTCCCCAATGCTACACCAAGGTCAGGTATCACTAATCACAGTGGACTCTGACCACTGAGCCCACTGTCGATATCAGAATCCCTCTCAAGGCTCGACTTGAGGAAGCCACCACCAACCCTGAGATGGTCGTGAAGCCAATTCCCCACCTCCGGGCAGAGTTGCAAGATGCCAGAGTGGGTCTCGTAGGAGAGGAGTCTAGAAGGACAGCCTGGAGCTGGATCTCAGCCAGACACACAATACATAACACTGAAAACCTACACGTTCCAGCTGTTTCGTAACAACTGCTCTGGGCTCCCCCCGGCCAGCAGGGAACTCTTCAGGGCTCCAGAACATAACTGCCATTCTGATGTGTTCGGAAGTCACTTACACTTGCTTGTGCAGAACTAGCTCCTCGAAGGCAAGCCCCCTGGAAGAGTCGCCGAAACTGTGAGACCTTGTTCTGATAAACAGATTTCTGGGGCAAGAAAACTGTCCAGACGGGATCCCAAAGTGCTTGCTCTGGGAGTCAAGAGGCTGGCGGCATGTGGACTTGATAAATGAGAGGGTGCGATGCCGAGACTAAACGCCACGTGGGTTGGACACAGGTGGTCCTGCAGCCACGGGGCTCCCAGTGCCCTACCGGCAGGACCTCGGATCCCCAGGGCCGGGTGAATGATAACTCCGAGGGGCAGTCTGTGCACGTCGGAGCAACTCCATCACCCACACAGGGGGCGCAGGGCCTTGTGCTTCAGGGAAGTGACAGTATCAGCAGACTCGAGAGTATGAGGAGAAACCAAGGCAAAGAGAGGTTAAATCATGTTGACTCTGTCTTCAAAGATCTTCCTCAAACCCATCCAAGGTGCCTCACTAAACTGACACCATCCAATCCAAGCCACCGAGACCTCGTGCCCTCTTTAAACCAATGGCTCTTAACGGGGGACAATTTTGGCCCCCAGAGGACATATGGCAGTGTCTGGAGACATTTTCGGTTGCGGCCTCTTCTGAGTAGAGGCCAGGAATGCACACCTGCGATGCACGGGGCAGACCCTCACAACAGAGAACCACCCAGCCCGAAAAGTCAAGAGTGCTGACTTGAGAAATCCTGGCTGAAACCAACCTTCCCCCTTTCACTTCTCACTCCCACCAGTTTCTTCTCCTCATAGCAGAGGGAGATTTTAAACGCTGCTGATGGCTCATCGGTGCCCCTATAATAAATCTAAAACTGTTGCCATGGTTTACGAAGCCAGGCATGATCAGGCCCCGCCTACCTCTACAATCTCATTCCAACCATTTCTTCCAACACCAATGTCCGCCCTGCCGTGGTCCTCTGCACACACTGTTCACTCACCCCAATTCTTCCATGCACATTCCACCTGCTGTTATGGGCTGAATCGTGTGCCCCCAGAATTCATATGTTGAGGTCCTAACCCCTGTACCTCAGCATGTGACTATATTGGGAGCTAGGGCTTTTAAAGTGTTGATTAAGTTAAAATGAGGCCATTAGCATGGGCCCTAATCCAATCTGATTGGTGTCCTTATAAAAAGAGATTAGGACACACACACACACACACACACACACAGGGAAGATCACGTGAAAACTCAAGGAGATGGCAGCAATCTACAAGCCAAGGAGACAGGCCTCAAAAGAAACCAACCCTGCACACTTTGACCTCAGACTTCTAGCCTCCAGAACCATGAGAAAATGAATGTCTATTGCTGAAGCCACTCACTCTGTGGTACCTTGTCACGGCAGCTCCAGCAAACTGGTACATCTGGCTAATCTCATTTGTCCTCTGACCTCAGCTTTACATCACTGACTCTGAGGTTCCTTCACCCAATCTAAAGCTGATCCCTGTTTTCTGCTCTGGTCGTGTCCTGTGTTTTCCTTCACCCCAACTGTGCTCACCAATGAATCTGTACTCCCTCCCCACCAGATTGCACGACCCCATAGGCCGAAGGGCATTGCTTCGTTTTGCTCTCCATCCTGGGCATCCTGCACTCAGTAGGTTCTCGGTAAATATCTGTGGTCATTCTCAGAAGAAAACCAAGTGTTCAGTTACTGATTTATCCCCCATCCCTCACACTCCTCCTTAGAAAGTTCCATCTACCCCCTGCGTCATCCCCCGGAAGGTGAGTGGGATCTTATATATATAGTTAAAAATAAGGGACACAGGGGTGTCTGGATTTGTGCAAGTAAATTACTACCCCGTCTGCTTTAAAAGAGGTTAGAAATCTTTTCAGCCGGACAGCAGGACTTTCTAGTAGCTGAAATGTTTATCCCATCTCAGTGTCTTGGGACACATTTAGAATGCAAAAAAGACAAGCATTAGCACGAAGTTGGCTAGCTGGGGTTTCTCCTTCTCCTTTTTCTTTTTTCATCAGGCTGAAAAATGAAAAAAGAGTTGCCCATTTTCACTGCAGCAGCACATCACTTACTTAAAATAACTACGCCATCTGCACCAAGACTGAAAAAAAAAATTCCAAGTCCTCCCCCATTGGGCAAAAGCAAAGAACCTGCTGCTGCGGCTTCTTCCAAAATTTCTGGCACCCACAAATTTCTACTTGATGAGGGGGCACTGCAAAAACTCAAGACAGCTGCTGCATTCTGCTCCTTCTGGAACATGCAGTGAGCAATGCTGACTTTTCCAGCTGAGAAATGGGAATCGTCTTCCACCGGCTGGAGCCTTCCACATGCTTTGCTCTCCCTCTGCCGACCTCCTCCCGCTAAGGTCACGCCTTATCGCGATGCGAGATGGACTTGGCATCTGCAGACTATCAACAGGCCCTGCTTTCAGATTTCTGCCCCGTCACCTTCGTTTTCATCTTTCGCTTCCTGATCATCTGGTCGGCAGGCTCGATGAACAACAAAGCAAGACACAGACACATATATGTACAGACACACGTACAGCTTAGCGTTCCAATTTGCAGATCTCAACTAGATCGTCCCTAAAACCTCCCTGGAGAATTAACACACCTCTTCCCACTGCCTGGAACATGACACCAACAGACGTAATGTTTTGAGGCCACTGAAGACAAGCGTCCGTTTTCCCTTTGACTCGCTCCTTCAAATACACACGTACAGTCCATGCACGGGCACACGAAAGCACCAAGCGAGCGGGTCTGTCGTGATTCGTTCCTAAACTATCCTGGAAAAATCCCCGAAGGTCCCTTCGACTCCAGACTGCTCCTCGTGGTGGCATCGGTGTTGGGTGGAACCGCAGACATCTGTCCTGAGCACTTCCCAGAGCCATTTGGTTCTCATCAAACCAGCTGCTTCCCACCAGAGCTCGGCCACAGGGAGTATCCTGGCTGTCACCAGGGAGGGCAGTCACGCGTGGATATCTGAGCCTGGAGTGAGGATGGGCCTTGGTCTCCAAGCACGTAAGCTGAGCCAGGTCTCCAGCTCTGTCGGGACTCTGCACAGTGCCCTGCCCGCCCTGTTAGCTCATTCCAGGAGCCCCGGTCTCTGTGTACCCACCTGCAAGGAAGATACGCAGCCCAGGGACAGAGGTGAGAAGTTATAAAA
This sequence comes from Orcinus orca, assembly GCF_937001465.1. NCBI lineage: Eukaryota > Metazoa > Chordata > Mammalia > Artiodactyla > Delphinidae > Orcinus > Orcinus orca. Next base: position 22,724,289 of record NC_064566.1, read on the forward strand.
TGACTCATGGATTCAGCCCAGGAATGCTGACCCTTGGAACCCACAGATTTCATATTTACACATACAGTGTATTATATTTACACTGACCCTGAAGATCGCGTGTAACTTTCCTGCAGGAACACTTTATGGATGGAGTGAGTCACCTTGACAGTGAGTGAGCCTAGCTGTCCGACCCACATCTGCACTTCACACGGCTTCCCCTTTGCCTCTCCCATGCAATGCACAGCAGCAGCCACTACAAAATGACAAATGCTTTGTTTCCTTCTTAAAACGAGTTAGCAAAGAAAGCCAACGGCTAGTATTAATGAGGCAAGCAAAGGGAAAGCGAAGAGGTCTAGGAAAAGGACAGTTCTTCACCAGGAAACAGCTCTATAAATTACTTTCGTACTGTATTTATAGCCTCATTAAGGGCCCAAAGCCATCCCTTCCATTTTTTAGGTATGCTTCATTAGGAAAGTTATGTCCAGGCGGCATTCACATCATGGGGATTGGCAGAGCTGTCGGGATGCAACCCTTGCAAGGTCCAAGGTCCACAGCTCAGGGGCTGGACAGCAACGCTGGGGGATGCTGTTCCTCAGGACACTGATTCTCAAAGGGGAGCTCTGAGCCCCACCCCACCCTGGTCCCCAACTCTCCTACATTCCCTTTAACAGCCCTTAAGGAGTTGATTATTGACTTCTCACTAGGGAAAATCTAACATCTACTGAAGCTCCTAATACCTGGTAGGATTTTAACATCCGTTCTCTTTCTCTGCCTTCACAATAGCCCTCTGAAATAGGCACCACGCCCATTCTGCAGACCAGAAAACTGAGACTGAAGGCGTCACACAGCTAGAACAGGGGTCTGCCAACGTTTTAGGCCAGATGGTAAGTATTCTAGGCTGTGCAGGACAGGAGGCCAAATTAAAGATATTATACCAGTACTTACATAATAGGAGAGAAAACAATATTCCACACAATTTTTATTGATGAGATTCAAAATACAACCATCATAATTGAGAACAATTTTCTGTAGCACAGGTCTACTAATGAAAAGAACAGAATTCTTTTTCGGGGAAGGGGGCAGGTGATTGAGATTCAAAGTTAGTGTCCCCTATCATCAAAATCTATTGCAAATGTTTAATTTTTTTTCAACCATTTAAAAAACGTAGAAACCATTCTTAGCTCAGGGGCTGTGGCGGGCTGGCTTTGGCCCCTGGGCCACAGTTTGCAGACTCCTAAGTGAGAAGATGGTAGGTCTGCCTAAAATAACAAAATAGCAGAGGCGCCCAACCCAAAAGGCCTTCCTCTCGGCGCCATCACACCTACCACACTCTGAAATGACCCCTGTGGTTCAAGTGGCTGCTCCCCCACCACAAAGGCAGGGGCCTCTGCTGCCCTGTGTCCCCGCCAGTGCCAGGCACCGAGGAGACACTCAGGAAGTGCTTGTTGACTGTATGAGTGACGGCTCCTAAGGACCCTTCCGGTTCTGACACGCTCAGGTTCTGTGAATTTACCCAAAGCCTACCTGAACCTATTTGTACTTCTGCGCAAAAGACAATGAACAGATGAGATGAGTTCTGTAAAACACTCCTGAGCTCCTAGGAGGGAAGGAAGAGAAGCAAAGAACTTTTCTGGATGAACTTTTTACAGGCGTTCTCTTTCAACACATGCCGTGTCTTCACCAAGGGTGACCCGCATGGCAGGCCAGGGTGAGAACTTGGCCCCATGTGCCTTCTGTCATTTCAGCTTCAATCGACAGCAGCAGCAGGAAGTAAGAATCAGGCAGTGGAGATAAACTGAAAGACGAGAGAGGGGACAACTTTATAACCAATTTATGAGGCTTGCAGATAAGCCAGGCTTCAGAGAGGACCAAACAACTCTGCACTTCAGCACCTCTCAGAAACAGCCAAAGGGTCAAGAAGAGGGGGATTCAGCTCTGACCCCAAGTTCAGCCCAGCCTCATCTGCCCCAGGATGGCTGCAACCATTCCTACAGTCACTGGAAATGGTTCTGCAGCCTATACTCTGCTCTGCACAGATACACCCAAGGCAAGTGTGGAAAACACCAAAGCAAACCAAGAAATAAGGCCAGAAAAGCAAAATGAGCTTCATTTAAGTCCCAAGGCATATTTTGACAAGCCCAGGGTAAGGAAGCATTTCTAAAAGAAGACTCAAAAAAAGCACAGGCCATAAAGAGTGATAAACATGACCGCACTGAAATGTAAAACTTCCAGTCCTCAAAAGATACTTTAAACAAATGTAAAAGATAAGCAACTAACTAGAAATGGTGTCTGCCACACATGTAACCCAGAAAGATCCATATTCAGGATTTTCTTACAAGACCATATATGAAAACATAGGCCACCCAACAGAAAACCGGTCAGAGTATAGGAATGAACAGGTATGCTGATGGATGAGCAAACAAGCGAATGCTTCAGACGGACTCAACCTCACTTGTGATCAGACAATGATTAACGAAACAAGGGAGTTCTCTTTCACACCCACCAGACTTGCAAAAATTTGAAGTCTGATATTCTCACGTGGCAGGGGTACAATATGATCTCCCAGGCTACACGTGTGGAGCAACTCAGAAGAGCAACCTGACAACTCCCGGTGAGGTGCAAGGCGCACCAGGGCTTTCACCCAGCTGATCCTCTTCTGGTACATACCCCAGGCCTGGGGGCAAGCGTGTGCAGGACAATAGCAAGAGAATCTCCACCGTGGCACTGCTGTAATACAAAAGTGCAAGACACACCAAATGGTCACCAAAAGGGGAACGGGTGAAAACTCGGGTCCATTCACAACAATGGAATACTACCCAGGGCTGCAATTTAATGAAGTGGAGGGGCACGAATCACCATGGATCAATCTGAGAAACTAATGCTTAGTGAAAAAGGCAAGCGGCAGACTAGCACTTACATTGATCTTGGGAAATATACTACTCTAATGGATACAGCCCGATGTGAAGGTATTTTTGAAAATGTGCAAGAAAAGAAAATATCAAAATCAGGATAGTGGTTACCCTCTGTCAAATGGGATCAGAGGCACCCGATGAATTCCAGCTGTAAGAGTTCTTCCTTTCAACCAACCTGAAGCAAGTATGACAAAATATTAGAATTCAACGGAGCTGGGCGGAAAGCACACAGACTTTCTTCGCATTATTCTTGGTACTTTTTCCCACCCTTTAAAAGATGTTTCACTAATAAAATTTGCTATAAAGAACAAATATCATGCTAATATTTGAGAAAAGTCTATGAAAGACACGTGGAACCATTCATCACTAATGTTCTAGCATCAAAAACGCCATCAACTATAAAAGGAGGAGAGATAAAAGGGGGCAAGTGTTCACACTGAGAAAAAAAATGCAAGGACATCCCTCTGCGAGATTCGGTTTATTACGAACTCTTTTCATTTTCTGAAAGGCAGCGACAGTTGCAAGGCAGAAGCGGATTCTGGAGGAAAAAAATAAACACATCTCATAAGATAGATTTACCCACCCAACTTACCAAGCCATGACATTCCAAAAACAAAAATAGCAAGGCCCAGCCAGAAGGTCAGATATTTTTTAAATACTAACTCCCTTGAGATGTCAGTGTGGGAGAAAGTCACAGGAAAGCTTTCTTTCTCAGAATAGTCCATGCCATCTGCCTCTTCGCCCCACCCTCCAATATGGGGCTGCAGGGGGCTGAGCAAACGGGGGCTGAGCTGGGGCACCCAAGGCGGTGATTCGGCACACCCCATCACAATCGCCAAATGCTGGATTCTCTTATCACTGTAATTAGCTGTGTGACTTCAGACAGGTGAGTCACCCTCTCTGAGCTTGAATTTTCCACTTGTGAAACCAGGGTGACCCCACCTCCCTGTCAGGGTTGCTGAGGGATAGAGGGATATGATATATACATACATATATATATATATATATATATAAAAAATAAAGGGATATATATAATAGAGGGATATATATATATATATATATATATATATATAAAATAAAGGAATAAAGTAAATGTAACAAAGTAGGTGGCATATACTGGGAGTTCAATAAACAGTACTAGATTGTTACTCCTTCCTTCCCTCCACAATCTCCCTGCCTCTCCCCTTAGAGCTGGTACTGTAGTGGTAACTCAGACAAGGTTGGGTCCCTTTTCTCCCTCTGCCTCCCTAGAAAGGCCACAGCCCGGGCAAGGTGGGGCTGGTTGGCTGGCTGAGACCAGTGGTCACTTAGGTCCAAGAAAGCAGACTTTGCAGATAGTCACCAGGTTTGAAGAGCATAGTTAAGGTCACAATGTGACCCTGGCTGTGTGTCTTCTAACACATGACAGTCTCAGTTCCATTATTCCTAAGAAATAATTAACCTTCCTTTTAATCATTCCTAAGGCTCTTTAATAGCAGCCAAACTATAACCGTGAACCAACCTTTCCAAACCACGTGGTTATGAAGCAACTCAAAAGAGAAAGGCACAGGGATTCACCGTTGGGATCTGGGGACGTGGCTCCATCTCCCTGGACCTCAGTTTCCCAGGTGTAAAATAAGGCAGGAATAGATGATATCCAAGTTCCTTTCCAGCTCTTGACCGCTCATTCTTGTTTCTGTGGACACACCCCCGGTCTCCACGGCAGGCAAACACCCGCCATCTGCCTGTCCTAGATACATTCTCCAACATTTAAAAATAAAATCCAGCATTCACCCAGAGCTCCTCCTCTGAAGAGCTAAACACATCCCCACAAGGCAGGTACTGAAGGCAGTTCCTCCTTTTTAAACACAAGGAGACTAAGACCCAGAGGCCAGCCAGCCTCTCGAAGGGCAGGGCTGGAACTGGCCAGAGAACCCAGGTTCCAGCCCCTGGAGGAGACTCGACTCTTGCCTCCGCACTTTAGAACTCCAACCTCCTGCGCCATCCATGCAGAGATGGCTGGTCCCACACCCTCCCTGCCCAAGGAGAAAATAATCTCTGAAGGGCCACACATCAGACCTGCAGCCCATTCCCTATGAAGTCAAGGGCTCTCTGGTTCCCTCCGATGATCTACAATTTTCTATCACGTCTCAGCAAATGAACGACTGTCTGGCTTATCGCTTAGGAGAGGAACTCTGCCAGGGAAATCAAAAACGCCAGCTTGTTACCGCCGACCAAGGGAGGAATACATATTAACTGGTGCGTCTTTTTAAATTTTCTTAAGTAGCTTAATCCATTAAACCAGTCCGTCCTGCTTCTACAGTCTGCTCACGCGAGCATCCTCCTTCGGTGCTCAGCGCGCCGACAGGCCCTCCATCAGGAGGAATTAGCTGACTTCTTGAGCAAATGATGTTTGTACATCTAGCAAGTGCCAGAATTAAGCAGCATTTACTGCTGGAGTCCCCGCTTCAGTCTGCATGTCTGAATGAGCGCTGATCTCAGAGTGAGCAACTCACCTTTGCAAGAGATTTGTCGGATTTGGTAACTACAAGTGCTGAAAAGGTACAGGCGAACCTGTTTGGATTCTCCAGCTTGTGAAAGGTAGTTTATGATGGTCCAGAAAACAAAGAGAATTAAAACTGAAAGAGGGATCCCTGAGCTGGTATCATTCAGGTCAGCCCCGAAGCCCACAAGCTCTGAATTCCAATTCCACTCCTCCCAAGCTCGGCGGATGGCTTAAGCCCTCCGTGCCTCAGTTTCCTCATCTACAAAGTGGAGATGGACCAAACACAAGCTTGATAAGCTCCCTGGGGTGATCAAAGAGCTGTTTTGTCCATCTTGGTATTGGACTCACATCGTCCCAGATCTGAAAACATTTCAACTCTCATTGTGTATCACTTGCATCAGATAGCCTCTTACAGAAAAAATACATATCCTAAAAATTCAGTGGAAGCTCCTGGGATTTTCATACATTTTATGACAGCACGCAGAAAGAGGCCATACGTTAGCCAGAGTTCATTTGTTAAAGGTATTATTATTCACTATTAAAGAATGACTATTATACAAAGACTAGATGTAATTTAGGCACAGAATATGTCATTACACAAGGCATATCATTATAATGTAGTTACATGATTATTAATTAGAGAAAAGGTGATCTCAAGTGTAAGAGGATCCACCTTAAACTGAACAGGATAGATTCCTACCAGGGAAATGAGAGATTGGGAGACAGGAGCTGCCCATTAAGAAACGACTTTTTGGTAACCTAAAGATGCCCTACCACGTGGCTCCAGTGCAGGTTAGTCCAGTGCTCTGCCAACGGGAGCAGCTCAGCACCAAGACACCGGAAAGAAGTCAAAGGCTTGGTGAACGCCGACACCATGATTAACCTTTCAGCAGCTTCAGCCCCTACGGTCTGCATGGTCTTCAGTCCTCTGACACCCAGCTGGTTCCTGCCCCCTTTGCTTTCCTGGATCTGTTCTCACAGAGGCACCAATGGCCTCCCAAGCCTCCCAACTGCTGAATCCAAAAGTTATTTATTTATTTTATTGAAGTATAGTTGATTTACAATGTTGTGCTGGTTTTTGGTGTACAGCAAAGACATTCAGTTGTGTGTGTTTGTATACATCTATCTATCTATATATATATATATATTCTTTTCCATTATGTTTTATTATAGCATATTGACCATATCAAAAGTTCCCTGTGCTATACAATAGGACCTTGCTGTTTATCCATTCTATATATAATAGTTTGCATCTGCTAATCCCATACTCCCAATCCAACCCTCCCCTGTCCCCCTTCCCCACTTGGCAACCACAATTATGTTCTCTATGTCTATGAATCTGTTTCTGTTTCATAGATAAGTTCATATATGCATCATATTTTTTAAAATTTTTGGCCGCACCCTGTCGCATGTGGGATCTTAGTTCCCTGACAAGGGATTGAACCCACACGCCCTACATTGGAAGGTGGAGTCTTAACCACTGGACCGCCAGGAAAGTCCCTGCATCATAGTTTAGATTCCATATGATAAGTGCTTTCATATGGTATTTGTCTTTCTCGTTCTGACTTACTTTGCTTAGTAAGATAATCTCCAGGTCCATCTATGTGGCTGCAAATGGTATTATTTCATTCTTTTTTATGGCTAAGTAATATTCCATTGTGAATATGTACCACATCTTCTTTATCCATTCACCTGTCGATGAACATTTAGGTTGTTTTCACGTCTTGGCTATTGTGAATAGTGCTGCTCTGAACATAAGTGTTCAGGGATCTTTTCGAATTATATATAGTTCTATCCAGATATATGTCCAGGAGTGGGATTGCTGGATCATGTGGCAACTTTATTTTTAGTTTTTGAGGAATCTCCATACGGTTCTCCATAGCAGCTGCACCAATTTACATTCCCACCCACCGTGTAGGAGGGTTCCCCTTTCTCCACACCCTCTCCAGCACGTTATTCAAAAGTTATTTTCAGTCTTTACCTTGCACATAACTCAGCTGCAAGGGACCAACTCCAACTGGATGGCTCCTTCCTCCTGAAACTCCATTCCCTCGGCCTCCCTGATACCACATTCTCCTGTTCGCCCACCTTCCCCACACACCTGGCTCCCTACCATTCCTCCTCCATCAGCTCGGAGGCTCCTCTCCCTCCGCCCACCCCTCCTCTACCTCCGGAGCTGTGTCTCCCGCTGCTTGAGTGACAGAGTCATCTTCCCTGGAAAAGCTGTCTCGTCTGCCATGAGGGTCAACCTCCAACTCAGCTCTCTTCCCTTCAACTCCGTCCTCCATCTACAGCTGCATACGTCCATCCCCTACTGCCCAAGACACTTTCATCCCAGACATAAACTCGACACACCCAGAATAGAACTTTGGATTTTTTCTTCTAAACCTGTCCCTCCTGCATCACTCAGTACTTCCGTTGGTAGAATGGCCAACCATCTTTCCCCCTCACCTCCATCCACATCAGTCAACCAGTGCAAAACATTTTCCACTTCCATCTTTCCTCGATATCCCTGCCACTCACAACCCTAGTTCAAATCCTTCTCTCTTGCCTTTATGGCTTCACAGTAATGGCTTCCTCGCTGGCTTTCCGAGATCCAGTCTTGACCTCTAAAAGGCATCTTTCACATAACTGTAGAGAAAATCTGACCACATCCCTCACTGTTTAAAATCCTCCCACAGCCCCATCCCACGAAGGGTAAGGCAATTGTCCTGGGGTGAGCACAGGAGGCCTGCGTGTCCTGGCCAGCCCACCTCTCCTGCAGTTCCTCCCTAATGTATAGGTCACTTTACAAGCTCCCCCACTGGAACTCGCAACATAACTTACGCAAACCTCTATCTCTTCCCTTATCACAATGCTCCACTGTTTGTGTGCCTGTCTTCCCCACAAAACCCCACGAGCAACTTTACACCAAGGGAGGGTAAGTGTCCTAATGTAGCCCAGAGCCAAGGACAGAATGTTGAAATGGAGGGAGGGTGGGAGGCATGAAATATGCGGGTGGATGGAATTATGGATGGTTGCTTCTTTGTGCTATAATATTCTGAAAAGCCTTTCACCCAACATTTTGTGGATTATTCCTGCGAGTTAAAATTATTCCTCATTCGTGTGGACAGTCCACATTTGCATGCAGCCTAAGATCTACAGAATGAAGACATGTTTCTTCATGCTCAGAGAGTAATTTCATCTCAACTTGATTATTGGAAAAATGGGGGTCGGGGAGCAGGACCCCCAAATATTTTTATTCACGTCATTATTCTTATTCTCCTTCCTGAGAAATCTGGGATTTTCTACAAAGCCATCTTCACTTCTGGATTTGCTTGAACTTAAACCAATAATTCTTCATGACTCAGAGTAAAAATTCAAAAGTAACCCAATACTTTAGACCGTAACCTCGGCAGGTAAGAGCTGGCCTCCAGAACTCTTGGGCACAAGCACTCTCTCTAGGGCATGGGCTGTCAGCAACAACTGACACAGCTGCCTGGTAGACAAAGCCAACATTCTGTGATGACCCATTCTCTCAGAGCCAGCTCCCAAGAAACCAAGGTTGGGCCCATGTTCCTGGGGGAGAAGAACCAGGCCCAGGTGCATCTAGTCGCTGATAACAGCCCTAAGAGTCAGGCCCCCTCTGTTTCTGCTCTGCACTGGGTTGCAGGCAGCCTCAGGCGAGCCTTTGGGCTTCCATCCACAAGGAGGTCGATTCTCCCCTCCATGCAATGAATCCCAAGCCATCAGCACCCCACACACTTGGCCTTTGTTTGTTTCTTTCCGTAACCAGGGAGTAGTGACAGCTGCACCAAAGACAGTGGCATTTGGGGCTGGGACTCTCATCAGGCAGAGCAGCAAGCCCTCCCCTAATGGAGGCATTGAGAGTGGCCTGGAGGAATGTAGGGGTCTAAGGTGTTCTGTCAAGGGTCTGCCTGTCATCAATGGCTACGGGAACACTGGGACCCAGGCCCCTAGCTACCTCCATCCCTGGCAGCCCTGGCCTCCTTGGAACAAACAGCCCAGTGTGTTTACCAGTATGGAAGGTGGCAAACCTCCACGGGCTCTGGACGCGGAGGGAAGAATACTGGCTCCACGTGAACCTGCCAAGAGAGTTTAGGAAGCAGCGCTGATCTAGGAAACGCCAGCAGAATGAAGAAACACAATGAACCAGAACTGCCAACACGGCTCAAGAGACACTCCCTGCCTCTTCTTTTGTGGATCACATGCCTTTATGCTGACATGAGAGACCGCGGTCTTTAAACGAGGCGAGGGATTCAGCTTCTCATTGAACACCCACAGTAATCGGCTCTGACAGGCACCAGCCCCTGCCTGGCACGGCTCCCTTTCCAGGGCACATCACCACCCACCCCAGGCTGCACCAATGATAATGCGTTTACAGACAGCCGGGACTCTCCAGCCAAGAGGAGAATTTGCACCTAATTAAATAAAAACAAAACAGAAAACCAAAGCCTTTAACCAGGCAAAAAGAAGATGGAATACTCGATCCTTTGTGGCGCTTTATAGCCAGGAACACCAATCAAGATGATTTTTTTGTCTAAATGTTATCTTTCAAAACTATCCTCTCCGTCCCTATTCGCAAAGAACTCCTTAAAAGTCAGTAAGAAACCAAGAGAAAAATGGAGAAAGGAAAGAAACAAGCGCGTCACACAAAATGCAGATGCCTAGTAGACAAAAAGATGTACAACCTCACTGGTAGTCAAACAAACGCAAGTGGAAATGCCATTTTTAAAAACAATCTGATCAGCGGAAGTTAACAAGATGGATAATACTGAGAGCTGGCATGGATGTGGGGACACTGGCACTCTGATACTACTGGTGAGAGCATAAACTGGTACAAGCTGTCTGGGGCCACTGGGCACTGCCCAACACTATTTATCATGAGCTTACCTTTGGACGCACCAATTCCATTTCTAGGAATCTATCCTTAGGAATATATAAATTCATAGAGAAGCATGCAGAAAGGCTTTTTTTCCCTTTACATCATTATTTGTAAAAGCTCAAAACTTAAAAGAACTTAAACATCTACCAAGAGGGAGAAGGCTAATTATGATATGTTATAGCCATCTAGAACACTGCAGCCTTTAAAAAAAATCCCAGGATCCAGAAGGTACTGACACGGAAGAATAGCTACAACATAGGCAGAGGGGAGAGAGCAAGGTGCAGAACAGTACGTAGAACAGAACCCATTTTTTGTTTCTCTCTAGAGATGTATGTGATAATATATAAGCCCCTGTACTCACATCTACATCTGCAAGGTCTTGGAACATACACTCTGAGGGAAGAAATTGAGGTCCTTTAAAAATATGGGTTATATTTTCTACTGGCATCTTTTCTTCAAAATGAAGTTCTTAAAATATCGCCAGAGTAAATATGTCTGGAGAACTTATAAGAGTAACCACGATGATCTGGGGGAGGAACTGCAGAGCACTGCTCATTATCAAAACACACACACACACACACACACACACATTGGCTCCTTTAACTTGAAGAAGCAAAGCCCAAAAGAAAAGGTCATCTATTCATGAATTTACAAAATATAAAAAAAAGACAAAGCATGCCTTAAAACTTAAGAGAAACGAGTTTGGGTAAGAATACTTTTACATAGTTATGCAACTGATAGCCCCAACTGTTGGCCCAAACTAAAAGTTAAAAACTAAAATAAAATGTTAAAACTGAATAGGGAATCATCTGGAAAAGCGTGTGGATGGCTGCTTCCCAACAAGTCATTCTGGAAAATCACCCATGGGCTATATTCCCTTTTACCCCCCTTCAAAACACAAATCAATTCTACAAAGAGCTGTGGCCACCCCTCCAGGTCCCCCTCCTGGCCAGCCCCTCTCTCCACAGGAGGTCACCACCCCAGTGGCCCGTGTGGGAGCATCAGGGGCCCTGACTCTGATTAAGGGATATAAATCTAATTTGTCCTCGGCGAGGAATGCAGTAAGTCTCTCCAAGGCTTGCTGGGCTCACCATGAGCCCGCAATTATAGCTGCTCTGGACTCCTGCTTCCACGCTCTTGGGTCTTCCAGGTGGCAGCAAGCCACACTCCCTGCTGGAAGACACAGAGCTCATTCAACGGCGGGGCACATGGAGCGAAAGCCTGGAGCCCAGAGCCCAAGGCTGGTGGGGCACCTGGTCACCAAGGTTTCAGAGTTGTCCCTGCAATCTCACTGGATGGAGGGTCATCCCACAACCCGCCTCCTGGAAAAGGGGGCGGAAATTCGATGTTGTTTCAGGTTGAGCGAAAGGAACCAGACGCTCTTATTCTTGCCAGGCAAAAGTAACCTACGGTGTTGGAAGCCAGGATGGAGGGCACCATGGGGGCTCTGGGGTGCTGGTGATGGTCTGTTTCTCCATCTGAGCACTGGTTCCCCAGGTGTGTTTGCTTCATGAAAATTCACGAGCTCCCCGCTTAATATCTGTGCACTCTTCAGTCTGTAGGTTAAACTTTGTAAAAAGTTTACATCATAAAAGAACAGGTAGCTGCTCACAGGCACCGACTCCGTCCATTCTCGGTGGACTCTCTCCTCTCCCCCTTCCACAGCCGGAGCCACCAGCAAACTCACTGGTCAAAGTCACGCCAGCTCCCCAGGTCACAATGCCACCATCTGGTGACAGGCAGGGGACTGGCAGTGGAGGAGGGGGGAATGGAACGTCCAGCCTTTATTTTCAGTTGATTTGCTCATTTTCCCCTAATATCGAAACAGTCCCAACTCCTTTTCTCCAATGCCCCAGATGGCATCAGCCCAACCCTGATACACCCCAAGCATGCAGACTTCTCAGGCCGGGCACCAGGCTCTACGGGCCCATCCATCCATGGAACGTGGCTGAACTACCAGCCTCCGGGAAGCATTTGCAAAGTCTGCACGGCCGCTCCAGCTCTCATGCCAAAAAGAGTCTGGCCTGGGCTGGGACTCTCCTCCTGGAAAGCCAATGCCATCTCTGGTTACCTTCAACCTCGCTCCCCAAACTCTCTGGGGGCTCTTCTTGCCTTTCAGGGATACTTGGGTCTTCAATGAACTTTCCCATGTGGTTAGTTTGAGGGTTCCCCCCTTCTTTGGTTAAATAAAAAGGTTTTTTTGTTTGTCTTTGACAAGAAGAAAAATGTAAAGTTTATAGAAAACTATATGGAGAGAAAAGCAATCCCAAACGATTTATATTCGATGAACCGACAAACCAGGCAACTGTAAACAAACTAGCTGATCTCTGCTGGAGGCGGAGTGGAAACCCTGGATCTGGCTTTCTCTCTCTCTCTCTCTCTCTCCCTTGCTATAATCATGCTTTCAAACAGGCCCTGCCAAGTCCCCCCCACCGCTGCCCAGATGTTCAGGGAGAGGAGCCTCAGCCGCAGGGAAGGAAGGCTGATCGTAGCTCGCCAGCACCGCGCCTGTCACTTCCGGAGGGCATAGCACAGAAGCAGGAGCGGGTGACGGGAGCTACCCTGCCAAGGGGAGTGTCTGATTTTAAGAGCATCGGGGTACAAGCCCTCACCCGCATACTGCAGCCTTCCAGCAACTTCGACTGTCTGTGTCATCAAAGCCCAGGCTGGTGATACCATCCACTTGTGTTCTGCACACAGATACACTGCACTGCTGTCTCTCTGTCTCTCAGATCCACCTCTTGCGTTCCCACAAAACAAACAGCTTCTGCTCCGACCTCAGCCCAGACCAACTCAATCTCCTGCCACCTCCCCCAGGACAAATCCCAAACTTGTGTAAACATGGAAAAGGCCGGCTCAGACTCCGAGAGCAGGGAGGCGGTGAGGTGTGGAAGGAACACCTCAGGCCACACTCACCAGGCCCAAGAATCACAGATCCACGGTTCAGCGGCAAGTCACAGATCCAAAGATCACACCACGAAAGCCTGAAAAGAAAGAACCAACTGAAGGCTTAATAAAAACAGCGTCTTTATTAAGGAAAAAAAAGGGGGCGCCAGCAAACCCGACCCGGCATCAGCTCTCTTCCACTGCCTTCCAGATCCTAGCAGATAACACGTCCGCATGAGGAGCCGAGCCACAGCCTGGGAGTGTCCGCAAAACTGGCTGGGGGAGAGGGCGGAGGAAGACTTCAAGTAACCACCACTGTCAACTCCTCAACAGGAGGGAACACCTCCAACGCTCCCTCGGGGGGTTACAAACTCGTGAGGAGGGAAGGGGTTATTTTGTAAAACACCATCCAAAGAAATAGTTCTTCAAAGTCTGTACTCATAAGCCAGCTGCCAAGAGGCTAAGAGGCCCTGCTAACAAGCACAGTTTCAGGAAAATGTCTGTTCTTTCCAAACCCCCCTGTGAATCAGGCACTCTCCTCAGTGCTGCTTAAAGAACAAGAGAGAAGAAGGCTCAGAAACATTTAGAAAAGAAAATATTGTTCAGAATGTCCATGCAAATAAATCAGAACAGCCTTTCTGGCTCTAAATATAGCAAGTACCTATGGGCAAGCCAATAACATTTCAAAATTAACAAGTCACTTCAGAATTACAATGGAGAAGTAAGAATTTAAACACGGCATAAATTTCCATTTTCTGCCCCCAAGCACCAGGGTTTTTTTTTTTTCTTCCTTTCCACTTTTTCCATCCATAGTTTTTTTTTTTTTCCAGCTTCAAAATTCCCAGAGGTTCACATCTTTCAATAGAGATAGAGCACTCAGAATTGCTAACCTCTAGCGAATACAGAAGGAAGAATTCCTAATCTTAGAATATGGAAGGAAGCCATTCTAAATCTACTAGTAAGAAACCACCTTCAAGGCCAGCCATGATAAAACAGCAGACTCTGAAGTGACGGATTCACGATGCCGGCGACAGGCCACCACCCAAACTCCTCTTAGAAGTGATGCCTACATTGATGGAGCACCCACGATGTGTGAAGACCTGCACTGGTACTTTCCATATGTTACTTAATCCACACTGCATCCCTACTGAATGGCTTTTATCCCCTTTTTACAGGTGAGGAAATTGAGACTCAAGATGACAAACGAGTGAATGAGAACTTGGATGCAAAATCAAAGTCATCGTGGCTCCCCAAAGCTCTCTTTCTTTACCACCACTGTACTCTCAAAACAGCACAAACAGACCTCCTTATTACGTAGAAAACACAAGCTACAGTTGCTATGGGTCTCTCTCCACCCTTTCAAGGTCTTAATTTGCCTATTATTGGAATAGCAGAACTTCTGATGCACAAATCGTAACAATATACATCTGAAGGGTCGGGGGACCATCCAGATGTGAAACTGGTCTACATGGCAACTGCCGAGCTCACGGCTAAACCACTGCAGCTGATGTTCTCCTGGACGATGACGTCTTGCCACTGCATTGGGTCCATGGAACAAGGTGCTTACGTTTAACGTCTACCCACTCCCCACTGCGCGCTCTGTTTGTATGGTACACATTCATCCAACTAACGGATTCATTCATTCACCCACAGAGAACTTACTGGGCACCTAATATACTCAAGACTGTGGGGGCTACAAGGTTGGGGCACATTCAAAGCCTACAGTTGACCAGAAGAGAGGCATGTGCGCCTAAACAGCTGGAAGTATAAAAGTTGGGGTCATAAATGCCACAAGAAAGGAGTAGAAAATGGGATGTAGTCATCACTAAGGAGGAAGAAATGTATTCCAAGGAAGCATCGTGGAGTGCATCATAGAGCAGTTCTCAACCAGGCCGGTTTTGCAGCGCCGGGGTGGGAGCGGGGCATGGGGCTGTAGACGTGCATTCCAAATGAAAGGCTAAGCTAAGCAGAGGCCCGAAAGCAAACCGTCCCGAGGAACAACAGACAGAAGGCTGAGAAAAGCTTTAAACGCCAGACTACAGAGTTTGGACTTTACTTTGTACACAATGAGAAACCAACAGCATCAGTTTCAAGCTGCGGAGTGACAGGAGATGAGTGACACTTCGGGTCAGTTAACCTGGCACCCCTACCTAGAGAGACACTGGGGGTAGGGAAAGAGGACGGTAATCCAGCTTGGAAGCTATTGGACATTTTTAGGCGTCTGTTTGGGAATCAGAGTTGGGTTTGACTTTACTAACTCCAACATACATTCCCCCCTCTAACAAGAACTATTACGAAAAGCTGGTCAAACTTAAAGTAAATAAATACAGTGAGTCTCTGCGACTATTTGCTGAAGGAAGAGACAACCCAAGTCGTCAATCTTTGGCTTAGAAAACAGCAGATGGTATTTTTGGCAGGAGATCCACTGTCCTAGTTATATGTTTTGCTCAAGCTAATGCTGCACTTTGTTTGTATTTCTTCATCCTGCACCCCTGGAGCAAGGGGCAGGCAATCCCAAAGTGTAACGAGCAATAAAGGAAGCTGTACTGGGCTTCGAATTTGAGCATTCGGATAACCCAGACACAAGTACACTGGAGTAGATTATATTCTTCAATCTCCAGTGCTGGTGGTATTTGGGGGAGGGTCGTTGCTGAGCACTCTGTAAACAATTCAGACCAGTTTCCCTCAAATCTTCAAAAGACAACAACAACAGAGAGAAAAGCATGGAGTAGAATCAGACAGTGATAAGTGGTTATGTATGCAAAGCCGGAAAACTCCTATACTGGTTAACAGATTTCTGGAAAATAACTACTAAGTAAGACAAATAAAACTAGCTTTCTGAAAACTGTTTTTCTAGACTTGCCTTTTGATGTGCTCCTTTCTGCAATAATAATAATAATAAAGTAACTCTTGCAGGAGATGAAGTGACTCATAGCATTTTCTGCATGGATTAAATTTCTGCTACTTTCTTGTGAGCAAATCAATAACAGACCCAATGGCATTTGCATTTCAACAGCACCGACCCACTTAGGATGGTGCACAGCAGGGATTATAATCGGGGTGGGAGAGCCATCCTTTCCTAAAGAGTTTCATTTCATCCTTGCGATCCCACTTTATTCCTTCTGACAGAAACCTTTGGCAGGAGGAAAAACCATCTCTATTCTAATGGAAACTAATTTTTCAGGTATGGAAGTGAAAAATAATACAGGACTGTCTTCTGGATTTTTTTCCAAGTCTCCTTTGCAGCCAGGTGACCAGGACAGCCAACCAAATCCTGCAAATGGAATTCATCAAAAGCCTCGCGGATGATGTCTGATTCCAAACCAGTGGACCTCAACTGTAGTTTGGAAGCATTTGATTTAAGGAAACAAAAAAGGTCAGTCTCAGAGCAGAAAAGGGAGTTTCCTAGGAAGTGATGCCAAGAGAAGAAAACGAACTCTTCAGGGAAGTTCTAGGAAGAAAAAAAGGTAGAAGCAGCCACACATAGGAGTTGGAGAAAGGTTGGGACACGAGAACAGTAGAAAATCCATTTCCCTGGATCCCAGGAAGCAGGATGACAGTGAAAGTGTGGAACAAGGCCTTGATCTCAAACTGTTGGACAAAGGAGAAGAAAACACATAGGAGGGAGATACCTGACACAGTCCCAGGAGAAGAAAAGGGAAGGTAAGAAAATGGTCCATTAAAAGAAATAAAAACACTACAGAAACTCTTTTCATAACCAGAGTTGTAAGAGACTGCCGTATCGCCAGAGCTGTAATTCTGCTGTAAAAACATGTTTTTAAAAATAAGGCCTCCATGGAAATAGAAGCCCAAGCGGGAAAGCCTACAAGGAAAACAAAGCAGCACTTCTTCTTCACACAGCACAGTTTCCTGCAGAAACACAGCGAATGAGAGCTGATGCATTTTTGATGAAGACAAAACAAAGGCCTCAATTCTCTGGAACACGCTTATTAATACTTAGTCAGTTACACACCGGCCTTTCCCAGTTGCCATCTCCCAGCCCATAAATATTTAGGAGAAGCAGACACAGGCACACGCACACACACACACACACACACACACACACACACACATACCATACATGTGCCCAACACATGCACACACACATGCACGCATACTCGGTCACATGCACGCGTGCACACACATAGAAAATATTCTTTCTCACCTAGCAGGAGTGGGACACCCACAGAATTGTCCATGAATTTACAAACCCAACCTTGCAAGTGGGAGCACTTAGAGCCTCAGCTCCCACCGTCACCACAACCAACTCCCCAGGGAAAGAATCTCCGTCCCGCTTTCTCTCTCTCTCCAGATTCTAAATTCCTCCTTTTATTTTTCAAGCCTTCCGGAGGTCCCAAGGCCAAATAAAAATCCCACCCTCTTTAAGAAACCCTGGACTTGGGATGAGTGAGGCTTTTCTTTAGCTACAACCCCACTCCCATCAGTGGCACCCACTGCAACCAACCCGCCTTTTTCAGCCCTCAGGGTGTATACACAAATGGCTTTTGGAAAGAGAAAAGGATCTGACCCAATTTGATCACCAATACTGCCTGGTTTGTGTGGCCAAGCCTTCTTTACAACTGATAAATAATATGCCCTCCGCAAATATAAATGGTACCGATGACAATTACCATTTATTGAGTGTTCCCCATGTGCCAGATGCCTTTACAAACATCTAACATTTATAACAGCTTTAAACGAAGGAATCATTAGCTCCATTTCACAAATGAGGAAAGGCCGCTCGGGGAGGTTAAATAGCCTGCCCAAGGTCACAGGAGTAATTGAGGATCTGGGATTTATACCAGGGCTGGATCTGCTGACACTATCTTCTGCTGGATTCTTCCATCTGGCCCAAAAGGGTACGCCCAGCCATCTCACACACACCGCCCCCTGCCCAGCACCCCACAGAACAAGAAGCCTGCATGTCAGCCACAAGATTCTTCTGTAGCTTGCTCAAAACAGAAAATTTATGAGGATTTTACAAAAATCACTAGTCTGCAGAGGCTATGAAGTGACTTCCAGTTTTAAAAACTGACAAGAATCTCCCCAGAGCCAATTATTAGGGCTGATGTAAGCTCATAAAACAGACCATAAAACCGTTTTTTCTGTTATATTAGTTCTGTGTTTTCCTCTTCCAGAGGCCTGTCAGAGGGAAGAGTGCTACAGAGATGCCTTTCTGAGGCCTGTGGTCCACCACGCCCAGGATAGCCTGCAGACTTGTGTCTTCTTTGCCTCTTCCCCTCCTGCCTCTCATCAGAGGCTCTCAAAAGTTTGTGCAAAGAAAACATCATCCACCAGCCTCCTCTACCACAGGGTGATCTCAGATGGGTCCCAAGAGCCCGTTCTAATTTACTTAAACGATTGAGATCTCCGTCTCCCAGTTACTCAATCCTGCAACTCCGGCCAGCAGATATAATTGCAAAGCAGGTAGGCTAAACTCACCCATCGGCCGATTCGGGTGCCGGCAAATGTTGCAAATTACAGGGTATAAATTTAGCAGGGTTGGGTCTTGACACACATTCCTGCAAATTACATGTTCCCTTGCTAGTAGAAAATACATTAATTACTTCGGGTGCATGCACTATGTCCACTTACTCCGGGCTTTCAGGAGAGGTGAGAGCAACTCAGAGGAGTCTATGAAGATTAAAGCATAAATACACAATGCTTGCTGGGGAGGTGGGACTTTTCCAAAGCTCTTGCAATCAGAATTGTTAACTTTTTCCCCACAGATTGCGAGTCACCCAGGCCCACTGTGAGGGGCTGAGACAAAAACAGGGGACGGGGAGGGGCAGCTTTGCACAGGGGTGGTGGTGTAAGAGCAGCACCTGCCTCCCTCTTGAGCTAAAAGTGCTACCTACCCTGCAAGAAGCAGAACAGGCACCGGTGCAGCCAGGCCGATGCCGCTGGAAGGGAGGTCTGGGTCCCTGGGGCTGAGCCCATCTGGAGATTTCACCCTGTGCAACAGCGCACGAGCTACGTGCCTGACATTGAGTTAAGGACACAAACCCTGCATCTGCCTATGATCCTTCACTACAGCCGCGTGAGTGAGGATGGAACTCGCACTAACTTTACGGAGGAGGAAACCGAGGCTCCGAGACTAAACACTTTGCCCAAGGTCACATCATCAGAGTAGTGGAACAGGGTCGGTGTGACTCTCAGACTCATTTGGTGAAATCCCGGGAGCTGCAGCATCTGCTGAGGGGCAGCCAGCCCCGGAAGCCCGTCAGGGCTCTGGGGAAGGAGAAAACACCACATGTCCATTCAGAGCCTCCTATGTCTCGGGCACACAGCGGGGCACCTTCACCGAGGCCGCTCTGTTTAATTCTTGGGACAACTCTGGAAGGTGTCCCATCTTCTTGACCTCACCCATGAAGAAACCAAGGCGAGGGAAAGTCAAGACCATCCGGCTCATAAGTCGCAGAGCTAAAATTTTAACCCACTTCAATTCAAGGCTTTTTCCTCTAAACTAAGAGCCTAATCTGTAACTTAACTGTCGCCATGCAGCCTTCGCAATTCAGGGAGAAAAAGGATTAAAGGAGACCGAACGGCTGGAGCCAGAGAACATCGAATGGTGCCACCACAAGGTCCCAGAGCCCATGCCGCGTGGAGAGCAAGCAGGCTGTTTTCAAGCCACGACTACAGTGGACACTGGTGGCGGGGTTGGTTTAAGTTACTCAGCGTCCATTTCTCCCTCTGCTTTATTGGAATTATCTCTCTCTCAACGGCTATGCTATAACAGGACCATAACCAGAAGTCCTACACTCTCCAGCCGAAGGGAAGTGGTGTGATCTAAGCTGAATAGATGCTCCCTCCCTGGAGTGCGACTCCTGAGAAGAGGGACAAAGACACTGAAAACACTCCATTCCTTGCAAGAAGCAGGACGCGGCTGGACCAAATCTCTCTGCCGCCACTCAGCTTGGAAAGCTTACAGGCCTCCGGACTGAAGGAACTTCTACTTTAGCAGGAGAGCCAGGCTGAGAAAACACAGGTAATGTAGAAGGAAAGCAACACATGACTCCCACAATGGCAAAATCTGCGTGCAGTCTACACTGCCACAGAAAAAGGGTATTGGGAGGGAAGGTGGCGGGCGTCCAGAGCGGGTGCACTCACTCTGATAGAAGACACTGCCTGGACCAGCCAGATAAGTTAGATCAGGCTTGGCCACCAGAAGAGCGCCTTGTCACAGCCAGATCGCCGTCCCGTCACATCTACTATTGATAGGATGTTTCCTTTTAGTCATCATAATTGGGTGGATTAATTAAACTTGGAATTCTTGAGCACTCAAGGTTATGACCTCGACCCTGACTTCAGGAAATTGCACATTCTTTGTCTTAATTGGAAATGTGTATGGTTTTACCTAACAAAAATGTGTATGGTAACCTAATAACACTCGCAAGGTTACTCTATACCAGACAGCTAATGAATAAAGTTGACACAGTTATATAGGAAATGGCTACCATTACATTAATACATTTGTAGGATGATGGCGAGCTTCTGTTACATAAACACCACCTCATTACCTAGGTGGTCCCTTTCTAATTCTTTTCTACTAGGAAGTGGGAAGCAATGGATGGGGTGGGTGTACCACAGGGCCCCTTGACCCACCTAAGCAACCCAAGACCTTCTGAGATCCCGTCTGTGAAGTGAGACCCATTGTCCTGCAGACAAGTGGGAGTCTGGTGGGGCCTGATGCCTGGATTAGGAAGACCCAATGTGGCCCTGGGTGGCTGCTAAGACACAGAGCCAGAGCTAAGCAGGAAAAAAAGCACCCAGAGGAGATGGTGCTAACTGAGGGTATCACTGGGGCTCTTCTCCAGGCAAGGCAGTAATAGTAACAGAATAATGCAGTAGTAGCCATGACTCTAGTTGTTAACAAAAGGATGACACAGGAAGCAGCCACAACACAGGCATGAAGCAGTGAGCTATCGGACTCCTGTTCTGCAGGAACCATGCCAGACAACAGTCTCTGCTCCTGGCCATTCAATACCGGGGACACGAATGGGTGTTGGATTTCTGGGAATTTTTCTAATCCACAGAAATGACTACAGTTGTGCACAAATAACATCTTACAAACATGTTATCCACAGTGATGCTTAGGATAAACAAAAACCTGGCCACAACACAAATGCCCCAAATTTGGGAGTGGTTAAATAAATTATGGAACATCTCCTGGACAGAATTCAATACAGCCATTAAAGCTCGTGCAGAAGAACTGGTGACTGGAAGTGGAAGCATCCTCCTTAGACGGAGAGCAGCTCAGTTAAGAGGGGTCTTGTGTGGTTTCAAAAATATCAATTAGTATTAGAACAGACAACCTAAGTTAGGAGACAATGTAAAAGCCTATTGTTTTCGTAATATAGACTACAGAAAATAAAGCTAATAAAATTTATAATGACGAACAGAGTTAGGGGAAAAACTGAAGATAAACTAAAATAGAAATGTTTTAATGAACAGAAAAATGTTCACCATGTAAATATTTAAAATGAAGTTTTGTTTTGTTTTTATTGGAGTATAATTGCTTTACAAGGTTGTGTTAGTTTCTGCTAACAATGAAGTGAATCAACTATATGGATACCTATATCCCCTCCCTTTTGGACCTTCCTCCCACCCCCCCTCCAGCCCACCCATCTAGGTCATCACAGAGCACAGAGCTGAGCTTCCTGTGCCTTACAGCATTTTCCCACTAGATATCTATTTTACCCACGGTAGTGTATATATGTCAATCCTAATCTCCCAATTCGTCCCACCCTCCTCTTCCCCCACTGTGTCCACATGTCCATTCTCTACGTCTACATCTCTATTCCTGCCCTGCAAATAGGTTCATCTGTACCATAAAATAAAGTTTTAAAACTATGTATACATACAAACACATATATAACATGTCAGAAAGGATAATACACCAATTTTTTCTGAATGGTGGGATTACTGGTGATTTTTATTTTTTTCTTTCTGATTAACTGTATTTTCCACAACAAATAACAATAAGAATAGCAATAAACGTGATTTTTCAGAATTTTAATGGGGGCCGAGACCATCATAGAACCAAACTGTCAGAGAGTACATCAAAGTAGGTTAGTTTTGACTCTGAAGAGACAGTTTCCCCTAATAATTCAATTAAAAGACTTTTTTGACAAAGTAACTATACAGTAATGCATAAAAGAAGCTCATTAATTAAAGAATTCCTCCACAGAATCTTTCTGAAATAAGTGGCATCCTTAATGTGTGACTTGGAAATAAATGTAACGGACACTTTACATTTCGAGCATGCCTGCATGACACTCAAATCACAAAATGTTGTGGACATTCACCTGACCAGTCAGACTCAGAGTCATTTTATTCTCCAAGCTCTCATTCCAACCATAATCTGCTTTTCTGGGCAGTTCCTTCATAGAGCAGGTACCACTGAACAGGTAGAACACACAGCCCTCAAGTCTGGGTAAACCGATTCTACCACTTCGACAGCCAGCATCGCCTTGGAGTGTAAAGGGCACAGGGGTCCCACTGCCTCACCTCCTGCTCTCCGATTCACCCCCCTTCCCTCCCGGCTCTGGCCCCCATCCTCTCTGTCTGTACCATCACTGCAGCATCCTACCCAATCTCTGCGCCCCCAAGCTCTTCCTCCCCTCAGTCATTTTCACAGAGGGCTCATCACCTCACTGTCTCCACTTCATGTCTCCCCACCTCCTCCACCCAAAACCCCACTGGCAAGAAGATTCATGGCCCACATGATGCAGCTTCCATCCACCTTCTATCTGTATCATCCACAACTAAGTTCCAGCTATCCCCACACAATCTTCCATTCTCTAAACATCCTTTTTAACGATATGAAATAGTTCAAGCATAAAAAGCAGCACAGATTTTGACGTAATAGATTCTCATGGACCCAGACCAAATTCACAAATATTAACGTTTTGCCATATTTCATATCTTTTTTAAGGAATAAAATACTACTGAGATGGATGGTTGAGAGTACCCCCCCCATCATCCCATTCCATTCCACTTTCCCCAGAGGTAACTACAAACCTGCTGTAAATCTTCTTTTCAGGTTTTGTACTTTTACTACAATAATGTGTGTGTGTATATTCGTGTACATATGTATATGTACATGTATGTGTGTATATATAATTATGTATCTATATATACACACTATACACATACACACTAGACAGACAGACAGATAGACCGTCCTGTTTTGCGTGGTTTCAAAATAAACTCAAGTGGCATATACCATATAGATCCTTTCTTTTTCCCACTCTAAATTTCTGGAAAGATTTATCCATGTCTGTGTGTGAAGACCTAGTCCCCTAAGTTTAGTTGCCAGATAGCACTCCACTTTAGGAGAATGCCAGCATTTATTTACTAAGTCCCCTTAGATGCACACTGAGACCATTTCCAACGTTTCACCACTGCACACAGAGCTGCCGTGAGCATCCTGGTAGACGTCTCCGCAGGCACAGTCAGAGACCCCCTCTTGAGCGACAATGCCTGGTCTGTAGCACACGTGGCTCAACCCTCCTAGGGCCCCTGAGGAGCAGGTCACCACTGTCGCCGTGCCAGACCCTGACGTCTGCTGACTGAACCAGAGGCAGGCCTCCGATCCAAGACGGGGTTACCAGGGGCCAGTGACACCCATGGTGTGACCAGAAAAGACGAGCACACATGCCTCCCCTGGGGTCTTTAGGGCACAGCGGGCCAGTGAGCAGGGAGCTGAGTGGGAAGGGCATGAGGGAGACAGGACTGGGCGGCATGGACGGGAAGCTGAAGGAGGCAGTGGGCAGGACGAGAGCACAGCGGGCGTGCAGAGCGAGGCCAAGGACACCAAGAGGAAGCGACCACACAGGCATCGAGACAGATGGGGAGAGAAGCGGCCTCCGTCCTGGAGAGCCTTCTGGCTCCGGTCCAGGCCCCAAAGCAGTAGCCCTGCTTTAAGCTCCTTTAAAGTTAATCTGGTTGACTTTCATCAGCGAGGACGTCCTTCAAGGATCAGTTAACATCACCTCCGTCCTTCAAGGATCAGTTAACATCACCTCCGCCACAAAGCCTTCCTCAATCCAAGTGATGGAACCAATCACTCCTCCCTCCGTGCTCTCCGCACCTTCCTGTCCCTCTCAGAACACAGGCTCAGTTCTAGGCTGTGCCCTGTTAGGTGGTTCCAAGTCTGTCCTCTGCACAAGGTTGTAAGGGCCCCATGGGCACGCCCGTTCTGCCATCAATGTCTCCCTTGCAATGCCAGGCACAGGGCTTTGCATGCAGTAGGTGCTCAATCAGTGTTTCATGACTGAATAAGAGCTGTGAGCCCCTTAAAAGCAGGGCCCATTTTCAGCAAACCTCCTAGCTTCACAGTGTCCAGCAGAGAGCAGGTCCTCATTGAATGTGTGCTGAACAAATGACTGAAACGTGAGCTGCTGTGGGCAGATGAGTCTGCCCGAACTACCCTCCCAGGGCTCATAGCAGTGAGCAAATTTCAAAGTGGAGGTGACCAGGCCAAAGGATAATTTATCTCCCTATAGATGCTAAGTGTCAGTTAAACGGCTGTATTTAATAGGGCCTGACTTCAATGGGCCATTTTGAACAAAAGCAATAACTGCTCCAGTAATGAGCCTACTTTAAATCGCTATTACTATTACTACTCTGAGTCCACAGGATTCCTTGAGCCATCAGACCAAGGCCCCAGGTTAGAGGATCTGCCGCCTTTACAGACCACAGGCCCCCGGGCTCACAACTTTGACCTCCCTGGAGCCACAGAGGATGTTTTTCAAGGGAATCCAGGATAATCCTCTCCAGAGGCTAGGATTGTTTATTGGTTATTATTATTATTTTATTATTATTTTTTTATTATTATTATTATTTTTATTTTATTATTATTATTTTTTAATCAGCACGCCCAACAGGCTCTAAGTGATTTCACATAGCTGCGCACACAAGTCCGACAGAGACCGAGTATGCTATGGCTGAAAGGAGGCTGGCGGGAGGGCCTCAGAAAAATCAACCTCGTATTAAATGTGTTTATTCAATTTCTTGGGCCCATCCAATACTTATTAGCCCCTAGAAATGTTTGCAAGCATCAAAGAAGCCGGGGGGAGGGGGAGGGGGGAAGCCCGTATCTGCCAGGACCGAATGTAATCTGTAACAGACACGCACAAAAGGCTGAAAACTGGATGACAAAGGAATCTGTACAGCCGAAAACCAGCCCTGAGATCGTCAGTTCAAAAGGGAGATGGAGGGCTTCCCTGGTGACGCAGTGGTTGAGAGTCCGCCTGCCGATGCAGGGGACGTGGGTTCGTGCCCCGGTCTGGGAAGATCCCACATGCCGCGGAGCGGCTGGGCCCGTGAGCCATGGCCGCTGAGCCTGCGGGTCCAGAGCCTGTGCTCCGCAACGGGAGAGGCCACAACAGTAAGAGGTCCACGTACTGAAAAAAAAAAAAAAAAAAAAAAAAGGGAGGTGGAAAACACCTCCTCAGCCCCAGTAATTCCAGGAACAGAGAAAGAGGGACGTGAGAGACAGAGGCTTAGGCTCGTGCACTCTTACACGCCCCGTGACTGCCCTTCTCCGGTGAACATCCTTGAGGTCACTTGGGTGAGTCAACTCCCTTTGGGAAGACCTGCAGATCTGAAAAGGCAGGAAGGTCCAGTGCCCGTTACCAGGGTGGCTCCTCTAAACTTAACCCCTTGATTAAATGATAAGCAAGGAGGACACCGTGGTGAAAAACACGAGGTCCAGAGTCAGGCACCCCTGAACTCGGGTCCCGGCCCCATTCCTTCGGAGCTGTGAACCCTGAGCAAGTGACATGAGCTTTCAGTGCCTCCACTTCTGATCTGTCAAACAGGGATAAGAAAAGTCACCACCTGATCATATAAATGGCTGTCATTTTTTGAGCATATATTATGGGCCATCCTACACGTGAAGTGCTACGCATATACTGTCTGTCACCCCATGAGGCGAGGACATCACCATCCGCGGTTGACAGAGAAGGAAACTGAGGCTGGGAAAGGGAGCAAACATTCCCAAGGTCACACCGCGGGCAGGTGGAGGAGGCAGGACTTGAGGCAGGTCTGCCCCATCTCAGTCTCAGCAGTGTCTTAGCCTCTACGTGGGGTTGCTGGGAAAGTTTCAGTGAGACGTGAAACCCAAACCTGTTTCTGTTATTGTTTTATCAAATATTACTTATATTTGCTGCTCGGATTCCCTCCGGCGTGGTCCCTGCCCCCTACCCTCTCAATCAGGGCAGGGAGGTCATCAATTCCTGATCAAGAAGCAGGCTTCCACCCACACTGAAACCGTGCACAGCGGGCTCTCAGTGCTGTCACCCAATGTCAATCCAATGGCAGATGCCCTCCTAGGCAGGTAGGGGCCCCGGGAATCTGGCTGAAGGCCAGACCACTGGACAAACAGGCTGCTCCTTCCACCTCGGCTCCAGACCCCTAACTAAACAGGAGGTGTTCTGTCCCTGAGGTGGGCCCCCTTTAACCAGCACTAAATTCATAGTGGGAGGGAGAAAAGAAAACCTTGACTCCACGTGAGCCCTTTTTAACACAGGAAACGGTCCTGTTAGGAAGGAGCAAATATTTATGCACATAATTAACTAAGGAGGTAGAGTGTTCTGTCCAAAAGTTGAGCAAAACTTGGTGAAAAAATAGCCCTGCCCATGAAATGGTCTCTCACAGACCCGGGAGCAGACAGCAGGGCTGAATCAGCTCTTCAGTCCTCGGAAAGGAACCCTGTAGCAAAGGTACCAGGCACTTAGACTAACCGGGACTTTGGGTACCTCCACTCCCCACTCCCTCCCCATCCTTTACCTGGGGAAAAATTCTCTTCTATTTGTATCTCTGACCAGGGCTGTTTACTCAGGGCACAATTGATTGCCACCAACAGGCTAATGCAAGAGCTGCAGGGGAACCCAGCTCCTCTTTTTTCCCTAATTGCCTGTTTGTATTTTCCTAATTTTCTATCATCCCCTATGTCAAATTTTACTTCCAGTAGAAGGGCTAGAAGCCAGGCAACCAGGAATTTCTAATGTTTTTACTCTGCAATGCTCAGAAAATAGCATCTTTGCCTGAAAAATAAACACACAGGGCCTCCTGGATAAGCTGCGGCTGCACCGTGTGTCCTGGACTGGATACTGGGCTCAATGCAAGACCGCAGTCAGCCCTTCTCTGTGTCCTGAGCTTTCCAGCACCCCAGGCCCCGCGAGAAGGTGTTTATAAGGAGGCTATTCATGGCCAGTACCTTTTCTTAACCCCAAATTCCACTCACTCTTTTAAAAAGAACACCCAGCATCTTGGCAAGCACAGTTGACTGGGCATCAGAAGACCCAGTCTGTAGTCTCAGCTCAGCCACTAACGAACTGTGCAACCCTGCTCTCACTTCTTAAGCTCTGGGACTCGGTTTTTTCATCTGTCAAAGGGAGTGGAATCTATAAAAGTGTGGATTATGGAATCGATTCGGTGGGTCACATGCAGCAACTTTTTAAAGAAATAGAATGGAACAGATTGGGATAAATCGGAAAGTACCAGACACAGAAAGAGTAAGTTTGAATTCAGCTTTACACAAATGTTAGTTGGCGATGTACATGTGATTTTTAAGTTTGATCGAGATATAATTCACATACCAAACTGTTCACCTATTTAACGTATACAGTTTTCACTATATTCGGAGCTATGTAAACAGCACCACCGTCAATTTTAGAACATTGTGTCACCCCAAAAAGGAAACCCCATACCCACGAGCAGTCAATCCCCATTTCCTCTTAACCTCCACCCTAGCCCTAGGCTACCACCAATCCACTTTCTGTCTCCACGGATTTACCTATTCGGGACATTTCACAAAAACAGAATCATACAGCATGTGGTCTTCTATATCTGGCTTCTACCACTCAGCATAATGTTTTCAAGGTCGGTCGCATTGCAGCGCTCATCAGTACATCATTCCTTTTTATGCCTGAATAAGATTCCATTGCAGGTAATATAACACATTTATTTATCCATTCATCCAATGATGGACATTTGGGTTGTTTCCACTTCTGGCCTTTTTTGAATAACACTGCTATGAACCATTTACGTACAAATGTTTGTGCGAACATATAAATACGTTTCTGTGGGTTGCTATCAACAAAGTTTGAAGCTAATGAGCTACAGGGTTACTGATAGTTACACTGTTCTGTGATTTAAAAAAAAAAAAATCACTTCATGGATTTTCCTTTGGAAAAGGAAACAAAGACCATTAAATCAAGGCTGCATTCCTGTTGATGCAGCCACTGAGAATCTATAGCCAAAACTGCTTCACTGTGACCTTGAAGAACCCATCATCTCAGTGAATTTCATTGGAATATGCACCTTCAGTGTCCAAACAGACTGAGGCAGGGGGCATTTCCATGCTGATGGAAGCTGCTGAGCTGCCAGTGGAATTCAGTAATGGGTAAATGTCCTTGTTTAAGCAGCTCCAAGATGAATCCAATTCCAAGATGTGCATTCCTGCATCTCAAGGTCCCAGATACAAGTGCACTCACAAAATAAGGTCAGAAGCTACTACAAGCTCCTTCCAGCACACGCGCGCGCGCGCACACACACACACACACACACACACACACACACTATTCAGTTTATGAACTGCTCCATAGGAAGGCTGTCTCCCACAACTGCAGCTATTAAAGGGCTGATGTAAGAGAGACAACAGTCAGAAGCAGCAAACCTACATTAATAATTTAGCTATTAACAGCCATGTAACCAAAGAAGCTTGAGAGGGACAGCCCTGCAGTCGCCTGGGACACTGGGAGCATCTCCACGGTCACCTCTTTTTCTACTTCCAAATCAGAGATCCTGTTGTCTCGAAGAACTTGCCATCCTCAGAGAAAGGGAACGTGACAAATTTGTGAAATCTAAGGAATAAATACAATTCCTATATGCCTTAAATTTATGGCCCTAAAAAAAAAAAAAAAAAATTTATGGCCCTCACAAAGCCTGCAAAATATGATAAACCATTATAGGTTTTTCCTGTCTTCCCTGACTTGGTCACAATTAATTTCGCCATGTTCGAGTATAATATGAAATGTAATATATGGAGACGGGAGATTTAGAGCTCTCGTTGCCTCGCAGTGAATAAGCTTCTGCAGTTTGGGGCCCCGGAGGTAAAAGAAGCAATAATGACAGGCCTCATTTGGGGGAACTATTTGTGTGCATTTTCTGTTTTGCATTGTTAAGCAAGACAAAAGTGCCCGAAGGAAACCTTGACAGCACTGGGCTAAAGTCACTCAAAATCCAAATGGCAAACGTATTCTGTAATTGAGATGCATGGCAGCTCTCATACATACCCTAGAAGAGCATCGTATTGCAAATAAAAGCTGTGCCTTACCAAAAAACAACAGAAAATGCTCTGGCTTTATTGATACTCTAAACCTCAAAGGTCTGAAAATACAGAAAAATTCAGTTAGAAAGTTCCATGTAGGTTTTCCCACTCTATTCAGAAGAGTAATGGAAACTATTATTTATTGAAGACCCACTATGTGTGCGTACTGTGTTCCCGAGGTTATTGTAGTGAGTAGAATTGTGTCCCCCCGAAAGATATGTTCAAGTTCTAACCTGAGGACCTGTGAATGTGACCTTACTTGGAAACAGGGCCTTTTCAGATGTAGCCAAGTTAAGAAGAGGTCAGACTGGGTCAGAGTGAACGCTAATCCAAGGACTGGTATCCCTCTAGGATGGAAATCTGGACAGAAACACAGGGAAGGAGGCCATCTGAAGATGACGGCAGAGGGGAGAGTGATGCCGCTACAACGCCAGGGAGCGCCCAGTGCCATCGGCGACCGCCAGAAGCCAGGAGACAGGCACGGTGCAGACTCTCCCTCAGAGCCTCCAGAACGAAGCAACCATGCTGCCACGTTGAACTTGGACTTCTCGCCTCCGGAACGGAGGGAGAATACATTCTTGTTGTAACTACCACAACATGGGTGGCTTATAGCAACAGAAGTTTGTTCTCTGGCAATTCCGGAGGACAAATG
Source organism: Orcinus orca (assembly GCF_937001465.1). Classification (NCBI taxonomy): domain Eukaryota; kingdom Metazoa; phylum Chordata; class Mammalia; order Artiodactyla; family Delphinidae; genus Orcinus; species Orcinus orca. The sequence continues at coordinate 22,754,433 of NC_064566.1, forward strand.
TCCAAAATCAAGGTATTGGGAGGGTGGCTTCTTCTGGAGGCTCCGTGGGAGAATCCATTCCATGCCATTCTCCCAGCTTCTGGTGGCGGCCGGCAATCAGTCCCTGGCATTTCTTAGGCTGGGGACACATCACTCCAATCTCTGCCTTTGTCTGCACATAGCCCATCTTTCGTCTTCTTATAAGGACACATGCCATTAGATTTAGACCCCACTTGGGTAATCCAGGATGATATCTCAAGATCCTAATTACACCCACAAAGACACTTATTCCAAATAAGGTCACATTCTTAGGCTCTGGGTAGGCATATCTTTTGGGGGGAGGGGATTCAACTCCCTACACCCTCCTTCGGCATTACCATCCAGAAGGTACGCCAGTGCGTAAGAGCACCTCACGCCCACCTCTGCCCTCAACCCTCAGCTCGGCCACATAACCCAGGCAGGTCCATGTAGTTTATTACACAGATACAGGGAGAACGCGGTAACCAGCATCGTCCAATAGAAATATAATGCAGACCACATGTGTAATTTAAATGTTTCTAGTAGCCGCATTACAAAAGAAAGTAAAAAGGAACAGGTAAAATTCATTGTGATAATATGGTTTATTTAACCCAGTATACCCAATATAGGGTAAATATGGTCCCAGTCTTCAAAGAGGCCCTTGGGCCTAATTACTGCAACCCAGAACAGCTAAGGAAGCAAAACTGGTGCTGGAAGGGCCAAGGAACTCAAACTCCCAGGTCACGAGGCCAAGTAAGAAGTGACCTTTCGTGATCTTCCACTGGAAGAACCAAGAGTGGGAAATGCAACTTTTCTGACATGAAACCAAAATGTGCCTCCTCCACGCATAGAGCTCGTGCACAGTCTGGGCTGAGCCGGGATGCCACTGACTCCTGCTCACAGCTAAAGCCAGGGCAACGCCAACCTGGTGGGAGATGGAAGCACCCTTGGAATCTCAAGGCCATCCTGCCAGGGAGCTGTTTATGCCAATGGTGGCTTTGGCAAACTGCAGGCCAAGAGAGGGTCCCACTGAAACTGACTTCCCTCCCCAAAGGGAGGGGCGAAGGTCACAGGATCAGGACCATCTAAAGGAACATAAGAGAAGTATATTCTTAAAAAATAGAAGGATGGGCTTCCCTGGTGGCGCATGGTTAAGAATCCGCCTGCCAATGCAGGGGACACGGCTTCGAGCCCTGATCCGGGAAGATCCCACATGCTGCAGAGCAACTAAGCCCGTGCACCACAACTACTGAGCCTGCGCTCTAGAGCCCACATGCCACAACTACTGAAGCCCGTGCGCCTCGAGCCCATGCTCCATAACAAGAGAAGCCACCACAATGAGAAGCCCATGCACTGCAACGAAGAGCAGCCCCTGAAAGCCCGTGCGCAGCAACGAAGACCCGATGCAGTCAAAAATAAACTAAATAAATTTTTTAAAAATACAGCAAATAACATCTTTCCTGCTTCAGAACTTAAAATACAAACAAACAAACAAAATATGAGGATGTGAAAACAAACCTTTTCAACAGTACGTACACCTGCCAATAGGATCTGAGGTCTCCATGAGTTACTTTCTGTTCTTAACAATATTACAAACCTTCCAGGTGCTAGCCTAGGACACCACTTTTTTATCAACACTATTCCATTTAGTCCTCACAACAATTCCACTGAGGCAGTTATTGCCTCCATGTTGCAGATGAAAAAACTGAGACCAGAGAGGTTAAGTAACAAAGCCAAAGTCACACAGCAGAGAAACAGGGAGCTCGGGTCTGTTCCCAAGTCACTCTGTCTGCAGAGCCCTTGCTCTCACAGTAAAATCCTCCCTGCCATTGGTTCTGCCTTCCCATTTCCTTCTGTTATTTCCCCAAGGTGTGACCTAATGACCGATGAAAGTGGAGAAATGAGAACTAAAAGCCCCGGGCGAAAAAAAATAAAAAAAAAATAAAATAAAATAAATTAAAAAAAAAAAAAAAAAAAAAGCCCCGGGCGTAGCTCTAGGTAGAACTTGAGCCCCAGAGAGAGAGGTTTTCTACATTTTTTTTTTCTTTTTCTTTATATATGAAATTTCTCAACCATTTTGAAAACCAAAACCCAAATGATAACGCCTTGACCTTCCTGGGGTCAGCAGTGGCCCAATGGTCTTCAACAACAGCTCCCAAACTGAGGTCCCCAGAGGGCTGGGGATACCGAATATTCCCAGGACTAATTCAAAAGTACCCACCAAACTTGTCCAATTGCCTAAATGCTGGGCAATTCACACATCAAATTTCTTTGTTCTTGGCTGAAATCAAAACACATTAGTGTGGTAAAAACTACTTCCTTCGAATGGAATCTCTCAGTTATAAAAGTCTTTCATTAATGTTTTAACAATACAAATTATTATTTAATAATTGCGGTTTGGGTAGCAGCAAGCTATTTCAAAACATGTGGTTTGTAGGGGAATATTCTAAAAGAAGTCCTTGGCTGGGTTAGACACAAAGTAAGTAGACTAAGCTTTATCAGCGCCTTTGGCATGCACATTTGGGAAACTGGAAAAGGCCTGCGTGAGGCCCAAAAGCAAAATCCAAGTCTATAGTTAATAAAATAACATTTTAGGACTTCCCTGGTGGTGCAGTGGTTAAGAATCTGCCTGTCAATGCAGGGGACACGGGTTCGAGCCCTGGTCCGGGAAGATCCCACAGGCCACGGAGCAACTAAGCCTGCGAGCCACAGCTACTGAAGCCCGTGCACCCTAGAGCCCATGCTCCGCAACGAGAGAAGCCACCAAAATGAGAAACCCGCGCACGGCAACAAAGAGTAGCCCCCGCTCGCCGTAACTAGAGAAAGCACGTGAGCAGCAATGAAGACCCAACACAGCCAAAAATTTAAAAAATAAAATAAAATAACATTTCTCATACTGTCATTTTCCCGAACTGTTTAACAAAGTTCACATTCATTCATTAACCTTCCCGGTGGGAGAGCCAAATGAACTAGAATTTCCATTTTTTATATATAAAAACAAAGAATTCCAAAAGGAGTAACTCAAACCAGCTAACTAACTGGCCAGTAGCTTAGTTGCCTAACAAGAGCATGCCCATCCCCAAAAAGACAGGGGTGACAAGGAGAGGGGAAATGCCAGGAAATCTTGAAATCTGAGTGTAATTCCTCTCCTGTGATTTGACTTTTTTGGGTCAAAGAAGCCTCAATTTCCCCAGCAATAAAATGGGGTTAATATCTATCATCTGATAATGAAGATATAGCTATAAATTACTTTGAATTGCCTGGATAATCAGCATTATGCAAATTCATGGTATCATTAGAGGCCTACTAAACACAGTTATAAATCTTATAAAACTACTTCAATAGAAATTAAGGCTCAATTAAGAGCCTTCATTTTTAAGAATTTTCCATTACCTTGTTAAAGACCAGAACATTCAAAACCAGCTTAGACATTTCTAGAGCAGGGATGTAAGACCTTTCTCTAACAGTCTTGATAAAGCTCAGCATTGATAAATAGTTGGCTAATAAGAAAGGTTAGAGGACGGATCTGAGAGCCAGGCTGAAACCAAGACACTAGGAGAGCCCTCGCCAGTAGACAGCCACTGGCTCAAGAACATTGTCCCATCTATGACACCACATGTCTCTGCACAGAACTACGAGGTCCAATGGATCATACAAATTCTCTTTCAAGCATGGTACATAGGAAAGAACTTGAACTAACTTGACTTAGTTTAACTTTGCTTATCCTAATGCCTTCAGAAGAGGCAAGTGAATGACAACAACCTAAAACAAATGGACTAGAAACTCTAACACTTATGGTTTCAACACTCATCTAAAGCTCACTAATTTGAAAAGATACATGCACCCCCATGTTCACTGCAGCATTACTCTCAACAGCCAAGACAAGGAAGCAACCTATGTGTCCCCGACGGACGACTGGATAAAGAAAATGTAGTATATACACATAATGGAATATTATTCAGCTACAAAAAAGAAGGAAATCCTGTCTTTGGCAATAACATACAGAGACCTTGAGGGCATTCTGCTAAGTGAAACAGAAGTTTGACAGAGAAAGACAAATACTGTATGATCTCACTTATAGGTGGAATCTAAAAAGAAAAAAACGGAACTCATAGATACAGAGAACAGATTGGTGGCTGCCAGAGGCAGAAGGTTGAGGGTGGGTGAAATGGGTGAAGGGGGTCAAAGGTACAAACTTCCAGTTATAAAGTAAGTTCAGTCCTGGGGATGTGATATACAGAATGGTGACTATAGTTAAAACCACTATATTGTATATTTGAGAGTTGGTAAGAGAGTAAAAGTCCTCATCATGAGGGGAAAAACAACTTGTAACTGTGTGGTAATGGATGTTACCTAGACTTATCGTGATGATCATTTTTCAGTGTATACAAAGATCGAATCACTATGTTGTACACCTGAAACTCATATATTATGTCAATTATATCTCGATAGAAAAAATTTTAATGGCTATAATAAAAAAGACAAATGATGTTAAATCAAGCAAGCAAGCAAGCTCTGCTGACCCAAGAGGCCCAACACTAACACCGCCCACTGCCTGGGGACTAGCCTCTGCCCGCCCTCAGGAAGGGAGCTCCATCAGACTGCAAGTACCTTGGCAGAGACCCTGGCACCCTTCAACCCATCAATCTCAGAGCCAACTAATGCAACTGCAGTTCCCAAAGTCAAAAGGTCACAGGTTGGTTGATCCCCAAACTAGCCAAGATGATCAAGCAGTGAATTAAGGAACTATATAGCTGGGTATTTTCTTGTAAACCCTCTGAGGACTATCCTCTGCCTGGTCTGGCCTGTGGCCAAACTCTACCACCGGGCTGTCCCATCTGGGATCCCCTGGTCCCACTCAACTGCAGTGTGCTCACAGCAGAAACCACACCACTTGCATCCCGGTGCCCAAACTCAAGGGACGCCATCAAGAGCTAAAGCAATCATTTAAGCTGGAAGAATCCTACTCCCTCCCTCTAACCCAAGGCACTAGGACTGTTAGAGAAACAACTCTGAATGTGTGTGTTTAAGATTTAAATATTTCAATGAGCTGACTCTTCCAGGTTCAGCTGGTGATCAATTTACCTTTGAACTGTCTTTTCCAGCTCAATAATCTGCCCTAGGTAAAGCAGTGCCTCCTGCTTAGGTGAGGCCAAGAGGCTAAGAAAACAGGGAAATCCTTTCAGGACTGCCACCCAGAGGGGCCCTCACATCTAGGGCACTGGGTCCCACCACACGTCCCAAGCAGAGCAGCGCTGGTGACTCAAAGATGTGTGAGAAACAGCCCGAAGGGAATCGAGGAGCTTAGTACAGCAAGAAGAACGGATGCACACAGGGGAACACTGAGCACACCTCAGTACCAGGCACGTGTCACCTGAATGTTACAAACAGAAAGGATGGGGCCACTCCGCCCTGGACAGCCTGGATGGCCCCGGACAAGGACTGCATAGTGCAGCTCTGTACAGCAGGCACACCAACCTCAAGGAAGAGGAGACTGCAGGAAAGCAGGAATCCAGCTCCCAGAGTCTATAGCCTGGATTTTACCTTTGATGCAATGAGGGAGATGCTTCGCTATGACTTCCCTTCCTCCCCCAAAACATGAGTCAGAACTCCTAGCTGTAAACTGGCCATCTTACCCTGCATCAGGCTGGAGAATCACAAGCCATCATTAAATCAATAAAAAAAACCTCACCCTGGCTGGAGCACGTTCCACGGGGTGCTCACGTGAGAAGGTGCAGCCCTGCAAACCGACAAGCGCAACCCAGAGTGTCCACCGTGAGCATGGGGTTCAGGCTGGAAACCGCTGTCTGTCTTCCCTCACTCCACCACCTTGAAGCACCCTGTCGGGGCTCTCCCAGCCTGAACTCTCCCAGGGCACCTCTTATTCCTCTTTCAAAGCTGCCTGGGAGAACATGTTTTCTGTAATATACTAATTCAGTGACGCAACCTACCCTGTACCCTTTGTTAGCCTAAAAGAAGTTTTCAGGACCAAAACTCCATTATTTGGTCCTTTCTCCTCCATAATTAACCTCTGCATGCATCCCCTATTATGATTTTTCCTCTTCTAATTACTAAGAGGACTCCTGATTAGACCTAATCTCCTTTGTAGCAGAATGTGGCCATGTGACTAAGTTTTGGCCAATAGAATATAAAAAGAAGTTCTGGGTTTGACTTCCAGGAAGGATCCTTAAGAAGAGGGAGCCCACCCTGCTTAGTGTCTTCCTCCTTCCTCCAGACTGGAATTCAGATGACATGGCTGGTACTCAAGCAGTCATCTTGGGTCATGAAGTAGTTAGCAGAGGAAGACGTAAGAGAAAGAGGCTGGGTCCCCGATAACATGAAGCCACCAAGCCACCCTGAATGACCTGCCTCCAGCAAGCCCTGAAAGCTACTCACGGGGCTTAATACATGCCTGAGAAAGGCACTTTTCATGCAAATTAAGCAAGTTATTGAATTTGGCTTGAGTTTCAGTACACGCAAACAAAACACTTTTATAAATAAGTTTTAAGCACACCTATTTCTAAGACTCCAAGAAAAATAAAAAGCTAAAATAACACAGCTAAACACACACACATACCGCTTAAGTCACTGCCACACAATACAATTCAACCAAAACAAACTCTTCTGGGAAAGAAGTCTCATTCATTCCAACAGCATCTCAGATACCTGAAAGTGTGTTTCCCAAACACACTCCATTGAGCTCCTGGAGAGAAGACCGTGTTACTCAACTCAGAATCCCCAAGTGCCTAACACAGTGCCTGAAACATAGTAAATTTGATGATGAATGAAACAAAGTTCATCTACTGGCCTGGGAGAGGGGAAAGGAGTGTACAAGGATATATATATAGAGAGCATCTTCATTCCTGAGTGTGTCTGTGTCAGTGTTTCCAGGAAACATCCCTCGTCCATTCTCCCAGGACCCCCGTCCCCTCTCTTCTCTATACGACCTCCTTCACAGACTCCCCCGAGCCAGCTCCCAGCACGTGCTGTGGTGGCGAAGCTTTCCAGTCCCACTACCTGTAAGTGCCAAGTCGTCTCCACCGATCTTCCTTTTCCCCCCAGGACACTGGCCTTCCACATCTCTGGATTCACAGAATTAATCCCTACAACTATGTTTTTCTTAATTGCAAATTCAAATTCTATCATGATACGATTCACTAACAACAAGTTTAAGTAATTATCTGGCAGGTTTTTGCCAACATCACCTTATGCTACTCTGCTGCCCCCCAACTGTGGGACCACCCCATTTCGACTTCAGGGCCTGGGCCTCTCTTCAGCACTCTGCACTCCTGGGGATATGAAAGCCCTCCATTCTGCACCAGTCCAACTCCACCTACCCTGAAAGCAGAATGGTCCCCTCCAACCCTGCCAAGGGCATCTTCTAAGTACCCGTCCCCCTGAGCCTTAGCACTTAAGTCCTTGCTTGCTCTGAGAAGTTTCTACCACCATCAGCACCTTCGAGCAACATAAAACTTCTCTCTTTTGGTCTCAAATGCTTCCATTTTTCCAAAAGCCCCCTACTGCCCTCCTCTTCTAGGCCCGCTGTCTGGCCCAGCCCGGCTAGAGGGTCCATTCCCCAACCCCCATCAAGAACCAGTGCATCACGCTACACCTTTCCACCCTACAAAGCCCAGTGCCAGAGATTACACCATTAGCACACCAGTTCATCTGCTGTTCATTATTGTTGGGGTTTTTTGTTAACTTCCTTTAACCCATCATCTCTTAATTACTTTTTACATCCACTCCTCCCAGCAGACCAATCAATCCATAATGACTTTTGGGAATGGGAATGCGGGCTTATTATTATTATTATTATTTTTTTTTTGGCCACAAACTATAGGTAACAAAATTGACTTCAGGAAGTGTAGGGAAAACAAAAGTGGAGAGAACACAGCTGCTAGAATTTCCATCCTCCTTCCAGAGGCCTGCTGTGCACGCTCCTGTCCTCCAGCAAGAAGGACTGGTACTAACCCATCAGCATCTGAAACACCCCACAGCTTGTCCTATTACTGCCTCTACCAGGATAACATTTTCAAGTTGCAACAACACACTTGATTGCATCTAGAGGCAGTGGTGCGGCCAGAAAGTAAGTCATTAATATGAGCAGCCTCTCTAATAAAACACAGAATTCCAGGGCCAAATGCATGGAAGTGAGGTTGCAAACTTCCATTACACCCAAGCAGTTGCTAAGTTATCTCAGCCTGGAGACATGGAACATGGACATGAAGGCAGCAGGCAGTCCCTCGTATCAAGGTCAGCCAAGGAATAGTGCCAGATGCTGAAGTGTCTCAGTGAAACACAGTCCACAGCTGGCCAGGGTTAGGCTCCAAGGCCAAGGGAGTTGGAAAAGATGAGCACAGCCCCATGGCACCTCCTCCCCGTCTGTGAGCAGGTGTCTCCTTCCCTTCTTACTCCTTAAAAGTTGGTGGCATTAGAGAAATGAGTTCAAATATACATAGAAAATTAAATTATAAAAAGGTAGGGTAGCAGACACACTCTTAAGAAGGCCCCTCCGGCTTCCGGGAAGATGGCGGAAGAGTAAGACGCGGAGATCACCTTCCTCCCCACTGATACACCAGAAATACATCTACACATGGAACAACTCCTACAGAACACCTACTGAACGCTGGCAGAAGACCTCAGACCTCCCAAAAGGCAAGAAACCCCCCCACGTACCTGGGTAGGGCGAAAGAAAAAAGAATAAACAGAGACAAAAGAATAGGGACGGGACCTGCACCAGTGGGAGGGAGCTGTGAAGGAGGAAATGTTTGCACACACTAGGAAGCCCCTTCGCGGGCGGAGACTGCGGGTGGCAGAGGGGGAAAGCTTCGGAGCTGCGGCGGAGAGCGCAGCCACAGGGGTGCGGAGGGCAAAGCGGAAAGATTCCTGCACAGAGAATCAGGGCCGACCGGCACTCACCAGCCTGAGAGGCTTGTCTGCTCACCCGCCGGGGCAGGCGGGGCTGGGAGTTAAGGCTCGGGCTTTGGGCGGAGCACCGGGAGAGGACTGGGGTTGGCGGAGTGAACGCTGCCTGCAGGGGGTTAGTGCGCCACGGCTGGCCGGGAGGGAGTCCGGGGAGAAGTCTGGAGCTGCCGAAGAGGCAAGAGACTTTATCTTACCTCTTTGTTTCCTGGTGCGCGAGGAGAGGGGATTAAGAGCGCTGCTTAAAGGAGCCTCAGAGAGGGCGCGAGCCGCGGCTAAAAGTGCGGACCCCAGAGATGGGCAAGAGACGCTAAGGCTGCTGCTGCCGCCACCAAGAAGCCTGTGTGCGAGCACAAGTCACTCGCCACACCCCTCTTCCGGGGAGCCTGTGCAGCCCGCCACTGCCAGGGTCCCGGGATCCAGGGACAACTTCCCTGGGAGAACGCTCGGCGCGCCTCAGGCTGGTGCAACGTCACGCCGGTCTCTGCCGCCGCAGGCCCGCCCTGCACTCCGTGCCCCTCCCTCCCCCCCCCCAACCCCCGGCCTGAGTGAGCCAGAGCCCCCGCATCAGCGGCTCCTTTAACCCCGCCCTGTCTGAGCAAAGAACAGACGCCCTCCAGCGACCTACACACAGAGGCGGGGCCAAATCCAAAGCTGAGCCCCTGGGAGCTGTGAGAACAAAGAAGAGAAAGGGAAATCTCTCCCAGCAGCCTCAGGAGCAGCAGATTAAATCCCCACAATCAACTTGATGTACCCTGCATCTGTGGAATACCTGAATAGACAACGAATCACCCCAAATTGAGAAGGTGGACTTTGAGAGCAAGATTTATTATTTTTTCCCCTTTTGCTCTTTTTGAGAGTGTGTATGCTTCTGTGTGAGATTTTGTCTGTATAGCTTTGCTTTCACCATTTGTCCTAGGGTTCTATCCGTCCATTTTTTTTTAATACTTATTTTTTATTTTAATAACTTTATTTTACTTTATCTTCTTTCTTTCTTTCTTTCCTTCCTTTCCTCCTTTAGACAACGAATCATCCCAAACTGAGGAGGTGGACTTTGAGAGCAAGATTGATGATTTTTCCCCTTTTCCTCTTTTTGTGAGTGTGTATGTGTATGCTTCTGTGTGAGATTTTGTCTGTATAGCTTTGCTTCCGCCATTTATCCTAGGGTTCTATCCGTCCGTGTTTCAAAGTTTTTTTCTTTTTTTTCTCTTAATAATTATTTTTTAATTTATTATATTTTATCTTACTTTATTTTATTTTACTTTATCTCCTTTCTCTTTTTCCTTCCTTCCCTCCTTCCTCCCTCCCTCCTTTCTCTTTCTTTCTTTCTTTCTCTCTTTCTACTTCTACTAATTCTTTCTTTCTAATTTTTCTCCCTTTTATTCTGAGCCGTGTGGATGAAAGGCTTTTGGTGCAGCAGCCAGGAGTCAGTGCTGTGCCTCTGAGGCGGGAGAGACAACTTCAGGACACTGGTCCACAAGAGACCTCCCAGCTCCACATAATATCAAACAGCGAAAATCTCCCAGAGATCTCCATCTCAACACCAAGACCCAGCTTCACTCAACGACCAGCAAGCTACAGTGCTGAACATCCTATGCCAAACAACTAGCGAGACAGGAACACAACCCCACCCATTAGCAGAGAGGCTGCGTAAAATCATAATAAGGCCACAGACACCCCAAAACACACGACCAGACGTGGACCTGCCCACCAGAAAGACAAGATCCAGCCTCATCCACCAGAACAGAGGCACTAGTCCCCTCCACCAGGAAGCCTACACAACCCACTGAACCAACCTTAGCCACTGGGGAAAGACACCAAAAACAACGGCAATTACGAACTTGCAGCCTGCAAAAAGAAGACCCCAAACACAGTAAGATAAGCAAAATGAGAAGACAGAAAAACACACAGCAGATGAAGGAGCAAGATAAAAACCCACCAGACCTAACAAATGAAGAGGAAATAGGCAGTCTACCTGAAAAAGAATTCAGAGTAATGATAGTAAAGATGATCCAAAATCTTGGAAATAGAATAGACAAAATGCAAGAAACATTTAACAAGGACCTAGAAGAACTAAAGATGAAACAAACAACAATGAACAACACAATAAATGAAATTAAAAATACTCTAGATGGGATCAATAGCAGAATAACTGAGGCAGAAGAACGGATAAGTGACCTGGAAGATAAAATAGTGGAAATAACTACTGCAGAGCAGAATAAAGAAAAAAGAATGAAAAGAACTGAGGACACTCTTAGAGACCTCTGGGACAACATCAAACGCACCAACATTCGAATTATAGGGGTTCCAGAAGAAGAAGAGAAAAAGAAAGGGACTGAGAAAATATTTGAAGAGATTATAGTTGAAAACTTCCCTATATGGAAAAGGAAATAGTTAATCAAGTCCAGGAAGCACAGAGAGTCCCATACAGGATAAATACAAGGAGAAATACGCCAAGACACATATTAATCAAACTGTTAAAAATTAAATACAAAGAAAACATATTAAAAGCAGCAAGGGAAAAACAACAAATAACACACAAGGGAATCCCCATAAGGTTAACAGCTGATCTTTCAGCAGAAACTCTGCAAGCCAGAAGGAAGTGGCAGGACATATTTAAAGGGATGAAGGAGAAAAACCTGCAACCAAGATTACTCTACCCAGCAAGGATCTCATTCAGATTTGATGGAGAAATTAAAACCTTTACAGACAAGCAAAAGCTGAGAGAGTTCAGCACCACCAAACCAGCTTTACAACAACTGCTAAAGGAACTTCTCTAGGCAAGAAACACATGAGAAGGAAAAGACGACTTACAATAACGAACCCAAAACAATTAAGAAAATGGGAATAGGAACAGACATATCGATAATTACCTTAAATGTAAATGGACTAAATGCTCCCACCAAAAGACACAGATTAGCTGAATGGATACAAAAACAAGACCCATATATTTGCTGTCTACAAGAGACCCACTTCAGACCTAGAGACACATACAGACTGAAAGTGAGGGGATGGAAAAAGATATTTCATGCAAATGGAAACCAAAAGAAAGCTAGAGTAGCAATTCTCATATCAGACAAAATAGACTGTAAAATAAAGACTATTAGAAAAGAAAAAGAAGGACACTACATAATGATCAAGGGATCGATCCAAGAAGAAGATATAACAATTGTAAATATTTATTCACCCAACACAGGAGCACATCAATACATAAGGCAAATACTAACAGCCATAAAAGGGGAAATCGACAGTAACACATTCATAGTAGGGGACTTTAACACCCCACTTTCACCCATGGACAGATCATCCAAAATGAAAATAAATAAGGAGACACAAGCTTTAAATGATACATTAAACAAGATGGACTTAATTGATATTTGTAGGACATTCCATCCAAAAACAACAGAATACACATTTTTCTCAAGTGCTCATGGAACATTCTCCAGGATAGATCATATCTTGGGTCACAAATCAAGCCTTGGTAAATTTAAGAAAATTGAAATTGTATCACGTATCTTTTCCGACCACAATGCTATGAGACTAGATATCAATTACAGGAAAAGATCTGTAAAAAATACAAACACATGGAGGCTAAACAATACACTACTTAATAACGAAGTGATCACTGAAGAAATCAAAGAGGGAATCAAAAAATACCTAGAAACAAATGACAATGGAGACACGATGACCCAAAACCTATGGGATGCAGCAAAAGCAGTTCTAAGAGGGAAGTTTATAGCAATACAATCCTACCTTATGAAACAGGAAACATCTCGAATAAACAACCTAACCTTGCAACTAAAGCAATTAGAGAAAGAAGAACAAAAAAACCCCAAAGATAGAAGAAGGAAAGAAATCATAAGAATCAGATCAGAAACAAATGAAAAAGAAATGAAGGAAACGATAGCAAAGATCAGTAAAACTAAAAGCTGGTTCTTTGAGAAGATAAACAAAATTGATAAACCATTAACCAGACTCATCAAGAAAAATAGGGAGAAGACTCAAATCAATAGAATTAGAAATGAAAAAGGAGAAGTAACAACTGACACTGTAGAAATACAAAAGATCATGAGAGATTACTACAAGCAGCTCTATGCCAATAAAATGGACAACCTGGAAGAAATGGACAAATTCTTAGAAATGCACAACCTGCCAAGACTGAATCAGGAAGAAATAGAAAATATGAACAGATCAATCACAAGCACTGAAATTGAAACTGTGATTAAAAGTCTTCCAACGAACAAAAGCCCAGGACCAGATGGCTTCACAGGCGAATTCTATCAAACATTTAGAGAAGAGCTAACACCTATCCTTCTCAAACTCTTCCAAAATATAGCAGAGGGAGGAACACTCCCAAACTCATTCTACGAGGCCGCCATCACCCTGATACCAAAACCAGACAAGGATGTCACAAAGAAAGAAAACTACAGGCCAATATCCCTGAGGAACATAGATGCAAAAATCCTCAACAAAATACTAGCAAACAGAATCCAACAGCACATTAAACGGATCATACAACATGATCAAGTGGGGTTTATTCCAGGAATGCAAGGATTCTTCAATATACGCAAATCAATCGATGTAATACACCATATTAACAAACTGAAGGAGAAAAACCATATGATCATCTCAATAGATGCAGAGAAAGCTTTCGACAAAATTCAACACCCATTTATGATAAAAACCCTGCAGAAAGTAGGCCTAGAGGGAACTTTCCTCAACATAATAAAGGCCATATATGACAAACCCACAGCCAACATCGTCCTCAATGGTGAAAAACTGAAATAATTTCCACTAAGATCAGGAACAAGACAAGGTTGCCCACTGTCACCACTCTTATTCAACACAGTTTTGGAAGATTTAGCCACAGCAATCAGAGAATAAAAGGAAATAAAAGGAATCCAAATCGGAAAAGAAGAAGTAAAGCTGTCACTGTTTGCAGATGACATGATCCTATACATAGAGAATCCTAAAGATGCTACCAGAAAACTACTAGAGCTAATCAATGAATTTGGTAAAGTAGCAGGATACAAAATTAATGCACAGAAATCTCTGGCATTCCTATACACTAAGGATGAAAAATCTGAAAGTGAAATCAAGAAAACACTCCCATTTACCACTGCAACAAAAAGAAGAAAATATCTAGGAATAAACCTACCTAAGGAGATAAAAGACCTGTATGCAGAAAATTATAAGACACTGATGAAAGAAATTAAAGATGATACAAATAGATGGAGAGATATACCATGTTCTTGGATTGGAAGAATCAACATTGTGAAAATGACTCTACTACCCAAAGCAATCTACAGATTCAATGCAATCCCTATCAAACTACCACTGGCATTTTTCACAGAACTAGAACAAAAATTTTCACAATTTGTATGGAAACACAAAAGACCCCGAATAGATGTTAAAAAAAAAGATGTTAAAACAAACACACAAAAAAAGGCCCCTCCGTGGTTCCTGGTGTCATGACCTTGTGTGATCATCTCCCCTTGAATGTGGACAGGACTGTGACTTGCTTCCAGCAAAGCAAAGGTGATGAGACGTTATAGAAGACTGTAGGACCCCCTCTTTCTCTTGCTGGGTTGATGAAACAAGAGGCCATGCTGGGGACCCACATGACAAGGAACTGAGAGCAACAGCCAGAAAGAAAATGATGCCTCAGTCCAGATGTCTGCCAGGAAATGAATGCCGCTAACAACCAAGTGAGTTTGGAAATGGATCTTTCCCCAGGCGAGCCTCAGATGTGACTTCAGCTCCAGCTGACACTTTGATTGGAGCCTTGTATAGAATCTGGCTAAGCCATACCGAGACTCCTAACCCACAGAAACTGTGAGAAAATAAATGTGTGCTGTTTTAAGACACTACATTGGTAATAATATTGTTACACAGCAATAGAAAACTAATACAGGTCTAGTCAGTGGGCAGGGGGCATTATTCAGTAAATGATTGGAAGAAATAGGTAGCCACCTGGAAAAAAATAAATTGGGGCCCTTGGCTCACACATGACACCAAAATAAACTCCACATGGATAAAAGATTTAAATATGAAAAATAAATCAAAAGGAGAAAACACAATTTTTTTAATATGTAATTTTGGAGTGAGGAAGGCTTAAGTGTGAAGTGAAAATCTGGAACAATTTTTTCATCTAGAAAGAAAGGATTAATAAATCTGACTAAAGTAAGAAAATATATTCTGCAACATATATCACAAAGAACTAATTTCCTTAATATATAAGTAGCTCCTACAAATCAATAAGAAAAGATCATTTGGAAAAGATGCTCACTCATTAAAAGAGCAGTGACCATGAGACAGTGACTATGATAAAATGTCTGATAACACAGTGAGTTGGAAAGCAGTGGGGAAACTGGCACCCTCATTTACAACTGGTTGGGGTAAACTGGAACAGCCTCTCTGGGGGACAATTAGGCAGTAATGACCAAATACCAAATGCACTTAGCTCTTCAACAATTCTACTTCATTGGACATTTAAAATAACCTATGTTATTTTAATGTATTTATATAATATAACATAACATTGTCTGTCACAGCAAGGATGTAAATCATCCAATCTACCAATAGGAGACTGGTTAAGTAATTTATGGTGCACCCACATAACAGAATACCATGAATACCATCAACCATAAAAATAAATGAGGGCTTCCCTGGTGGCGCAGTGGTTGGGAGTCCGCCTGCCGGTGCGGGGGACGCGGGTTCGTGCCCCGGTCCGGGGGGATCCCGCATGCCGCGGAGCGGCTGGGCCCGTGGGCCATGGCCGCTGGGCCTGCGCGTCCGGAGCCTGTGCTCCGCGGCGGGAGGGGCCGCAGCGGTGGGAGGCCCGCGTATCGCAAAAAAAAAAAAAAAAAAAAATGAGGCAGCTCTTTCTGTTCTGATAGAGAGAGCTCTGAAATATATTTGGAATTAAACAACAACAATAACCAAAATGCAAACAAACAAGAGGTGTCTCCAGGGAGGAGACTAGGGGTGGCTGGAGACAGGAGGAGAGGGAGACTTTTCATTGTGTGCTTTTTTGTACCTTATGAATATTAAACCACAGGGTTACATTTCTTTTTCAAAACAAAATTCAAATCAGTAAATAGGTACAAATTGTAGAACAACCTGCATGCCATGATTTCTATAAAGAAAGTAAATTTAGAATATATATACCCAATATTATATCCAGTATACACAACTCTAGATAGATATTATATATGGATATCCATCTCTAAACCGATGTCTCTATATTACATATTACGTAGCCATAAACAGCTACCTCTGGAAGAACACACAAGAATCTGAGGGCTGGTTTCCTCTGCGTTGGAGAACTAGTATTAACTGGTACCTAGTAAACTGCATCGTGAGGCAGCAGGGGTGAGAGAGAGAACTACTTTTTCACCATATTTTCTTCAAATTCTGAACCATTACAGATATTACCAATTTAAAGACAGATCACGATGAAAATGCTTAAGCCATTGTGGTCCCTCTGGTCCTCTGCTCTTCCTCCTTTAAGACCCCCTCAGCCCCCGAAGGATCTCCCCACACATCCACACTAAAGATTCCCAATCTCTGTCTCCACCCCAGCTTGTGTCCTAAAACTCGTCCCCGTTGCTCAGCACAGAGAGCTGGCCATTCCTCCTCTAGATCTCCCTGGGCGGCGTCTCCCCTGAGGAGATGGAGTCCTCAGAGCTCTGTGGTCCACGAAGCTCAGCTCTTCTCTGCTCAGGTGCGACCTCGCTGGCGCCCACGACGTAATGCCCTCTAGACGCTGGCAGTTTCCCAATCTCCATCGCTGCCCAGATCTCTCCCCCGAGCTCCAGATACAAAACCCAGGACGTCTTCTCACAGACAACTCAGACTCCTGGCCCCCCACGCCTGCAGTTTCTTGCGTGTTCCCTGGATCCACTCAACCGGGCAGAAGCCCAGGGTCTTCCTGGATTCCTTCCCGCACTCAGGCCCCCTCCCGGTAATTAATGACAAGCCCCTGTGGATCCTACCTCAACACTGTTCTGTAGCCTTCCCACTTCTTTCCACCTCTGCAGCCACCACCCTAGTGCAGGCCGCCTTCATCTCTTCCCTGCAAGCTCCCAGCTGCTCTGAATGCCCATGACATCACCCCCATCCACGCTCCCTGCTGCTGCTACACTCAGCTTTGAAACGTCTCTAAGAGTCTGCTTGGGCTCCAGGACAAAATGCCACAGACTGAATGGCTTAAAGAATAGAAATTTATTTTCTCACAGTTCTGGAGGCTAGAAGTCCAAGATCAAGGTGTGGGCAGGGTTGGTTTTTCCTGAGGCCTCTCCCCTTGGCTTGCAGACAGCCACCTCCTTGCTGTGTCCTCACACGGCCTTTCCTCTGTGTGCCTGCATCCCTGGTCTCTCTTTGTATGTCCAAATTTCCTCTTCTAATAAGGACACCAATCAGATGGGATGTGGGCCCACCTTAGCCTCATTTTAACTTAATCACCTCTTTAAAGGCCCAATCTCTATCTTTAAAGGTGCCCATTCTGAGGTACAGGGGTTAGGGTTTCAACACTTGAATTTGGGAGCAGTAGGGGGGGCACAATTCAGCCCATAACAATATCTGACAAGTCACGGCACTCCCCTCCATAAAAGCCTTCAGTTTTATGGGTGTCCCACTGCCCTTAGAATATCTTTCCAACACCTGACCCCTGCCTACTTCTCTCCCTCCCAGCTGAGAACAACGAGGGGGGAAAGAAGCAGACGAAGATAAGAGCACAGCTGGGAACAGACAGGATTAGAGAGATTAGGAAGGATGGTGCCTTCTGTTATTTCTCTTCTTTTTTCCAACTGACAGATTTGGGGCAAGCTGTCCAACCTCTCTGAAGAATGAGGCTTGGCCCTTGATGACCTATGAGCCTCCCTGAACATACACGTCATGTCACAGAAATGGCATCTCCACCCCATACTTCGATCCTCTGGACAAAACACCTATGTCCCCTCAGCCAAAGCAAGGGTCGCCCCCACAGCCACACTCAGGGAAACTTCTGGCTGCATCCAGATTGAAAGCAAATCTACACTGCAACTGAGTGACCCCCCCTTAGTCCTAACTGCTCAGTAAGGTGACCCAGATAATGGGCATCAGAGATTCCCCACCTCACCCTGAAAGCACAGCCTTGGCCACAGCACCATGCAGTCCCTCACTCCTGTCTCCACACACGAGCTGAGTGACCTGGGGCAGAATGCTCACTGTCTCTGAGTCTTGGTCTGTGCGTCTGCAGAATGGGGTTAATGCCTTTCTAAATCCCCTTCTAGGTAATTCCTACTGTATTGTTTCCTAGAGCTGCTTAACAAGTTACCACAAACCGGTGGCTTAAAACAACAGAAATCTACAATAGCCAAGACATGGAAGCAACCTAAACGTCCACTGACAGAGGAATGGATAAAGAAGATGTGGCACATATATCCAATGGAATATTACTCAGCCCTAAAACAGAATGAAATAATGCCATTTGTAGCAACATGGATGGACCTAGAGATTGTCATACTAAGTGAAGTAGGTCAGACAGAGAAAGACAAATACCATATGATATCACTTATATGTGGAATCTAAAAACATGATACAAATGAACTTACTTAACAAAACAGAAACAGATTCACAGACAAAGGAAACAAACTTCGGTAATTTATGGTACCAAAGGGGACGGGGAGGAGATAAATTAGGAGTTTGGGATTAACATATACACACTACTATATATAAAATAGGTAAACAACAAGGACCTACTGTATAGCACAGGGAACTATACTCAATATGTTATAATAACCTATAATGAATCTGAAAAACAATATATATGTATATATATATGTATGTATGTATAAATAACTGAATCACTTTGCTGTACAGTTGAAACTAACACAACACTGTAAATTAACTATACTTCCAAAAAAAAAAAAAAAAACCCAGAAATCTATTCTCTCCCAGTTCTGGAGGATAGAAGTTGGAAATCAAGCTGTTGGCAGGGCTACACTCTCTCCGAGGGCTCTAGGGAAGATGCTTCCTCACTTCTCTCCTAGCTTCTGGTGGTGGCCGGCAAGCCTTGGCGTTCCTTGGCCTGTACCTACATCACTCCAATTACTGCCTCTGTCTTCGCACGGCCATCTTCCCCTGTGTGTATCCATTTGTGCGTTCCCTCCTCTTAAGGACATCAGTCCTTGGAATGTGCGCCCACCCTAATCCAGTAGGATTTCATCTTAAATAATTACATTTGCAAAGACCCCATTTCCAAATAAGGTCACATCCACAGATACCAGGGGTAAGGACATGAATATATCTTTTGTGGGGGGGCATAATTCAACCCACCTAGAAGACAGTGAGAGGATTAAAAAGAGACAAGGATGCCAAGCACTAAGAACGCTGCCAGGGGCACACAGGGCACTCAACAAGCCACACAAGGGAGCAGTTTCTCCCACACAGCAGCCTCCTTCCCAGAAGATCAGGCGACACTTCTTCACTCCTCGTAAAAACAAAAACCACAAGCAAGAAACCAAGAGCCAACATGCCAGCATCCTTATGGCTGATGTGTCGTTAAGACTTTTAAAAC
Organism: Orcinus orca; assembly: GCF_937001465.1. Lineage (NCBI taxonomy): Eukaryota > Metazoa > Chordata > Mammalia > Artiodactyla > Delphinidae > Orcinus > Orcinus orca. Next base: position 22,773,913 of record NC_064566.1, read on the forward strand.
GTACAACCAGGGCCTGGCACCAAGTCACTGATGTAAATATTCTATCAGTGGGTCTCTGAGCAAGCGTGCTCCGGCACGTGAGCCCCACATGCCTCGGGGGAGGGAGAAGAGCTGGTCTGCCAGTAAGGAGCCCCGAGGGTTGCTGGAAAAGGGTTTACCCAAGGTATGCAGCTCGGCTTCCAACATCTGGCTGCCTTCCAGCTGTGCAGAAACATCCAGACGGAAGGCCCTGTAAGCCCCATAGGCTGTATAGAGCCCGGAGCCGAGGCTGGGTCCTTCCCAAGGACAGCCGGGCAGGCAGTGAGGCCAAGGAAGCGATGAATAAATCATGGGCAGAGCCAGACTCCCATTGCCCGCCTCGGTGGAACCCAAATGCCCATCGCCACGATCAAAGCTGCTGCCCACGACTTGAGATTGACTTTGACGGGGCTCATTAAGGCATAAGCTCCTGCAGGGTGGATTTTCTCCATGGATAATGCTTGAAAATTAGGAAGTAAGTGGCCTGGGAGAACCTGGGACCCATTAACCAGCTAGCCAGACGGAGCTTCCATTAAAAGAGAAAAATGGCTGAAAATCTGAAAACCGTCCTTGGGCAGCTGTTCAAAGATTCCATTTTGAGTTTTCCAGGAGGGCCTCCGGGTTGTTCATACCCCGCTCTGTGAGGCAGAAGCTCCACGGACGGGAGTGAGATGGGCCTGGACAGAGGAGGCAGCCCCAGGGTTCGAATCCTGGTTGCTCTGAATGTCGGGGATCCCTGTTTCCCGCGGGGGAGAAACCAGAGCCCCAGCTGCCACCCTCGGGTAAGGCACACGATTCCACGATGCAGGCCTGCGGATAAAATCGTGAAGCTGAGCCGGGGGCTGGCGCGCACGCCAGACGCTCTTAGGAAATCTGTACATCGATACGGTCCCGTCTGCCAGATACCAAATGCTGAGGCTGCGCTTTAGGAATATAAGCGCCTGACACAGTCACCAAGTCACAAGACAACCAACGAGGCCCAAGGGGAAACGCAGAAGGGCCTCAACACATCACGACTGTTACTCCAAATAAATAAGCCACCTTTTAGGTTCCAAACAGCATGTGAACCCCAGCTCTGCGACCTGGCTGTGACGTGACTTCGGCACATCCAACACCTGCAGTATCAGTTTCCTCATCTGTAAAATGGGAATAATAGTGCCTCTGCCTCCCAGAGACTTTTTATGAGGATCACGTGAGAGATCTCTCATAACGCACCTCCGGCGGGTGTTAAATAAATGTCAGATCTTCCCCCACCGTTTTTCTTCCCTCCCTCGTCTCTCCGGCATGTCCCACCCTCCTATGTTCTCAGGAGCCCTCCCCAGTTCCTCTCAACATCGTCAGGGCTCCCTAGAAAACCCTTCCCTAAACCCTAAACACGCACATTCCTGAACACAGGTCACCGACATCTCCCACTGCCCCCAGCCTCTGCTTCCAGCTTCCTTCCCCCGCACTCACACCTCGGGACAGGACGGCCTCTACCCGCGGTTCCCAAGCGCGCATCGCAACAACGCCTTGGTCCACTGCGAAGGGTTCAGTGGTCAGCGACGAAATTAGAAACTGAAGGAACAATTGCTGCAGCGCTTCTTCGAACCCCATTTAAAGGACCACCCTGTGTTCTGAGGATGAGCTACTCCTATATTGTTGTATTAAAATCTGATGTCTATTATAAAATGGTGGCGATTTGATAAAAGGTGATTCTTTTTTCATTGTCCTCGTTTGATCAAATAAAGGTAGGTGAGGCAACATCGAAAGTCCAGCCTCTTTTGGTTTATTTTTCATTACTTTACTGGTCCATAAATTCAAGCATGGAAGTCCCCCGAATACGCCCATCAGGAGGGCATGGCTGCCTCCACTTCATCCCCAGCTCAACTTCTTTACCCTAATTTACAAACCCAGCTTCTGCTCTCACCACGCAAGGGAAACTGTTCACTCCAAGGTCTCCAAATCCAGGCCCCTTCCTGCATCAGACAGTCCAGAAAAGGTTGTCCTTACTCAGACATACCAGAGCCTCCATAAAAAGGCCAACCCCAGCCTTTCCAAACAGATTTGATCAAGGCAAAACCTTCTCAGTGCCGATCACATGAGCCCAAGCTCTCACTGGCGTCTCTGGTCATCACCACGCCACCCACCAAAGCACGGGCCCTAGAGCTGGAAAAGCCCAGGGTCCACAGCCTAGCTCTTACCCAAGTCCAGGCAAGTTGCTTTGTTTCTCTGAGCGTCAGTCAAGCCATGATGGCGACAGTCCCTATCTCACAGGGATCTTGAGAAGATCTGACAAAATCATGTGTGTAAAGCACTTTCCACAGTGCCTGGGACACAGTAAGTACCATTAACTGGGACAGTTAGTAGAAGCAGTCTTCGTAGTAGACATGCCCACTTCCTAGCTTTATCTCCCATGGCTTCTTGAGACTCCAGCAAAACTACAATCTTTGTGAGTCCCCAGATACACCATATACCTTCCCACCTCTGGGACTCTGCCCCACCAGCCTGAAATTCCAGCCTCACTCCCACCCTTTCCTCCAAGCTCATGTCAGGGACCTCCTTCACAATCCCTGTGTATCCACTGCAGCTGGAAGAAGCGTGGTCCTCCTCTGAACTCGGGCAGCATCTGGTCTGTGCCACTTTCCTGACTGCATTGCTCTCCACATGACCACACATGCCTTATTCAGACCTATGTGCACATCTTCCCTCTTGTGCTAAAACTCAATTACTTAAAGTCAGGGGAAGCTCTGTACATCCATCAGTACCTGCCACAGTGCCTTACAAGTAAGTGATCAATAAGTAATTGTTCCAAGAAGCCAGTGATATCATCCGCAATAGATCATTTTAAAATAGAGAAGCAGATGTAGTGTGATGACTTCCTATGTCCGATGCTGAATTTCTCCCTAGAACCAAAGCTAGCAACATTTATATGTATATAAACACACACATCTATATACAAGGCTGTGTGTATATATATGTATATATACACACACACACACAAATATGTTCATCCCAAAATCCCAGGCAATGCAAAAGGACAGTAATTAAAATTCTAATCTGATGGGATTGAAATCCATTGTCTCTGGGGCCCAGCACTTCCTTCACCCCACAATTCTGATTAACTGTCACTACACGACTCGACTCTGCTCTCCCATTAAATTTACAACTTTGCACTCTGACTTCGTGTTGTTTTGATTACGTCTTCTTTGGTTTAGTCTTTACCACATTATTTCCCTCCCTTCATTCAAGTCACCCTTTCCATGTGGCACTGTTATTTATTTATTCTACAAAGCTAGCCATTTACCCTCTGTTTTGTTCCTCATCCCCCTGGGTTTCTGGATCCACTAAATGGCCTTTGTATGGTGCCTTATGTATGCAAAGAACTCACGTCCAGAGAGAGTTCAATTTCATTCCAATCTGCTCTCCTCCTCCGTCTCTCAAATAAATGAAAATTATTTAAACAGACAAGGGAACAGTCCGTGTGTCTTCCTCTAAATGTACTTAGAGGAAGGGCATTTCTATTTCAAAATCTTTGAGGCTCTTTTGTTCACCGTAGGAACTCATTTAAAAGGAGGTGCTCCAGAGAACCCAGGAAACGTAATGATTACCTCCCAGAAGCAAGCTGTTCATTCCCTTGAAGTCAGAGCAGGACCACATATGGAAAATTATCATCAGTCACTTAGTCTGCATGATGGCCCCATAGGGTGTATTCACCCTCTTCGATTGAAAAGTGGGAAAAAGGATTCTGTAGAGGCAAAGACTGAGACGAGCCGTTTGAACTTGCAGCAGACCTACAATATATCCAGAATTCTCAGGACTCTCCTTCCAGAGTCTAACCTAGTACTGACCCTTCAATATGTCCTAGGTCATGAAGAAGAGTACCCTCTAGAACTTGTACACAAGCTCCAGTGTGAACTCCAAATACTTGGGTATTTCAGAGCCACCAAACAAACAAACAAAAAAGCTGTTTGAATGTTTCAGGAAGGCCAACAAGGCAAAGGGAAAACATCTCAGGGAGAGAAAAAATGGGAAGAATAAAATTTTCAAAGTCAGTGTGAAAATGAGTCAGAAAAACCTAATTTCAGGCTCATGGTTGATGACCAGAAATTTCAGGACTGAAAATGCCAGGCGGACCAAGAGTCCTCATCTCTGTTTTAAGACCAGAATCACAGTCGTCCCTGGTCGAAAATATTTCCAGTACTCAATAGGCTGAACATAGCCTGCGGTACAAACTGAAGTTCATACATAAGTAGAAGCTCATACATTCATTCAACAACCATTCACTGAGCCCCCACTTCAGTACCAGCACTGGGCTGGGCACTGGGAGTTCAGACATAAACGACACCCCCAGCCCTCAAACCCAGCTGCAGAGCATGGATTAGTAAGCAGGTGGTGACGCTGCGGAAGTGCCAGGCACCAGGCTTAAATACCTTGCATCCATGATCTCGTCCACACTCCCCAAGAATGCTATGAGGCTGGCATTACCTCCCTTTTACAGGGAAAGGGCCCACTGAGGCACAGAGAATACCTCCAAGAATGCTATGAGGCTGGCATCATCTCCCTTTTACAGGGAAAGAGCCCACTGAGGCACAGAGAGGTCCTGTAACTGGCCTAAGGTCACACAGCCAGGATCTGAACCCAGACCATTTGATCCAAGAGCCTGCCTCTCTTCTGAGCCATCACTCCCCACACCACCATCAGAAGTGGAGTCCAGAAAGTGGCTCCCCAGTGCCCTGCTGGTTTTCTCACCATGGAGCACCCCTAGTCCAGTGATCTCAGCAGCCCTTACAGGGTAAAACACCTACCAAGACAGAGGAGCCCAGAACCGCCTTCGAGATGCTGAGCCATAGGAGCCCCCAGAATCCATGTCGAAAGCAGACATTCAGCCCTTCAGCAGAATTAGACCTGATTACCCAGCCCCAAGGCCTGGAGTTCTGGACCTGGAAATTCTGGCCATGCCGACACAGAAGCAACCATCTCTCACCTGCACCTGCGCCGAACGTCTTCCCGATTCTCCATCTATATCCAGCTGGGGGACCAAGGAGTGGGGGGACGAGGCGGGGAGGTCTGGCCACAGCCTACCGCACTCCCCTCACTGGGAATCAAGGGAAAGGACATTGAAACCACAGCAAGTTACCACTTTGTGCCCTTGGGAAAACTAATGAAGAACTCAAGTCCAAATATTGGAAGAAATGTGGGGAAGCAGGTGCTCTCATAAACCACTAATGGGAATATAAATAGATAGGACCATTTCAGAGGGTAAGTTGGCATTACCTAGACAAGCGGAGAACGTGCAAACCCTTTGATCCAGGATTCTACTTCGAGAATATTATGAAGTCCTGCTCTGTGCACAAGGATTTTCACTGCAGTGGCTAGTCATGGTCACAACCTAAATGTCTTAAGAGATGAGTGAACAAGCTTCTGCATATTCATACAATGGGAAACCTAAAGCAGTTAAAAAAAACACATCTACATATGGCAACAGGGATGGACCTCAAAATTACAAGAATAAATGAAAAAATTAAGTTGCAAAAGTACACACAGAATGATAGCACTTATGTACACTTTAAAATATTATGCATTGGAAAGAGACACACACAAATGCGGGAAAAGATAAAAACAGAGACAGAAAGGCTATATGCCAACTTGAGGATCGTAGTGGCCTCTGGGCAGAAGAGAAGGTAATGAGATGAGGGACAGTCTTCGAGAGTATCTGTAATATTTTTTTCTTTAAGAAATCTGAATTTATATGGAAAATGTTAAAAATCTGATAGATCTGTGTGACAGGTACACTAGCATTTGTTATATTATTCTTGGTTTTTTTATGATGTTTGAGAGATTCCAGAATTTAAAGTAATTAAAAAGTATGTATTTTGAAACCCCCAGGCTACTCTTATAATCATTGAGGTTTAAGAACCACTCAAGTATAGGGAACGAGCATAAATAAATTAGAATACCACGTGTGAAGTTTAACATGAACAAAAGCAAGGTAGTGGGAGCCGTTAAGAAGTGAGATTATGGAATATTATTCAGCCATAAAAAAAGGATATCCTGCCATTTGGAATACATGGATGGACCTTGAGGGTATTATGCTAAGTGAAATATGTCAGACAGAGAAAGACATATACTGTACGATCTGACCTATATGTGGAATCTTTAAAAAACCCAAATTCATAGAAAAGAACAGACTGGTGTTTGCCAGAGGGAGGGGCTGGGATGGGGGGGCGGGTAGAGAAATGGGTGACAGTGGTCAAAAGGTACAAACTTCCAGTTTTATTCTTAATAAGTCCTGGGATGTAATGTACAGCATGACGACTATAGTTAACAATACTGTATTATATATTTGAAAGTTGCTAAAGGAGTACATCTTAAAAGTTCTCACCACAAGAAAAAAAATTGTAACTATGTAAAGCGATGGGTGTTAACTTACTGTGCTAATCATTTCGCAATGTAGACATATATCAATTTTTTTTAAAAAGAAGTGAGATTCATTCTGGGTTGGGAATTGAATATGGGAGGAAAGCTTTCTAGACAAGGAAATTCACTAGTAGAGTTGTGAAGGGTGTAGAGGAAGCTTTCTCTGAAAAACTGTACAAACACGGGCATAGCTTAAATCAATAGTAAGACCAGACAGCAAGCAAGGGTACACTATAGACATAAGGCTGCATTTAGCTGTGGGAGAAGGAACGAGCTGGGAAACCCTTCTCAGTCAAGCTGGCCAGAACCATCTGCTAAAACTCCAGCAAGAAATAGGGATCACTTGGGCACCAACACCGTCCGCCAAGGAAGTTAGGGCAAGGGTCATCTGTATCAGTTCAGCCCACTGGCAAGGCAGGGAGGGTGTTCCTGAAGAGGCCTGGGTGCCTGGAGGCCTGATGCTGCTGGGAAGGGCGGGGATGCAGGGTCCACCACTGCAGAGCCCTCTCCGAAGTATCCACTGGGATCTGCAAACCAGACGAAAGCTGAGCGCACAAACCAATTGAGAGTTTTCTTATTATTGATTACTAATGTAGGCTGGCTTCAGCCTTTTTTCTCCCCACAGGTAACATTTCCCACCCATCTGAACGGGGGAGAGGCATAGGGGTTTACTCTCCATGCAGCCCTTGTGAATCATTGCTGTAAAATGTGTGGGAGAGTTAATTTATGGGAAGAGGTGGATTGAAGTGTTTGGCAAACAAGAAGGTCCAAAGCTAAGCAACAGGCCTTAGAACAAAAAGCAATAGTAATGCCAGTGACCGGGTCAGGCACCCAGGGGTCCTGAGAAGATCTGCAGAATTCAACAATTGACTTACAGCAAATTGCTAGCTTTTGGTGACGGAAGGCAATCGGGGCTAGATTTGATGGAATTTAGAAAAATGAAGAAATGCTATGTTGTGCCCCAAGTACCAAGGGGAAACTTATAACACACACATACTGCAAATCTGAATCATTCTGTTTCTTAAGAGTTTTCTTTCCATGTAAGAATTATTCTTCGGGAACAGTGCCATCCAACAGAACTTTCTGCGATGATGGAAATTTTCCACATCTGAGCTGCCGAATAAGGTAGCCACTAGCCACGTGGGGCTGATGAGCATTTTGAATATGCCTGGTGTGACAGAAGATTTTGGTTTTTTATTTTATTTAATCTTAACTAATTTAACTTTAAGTAGCCACACGTGGCAAGTGGATGTCATATTGGAGAGCATCCTTCTTACTGCCTGCATTGTATTCTAGCATATTGATGTGGTACCTCACCCTTTCTAGGAAGCATTAGCTTCCAGCCTTTCACCATTAAAAGCAACGCTGGCACACAATCCTCATGGCTGAATCTTTGTACACATCCCGTCAGGATAAAGTCCTAGAAGTGGAATTGTGGAGTCAGTGGGTAATTACGCTTCTAGGCTCTTCCTACATAGCAAGACCACCCATTTACAGTAACATAGATGTGAGCAGAATTTTATCTATCACTAGCTGTTTTCACATACATGATCCTCAAAGGATCCTCAACGACTACCAGGTAAAATCAGACAGGGCAGGGAATAGCAGCCTGTATGTATAGACAAGGAAACAAGCTGTGAAAGAGCATGCCGCTGACTTGGTTGGTTTAGAGGATTTTTACAGCCGACATCAAAGAATACACCCAGCCATGCTGGGATGTTAGACCATTTGTTCTCCCACATCAGCTTAAGGAGGGAAAATGCCAATGCTACATTCACAAGTGAAAAGAGCAGGATATGAAATTATATTCTCCGGATGATCAAAACGACATAAAAAGCAAAGAAAATAAACCAACGTGTTAACAGTCTTTAGATCATAGAACTGTAAGTTTCGTTTTTCTAAATTTTTGTCCGAATTTTTACAATAAACTGGAATAATTATTTAAATAACACTTAGTTATACGTTACTAAATGTTAAACAACATTTAGTTATGTTAGTGAGCAATCATAAAAGCTAAGAGCCCCACATGCATTACCTCACTCACAAGATTTCTACATGGGAGGGACCATTATTATCCCTATTTACAGATGAAGACACAGCGGGTTGCAGAAGGTTGAAGAAACCTAGCCAAAGCTGAGGCAGTGAGCCGGGATTTGAACCTAGGCTGGCTCCCTGGAAAGCCTGCATTCTTAGCTACGACATAAGTGCATCTCAAACTTGAACGCGAGCCAGGGTCACCCGAGGATCTTGTTTAAGTGCAAATTCTGATTCAGGTGATGCTTGATGCTGTCGGCCTGGAGACCCCATTTTGAGTAGCAAAGCTCTCCACCATACTCCCATGACAAGATTACCTTCTTAAAGGAGCAAATACACTATACTCAACCAGGAAGATGTTTTCTAATAATTTAAATAATGTCAATGCTTACTAAGATATAAAAGCAAAAACAGATTTGTCTTCTCAATCACTTTTGCAGTCTCCTTTTCTATCCATATGGCAGGGCTTAAACTGCTCTTGTAAATTCCCACCCACAGACGCTGGTGTCAGAATAAGCCCAACTCGAAGCTTTATCAACCTTCTCGTCTCATTAGCAGGGAGGATTTTATCCCCAAAGCTTCCGTTAGCAAACAATTCCACAAACCCATGGAGCAGGTATGTGGAGGAAAGGCCCCAGGGGTGTCCTGAGGAAGCAGCCGGTCTCACCCGCCACCCCTGACGGCAGATTCTCGTTGCCGAGTCGCCAGCACATTTTAGATTTGGTGGTCCCTATTCCCACGGACCTTTTCTTTGAAACATTAAAATTAGGTACTCTCTAAATGTTTTAACCTTCCAAAATTTGGCAAGCACTTGCTAATCTTATCTCAAAGAACCTTCAACACCCTTTAATTATGTTCCTAATTCTTCATGTCTTTTTACATGGCATTATCAGATACTTGTTTAATGAAACTTTTGCCATTTGCAGTAACCCTGTTTATCTCCTTTAATGCTTAATGCTATGCAATTACTCATCTGATACCACGAAAGTAGCCCTTGCATACAGGATTTTATTTCCCTAACTTTTCACTCTCTATCTTTTGGATTTTACTATGTCTCTCACAATGAATAGATGGGTAATTTTTTTTCCGCAAGAGTTAGTGGCATTTTGTTGTACACTTAGTCTTATAATTGATGTATTTCTATTACCCTCCACTTCCCTCTAAGACTATATTGATTGATGCACTTCCTTCCTTGAATCATTTGTGTGGTTTCAGTAGCAAACTTTTATTTCCTTTTAAATTAGACCGGAAGATAACCTTAATTTTCTTATTGTTTAATGTTTTCAACACTGTTATTTTATAAGAGAACTGCTTTCACTTTTTCCTCGCAGTAACTTCTCACGTTCCTTAAGTAAACTGTGTGAAGTCCCCTCAAATGGAATTAAGATGCACAGTTTTCATTCACCTGTCAGAAACCCCTGTTTATACGCCACATGCTAGACTCCCAATTGTCTAATTTATCACCTGACTTTACAATTGCTATAATCCATTTCCCTCTCAAAGGCCTCTCGCTTTTTGTCATGTTTTTTTTTAAGCCACAGGTGTCTCTGGTAAAGATCTCTGCAGGTCTTTGAAGCCAAATGAGACTGTTTTAAAATCTAGAGAAGAAACAATGTGTCACCAAAGGGCAACATCTAAATTTCATTCTTCCCTCAACTGCTTCTCTTCTTCAAAGTCATAGTCACTTATCTTTAGTGATCACCTCCGTGCCTTCCAGGTAACTTACAGGAAACCCTATTGTGTGACAGACACGAAGCCAAGCCCTGACTCAGGTGCTGGACCGTAAAACAAATAAGATGGACACCAAAGAACACGACAGACCCCATCCCGCCTCATGGAACTTGAATCACACGAGAATGGGAGAGTTCTTTCTTCAGTTCAAGATTATTGCTGAGTTACATTTTATGGGTACTTTCAAAAGGTCCTGAGATTGCCCCCTCAGTGCTGGACTGTGTTCCTCTCCCTGAACATATAGTCCAATATCATTATCATCTACTTGGGCAACATAACTGAACTTTGGGCATGCTAAATCTTCCCCTACTGCATCACTGCTGTCCTTCACAGGTTCCACAGATGTTTATCATTTCTCTATAACATTTACAAGGTTAATGCAATCTTTAATTAATACGGAATATTCCTGATGCGAGTCATTCTTTCCAACTTTATCTCTTTTACAGTAATTAGCAACCATTCTTTCCAGTCCCGCTAAGCCAGGCCCCAGCCAGCTGGGCTCCCTCCTATCATACCTTTTAATCAAACTTTTATAAAGTCTGCTTCTGAAACTTCCATTCGGTTCTGTTCTGGTTTCTTTTAGCATCAACAGTTTTTTACAGCTTTGGATGTTTTTCTGATGAAACACCCTATGCTGCTAATCACTCTTTCATCGTCCCCAGACTCCCCCATCTTATTTTTAAAATAAAAAAACAAGTTAAATTTAGCACTTTCCAAACCAATCGAGAGGCTTTTTTTTCAACTGACTATGGAGCTACAAGTGTGATGAGGTCTCACTTCTCAGCCGTGTCCAGTTAGTTTAATGACTCTCGGAGAACACTGCCCTGATTCAAGGCAAAAGCTGAAGGAAAATGCTCCCCTAAGGCCATCAAAGACAGCGTACTTGTGATATCCCTAGAGCTAACCTCACTGGGCCTTATAATAACGAGAAGGGATTTTTAATGCAATAAAGTTACACACCATTTATATTTGCGTTTCTCTCTGCCAACAGGCACACGAGCGTCCCACATGGAACACCGGCATCTTAGGTCCGCACGTCTTCTAAATCAAGTTATTCATACAGCCATGTCCCTCCAGCGCCCAGTTCCTGAAGGCCTGCTCCAGAGTCAGCTGACTGGCTGCCCTCCCTCTTTGCTGCGGCCTCCCTCCAGGCCAGAGACAACCCTGTCTTTAGACTGAACTACGTCGCCTGTCGAAAATCACAGTTGGACTTGAGCACCTGCAAATTCACCCAAATTACAGTCTCCTGGTATCACAATGACTCATTAAAAAGAGAAACAGTTTTCAGGAGAGAACTTGGGAGTAAGGGTTTGGAATTCTGAGGCTCATTCTGGCTTGCCTGTAGTTATTAACGCTTTTCAGACCTGCAGCGTTACTTCCACACAAGACTGGACCTGCTGCCCACAAGAGCCCCTTGGTTTGAGGTAACAAGATGGGGCAAATTCTTGCCAGCTACAACTTCTTTCTGGTACAGTACATTAACATTTCACCTTCCACAATAAATAACATCAATGAGTAGTTCAGAAAAAGTTCTCTCTCATGTGAACTAAACAAGCTTAAGCTCAGAGTGAAAAAATAAGAAAAAACTTAGATTTTTTCTTTTTATAGGAGGCATTATAATCAGCACTATATTTCTGCCTTAAAAATCTATTTCTAGACTTTATAAACAGTGGGCCCTTCTTTTTGGCACCCAGCACTATTTGAGGGCAGTACTGACCAAAAAGAAATTGCTTTTGGTTGGTATTCCAACAAAATATTTCCATCAAAGCGGGGGAAAAATTCTCCATCATGAATACATTCAAAGGCAAGTCTCATGGTGCTGAAATAATTTGTTGTTATTGTTTCTTTTAATAAAGGAAGCCTCTACAAAGGCTAATTTAAATGCCTATAACAACAAGTCCTCCATAGCAGGGAAGAGCAAAATGTCAGTTTCAATCGGCCAAGGACAGGCCACATGAATAAAATCAACTTGAGATATGCCCCGACCAATGGCTCTCCAACAGATCATTCTATCCAACATAATAAGCATGGACTCAATACTGACACCACTACCCAGTGATGGAATTCTCTAGCACAAGCTAGGGAGTACACCTCCTTCTTCCAACACACGCGAACTTGAGTGTCTACTCAGTGCCAAAGCAGTAGAGCCAGCAGTCAAGAGCACAGGTTTAAGTTGTGCAGACCTACATGACAATTCTGAAACCAACTCTTACTGGCTGCGGGCTTGGGAAAATTCCTTAGCCTTCTAGTTTCCCCATCTCTGAAACGGCAGAGCATACCACCTACCTAAATGAACTGCTGTGAAAATGAAATAAGATTCATCAGCATAGGAGGCATGAAAAAAATTATGGTATTGACATATACCAGATGTTTTTAAAGCTGTTTTTAAAAGAATGGGTAGTTATATAAGAACTAAAAGAAAGATGGCCAAGAAGACACATAACTTTGGTATTGGAACATCTCCGAAATCAGGATGTGCCTAATTCATCTTTAATACTGTAACATCTCTGAAATCAAGATGTGCCCAACAGCCAACAGCCTCTTATGAGAGCACAGGGTAAGCAGAAGCTGTGATCTATTGGTCACTGGCAGTGCCTGGGTGAACCTGGTCACAGCGGCTGATGTGAGTCATCACTTCAGTCCAGTTCTGTGCATTGTTGGTAATGCAGAGGTTGAATTTACCTGCTATTCAGAATGTCTTGTAAAAGATGACACTAAAATTTTGCATTGAAATGAAAAATTATTGTGTATACAAAAAGGCAAGGGAACCGCGTAAATTTGAAAATAGGGAAACAAATAGCTGTCATTGGAGAAAGACTAAAATTCCATATTTTCTTGCAAAGCATAAGCCAAACACCTTAAAGGAAGGTGCTTGAATATATCCAGAGACAGCTGAAACCATACCACATTTTGTTTCTGAGATAGAGGCAAAAGGATTGCCATTCACGAACTGAGAAAGTGAACTGCAAGTGAAGTTGAGTGAAAAGGCCAAATGCTTTGGAATAACTGGAAGGTTTAAACAACAGGAGGCAGGTGTGACCAATTCAGATAACTCAAAGTAGAACTGACAAAATTCAGTCTTTAAGGAAAAAAAGCAAGTCAAAAAACTACAAATATAGACAAGTATGAGCTCATTAAACTCTATGGGCACACAAGGACTAAAGTGATATATACCAGACAGTTAATAGTAATTTTCAAAAGAGGAAAAAAAGGTAAACAGGATGAAGACAGATTTTAACGTTTTATTTTAATGACTTCTGTTGTGCTTGAAATTTTTATAGTGAGCATATATTCAATGCATTATTTCTGTAATGTTTTTAATTCAGGAAGATTACAACAAAATGATACATGTACAGTCTTGGCACCCTGCCGGGTAGAGTAACCCTCCAGTGAGTGGTAGCCGTCATTACGCTCCTAGACCCCACAAAAGAAGTAAGAAATATGACATATACATTTAACATATGATCCTAGCCCTTAAGGAGTTTACAAGCTAGTAGGATTAGTGACTAAAAGAGGTAAGATATATATATAAAGACATGTATATATACATACACCAAGATATGTGTGTATATATATACATACATATACCAAGATATGTATATTATACATATATACACATATTTATCATATACAGTATATGTAGTATGTACATATATGTGTCTGTAGGTAGTATGATAAGATAAAGAAGGTTGTTGCCTAAAGCCACAGAAGAAATGTCTCGTTAGAATCTCATAAGCCTAGAGCTAAAAGAGCCTCAGAATACCAACAGATGTACCCCAACATTTTATCTGGATACCTAAGCTAAAGAAGCAAGCTAGGACATGTGTCATCACCTCTGAAACCTGATCAAGAATGACCCATCCAACCTGGAGGGCATTATACTCAGTGAAAGAAGACTGAGAAAGATAGATACTGTATGACATCACTTATATGTGGAATCTAAAAACTACAACAAATGAGTGAATACAGCATAAACGAAGCAGACTCAGATGTAGAGAACAAGCTACTGGTTACCAGTGGAGTGGCAATAAAGGGGTTGGGAGTGGGAGATACAAGCACTACTGGGTGTAAGACAGGCTCAAGGATGTATTGTACAACACAGGGAATATTGCCAATATTTTGTAATAACTTTAAATGAAAAGTAACCTTTAAAAATTATATAAAAATAAAAATTTTTTTAAAAGAATGACCCATCCATTAAACATTCCCAATGACCAGATATCCACGTTTGCCAAGACCTTGTGACATACACACAGCTTTGTTCCCAAGAAGGTTGTGCATCCGTCAGTATATCTCACATTTAGAAACACCTCCAAAACCCCACTTTTGGGAGACGTGTCTCTGCCCTTCCCAGATCACGACAGAGGCAAACAACCCCATTTCCTTCACTGGATCATTTAATTCTTCAAGGGCCAAGAACAAGTTCTACACAGCTCTGCCCCCCTACAGCACAGAGCTGGTACCGCACTAGTGAACAGCCAAATAAAGGGTCAAGGAGAGTTTTCGAGTTACCCAGAGACAAAAGGGAAAAAAAGGGTCGCCTGCTCGGGAAGCTAGGGCTCTTCCCTGGAGAAGCCTTTTGGAAGAGGGCGTGATTGAGGCTCTCGTGTGCCTGAGGGAAGATAACGAGCACTTCTCCCCTTCAAACCCAGCGCCCCTCTATTGGTACATCCTTTCTCCCGCGAATCCACACACAAAAGAAGGCAGCGGCAGACAATGCACTTCGCTGGTCTGAAGAGAGGAGGAAGCAAAAAACCCAAGGAAGACTGGCCACCGAACAAAGGAGAAGGACAAAGGAGGACAGCTGGGAGGCAAAGTGTCTTAAAGGAATGCAAGAGTTACAAAGTGACGCAGAGTGTAACTTTCCAAAGACTTCAGAGAAGAAAGCAGAAGATGAGAATTTCTCCAAAACCAACTGGCTGCTAGTACAGAGGATTCCCCTCCACACACTCCCGCCCACCTGCAGAAGGAACTCAAGTTATAAAAGCTTTTGATGGGAAGGGGGAGGGAATCACGGGGAGAAATGGGAACCGAGCGGAACAATGACTGCTCTGTAGGGCAGAGGCAGGGGGACTTCCAGGGTAAGATTTCAACGCGCAACTCCCAAGGCAAACTTTCAGATAGCTTCTCCTCCAGTTCCCTGCGCTAGTGAGCCTCCCGAGCTTAACAGTTTACTCAGGGAACCGAGTGGCTTCTGGTGTCACCCGCCACCTGCCTTTTTTTTTTTTTTTTGCGGTACGCGGGCCTCTCACTGTTGTGGCCTCTCCGGTTGCGGAGCACAAGCTCCGGACGCGCAGGCTCAGCGGCCATGGCTCACAGGCTCAGCCGCTCCGCGGCATGTGGGATCCTCCTGGACCGGGGCATGAACCCATGTCCCCTGAATCGGCAGGCGGACTCTCAACCACTGCGCCACCAGGGAAGCCCCCGCCACCTGCCTTTTACCTGCTTTCTCAGCCTGTCACTCCCAAGGGAACCAATTCCACAATCTCCAAGGTTACCCGCTTTCACTATGGCACAAGAGGGAAACAGGAGGGAAAGGTCAATGCTGAGGGTGTTTCTACATAAAAATGTATTTTCACACTGACTGAACTTGTGGGGTTGCAGAAACAGAAAGCAGAAACCTGATGACTAAGACACCCTTGGGAGGAGGATGCCATCCTGAACCACTGCATCTAAAAGACACTCTCAGGATGAGCAGTCAGAATGCTCAAGATGTATGGCAAGGGGGCACTCACACCAGACTAGGGGTTCTCAACTGGGGTACTCAAGTGGGGGTGATTTTTGCCCCCAGGGGGCATTTGGTAACAGCTGGAGACGTTGTTGGTTGTAACAACTGGGGGAGGCTGCTACTGGCATCAAGGACCAGGGATGCTGCTAAATACCGTACAATGCACAAGACAGCCTCCATAACAAAGAACTCTCCAATGTCAACAGCACCGAGGCGGAGACACTTCCCTAGACTAACCCCATCCCTGCAGCCGTCTCCAGAAACCCTAACAATCCTACCTGAAAGAAACATTTGCCATGCCTCTGACTGGGCAGTTACCGTGTCACAAAAGTCCACGTATCCCGTAAGCAAGAGTAAACAGCAAGCAGATGTGACACGCAAGTGCTGCATCCCCAGATGTTCTCCCAGTAAACGTCTTCAAGGGCGCTCCTCAGGACCCAAGAAAGTAGACTCTTTCACAACAGTTACAATGAAAGACAGACACACACACACACACACACACACACACAGAGGAGCTGTCATCTTAAAAATCTCCCCAATTGTCAGGTAGAGGCACAGGCAAAAATAGCTGTACAGTTAGGATGGCCCACGCGATTCCAAAATATTCCAAAGAGAGAAAGAAAGAGGGGAAGAGAACAAACAGGACAACTCCACAGCCAAAAACAGATTTGCCCCCAGGGCTATCTCATAGCTAAAAACAGTTCAATCACTCTGAGTCATCCATGGTATATAGCATCTTTTATTTTTTAATTGTAAAATATGATAAACATATAAGAGAGGGGAAATGTAAATATTGAGCTTAATGAATGAAAACAAACCCATGTAACTACAACTCAGGTCAAGAAATGGAACCGTGTCCAGTGGTAACTCCCTGCCAGGCGTGCCTCTCCCAGGCACAGAGTAAAAATACGGGTGCTATTTTGAAAGTTCCATTTTTACTCGAGGACTGGGATTTATTTCATTTTATTTTTATTTATTTTTGGTTGTGTTGGGTCTTCGTTGCTGTGCACGGGCTTTCTCTGGTTGCGGCAAGCGGAGGCTACTCTTCATTGCGGTACGTGGGCTTCTCACTGTGATGGCTTCTCTTGTTGCGGAGCACAGGCTCTAGGCGCGTGGGCTTCAGTAGTTGTGGCACACGGGCTCAGTAGTTGTGGCTTGCGGGCTCTAGAGCGCAGGCTCAGTAGTTGTGGCGCACGGGCTTATTTGCTCCGCGGCATGTGGGATCTTCCCGGACCAGGGCTCGAACCCATGTCCCCTGCATTGGCAGGCAGATGCTCAACCACTGCGCCACCAGGGAAGTTGCTGGGATTTATTTTTATGTATTACCACAAATACCAACTGCTGTGACTGCAAAGTGGACAGATTTGGGAAGGGGGGCTGTTTATGGAAACAAGCTCATGGATTGTTAATTCACGAAAGTACATAGGGGAAAGGCATGGAAGGATGCCTAGAAACAGGGGGGAAAGCCCAGACTGTGGCCCAAGAGAAACTTGAGTTAGAATCTGGCACCCTGGGCACAGATGACCTCTCAGGAGCCACAAAATGACTTCCCATCACATGATATTATTGGAAAAATTCAACGGGATCATGTGTTTCAATGGCGAGCAAAGCACCTCATACACAGGAGACAGTCCACAAACACTGGGTTCCCTTTCCTCTCCTTGCCCATGAAAAGATGCAAGGTTGAAAAGGCCATGACTTTCATAGATTATGTGATTAGAAACCGTCCTAATCCCCAAATTCTCTAAACTGTCTCACAAAAGTGATGATACAAGTCCACTTTCAAGTTACCCAGGTGACTTTGACAACGAGGCATCTAAACCAGTCTTGGAGGCCCAGAAGGTACCGTCCTCCCTCCCCTACTGGCTCATATCCCTGTCTCTCCCTCACTTATCACAAGGTGAAAGGCCTAAGTGGGCTGTCAGGAAAAAACACCTCACACCCCAGTAGGGAGCCTTCATCCATCTCTTTGAAGACGAACAGCAACAAGGTGTGTTTATTTGTACTTGGTGCACACGGCCTCATCGACCAGCCTGGGCTGCACGAAGCGACTCAGTTCGTTAAAAATAATAATAATAAAACCCACCCACTCACACCACGAAGCAGATCTCTCCAGGAGAAAAGGTCAACACCCACACTCCTGGGTGCACATAGGGGAAATCAAGCCTTTTCAAAGATAATGTCAGGCAGTCCCTGAAAGGTCAGCCAGGAAGGAGGTGAGCTGTCTGACCCCCTCAGGGCCCCGCCACCATTAGACATGCCTCACCATCCACGCACTTACATCCACCGAGCCCACCACGGGAAGGAAAGCTGGGTATCAGATGGGCTGAGCCTTTCTCACAGGCTACAGTAAAAAATAATAGCGGTCAAAATCGATGCTTCACTTCCCTAACACAAACAATAAAAACAAAGGAAGAAAAATACATACACAAACATGTGAAGGCGTCTGAGAAGGTTCCTGAAAAACAAAGGCCTCCAGATTGCTCTAGAAATGCCTTTCAGACCTACAAAGACCAGGAACTCAGACTAGGGCTCCACTCTGACCCCAGGTTTCTTTACAGACTATCAAAAGAAGACAGAAGTCAAAAGCACCAGCTTTTATAATCTCTCTTGTTCTATCAACTTCCCCGAAGAGGATCGAGCTGTAGGATATGGGATAGAAGGCCAGGGTCCCTGGCCTACTATGAACCCCAAACTGAACCAATGCAGGCTTCAGGAAAACTGACCAGCCCTGTTTCTGGTAACACTTCAGGTCAAAGTAGAATCCCTGCTAGAAGGATGATGCTTAATATAACAGGAAATGCATACACCCCAACCTGCCTAGAAGTTTCTAAACCAACAACTAACTGTAAAGGTGAGACAAAACCACACAAGCTCAATGACCACAGGTAACAGAAAACTACCACCTGGGACAGCTAGGCATTCTGTGACCGCACCCCCTCCATTTTTCCCTCCCCATTATGACTATTTTATTTATTTCAGCCCTATTTTATACGTACACACACATATTAAGTAACCCGTGCTGACCAGAGAAAGACAAAATTAACTTTATGGTTATTTTTACAGAGTTGGAGACTCAACCAAAGCAACCCAGTACTAACTGGGAGATGCAATAAATAACACTTTCTACTGACCCTCAAGCAGCTCTCTGAGGACAAACACAAGTCCCGGCTTCCAGACTGTCCTGCTTGGGTGTTATCAGGGGACACACCAGGGCAATGCAAATTGAGAGCATGAATCTAGGCAGGTCTTTGTGTCTGAGATGTCCTGGAAATCTGCCTGTTCTAACAGCCTCCAAATAATCATTCACCCCTACCCGTGAGTGCCAGTGCCCTCTTGGAACTCTCTCCCTGTGGTGGCCCAATAGTTCAGGAGGAACAAGGCACTGTGACCCAGACCTGGTTAAAAATCCACAGCAGCCACCAGCATTGCACCCTCACTGGAAGCCACAGCAAACCCACAGACATCTAAACGGGAGTCTCCAGGAGTGGGGATGATGTCATAGGTCTGAGAGTGGGGGAAGGCTACCCAGTGGATTCTGAGGATGGCCAGGACCAGGGACTTCAAGGAAGGAGGAGATTTCTCTTTCCAAGTGCACACCTGGCAGGGAGGGGGAACTTCAGAATTAAGTGAGTCTCCACTTCCCCAACAAACACACCACCAAAGACACCTCCACAGCAAGTAGCTAGAAGCATCTGGGAGAATCAGGCATTAATTAGACACGAGGATGGCACCGACGTCAGGCAAGCCAGCTTCTGCTGAAGAAAGTTCACTGGGCCCTGTCACCTACTTTTCTGGGCATCAGCCGCCCAGAAATAAACATCAAGAGGCCAAGGGCGTGGCGACCCTAGGAGGGGCAGCTGACAGCTGTGGCCGGCGGGCAGGGGCAGGGGAAGGGCTCCAGGCTGGAATTCGGAGCGCGCCCACATCAGCAGAAAAGTTCCCTGGAATAGCATGCTGCTCCTGGGGACCTCAGGATGCACACGCTACGGCGATGCCAGGTTCAAAGGGCCGGCAGATGAAGCCCGGATTCTCTCCCAGGGCATCTCGCCATTGTAGGTCGAGTGGGGGTAATCAGATGATTTAAATAAATGTCCTGCTCCCAGTATCAATGGGAAAGATTAATAATTCCCAGGTCCGGCCCTGCTTCATCTTTCTTTGCCCAAACCAAACACAGCCCCAGGGAGGAATGGAAGGAAACGGCGATTACCGGTCGCCCTGCGGTCCAGGTAGGAAACTGAGGCACGGGGGTGCACACAAGAGAAACCAAAGGGGACCTGGAGAGGCTAGCACAGCACGGAGCATCCGCGTCTGCGATGATGGGATCAGGGAAGCGTTCTCTCCCCTCCCCTCCCTTCCTCCTTTCCCCTACACAACACACACACACACACACACACACACACACACGCACGAACTCTCCAGCTACGCCCAATCAGGGCAGCTGCCGGGCTCCCCAGAGCCGGACTGCACACAAAGCCCCGCCCGTGCACACACAACACAGCACAAGCCGGCGCGCACGCCCACACAATAGGACGGCGCGCACCCCGCCGCGGCCCCTCGCCGGGGTCCCGGCCAGCCCGGCGCCGGGGTCCGCCCTCCGTGCACACCCGCGCCGGGAGACGCAGCCCGGGCAAGAGGAGGGGGCACGATCGCAGCCCGGCCGCCGCGTCCCGCGCCCCGAAGAAAGTTCGCCGGACGCCCCCCGACTCACCCGCGGCGCTGCTCAGCAGCAGGCACAGCGGCCCCAGCAGCCACATGGCGCGGCCGCTGCTCCCGCTGCCCGGCGCCGTCGCTGCCCCCGCGGCCTCGGCGCTGACCCCGCCCCTCGCCGCGCCGGCCCCGCCCCCCGCTGTCCCTCCTCCCGCCCGCCCCGCCCTCCTCGGCCAGGCCGGCCCCGGCCCAGCTCCGCGAAGTTTTGCGAGCGTCCCGGCTGCGCGCCGAGCCCGCGTCCTGCCTAGAGTGTCCAGGCTCGGAGAGGCCGCGGAGGAGGCCGCGGAGGGTCCGGCCCTGGCGGCCTCTCGCCGCCAACCCCGTCTGGCGGCGAAGATCTAGTAATAGCCCGGGCTCTGTTCTTGCCTTCTCTTTCTCTTTTTCCTCCGCCTTTTGCTCCTCCATCGTCTGGGGATGCCGCGCTCACCATCTCCTCCTCAGTCCCAAATTTGGATTCTTTACGGAACTACAAAATGAGTGTACTCTAGGGAGGGAAAGAAAAAGTTGGAAGAAAGGGCCAAATATTATGAGAAAAAAAAATTATATATATATATATATATATATACACACACACATATACGTATGTATTATTTTTAGTAGCTAGAGTGGAATACGGTGAGTGCTTCTCAAACTTCTCAGACGCATCGACGCACCGGGACTCTGACTCAGTAGGTATGGGGTGGAGTCTAAGATTCTGCTTTTCTAACAAGCTTTTAGGTGATTTGGAAACTGATGGTGAACCACATGTGGAGTAGGCACACAGCATTGTCCTGTGCTTTATTTCCTCTGGATCTTGTCTACCTAGACCAGGGGAACTTTGGGTCCCAATTTGCAGAAAAGGAAAGTAAATGTGAAAGTAGAAGCCCACATACAAAAAGAAGTTGGGGCCCCAGTGCAGTTGGGGCTCCAAGACAGCACTGGTGACAGTTCTCAAAGAATTTAGATGGAGGAAGAATCAATGACACTTTCGTGCTCCACTCTCCAGCCCCTCCCCTCCCCAGAAAACAACCAAAGCAAAAACAACAACAAAAAACCGAACGCAAGTAATCGCCCAAAACTGGAAATATCCATCAACTAAGGAATGGATAAACAAATTGTGTTCTATCACCTAATGCAACAACATGAATAAATCTTAAAAGCATGCTAAGAGAAAGAATTCAGCCTCCAAGGGTACATTCTGTATGATTTCATTTTTTTTTTAATGTGGACGATTTTTGAAGTCTTTATTGAATGTGTGACAGCATTGCTTCTGTTTTATGTTTTGGTATTTTTTTGGCCCTGTGGCATGTGGGACCTTAGCTCCCCGACCAGGGATCAAACCCGCACCCCCTGCATTGGAAGGTGAAGTCTTAACCACTGGACGGCCAGAGAAGTCCCCTATGATTCCATGTATAAGACATGAGGGGTGGGCTTCCCTGGTGGCGCAGTGGTTGAGAGTCCGCCTGCCGATGCAGGGGACGCGGGTTCGTGCCCCGGTCCGGGAGGATCCCACATGCCGTGGAGCGGCTGGGCCCGTGAGCCATGGCCGCTGAGCCTGCGCGTCTGGAGCCTGTGCTCCGCAACGGGAGAGGCCACAACAGTGAGAAGCCCGCGTACCACAAAAAAAAAAAAAAAAAAAAAAGAAAGACATGAGGGGTGAGGGCAAGGGAGCGAAACAAAACTCTAGGGACCAAAATCAGATCAGTAGTTATCAGGGTCTGGCCTAGGGAAGAGGATGAGTGCAAAGGGGTGCAAGGGAAACTTCTGAGGTGGTGGGCTGTTCTGCATTGCGATTATGGTGGTGGTTACACAACTTTATACATTTGTCGAAACAGAGAACTACATCCCTAAAACCCACACCTAAAACAAGTGAATTTTACTGCATATAAATCGTACCAGTTTGGAGGAGCAAGGAGGGTGTGGGTGCTGGGACTGTGGGTGAGGGAGCTTGTAGATAGGATGCCCACACTAGATTTGGGATGCTCTGGACACAACCTGCAGGACACTGAACTTCAATGCTGTTGTTTTTTAATTATCTGTTCTAGTCTGGAAACATGAAGGCTAAAGTGAATCAGGTCAAAATTTTAAAATACCAGTGATGGTTCAAGGTAATGAGAAAATGTGAAGCAATGTAGGAGAGTTGAGCAAGTTCCATATTACAAAGGAGTTTGTCAAGCATGGAAAACATAAACAAATTCTCCAAAAGATTTAGCAACTGGGGGTTTTATCCTGGGATCCATGAAACACTAGGGAGCTCATCTCATAAGCTTCAAAGAGTTTTAAAGCCCCCCCAAATTTTATGCATATTTCAGGTGTGTGTATTTTTCCAGGAAGCATGTTGGAATGAGGCCCCTGGCCTCTGATAAAGATACACAAGAAGGCAAATAATATCTCCTACAGCTACTCATTTTCCCCCAAACATTAGGAATACAGAAAGAGAATGGATCTGACCCAATACCATCTTTCTTGTTTCCTTGTGTTACTTTGGGTACATGACCTTCAACTCTGGATTTAGTGTGCCTGGCTTGCTTTCTGTCTCTCTGTCTTTCTCTGTCTCTGTCTCTGTCTCTGTCTGTCTGTCTCTCTCTCTCTTTCACACACACACACACACACACACACACATATTTCTTTTAAATATATGAATATCTTTGAAATAATTCCAACAATGTAAAGCCCTCTTTACATTCAATGGTTGTTTTTATACTTACATTGAATCACTCCCAACCTCCTCACCATATAAGCTGGGCAGGAGGTAAAACCATTCTTTATACTTCATTACTCTCCTCTTTCCCAGTTCTTTACAATTCTATCAAATGCACAGGACACTCGGTTTCCAGAAAACATGGTAGGTTCCAGTGCTAACTGTCCAGATCTCAGGGAGCCAGTCCCAAGTCGTTTTTTACAGTTGGTTTCATACAAATCAAAACCAGAGTGCTTTATGTCGCTTATTTACCAAAAATGAGACACTCTGACCTTGGATGTGTGCTTTGAACATGGCTTCACATTGCTGAAGGAGGGAAGAAAGAGTTTTGTCTCTCCGTGGTCTTTGGTAGAATGCTCTATAGTTCCCATACTTTTTCTCATTAACTCCTCACAGCAGCTCCAGCGACATCACAGGTGAAAACAGCACAAACTAGACTTGAGCTCAGCTTCTTCTTACATGTGCTCCAATTCTCTTCACTTGCCACACATTAGTCTGTAACTTTGGGCAAGTTATCAGCCTCTCTGAGCCTTAGTTTCCTTATCTGTAAAATGGGGATAAAAAGAGCACCTGGATCTTAGGGTTGCTGCCGGGATTCAATGAGATATGTAAAGTCTTTAGCATAGTACCTTGCACATAGTAATTGCTCAAGGAAAGGTAGATGCTGGTATGATTGTGGCTGTGATTCATATTACAAGGCAGCTGCTGTGGTAGCCAGTCTCCAAGATGGCACTGAAAGATCCTTGGTTTCTGGTATCCATGCTTTGTGTAGTCCCCTCCCACCCTTGAATGGGGCTGGCCGACATATGTGACCAACGGATATTGTGGAAGTGACAATGGGTAACTTCTAAGGCTAGGTCACAAAGGACATAGCAGTTTCTTCCTTGCTCTCTTAGATCCCTTGCTCTGTGCAAAGCCAGCCACCATGTTGTGAGGACACGCAAGCAGCCCTGTGGGTAGGCCCACATGGAGAGGGACTGAGCTTCCTGCCAACTTGGAATGAACCATCTTAGAAGCAGAACCTCCAGCCTCGATCAAGCCCTCAGATGACTGGGCCTAGACCAATATCTGACTGGCTATTGTGAGAAATCCTAAGCTGGAACCACCCAGCCACTCCCAAATTACTGATCTACAGAAACTGTCAGAGATAAAAAATATTTATTGTTGTTTTAAGCCAATAAATTTCAGGGTGATTCCTTATGCAGCAATAGATAACTAGTACTTCTGCCTTTAAAACCATCCAGAGGATTGACTTAATGATTCTATAGGACCTTTTAAATGACTTCATACTTAGAAAACACTTTGAATTTTGCCTGCTACATGGTAAGCACTGGAATGTTCGTTTTATCGTTATCATAGTTTATTTTAAAATTATTGTCATTACCATTACCTTTTTTCCAACGCACCTAAGCAACTTTCAAACTTTAGAAAAATGTTTTAACTTGAAGAAGAGTAAGGACTTGTATGGAATAACAAGAGGAGGAAGAGCCAGGGACACTGAAAAGATAGAAACTTGACTTACAAAAAGTTTACTGAAAACAAGTAGGCATTAGCTTCATAAAAAATCAGGCAGAGAGGGCTTCCCTGGTGGCGCAGTGGTTGAGAACCCGCCTGCCGATGCAGGGGACACGGGTTCGTGTCCTGGTCCGGGAAGATCCCACATGCCGCGGAGCGGCTGGGCCCGTGAGCCATGGCCGCCGAGCCTGCGCGTCCGGAGCCTGTGTTCCGCAACGGGAGAGGCCACAGCAGTGAGAGGCCCGCGTACCACAAAAAAAAAAAAAAAAAATCAGGCAGAGAGATGGTAGGAGACATCCCACCTCCCTCCCCCCAGTCAATTCTGTGGCTCACAGTTTCACAAGGGCTCCATACTCCCTGCCCTATGCTCTACCTTTCATTCATCTGATTTTCATTCTTCTCTCTGGTATGTGAAGAAAACAGAAATTCACTTGAGGATACAGCCACAGAAGGGTTGTTCCACTCCAACCTGTAGTGGATGCTGGAATGTGTCTGTTGAAAGGCTGCCTGGTGGAAGAAGATGACTACACTTCTCCTGAAATGCACAATGCCCAGCACACACACACATGCCCATGTGCACTGTCTACCCCTCACATGTTATTATCATGAGTCCACAAAGTCAAGTAACTGAGGAACAGGCTTGGAAGTGGCTTGACACACCTGGGCTCCTACATCCCACCACTTACTAGTTCTATGAGGCTGAGAAAGTCACTTTACCTCCAACTGTCAGTTTTCTGTGAAATGGACATAACAATTGTACCCACCTCCTAGGGATGCTGCAAGAAGCAAGAGGACTCACTGATCCCCTTACCTTTTTGACAGTTATTGAGAGAGAACTGTGTCAAACACTGTTCTAGACTCTGGATTGCTGCGGTAAGCACACATTTCCTTGTCCTCATAGAGCTCATCTATCAACTTGTAATGCAGTGCCCTTTATCATTGGGCAATGTGAAGCATTATGCAGAGTTCCTGACTCACAGCCCTGATTTGTTCAGCTCTTATTTGTATAACTGGCTGAGGACCCACATGTAAGTGGGAAGTAATACCATTAAATATGAAGGTTAAAGCTGCAGAAGTCTGCAGTAGGCAACCTCTGATATGGCCCCCAATGATCCTGCTTCTTGGAATTCACACTCTTATGTCATCCCCTCCCTTGAGTGTTGCTGGACCTAGTGATTCAATTCTAACAAAGAGAATACAGCAGAAGTTATGGGAGTTATTTCCCAAACTACATTACACCAACACTCAGGCTCCTGTTTCTCTCTCTCTCTCTCTCTCTCTCTTTTTCTTTCTCCCTCGTCAGCTGCCAATTTGTAAACTGCACTATGGAAAGGTTCAACTGGCAAGGAACTGTAAAAGCCTCCAGCCACAGCTAGTGAGGTACAAAGGCCCTAAGTCCAACAGCCCACCAAGAACTGAATCCTGCCAACAATCACATAGCTGAACTTGGAAGCAAATCTTCCCCCCAGTCAAGCCTTCAGATGAGATCACAGCCCTGGGTGACCCCTTGGCTGCAACCTCATGAGAGATCTTAAGGCAGAGGGACCCAGCTAACTGTGCCCAGGTTCATGAGCCAGGAAAACTGGAAGATTATATATGTTTGTTGTTTTAAGCCACTAAATTTTGAGATAATGGGTTACAGAGCAACAGATTAATACAAAAACCTTACTATAAAATTGAGTCTGTGAACATTCAGCATCACTGAATCTCACTTACCCATTACCCTGAGGAAGGCAGTAGGAGAGAATTGTCATTAATTGTGCCTGTATCAGACATTGTACATTTGTGGTAACATTTGTCTTTACAGCAATCTCTGAGTTAGATATTATGATACCTTTTGCACAGATGGGGAATCTGAGGTGCCGAGAATTTAAGTGACTGGCCCCAAATAACCCACGAAAATAACCGAGATTTGAAGCCAGATCCTTTTGATTCCAAAGGATTCCCACGATACTATGCTGAACCTCACTGCCTTCTACAGCAAAATAGCTTCCAATTCATGAAAGCCAGAATGTATCTGCAGCTTGAAAGATAATATGTTCACTGGGTTTGGGGCTAGAAAGGTAAAGATGCTCAGCGCATCAAATAGAACTTGATTTATTATGTAATACAATTCAACTTCCAGAAAACTTTTCTAGATACATCTGATTATAGTAGTCCCCACCCCCAAAAGATGCTGAGTGTGAGAATTCTCCTGGCTAGAAATTAAAGTCATCCCAGAGCTGCCAAATGTATAGATATATTTTTATTTTATTTTATTTATTTATTTATTTTTTTTGCGGTACGAGGGCCTCTAGCTGTAGTGGCCTCTCTCCCGTTGCGGAGCACAGGCTCCGGACGCGCAGGCTCAGCGGCCATGGCTCGTGGGCCCAGACGCTCCGCGGCATGTGGGATCTTCCCGGACCAGGGCACGAACCCGTGTCCCCTCCATTGGCAGGCGGACTCCCATCCACTGTGCCACCAAGGAAGCCCAGATATATTTTTAAATTGTCAGACTAATCTACAGAAAAATTCACGTAAACATGAATTACAAGAGTTCTTGTAATTCATGTTTAATATAGTCACTAGCTTGAGGAAGAGAGATCTGCTGACATTTATTAATGAAAAATGTGTACCATCTGAAAGGATGAAAATTTTATCCCTCATTTACAAAAAACATGCAGCTTGTTATTTATTTTAATGCCTCAGTTTTATTGCCCCTTGAATGAAGTTGTCTACACCCTTAAAAGAGTTATTTTTCATTTGTGACCAGTCCTGGAACCAACAATTACATGAAAAAGAATTTAACCTGCAATTTATCAACAGGGCCATGTTGCCAGTTTTCATCACAGGCACTTTTCTTTTCCTTCTCAATTGGAAAGGGAGAAAAAAAAGGTAGATTCATTAAATGTGTAAACCTATTCTTGGTTGATCAATTTGAGAGGGAAAACTGTCATTGAATTATATAGATCTTCAGTGTGCAATATGGTAGCCTCTAGCTACATGTGGCTACGTGTAGCTATGTTGAGCTCTTGACATATGGCCATTATGGTAGGCGCTAACTATAAAACCCAAACTGAATTTCAAGGACAGTACAAAAAAGAATGTAGAAGATCTCAATAATCTTTACATTGACCGTAGGTTGAAATATAGTAGTTAGATATATAGATTTAAAGAAATAATATTAAAATTAACTCCACTGGTTTTTTACGGCTTCTTTAATGTGGAAATTTTAAAATTTCATATGTAGTTTGCATTTGGGGCTCACAACATATTTCTTTTCAAGGGCACTGATAACAGATATTTTATTTGCTGAATGAACACATGACCTATCTGCTTTCCTTGCATCATTGTTGAATATAAGTTCACTTGGAGATCACTGACTTAAAAAAAAGTTTTTCTTCCCAGTGTCTCCATCTGAGCAATTTTGTCTCCAACCCCTCTTAACTGTATATTTTTGTCATCCAAGTCACTTGAAATAAAAGTGATTTTAATGTCATAATTTCAATATTACAAATGCCCCACAGGGTCAAGAAGAAGGAAGAGGGGGAATGAATAGAGAAGAAAGATACCGTCTTTTTAAACATTATGAACATTTGGCGCTTGAGTTCTGAAAAGAGCCCAACGCTGAATAAGATCTCCATTTTCAGCAGGGAAATTTATACAGTAATTAACTACCAAGCCAAAAGCGATAGGAGATATTCACTCGGTGACAAACGCAAGGCAATGTTTGCAGCATGCCGAGGTCTGATCCCCTTCCCTAAGTAACAAGCTCTTTTTCATAGACAAACAGGTAAGCAGTAGACTTTAATAAGAGCACTTGAAAAAATCATCTGGAAGGTAAATAGATTTACATTTTTAATCTGACATTACTGGAACATTTTCCCTGAACCATGAAAACTCCGCTTTAATAATTTAAGTTGTTTTCCTCGCTGCACCGCAGCCTACTTCTTTTAAACACCTCTTCATTTCAAGTTAGATTCTTTGGGCTTGATTGATTTTAATGTTTAAAAAGCTTAATTTCAGGTGCTGTTTGATTGCCTAATTTGGGGCTGATGCTGTGTGGGTTTGCAGTTCAATTCTGGGCCGGGGGCACCGGGGGGCGGGTGGGCAGAGAAAAAGGATTTTTTTTTTTTTTTGTCAGTTTTCAGTGAATTCCTATACCCAGTGTGGAAGGGAAGGAACAAAAGAGACAGGGAAGGGAAATTTTTTTACAGTTTCCAGGACCCTTCAGCACGCAACTAATGAAAATGCGATAGAACTACAGGTATTGTTTGCTTCTGTTAGGCATAGCTGGCACCCTCTACCTTGTTATTCAAGCAAGAAATCTGGGGATAAGCCTGGACCCCTCACTCACTCCTCCCCAACATGATCACCCACCAAGATTTGTAGGTTCTACCTACTTAATGCCTCTTGACTCCAACTCACCCTTCTCCTTCCCTCCTGCCCCTCCCTTTGTTCATATCCCCATGCACCTTGGCCTGAGTTGCTTCAACCTTCTTCTAATTGGCCTTCTCGGGTCTTGTCCTGCTGCCACTCAGTCTGCTTAAAACCTCTATGGCTCCCTATTGCCCACAGGACAAGTTCAGACTTATCAGTCAAGTATAACCTTCATGAGCTGTTGCTGAGGCTGTCATGGAGGTTGGGAGCAGAGAGAGGGGTAAAGATGAGACCAGAAGAGTGGGCAGGAGATTTGGGGCATGTTAAGGAGTTTAGTCATTATCCTTTGAGCAATAGGAAGTCACAAATGGTCAGTTTTAAGCAGAGTCATGCGTGAACAGATGCTCACCGTGGTTAAAAGCGAGGGTTCTGGGATCAAACTTAGTTTCAAAGTCTGACCATGCCACTTAGCTGGGTGTCCTTGGGCAAGTTACGTCACCTTTCTGAGCCGGTTTCTTCAACTGCAAAAGGGAGATTAAGACGCCATGTGATAGGCACAGTTATGACATCTAAATGAGGTAGTACTCAGCATACTGCCCAGCACATAGTAAGCTCCCGACTAGTCATAACTAATATTACCATTAATAACTCTTAATCTTCCTACACTTCTTCCAAGAGGCCCTCCATGAGCCCTCAAGACTGAGTTAAGGGCTTCCCCGGTGGCGCAGTGGTTGAGAGTCTGCCTGCCGATGCAGGGGACACGGGTTCGTGCCCCGGGCTGGGAAGATCCCACATGCCGCGGAGCGTATGGGTCTGTGAGCCATGGCCGCTGAGCCTGTGCATCCGGAGCCTGTGCTCCGCAATGGGAGAGGCCACAACAGTGAGAGGCCCGCGAACCGCAAAAAAAAAAAAAAAAAAAAAAAAAAAGACTGAGTTAAGCCTCATTCCCATGTGCTCTTTTAACACCTTGTGTTTATCCCTGTTTGTAGGATTTATGTGTCTGTATCTTAATTGACCATTAATGTGTTGTTTCCCCCACAAAACCATAGCTCTCTAAGGCTGGGAACTCTGGCAAAAGTTCCTCTGATATTTACTAAATGAACAAATACCTTAGATTACTTCCTACTTTGATTCACATGATCTCTTTTGTCCTATCTTTATTACCACTTTACAGTTGGGGAAACAGAGGCTCAGAGAAATCAAGATATGAGCCCGCAGTCCTACAGTCAAGGAGCGTCAGAGCTGCAACCCGCCTCTGGTCTCACACCTTGTGGCGGCTGGCCAGGCGGGAGGAGAAGCTGAGAGCAGTAACACCCTCTAAAACGACCTTTCCAGAGCAGGATGGGTGTCCTCACTAAACTTCATGAAATGGCAAAGTGAAGGAATAAAACATTTCAGCTGGAAAAACAATAGATAGCCAGAAATCAAACCCAATCCTACCAGAAGTCATAATTCCAGGAAACAACTACATACACAAAAGGCAATATACTCCAAGATACACATAAGAAAGTCACCTTGGCGATGCCTGTGCCCTCGTGGCCAAGCCAGAGAGGGATTGAATTTAAAAGAGAACTAGAAGGAGGACTTTTACCTACACGAGCCCATCTGTAGAGGTATGCCCACCCACCCGCAAGATTCAGCTCCCTGCCATATAGCCATGAGCCTGATCATGGCGAAACGCCATGGTAATTACAATGAAAATTTCCAAGGGGGAAAGATCAGGCCATGGTAATGCTAGAAGCGTCCACGAAGCCCAGTTGGCTCAGATCTCTCAGCACCGAGCCAATGAAGCCAAAGTGGAGGTTGATACTGTTGTGGGCCAGTTGGCTTTGCCCTGAGGGGAAAAAAGTGTTCTATGGTCACTGGCTAGAATCTTCATCCCACTCAGTTGTCCTGCCAATGCCGGTATCCAGGATCAAAAAGGGATTGGGTAAAGGACTCTGGAGAACCTAATGCCGATCTTGACAATGAGGGCTGAGATACAGGCACGGCAGCACACCCCAATACAGACAGCTGACTGCCTGAATAAAGACACTGTGTCCCCTGAGTTCTCTCACATCAAGTGGGCTGCCCAGCTCCTCCCCAAAGCAAGAGTGAGAAGCGGCAGGAAAGGAAAAGAAGTACAGAAACCACCAGTTTCCAGTATTGGGGGAAGAGTCTGATTTCACAGGATTTGCTAAATGTGTAGCCAAATGAGCCAATGTTTATCCTTTGGTATATTTTTTGATTTGAATGAAATATCAAATGAGGAAAACGAAAGTCTCAACATGCATCTTGAATTTGAGCTCCAAAATTGGTCTTCCTAGGAATAGAAAAGTTTTTCCATAAAAATAATAAGAGCAAATATTTATTGAGAGTTTTCTTAGTTGGGATTCCCCCGAGCAGAGCTTGAGACAAGGACTTGGACCAGGCAGTTTAATGGGAGAGACTCGGTGATGTTGGAGGTGGGATCCAGCCAGAGTGTGTGGGGAAGCTGTCCACTGTAGCCACAGCCCAAATCCCACAGGGGCAAGTGATGAGGCTTCCGATATGCCAGGTATCGGACATTCCACAGGTAGGTCCTATTCTTTTCCTCATTCTCAGAAGAGGAAACTGAGACACAGGAAAGGTAAAGTACTTTACGAAAGGTCGCAGAGCTAGGAGACGGCTGAAGATCAAACCTGCCTTATCCAACTCCTGAGTCGAAGCATTTATCCTTGTGAAAGTATTGCCTATAATGGGACTTCAGAAAAGAAAAGAAAAAGCAACCATTTGTGGATGGGAGGGAGGGAGAAACAATAGCAAGGAAGATTTTATATACACACTCCCTTCTTTTTATGGAAATAGGGAGACAGCTAATCTGGCCATAGATTTTTTAAAACTCTTAAAAATGTTTTCTAATGACTTAAGGAGACAGAATTACAGACAATCCCCTACCCCCAGTACTCAAATATACTGTATATTTAAAAGCACATGTTGCTTATTATTCCAGAGAAAGCCCAGTGGATATTGAGGCTACCGACGCACCACGCCACAGCTCTAGGAAGGCTGAGGATCAATTATTGAGTGTAATTCTTTACATGGTCTATGATTCTTCTCAGCTTGGATTTTTTTAAGAGGTCAAAACATGGCTTTCTCTGAAACAAAGCTCAGATGTTTTGGGTAAAGTTATAGACAGATGACATTTAGAGAAGGAAGCAGAGCTAACACAGCCATGGGTTCAGCTGGTCTACCCAGGGTCAGAGTGGATGAGAATTAATATTGGGGATGAACTTATTTTCAAGCCCCTTGTCCTACTGGGAGTCTGGGGTAATGTCATGCATGTGACGTGCCAGCTGTCCGCAGATGTAAGCAAACCTGGAGACCTGGTTCCAGGTAAATGATCTCCAGGGAGGCAAGGGGAAGCTTTTTACACAGATAATAAAGGCCACTAAAATGACACGGTTCCTCTCATTAGAGTTCTTTCGGCTCTATCTCACCAGTGTCACACCTTGTGCTCACTATCTGATTTCACCAGAAGGTTCTCTGAGTGAATTTGGAGCTTCTGAGTCATGACTGAGACCCCGTTGGTTGCTCTCATTCTCTGCCCTTGGGCTCTCCTCTCCAAGTTTTCTCGAACTTGATGTCTGCCCTACTTTAGATGAGATGGCAATGGGGTATCTGACACACTTCCCGTGGAGACTGTACCTCTGCTTGGTAAATCACAAATAGGAATCCACTATCCATACTTTTCTACTAGTGGAAGAAAAAGAAACAGAACCATCAGAAAATGCTTAAAAGGTCTAAGATATGCAAAGAGGAAGAGCTATGTAGTGTTGTGACAGAAGAGATAGTAATTGTTTCCATTATGTGACTCTGTGCAAGCCATTACACTGTAAGGTCAGTCCCAAGGGGAACTACCATTTGATAAAGCCCAGTCCAGACAGACAAAAAGTAATTTACAAGTTCTTAACTGGAGAATTTTAGAAACTAAAAGGATTCTGATTTGTAAAATCTCACACATACCCAACGTGTCTTATGATCACTTTTTTTTCCAGTCTCCGTACACCACACACTGTCTAACACCCTCTTCCGGAAATTTCCTGGCAACATTCATTATGATAATTTGTTAGGCACATATTCACTCACTTCCTCCTCCTCTCGTTGGGGAGGAGACTTCCCGCCTCACTGATGATGACCTGGGCCACGTGCCTTGCTTTTGCCCGTGGAATATTAGCAGAGGTAACCAGAGCAGAGGCCTTAAATTTGCTTGTGAGTTTTGTTGTCCTCGTTTGCTCTTGTGATCTAGCATGAGAACACACCTGGGTATTTTCTGCTCCTTCCATGCAGGCCCCAGATCAAGCATACCTGGGGCAGAGCTGAACCCATTCACAGCCTGGAGCTAAGCCCAGTCAGCCCACAGCCTGAAGCAGAACCGCCCAGCTGAGCCCTGCCACCACCAGCCTACTTGTAGCCAAAACCAGATCCATGTGCATGAGCGTTAGCCCCTGGGGGGTTGGGTGGTCTGTCCCTGGTCAATGTGTCTCTTTGTATGTTTTTCTCTCATTTGTACTAATTCTAATTTACAAAAGCCCAAAAGAATGGTGGCCCCCTTTCAGAGGAGAAGGAAGGGAAAGAAATATGTTAGAGCAAAGTCAGAATCTTCATTAAGGCACAGAGGGAAGAAAAAAGGCCGGAACTATTCATGTGTTGATAATTTTTGAATTGTGAATAACACCCATGATAATAGTTACCATTTATTTGTTCTGTGACAGGCACAGTGTTAAACAGTTTTTTATAAGCAGTTTATAAACCTGAACATATTTAATCCACTCAATATCCCAAGAAGTCAGAATAGCTGTCACAGTGTGATGGAAAGAAAACTGATGCTTAGAGAGGTTACATATCTTGGTAGGAGGTGCCAGAGTTGGAATTAAAACTCAGAAAATCCCAATAATTACTGAGCAACCTAGACAGTGAACCAGTGTTAAAATGAAATACCATTCTTTAATGCAACAAATTGGCAAAGATTAGAAACACTCTAATACTGAATATTGGCAAGAGAGCGGCATCTCATAAAATACAGGTGAGAATGTAAATTGGTGCTAACACTCTGGAAAGCAACCTGGCAATATTTACCAAGAACCTGAACATTTGCATACCCTTTGAACGAGCAATCCCACTTCTCTGATTATATTCTAAATAACTAATCAGAGATGCAGCCGAAGATGCGTGTACAAGACTGTTCTTCGAGGCGTTGCTTATCACAGTGAAAAATTGGAATCAACTGAAAGGTAAAATAGTTGCAGAACGGTTAAGTAGCTGGTATTGCTACAGGCTGGAACCATATGCAGCCATTAAAAATCATAATTTTGTGATGTGAGGAAAAGTTTGTGCTATGGTCTGAATGTGTGTGTCACCTTAAAATTCAAAAGTTGAAATCCTAACCCCCAAGACAATGGTATTATGAGGTGGGGTCTTTAGGAGGTGATTAGGTCATGAGGGTGGAGCCCTCATGGATAGGATTGGTTCCCTTATAAAAGAGGTTCCAAGAGAGCTCCCTCGCATCTTCCTACATGTGAGGATACAGTAAAAGGATGCCACCTATGAATCAGGAGCTGGGTTCTCACCAGACAACCAGTCTGCAGGCATACTGATCCTGAACTTCCCAGCTTCCAGAACAGTGAGAAAGAAATTTCTGTTGTTTATAAACCACCCAGTCTCAGGTATTTTGTTACAAGCAGCCCAAATATGGACCAAGACAGTTTGCAATACACTCTAAATGGAAAAAAAAAAAAAAAGAAGTAGAATATAAAACTGAATACATAATGTGACTCCAGTTTGGAGAGTATGCGTATGTGTTTGTGTGTAAGATAATACACTAGCGAGTAATCATGCGTTATTGCTGCATGGTAATTATCATTTTCTGTTGGATTTTTTTGTATTTTCTAAACATTTTTATATTTCTCAAATTTTGTAGAATAGCAAATATTACTTTTGTTCCTAGAGAAACATATTTAAAATGATTATTTGGAAAAACCAGCAACTATTTTCCCTGTGGAATATGAGGACAGGAGTCTCTATCTGTTTTGTTCCCTGATGTATGCCCAGAGTAGCATCTGGCTCCTCGTATGTGCTCAGTAAATATTTGTTGAGTGACTGAACGGTACACCCTGCAGCATGTGCAGATCCAGTGTGTATGTTGCGTTTATCTGTGGACTCAGAACCAGCCACCCACAAAACAACAATCATTTTAATAGGCTCACGCATTCCGTGGAGAACTGCTCAGACAAGACACAGTGGGATGACTTCTCTCTCTCGCTCCATGATATCTGGGGCCTTAGCTAAGAAGATGTGACTAACTGGAGGTGACTTCAGATGCTAAGAGCAGGAAGCATCTGGAAGCTTCTTTCTTCACAGGTCTGGTGCCTGAATTCCCATTCAGGCTGTTAACTGAAGCAACTACACACACACTGTGTCTCCACCCAGCTTGGGCTTCCACAGTGGATTCTGCATGAGCAGAATGAACCTTTATTACACTAAGCCACTAATACTTGGGGATTTATTATCATAGCAGAGTCTACCTTAGCCTGGACTAATACGATTTCCAAATACGGAGCTATGTCGTGTAATGAGAGGTACCTGAATTTACCTTGTCTTCTGGTCTCGGTCAGCCTGGAGACCCAGCCTGAGGAATGTCTTCCTGTTCCATCACGGGCAATCTGGAAAGCTGGCTTTCTGCTCAGTGCGGCACTTGAGACATACACGACTCGGATGAGGGTGTCTGCCCTGCCATTTACGAGCCACACGCGTGGCCCTGGATACGTTACAGAATCCTTCTGATCCTGTTTCTCATTTGCAAAATGAGAATGATGCTTACAGCACCTGTCTCAGGATTGTTGCGAGGATTGAATGGGATGAGGTATCTTTTATAAGGCACTTGACAGAGCATTGGACTTATTCAATGTTAGTTGTTGAATTCATTCTGTTAGTGTACAGTGTCCATAATCTCCTGATCTGAAGGCTAGGATGGTGTCAGCTATGCACAATTTAAAAAAAAAAAGAAGTCATCATATCCACAGAGGATTTAGCATCTTTGGGATGTGATTAGGGTTAAGGGACAAGAGATAAAAGGAGGTGTTGAACTGCTAAAGCCATAGATAAGAATGGAGGAGAAAGACCTGCTCTTTTGATGTATTAAATACCTACTTATTTATATATACTGCCTGGTACCACAGGAGAACAGAACAGAGAAGGCAGATTTCATGCTGTCTCATAATTTGGAAAAAAAAAAGACACTAAAACAGGGATGGGGCTATAAAATAGAAGCAGAAAGTAGCTCAAAAAAAACCTTACCACGGGAAGCTTCCTGCAGACTTTGGCTGAGTGCTAAGCTCTCTAGCAGACTGTGCAAAAGGGCCTTGTGGGGCTGCCCAACGCAGCTTTTCACCGGCCGGTCACGCCTTTCCCAAGGGAAGGCTGGAAGGTGTGCAGCTGGCAAAGGTAACTGAGTGACTGCTTGGGTGTCGTGCCCAGCACTGTGCCATGTGGGCTGGGTCACCCCAGAGGTCCAAGATACAGCTGCCAGGCCCTGTGGGGGGGAAAAAAAAGAAAAGAGAAGCATGCAATTTTTGTGTTCATCACCATCACTCAAATTCGGAGGAGAAAATGTCTAAAAAAATTCTCTCTGGCTTGCATTTTTTCAGGCCGTTTAATTTTTTATTGTTGAGCACGAACAATGAAACAGAGTGGTTTCCTGTTTCTCTGCCCCCACTCCACTGCTGAGGAATTTGGGTTTAAACTGCCGGAGAGGAACATTTACATTCTATAAATTAACTTCACTAAAGATGCTTAAGCGTTTATGAAAACATTGCCATTTTATACTCAGCTCTATAAAATCTTAAAGAAAAAAAAGAAAAAATCCCAAACTGCAATGGGAAGCTAAGCTGGCAGAGACCACTCTGCTCAGTGCAAACATGCCAACAGCTTTACAAATGAGGAATCTGCAACTGGGATTAAGAGCCTGCAGATCATTTATCAGTGACAAAACAAAGATCCTTAGCCTCTGTACTCCAGTGCGTGGAGACTCCCACAGGCTAAGAAATGCACCTCAGAAACAATAGACAGGGTTAACTAATTACACCCACATTAATGCTGGCGGCAGGGAATACTACTGCGCCCCGTCTTGGGTGCCCCAGACAGGTATTTTGATGTAAAGCAGAGTTTGGCTTCGGGGAGTCCTGGGTTTAAATCCTGGTTTACCTGCTAACCAGCTAGTGACCCTGGACAGTGGACTTAATCACTCACAGGCTTGGTTTCCTTCTCTGAAAACAAAGGACAATCATAACAAATTCCCTTTGTGTCTTCACTTCTGGACAAACAGAATAAAGCAAACAAAACTTCAGAGGTGTTGCACTGTGTATATGTTCACATAAATGTGTTTGGACACCCATTCCCCTTCCATCACAAAAAAGAGAGTGTGCCAAAGAAGAAAATGAGAAACTCTGGTTCATTTCCCCCTTTACCTCTTTGCCATATTTTTTGGACTACACCTGGGCCTTCTCTGGCGCTAGGGAGAAGAGGTCACAGCTAAAATAAAAGAAAGACTAAAGAAATTAAATTTGGCTTGTGATTCTGAAGGTGATGGTTTAAGAATCATTTTGACTCTTGACTTTAGAGAATTTTCCCCTTAAGTGCTTACTTTAAAATCTGTGACCTCCCCATCCTGTAGTCCCCTAACCCCTAAACATACAGACCGATCTCATTACTCCCTTAATGGAGGGGCGGCAGCCCAGCAGAACATACACTGGTGTTCACTGACTTGGAGACCCAGACCCTGTTTTGTAGCCTAACTTCTTTGGACAGCAGATTCCAGACCCCTACAAAGAGGGAATTGGAGCTGACACAGAAACTCGTGTTCACTAAAACTTAATGAAACATACTAAGTGTTTCTAGTTTTTTCCACCTAATTGACATCTTTTCTGTCCATCAAAATTAGGTGGTCACCCCAATGGATCAGCATCGTCTCTGAAGCTATATCCTGAGCAGCACTTAGAAGAGGAGAATTTCTAAGGATGAATCCCGTATTTAATAACCATCACTACCACCAACATGCTATCACTATTTGCAGTTTTACCTTTACTATGACACATCTATTTTCTTTACAAACTCAGTGGACAATGGCTTAGCAGAGTGGCATTCTTAGTTCCAATGCCTGCTTAGTGATGTTCTAGGCCAGCGCTTCCCAGAAGAACTTTCTAGGATTCTGTAAGTCTTTTCTACCTGTGCTGTCCAGAATGGTTAACTACTAGCCATATATGGCAATAGCACTTGACAGGTGCCTGATACAACTGAGGAACTGAATTTTAAATTGAATTAAATATAACTGTCATGTGGGGCTATTTGCTACTTTAATGGACAGCACAGCCCTAGACACAACCCACTTAGGACTTGTGCTGTCCAGTGGAAATATAATGAGAACCACATATGTAACTTAAATTCTTCTAGTAGCCACACTAAAAGAAAAAAAAAGAAAAAAGAAAGAGATAAAATTAATTTCAATAATATATTTTATTTTTATTGACTATTCAAAATACTATCATTTCGGGACTTCCCTGGCAGTCCAGTGGTTAAGACTTCACTTTCTAATGCAGGGGGTGTGGATTTGATCCTTGGTTGGGGAGCTAGGATCCCACATGCCTTGTAGCCAAACAACCAAAACATAAAACAGAAACAATATTGTAACAAATTCAATAAAGACTTAAAAAAAAAAAAAAGGTCACATCAAACAATTCTTTAAAAAATAATACTATCGTTTCAACATATAATCAGTAAAATGTTAACTAAATATTTACACTCTTTTGTTTCATACTAAACCTTAAAAATTCGGTGTAAATTCGGTGTAAATTTTATAATTACAACATATCTCAATTTGGGCTAGACATATATATATTTTTTTTTCGGTACGCGGGCCTCTCACTGTTGTGGCCTCTCCCGTTGCGGAGCATAGGCTCTGGACGCGCAGGCTCAGTGGCCATAGCTCACGGGCCCAGCCGCTCTGCGGCATGTGGGATCTTCCCGGACCGGAGCACGAACCCGTGTCCCCTGCATCGGCAGGTGGACTCTCAACCACTGCGCCACCAGGGAAGCCCTGGGCTAGCCATATTTCAAGAGTTCAACAGCCACATGTGGCTAGTGGCTACCATATTGGACAAAACAATGCAGATATTGGCGACTCTGAGGCTAACTTTTCTATCTGTAACATGGGCGTGTTTACAGCAACTATAACCAAAAATATTCTTGTGTTTAACTAGGGATGTTAAAGAATTTTCAACACAAAGTGTTAAACATAAACACCGAACTTGCCATATTTATTTTTACCAAAGTATGCATACTAATGCAAAATATTTGGTGTTTCCTCTCCTTTCTAAAGATGTTTCTTGTTCTTTTGCTTTATAGTAAATAAATTAATTTCACTGACATGTCAATATTTACTGCTAATTATACAGGAACAATTCTACTATTTGAAGAAATGGAATGTTATTGTGTATCATAGAATTCGTAATCTCAGTGCCTAATAATTTCCATATCAATAATTTCCATTAGGGCTTCCCTGGTGGCACAGTGGTTGAGAGTCTGCCTGTCGATGCAGGGGACATGGGTTTGTGCCCCGGTCCGGGAGGATCCCACATGCCGCGGAGCGGCTGGGCCCGTGAGCCACGGCCGCTGGGCCTGTGCATCCGGAGCCTGTGCTCTGCAGCCGGAAAGGCCACAACAGTGAGAGGCCTGCATACCGCCAAAAAAAAAAAAAAAAAAAAATTTCCATTAGTGTAATGGGACACAGTAGAAGCTGCTCCAGGAATAAAAATGTGTAATGAAAAAAGCAATCATTGAGAATCGTTTAGCAGCAAAGTAGATAACCAATAAGCCAATGACCTGATCAATGGGTATTAGGTACATTAAATGCAGAAGACGATTCAGAAGTGTCCATTAGCAGAAATTCTAACAAATAAATTACAAAATAATAATCAATACAGGTAGCTGACAATGTAACCTATAACAGTGGATCCGGAAGCAATTTCAAAGATTTGCATTGCTCACACTTGAATGCCTTTTCAAGTTGTACATTGCAAGCTACACTTCCTCTCCCCATCTTAAGCCCCCTCTTTAATGCTTTTTCTAAATTAGCTTGTTGTGTCATCCTTACCATGTAGTAATGAAAAATGGATAAAGACAGTCATGTGGATTTTCTGTCTCTTCAGAACACACCTTACTGAAACATACTCAATATATGCTAACGACTCTGGAGGCAAAAGCTATGGTGGTACAGCCTTTGCTTTTGAAGGCAGAGGGAACTTGAGAGGGAGGTAGCATGAGGGGTGGACTGGGGGGACCAGTTATAAACACTGGATGGATGCCTTTTAAACTTGGACAGGAAAATCATTTTGCTATGATTGTCCAGAATGTCAGCCTGGCTCCTGACTGTGTTCTTGGAGGGACAGTAGTCTTGAGCAGGATCTTATTTCGCTGCCCAGGGACTGAACTTAGACGCCAGTCCAGCAGGGGCTACAGGCTAGAAGCAAAATTCCCTGATTCTTACCCCGTTTGAAAGCAAAAATGTTTCAAGGAGGAAAAAAACACAAACCAGATACAAAGTTTATTATTAGAGACACAGCACAACATATGGGAGAGCACACAGGGAAGCAGTTTATTTATTTAAGTCAGAAGCAGGGCAGAAATACACACCCAGAGTGGAGTGTGGGCTCCTGAATGAGGAGCGCAGTAAAGAGGTGATTTAAATCACTTATACAGGACAGTCCTTCCGGGTCTTTCTTTACATTTGGCAGATTATCTTGTTTCTTTTTTTTTTTACACCCGACTGGTCCTAGGATCCTCCCCAAGATGCGTGCGCAACTTTTTGCTAAGATGGATCCCACCACAGAGGCCTGTGGGTACATGTCCACAGGTATTATGGGGTGCCCTCCCTTTGAGACGCCCAAGAGCCTTCCCGTGCATGTGCAGACAGGGAAGTTTCCCCTGACTTAAGGAGTGGGCCCCTTATCTATTTACTTGAGCAGAGCTCAGCTTCTGACACTAGCTTTGTCCTTGGAGTGTCTGGGTGAGCACAGAGTTTCAATTTTACTCCACTGGACAAACATCAGCTGTCCAGACCAAGAGCCCATCTATCTCCTACCTCAACTGCAGAAAGGGAAGCAAAATACAATTCCTGTGGCCTTGTGCTCTGCCGGACTGATCGGAATCATTCCTTCCACTTTACAACAGTTTACGTAGTTTGATTTTGTATGTCCGATAAGCATTTACACATTACAAAGTTAGCTGACTGGGAGAAGACAGGATACTGATACAGCTATTACATATTATTTAACTGGTACGATGCTTTCGTTTGTTTCTCTGGCAGAGCAAGATTTTGCTTTGCTTAGGAAAACAAGCAGGAGTGGGCTATGAGCCATACTCACTTGTGAAAGATGTGCCCTGCCTTCAAGGAGCTTGAGCCCAGGATAAGGCAGGGATCCCATGTCTTTTCTCTCTTCACTCTTCACCGAGTGGCTGGAAAGGAAGCAGAGGGCTGTCGTTTACCGAACACTTACTTTGTATCAGGCATCATGCTAAGTACAGATTACTAATCACTGCTAGGGATGAGAAAAGTGCATCATTTTGAACACAGAGGGGAGAAAACCCTCTGCCCACCCCAACAGCAAAATCCTAGAAGCCCAAGATTCCAGGAGAAAACGTCAGCAGGGCCCTTTGATATTTTTTGTACATAACGAGGAAGTTAACCTAAAAGTGGTAGGGTGGGGCTGTTGTTTGCCCTTTTTAATGCTAAAGAGATAGTACTGGTGTTACTGGGTGCCAGGATTAAGCCACTTCAAGTGAGATCAGTAAAATCTAGAAACACCAATCTTTCAAAGCAGCAAATAGTATCAGGTGTCAAGAGGTACAATCTGAATACTTCTTTGGGGTAATTTCTGGAAAAGGGAAAGAACCCTTTAGTTATGCATGTAAAAGTAAACAACACATCCACTGTTTTAAGAGAAACTATGAGATAATTATTACTATAAAGGTGATGTTAAAGTATAATATTTTTAAACTCATGACTCATACAAATATAAAATGAACACATGTCAAAGATTTTATTCGACTCATTCATTAATTAAGGAACCAGTAAGATGATACAATGAGTTCAAGGGAGAATTCAAAAAGCAGATACATACATGTAGAGGTTGATATAAATCTGTTTAATAGATGCAAAACTGGCTCTACGGAGGGTGGTAGGGGCAATTTTCAAAATCTATTTGCATGTTGCGGTAGGAAGAATTTTGAGCTGTCTGCCCCCTGGTGTATACATCCTATATAATCCCCTCCCCTTGAGTATGGGCAGGACTGTGAATATGACGGCTTTCTTCTCATGATTAGGTTACATTAGATGACAAAGGTGAAGTGAAGGGATTTTTGCAGGTGTAATTAAAACTTTGGGACTCTGATTTAATCAAAAAGGAGATTAGCCTGAGTGGGTCTGATCTAATCAAGTGAACCCTTAAAAGATACCAGACCCTTCCTGAAGGAAGAGATTTGAAGCATGAAGATTCTGCTGGCCTTTGAGAGGCAAACTGCCAAGCAGTGGAGGGCACATGACAGGAAATGGCAGGCAGCCTCTAGAATCTGAGAACTGACAGCCAGCAAGAAAGCAGGACCGCAGATGTGTAACTGCAAGATGAATTCTGGCAGCCACCAGGAACCTTGGAAGAGGAACCCAAGCCCCAGAAGAGACCAGGTCACGACCTTGATGTCAGCCTGCTGTGACCTTGGGCAGAAGACCCAGCTAACACGCCTGGACTCCTGACCCACAGAAAATACAAGATAATAAATTTATGTTACAGCAAGTTGTCAAATTTGTGGTAGTCTGCTACGGAGCAAGAGAAACCTCTTACATATGTCTACAGAAAAGAATTATTTGCATTGGTACTGATCAGCTACCACTTACAAAGCTGTAAGACAGCTCAAGGCAATGAAAGGTACAGAGACCCCACAGAATCAAATAACCTGGAAGATAACACCTTGATTTTTATTGAAGGTACCCAGTAATCCATTTGGTCCCTACTATGAGAACTGTTTCATTTGGTAAATTGCCTGTTTCACAGGCAATATTGCTTGATTTTGTTTTTTATTTGAAGAAAACCTTTCTTCCCTCCTGAAGAGATTTAGACTACACTTTAATTTGTTTTTCTGGGCATATGAGGGGGTGAGGAGTGGCTAGCTACTGGGAATTACAGAGTGGAGACCCAAGAAGGCTGCAGAAAGCACCAGCAGGTCTGAGCTCCCTCACGCACTAGTCATGGCTGAGAAAACGGAACTGGGCAAAACCCAACCTGGGCTGTGAGGCTGATATTCTGTGTGAAGTAAAAGTCAAGGCTGATTCCATCCAGTCACATCCATTTATTCACTCAATAAACAAATCCAGTGCCGACCTGATTCTAGACAGAGGTGCACTGGTGAACAAACACCAGTCAAGTCCCCAGTCTCACGGGGTTTACATTCCAGAGGAGGGAAAATAACTCAGATTTGGGGATCTATACTGAAAAGTTCCAGAATTTGA
This sequence comes from Orcinus orca, assembly GCF_937001465.1. Taxonomy (NCBI): domain Eukaryota; kingdom Metazoa; phylum Chordata; class Mammalia; order Artiodactyla; family Delphinidae; genus Orcinus; species Orcinus orca. The sequence goes on from NC_064566.1 coordinate 22,817,659, forward strand.
GAACTATACTGATAGTTGACCATTGTGTTCAGCCACGAAGAAACTTCTGAGGTTAAAGGTTGAGCTCATACCTCTGTGGGAAGAGTTTCAGAGAAAGTTCAGTCGTTAATCATCCTGGTAAGAGTCAGATCCAAGTACAGAGAATGAGGCGACGATACTGGGTTCTTAGACCGGCCTGAGGCTGGACACACAGGCGCCCACTCTGACAACGGCGCCCAGACTCCCAGAGAAATGCAGACTTAATAAGGAATTGCCCTCGTGCTGAGGTCAGCCCTTGGCTGCCACACAGAGGTTGCCCTGTGCCCTGCATAAAGAAATATAGAAAATACAATAAAAACTTAATGTTCTGTTAAGCTGCCACGTTTATTTCTGTGGTTAGTCATAACGACAGCTAATACATACAAATACTTACACTGAGCTGGTCTTTTTCCTAAGTATTTTACATATAATAACTTATTTAATAGTCACAATAACCCAATGTGGTAGATACTATTATTATTCCCATGTTACAGATGAGGAAATTGAGGGAGAAAAGGGCGAAGTGATTTCTCCAAAGTCCCATAGCTAGTGAGTATGAGAGCTATGATTCACACCCATACAGTCTGGCACCAGGACCCTAGTTCCTAACCCTCACTAGGCACCATCTTTGCAATAAGGGTTCTCTTCAGCATGGACAGGAGTAGTTCTGCCTTGTCCTTCTATTACCCCAACACTTCAGTATTCTCAATAGCTGTAGTCCATCTTCAGCTGTACTGCAGGAGAAGAAGGAATTTTTATATTTTCTTCTGGCCACAGTGTGGGGGGGCTGCTGATCGTACACCAAGTAAAACCAAGAGTTACTTTACCATTCTGGCAAACCTGTCACCTGTTAAAAAATGCTTCTTTCCTCATCCCTGAGCCGCATTTCTACTTTGTTTTTGAAGAAATGAAGTTTCTCCTCCGGGTATTCTGTCTTAGAAATATATACGGCTCATCTCCCCACTAGGATTCACAAGCTCTGTGATGGCGAATCCCTTGCAGCTGCCCACAAACAATAAGTAATACAAAGGATGACTGAGGGTTTCAAGTTTCCTGTTTACAGCCTCCATCCAATGGGGAGCTCTCGGGAGAAATGTAAGGCTGGCAACAAATTAACAAGGGTTCAGTTATTTTACAAGTGAGAACAATCGTTCCTCTGACCACTTTTGATTTATTCCATCTCTGGTTTCCATGGAGCGTCATAAAAGGATCTATGTGTGCGTCAAGAGAGTGGAGAAAGAGAAGTGGCCCGGAGCTAACAGGGGAAGAAGCATCCGCCTGGTGAGTCTCCTCGGAAAGAGAATATCTCCAACACTTAGTATCCAGTGCCTGTGCTGCGGGCTACTTCGCCGGGGTAATGACAATGAGATCAGGCAACACAGCTCTCATTCCAGCAGCCTTTTACTTCCCACGAGATCTTTGCCCCAGGGTTCTGCTCCCTTTTTAGGCTTATTCTTGTCTCCAACTTCCCCCTTCTATTGCCCCTTTTATCGCCACTAGTTGGAAAAGCTGTATAAGAAATTAGACGTGCCTGCCGAGCTCCTCTTGGAGGAAACAGTTAAAGAATTTTCTGGAGCTGACTTGGGAAGTTAGGGGCACCAGTGGCGGGCATCTGTGGCTTTCTGGACACTCAGAAGCCACTCCTTCTTTTGACAACTTCACCAGCCCCTTCCCTTTTCAATCAAGTGATTCTAGAAGGATTAGACCCTGGGGTCAGGAATAGAGCATGTGATTTAGGCCTAAGCCAATCAGAGCATTGTATTTCCTTGGCTGCCAATGATTGGCTCATTGATAATCATATGACTTAATTAGCGCCAATTAGAGAGGCAACGAGACTTTCCCTGGGAATTCTGGGAAGGAGATTCTCGGTCTATCCTCGCTGGGCTTGAATGAGAGGTGTGAGATTGAACACCTGGTAAGCATCTTCCTCCCTGTAGCGAGCGCATGTCTGGAAATACTATCAACTCGGGAAAAGAATGAGACGCTGGACCTTGAGGACAGTGCTGGAGCCCCGGAATCAGTCTATCTCTGAAGTAAGTCCTGTTTCCAGCCTCTCGATTACGTGATTCAGTAAATTTTATTTGGGCTCCTACTGTGTCGGGCTGGATTTTGTTGGTTGCAGCTGAAAGAGTTGTCTCTCTCCCACTAGGGAAAGTTGAGAGGAGGCGCCAAGAATGAGAGCTGCGAGGCGGGGAGTGGGGGCAGATCACAGCCCTTCAGCCGGGAAAGAAATTCTCACCTGAGGGTATTTGTCCCTTCACATTTATCATGAGAAGGCAGAAGCTGCAAAATATGTTTGTAGAGCCATTAACCTTTCCATTCCTTTCCATGTAACACTTGATGTTTCTATGGGCAAAAAATCTGTCCAGTTTATTATTCAAGTGATTGCTGGACCTGCTTTAAAGTGAAGGCAGATATGGGTTGAATTCTCAAAAAGTCATCCATGTCGTTTCGTTGGTCACCATGCCTTTTAAGTGTTTATGTTACCATCTCAATTACACCATCTTTTTAGCTCAGGGATGGTATACAAAGATGTTTGGCCAGGGGGACCCAGAATCATTTGAATCCTGTCTTGGCCTATCGACCCCATTCTCTGCAGTGCCCCATGCAAGCAATAAGAAGCACTTTATTTTTAGAGAGAGCTTTGGTCCCAAGCCCTAGTGCAAAGTCAGGAAGCAAGGATGGAACTCATGTTCTTTCTCCTCATTGTTCAATCCCAGTTCTCAGATATTCTCAGTTTGGATAGTCTCTGGCACTTGTTGACATGTGTTGAATCAGGTGTTTTGTCGTTGTGGTTTGGTTTGGTTTTGGTTTTTGACATACATCAGAGAAGGAAAAGAGCATTGTGTCACCTTTGCCCAGAATATTTGCCCAGTTTCTGCCCAATTCCTATGTCAACAAAATTCAACTGAGTAAAGTTTAAAGATCTTATTGGCTTTAGTCAGTCATTCAGGAATTGGTCAGCATCCAATCTAGCAGCTGGAAAGGTGCTCCGATTCATTATACCAGGCAAGAGATTTTTTATAGACCAAAGAGAGCAGGGGCAAGGAAGTTATACTGGGCATTTACTGATTGGTTAAAGCAGGGTTGCTTTCCTTACATGGAGCAAAAGGAAGCCTCGGAGAAGGTAACTTGTGTCAGGTAACTTGTGTTGAGAGGGAAAGCCCTGATTGGTTGACCTCAGTCTTCCTTTTCTGGGAGAACGGAGCCTTGAAACTCAGTTAAGTTTTGGTTCGCTGACGTGAGGCTTAGCATGAGCGACTCAATCTTGGGCTTCACCTGGCTACTTTAACACCTGTCAGGCCAAGTCAAGAACTCTGAATCTGCTTCCAGGTGGAAAGGATGAATGTGTGTCCAAGCAGAGAGAAAGTAGAGGGGTGGGGAGAGGGGAATGTAGGGCTGCCCTGCCATCCTGGCTGCAAGGAAGAGCGAGAAAAAGAGGCTACTATGTTACATGTGCTGGAACCTTATTCCCACTGAAATGTCACCTTTAGAAAATGTGAGCCAATGAGTGTCTTGGAACCAATCAGATAGATACTTTCCTTATCAGAGGAGAAGAAGGCAGGAGGTAAAAAGAGAATTTCTGAAAACTTGTTCTTAATAGTTACCATTATTGTATTAGGATAATGCTGGTTACAATAGCAAATCATCTCCAGAATTTCAGCGGCCTAACATAATAAAAGTTTATTTCTTGTTCATATAACAATCTAAAGTGGATACTTCTCACTGACAGACTGCTTTCCTACACTTAGTGATTTAAGAACCCATGTTCTTTCCATCGTAAGCCTCCACTTTAAGGCAACAGTTTTCAACTTTTCACTGCACTTTTTAATTACCTGATGAGCTTCAAAAATGCTGATACATGCGCCCCCCACCCCAGAAGACTCTGATTTTATTGGTTTAAATAGCAGCTTGGGCATCAAAATGTTTAAAATACCTCTCAGAGGAGTATAAAGTGCAATCAGGATTGCACTAGGGTGTTGCTCTAGGGCAATGGTTTCCAATGCATGGTCCCCAGACTGGCAGCATCAGCAACATTTGGGACTTATAAGACTTGCATATTCTCAGATCCCAACCAGGTCTGCTGAGTAAGAACTCTAAGGATGGGGCCCAGCAGTCTGTGTTTTAACAGCCTTCCAGTTGATCCTGATGCATGTTCAAGTTTGAGAATCACTGCCCTTCAGCCCCAAAGTTCTCTGCATCCAGGTGGAAGGGAAGAGAGGGAGCTAGAAGGAACACTCCTGCTTCTTCACTGCCTCCCAGTCTCTTGAGCCCAGCTCAAAGCAGAGAGGACTTGGAAATGGGACCCTAACTGGGCAGACTGTGTCTGCCACAATCATACACTCTTATCTGCACTGTCCCTGAATTCCACACCGATTCAGGACTGAAGGAAAATGAAAGGCAATTCTAAGTTCTAGGTGTAACACAGATGGCCAGGGCTCCCAGGTACTAGGAGTGTGAGACTAAACAAAAATTTGTAGGAAGACACAGGTAAAGTATGTATGTTGATGTAGAGTAGAATGGGTTCATTTACATAGAAAAAGTAACACAAAAATTGCACAAAGTTATAAGCAAATTTATATCATGCCTTGTAACAGTAATTTTTCACTTAAGTAATTTTCTTAAGTTTTCGTTCTGACTGGATCTCTCACCTTCTACCCACTTCCTTTCCCTCAACAGCTCAATAGCAGCTCTGAGGCAGAGATGGAAGATTGTGGATCTGCTGGGACGAGGTTATCTCAGAAGCCAAACCAGAAAGAATATCCCAACCCAGGACTCCACTATGCGATAATGGAGGGAACAGAGACCTTAAAGTCAGGCAGTTTGGGGTTCATGTCCTCGCTTTGCCACTTCTTTCCTGTGTAGCCTCAGGTGAGATATAACCTCTCTGGGCTTCAGTTTCATTTTCTCTGAAAGACATAAAAAGTCCTGGCTTGTAAAATTATTGGAACGACCATATGAAATAACAGGTAAAAGTACTTTAAAAATCTTAGCTGTTTTAATCCCCATTTTGGTGGCCTTGCAATGACAGAAAGAAATCAGGCCATTCTTATCCTTGACAAGCCATATACAGGAGAAACAGATAAGATGCTTTGAGATTGTCTGAGGGTGGCTGAGTACAGCCCATTCTTATTAAAGGTACTTATAGTGAGAAACCATTCAGGTCAGGCCTGCCTTTCCAGTCTGCCTCGTTGGCAAGGTGGTGGCCCCGGGCTCTGTCTCTTATGTGTTCCTTGTGGTTTCTATCTGCTCTGGCTTTGGTGGTTTGTTTCATTCATACTAGATGCCAAGGGGACGATATGGTCCAGGGAGCTGAGGAACAGACTGGATATCTGGGGACTCTGTGACACTTCAAAGAGTGACTCAGCCAGTGGTGCAGAGAAAAGAGAACACATCATCCATTTGAGGGCAGGAGCAACTCTGGCCATCTGAACGCTTAAAATTTATACTAGCCTCTTGAAACTAAATGCTGATTTGCGCTCCATGATTCTTTAGAGTTCAAGTGTCCAAGGAGAGTTTAGGGAAGGGACTTACAATTTTGTGTGTCTAAAATACAATGGATAGATTCTAGATGCTTTCAATTCCACGTCTCAGAGTCAGTTCAGAGCTCGTAACAATACAATGACAAATGTAATAAACTCGTATCCGTGTAGTGCTTTCCAATTTACAGACCACTTCATACACTGTAAGAAAGCTGATTCTATCTCCTGGGGGCACGTACGTTATCACACTTATGTGTCTTTGGTGGCATGGAATACAAACCCACTCAGGGAACCAGTTGCATGTGTGAGAGTCAGACGGCATCACTGTGCCTTTCTAAGTACTGCAGCCCTGAATCAAAGTAGTGTTTTTCTCCCCAGTCTTGCCTGAAGCTGAGGCTTGGCAATCGAGTCTCGCTGCCAGGTTTACAACATGGCTGGGATGGTGCGAGCGCTACAGAATTCACGTGAAAGGTAATCCACATTCCCTCTCTTGCAGCTGCCCTTAAATTTGCAAGGAAACATTCCTTCTAGGAGTCTCTGGATATTGGACTAAGATTGTCACACGCCATTAACACAGTTCAATTCTGCAACCTCACTGATTGGAAAACCTGATTCAATATTGCAAGCTTGTTTTTGGCAACTGCACCAGCATCTTCCAAAAATATATTAGAGTTGCCACTGCCAGATGGTCTGAGATGGGCCCAGGGAGGCTGTTGACAGATATCTTGAGATGGATCTTATTCCATTGACATATCTGAAGACTGTCCCGTGGGAAACGTCTTCACGGGCCTGGAGGCTGACAGAACAAGACGGAAACCCTTCAAGAGAATTGCCAATAAAGAGACTGAAAATGGGCACTACCTTCTGGAGGTAATTTGGCAATAGGTATTGAGCCTTAAAACATTCATACCCTTTGGGCTTCCCTGGTGGTGCAGTGGTTAAGAATCCGCCTGCCCATGTGGGGGACACGGGTTTGATCCCTGGTCTGGGAAGATCCCACATGCCGCGGAGCAACTAAGCCCGTGCGCCACAGCTACTGAGCCTGCGCTCTAGAGCCCGTGAGCCACAGCTGCTGAAGCCCGCACGCCCAGAGCCCGTGCTCCGCAACGCGGGAGGCCACTGCAGTGGGAGGCCCGCGCACCGCAACAAAGAGTAGCCCCCGCTCAACACAGCTGGAGAAGAGCCCACACGCAGCAACAAAGACCCAACGCAGCCAAAAATAAATAAATAAATAAATTTATTTTAAAAAAAATTCATACCCTTTGACCCTGTATTTGTCTTCTCAAGTTTTAGCTGAAAGTGCTGCTGAGACGTGTGCACAAAGATTTGTGTATAGAGACTTTCACGGCAGCATTAAACATACAGAAAATCTGCTTATCCGAAACAATTTAACCCCTCCCTCTTTCTATAGCATAAATACCTCTGTAGGCTTGAAATGAGGGATATAAAACTAACCCCTGGATTGCACCAATTTAGCAGATTTCTTTTTGAAATCTACTGACTGTTCTTTAAGAACATCTAATTTAAATGTAACTCAATCCACTGGAGAGACGGAATAAGGGATTAAAAAAAAAAACAGTGGGTGGAAAATCTCTTAAGCATTAGGAAGCAGCAACAGTAGTAAAAATATTTCTGTGATGGATGTAAATATGAAATTGAGGATGACAGTACCACACGAGAGACTGTGGCTAAGACACTGACTTCATGTCCGTGATGACAGTGACCTCAAAGGAAATTTAGGAAAGTATGAAAATTCAGTATTTAAAACTCAAAATCAGAACTGATTCAGAAAACAAATCTACTGCCTTCTAAAAACAATGCCAAACCTGCAGTTGTTTTAATGAGACCTGCCTCACACAATTCAAAGCAAAATATTACTTTCATCAGAGAATTATTTGCATTCTTCCATAAAATAGCACAAGAAATATGTTATGAAATTACTTGCCAAGGTCAAGAAAACTCATAATCTTGACAAGAGGGGGAAAAAAAGAATAATCGTGCCTCTGTCTACACTGGTAGCTCTCAACTAGGGGGCATTTTGCCCCTTGGGGAACATTTGGCAACGTCTGAAGGCATTTTTGGTTGTCACAACTGGGGGGAGTGCGGTCGGGAGAATGCTATTGGCATCTAGTGGGTAGAGGCCAGAAATGCTGCTAAACATCCTACAGTGCACAAGACAGCAAAGCACTGTATGGCCCGAGATGTCAGTACTGCCGAAGTTGAGAAACCCTGGTCTAGATAGTGACAAATGATCTGGGAAGAAACGACCAAATACAAAGCCCCTACGTTCCGTTCTCTACTGGGGGTGGGGGGTTGACAGTGGGGGAAGGGCTAAGGGAGGGACTCGCTTCTCCTCCAGTTCTACCTGTGCAGGGCCTGAGGCCAAGGGAAGGATGGCTCCCACCTCCTGACGGCTGAGGCCTCAGTGCATCTTCCATTAGGACTACACGAAAATATTTAAATCCGGTAAAATCTTGATTTTACTGGAATTTGTATAGGCAAAGCCCCCAGTTTTGCAGACTTTTGTTTTTCTTCTTCTACAAGGAAAAAGGAGCAAAATACATGGAAGAAGCTTATTCAAGGAACTTCAAAAACATGGCCTGGGGTCAAGTACAAATTCTACCCAATCTCCTGTTTTGTTTTCTGGACAATGGGAATTGGGGTCCAGAATGTTTAGCCTGAGGTCCAGGCTGACCCTCGACTATCAGAGAAGCATTAAATCACATTCACAGTGAGCTGTGCTTCTTAGAGCAGGAAACGCAACTCACACCTTTCAGTAAGATTTCAACATCAAGCTTGATGGGAAAAGGATTTTCTGGGTAACTCTGGGATAACCTGGAATCTCCCATCCCCTGGACATTTTGACGCATTGGAGTTTTCCTGTGGTTTACATTCCCCAAGATGTTCTTGACATTGGCAAGATTTACAGGAAAAGCTACTGACAGTGTTACAAACTCCAATCCAAATCTTCCCTTTCTACCTTTTATGTCTGTAATGTTGGAATGCATCAAAATAAGCATGTGACATTTCTCCATAATGAAGAAAACCAAGTCAGCTGCTTTGTTTTTTAAATCTAAATAAAACTAAGAAAACAGTCACTAGGTTGAGAAAAGTTAACTGGCCTACAGAACAGCAGCAGGAGAGGATAAATATTTGGTTCCGATTTGCAGCATATTCCAGATGGGCAGCTTTTCGTGTCTGTGACAATTTTGAGTCTGGAAAGTTTGATCTAAACATCTGCATGATTGTCTTGCTAGGAACAAGCCACACTGAAATGTACAGTTTTGCCTGATTCTCCCTAATCTCATTCTGACAGCTTCCCATACAAGCTGGGAACAGCGGGGACTAACTCTTCTCCAACATTATTGCTAATTGGCAGCAGCAAGACAGCCTGTGAGTTCCAGTATGTGAAAGATAGGGGAAAACAAAAACAAAGCCCAGCTCTAAAACTCCAATCAGCTTTAATTAGTCAAGAAAAATCAACAGCTTAAGAATGTACACCTACTGTGATAGCCAGAACCACATGGTTACAAAGTGTTTCTAGGTCCAGGTAAGGCTCCTGCACCTGTCACTTACCTTCTCTGGCTTTTGGGTTTTCCGCCTTTATAAGGTGCTAAAAGTTCTTGTCCTCTGTTTCTCCCAGATGTGGGAATGATTAATTTAGAAAAATGCAGAAATATCTTAATAGACCTGGTGCTAGGCGGTCATCCTCCCTGTGTCTCTTTCCTGGAATATACAAATGATTTGATATTAGGATGGTAAATACTCATAATAACCAGAGTCAAAAGTCCATTAATCAGAATCTACCTAATGGGACATCCAATCAAGGCACATTTTTTTTTCCTCCTGTATGACAGCATGAAATAGTGAAAACATCATTAGCTGTGGTTCTCCTCACATCAGGGTTTAAAATCTTCCTCCCCTTAGCAAAATCAATCAGCTTCTCTGAACCTCTGTTTCCTCATTTGTAGAATGGTTTTACAGTGATTGCGGCAGAGTATGTGGTGAGGATGGAGTAAACAATGCGTGGAGAGCAGACTGCTGGAGCTCAGTATGTGTGAGTCCCATTACCTGCCTCTCCGGCCCACAGCACTGCAGGCACCGCTCGCACTTGACTGTCGTCCTTCCTGCGAAGTGTTTTGTTTGAATACTTCCTTAGGGAAAAGAATTAAAGCTTTAGAAACTGAACCAATAGGTAGGATGGACTTCAAACGAAGGAAACTTTTGTAGCAACTTCTGGGGTGAACTTATGGCAGGTATGACTCATTTTCTTCTGTTTTCTGCACACAGAGCTCTGACTAATGAGAACTGGAAGTCCTTAATGATGACCCTAAAAGGCCACAGAATCCTCAGTCACCCCGGAAAAGGGACGCTGTGCTCTCACGTATGGGTTAGGACTCTTCGGCTGCAAGGAACGTAAGCTACTTCAAGCTGGCTTGGATCTGGATTTGGGTGTGTGTGTGTGGGGGGGGTGGATTTCAAGGGGACTTACAGAGCCAAAATGTGTGTCTATGTCTCTCTGTATATCTATTTCATTTTTACCGTCCCAAACATCAGCTTTTCACATCCCGAATGACACACAGACAGCTGCCCGACAATTCTGGAAATTTTGTGTTACAGGCCCAACCATTTGAAGAAACTGATGCAATCAGATGGTGCCCCCATTCCAGATTCCCAGGGAAGAGAAGCTGATTGGTCCAGCTGGTGTCCACTGTATACACTTCAGCTCCAATCATCTATGGCCAAGGAGGCAACAGCCCATTGTCCAGACACGGAGGCTGAGGTTTACTCCTGCCCTCCTGAGGATGGGGATAAAGGAGGAGGTCTCAAAGGGCAGGAGAAGAGGAGTGTCACCGTGTAGAGGCACCAAAGATGTCATTCCACTTTACATAGTAGAGAAAAAAGGGGACTAATGTTTCAGAATAATTTTCAATAACCAAGGTCACAATCTAAAAGGTTTTCTGCACATACCACAATTAAGCCAAAAATTCAACTTAGTTAAACATTTTGCTCTGCATCCCAATTGTTGCAGACACAGATGGTTGCCCACCTAACAGCCTGTTCCCCTTTCTGCTTAACTGGCAGGATCCCACATATATTTGGGTGTCCATTCCTCCCTCATATCAGTCATAGAAAGCTTTCCCTATCCCTGTGTTTAGAAGTAAATTAGTCTAATGGTTGCTCTGTGATCCCTTTTGGCTTAGACATGGGCATATGACACAATTGTGACCAATAAAACATGATGATGAATCTTCTGAGAGGCCTTCTGCAAAGATATTTTTCTCACTGATAAAAAGAAACTCACAGGAACACTTCCTATCCATCTAACACTTTAGTATCTGGATGTGAGGCCTGGAACTGTGGCAGCCATCTTATGACCATAAGGGGACCTAGCATGAAGACAAGAGAGCAGAAATATGGAAAGAACTTGGGCCTTTGATGAACCATTTGAACAAATGAGTTAACCCACCTGGGACTGTTTTACCTCTGGCATTCTGTTTTATTTTATTTATTTATTTTAAAAATGGAAGTATAATTAACATATAACATTATATTAGTTTCAGGTATGCAAAGTAATGATTTGTTGTTTGTTTATATTGTAAAATGACATCACAGTGAGTGTAGTTAAAATCTGTCACCCATACATAGTTTAAAATTGTTTGCTTTTGATGAGAGCTTTTAAGATCTACTCTCTTACTGACTGTCAAATATGCAGTTCACTATTATTAACTGTAGTCACCATGTTGTACATTACACCCTAGATTGTTGTTACTTGATAAAAGAAGTATTGTTTAAATCAGTTATTTTAAATTTTTTGTTACTTGCAATCCCAAACATCCTAATTGATGCACTTCGTAATTAATAGAAATCACAAAGCCACAAATAAGACATACTTTAATAAAAGCTGACAATAGCTGGAGAATAATTCCGAAAATGCTTAGAAGAAGGTGTCCCTTAGGCAATGTTGAAATAGATAGCTAAGAGATCACGAATCATTTCTAACACTCCCAGAGCCTTACCAAGACACAGCATTTTGCAGGCAGACCATTATTTTTTTATATTTATAAAAAGCAACTCAAAGAAATTATTTGTTTAGAGTAGCTTTTTTATGCTTCAAAGTCTTTGCTCCTGTAGATGTGGAGTTGGACAAGTTTAAAGTGGTTTCATTGTGCATTCTGCTTGCTCGAGTTTGATAGGCCGTGTTCACATGACAGGTCTATCCCTGCAGCGGATGTCTGGGATGCTTTGATGTGGGTTGCATTCGGACAGCCTAATACTAGGGGAAAATGTGCTGAAATCGAACAAGATTGCTTTCTGCCCAGCTGTTCTCTGAAGGCTCAGACATTTTTAGCACTGAGCTAAGAAGGTTGTATTTGTTTTGACGGTCTTGGCAGGGAGAACAATGGTTGATTATCCCAGCACTTTACTAACAAATAAGACTGCCTCCAGCAGAGATAAAATATGGGTCTTGACTTGATTGCATTTCATGTCCCAGGAAATTATTTTCTTTTCATTCTGATGCCCTTTCATTATGCAATGTACCTTTTGCTTTCTTTATCCTTGCCCCACGTGGTAACCCATGGCTTTCACTCTGAGAAGGCTGATTCCCAAAATCACCATGGCAGGGTGGTTGGATTAGCATATAAAACATGTATTTTCACTTCTCTAATTTCTTAGAAACTAATTTTTTGGTTTGTTTTTGGTTCTCCAGATTTGTATGGTTAGTTTCTTCTCTAATTTTCTGTCTGCTTGCTTTTGGCATTTGTTTACGTTGCTGAGACTGTTTCAGCGTAGAGAAGTCTCGGATTTTACATCACACCTACATTTAAAAGGTCTATCCCAGGTGTTTTCTTCACCCATACAGAGAAGTGCTTTAACAATTGTGTTTTCTTCAAAACAAAGGGACTTTTAAATAGTTTCATGAAAACATTACTATTTTTCCTTTATTATTTTCTTTCCAAAAGGTTTTAAGAATTAAATATTTTGTAAGTGTAACATATGCAGATAAGGGTACGGCTCAATGTATTTTCATGAAGTGAACACACAGACGTAACCATTGTCCCCTCAGGCCCACCCAGTCATCACCTCCCCACTCTATCACTGCCTGCCTCTCTCCAAAGGTAACAAGTGTGCTGATGTCTGTCATCACAGAGGAATTTTCCCTCTTTTTGGTCAATATTATGTTTGTATGATTCAATTATGTTATCATGTATAGTGGTGATTTCTCCATTTTTACTGCTGCATACTATTCCATTGTGTGAATACGATGCAATTTATGTTGATGGACATTTGGTTTGCATCTCTTTGGAGCTATTACAAATAGTACTGTTATCACATTTTTGTGGATGTCTTTGGATGAATATATACACATATAGTTTTAGTTCTGTGTACTGAGGGGCAGAATTGCTGGGGGACAAAGCACAAATATCTTACCTTTGGTGGACTGTCCCAATTTACACTCCCATCAAAGGGATGTGAAAATCCAGTATTAATTCAAATCCTTGCCTGCATTTGGAATTATTGGCCTTTTAATTATAGCAATTCTATTAAGTGTGTAGCGGCATCTCATTGTGGTTTTATTTTGCATATTCTTGATGACTAATGAAATTACACAACTTTTATCTTTATTGGCCAAGTCAGATATTCTCTTCTATGAAGTAACCTTGCACAATTTTTGTCCTTTTTCTAATGTGATATATATATACATATTTGTTATTAATTTGTAAGACTTCTTTATTATAGAAATGAATTCTTTGTTGGATATGTATATTGTAAATACATTCTCCCATTCTGTAGATTGCCTTTTTACAGTCTCATGGAATCTTTTGATAAATAGAAATTATGAATGGTTTCAAACTTTTTAATTTGAAATAATGTTAAACTTACAAAAACTTTGGACTTGCAAAAATAATAGAGTTCCTGTGTACCCCTCATCCAGCTTTCCCTAAGAGTAACATATTCCACATTACATAATGATAGTGCAATTACTGAAGCCAGAAAATTAATATTGTCACAATACTATTAACTAATCCAGAGACCTTAATCTCATTTTGCTAATGGTCCACTACTATCCTTTTTACAGTTCAGGATCCAATCCAGGATTCCCACATTGCCTTAAATTGACATGTCTCCTTGGTCTCTTCCAAGCTGTGGCAATTCCTCAGTCTTTCTTTGTCTTTTATCACCTTGACACTTTTGAAGAGTAATTTTGTAGAATGTCCCCCAGTTGGGTTTGTCTGATGTTTTCTTATGATTATCAACACTATTTTAAGCATTAGTAACTATAAACATGATATTTTTAAGAAGTTTTGGTTTTTTTTGGCCACCTTATTTAGCATTCAGTTTTGAATTTTGATAAATATTTACAGTCATGAAACCACTACCACGATCAACATATAAAACAGTGTCATCAACCCCCTAAAATTCCCTCATGTGCCTTTGTAGTCAGCTTATTCTCCCCAATCCCAACCCCTGACAAGTACCTATTTGTTTTTAATCCCTGTAGTTTTTTGTTTTTTCAGAATGCCATATAAATAGCATCATACAACATGGAGCCTTTTGAGTCGGCCTTTCTTCACTTAGCATAATGTATCTGAGATACATTCATGTTGGTAGATCAGTAATTTGCTCCTTTTCATTGCTGAGTAGTATTCCATTGTGTGGATGTACCACAATTTGTTTATCTATTCACCAGTTGGTGGACATTTGAGTTGTTTCCAGTTCTAGCTATTACTAATAAAGCCACCATAAAAATTTGTGTCTAAGTCTTTGTGTGAGCACAAGCTTTAATTTCTCTCAGATGAATACTAGGCATGGAACTACTGGGTCATATGGTAAGAGTATGTTTAACTGTATGAATAAGTAATTGCCAAACAGGTTTTCAAAGTGGCTGTGCCAGTCTGCATCACCACCAGCGATACATGAGAATTCTGGTTTCTCCACATCCTTGGCAGCACTTGAGATTGTCAATTTTTTGCATTAGTTGAGATTATGTATTGGGCGGGGGGCGGGGGGTGGGCAAGGATACCATGGATGTGATGTTGTGCTTCTCAGTGCATCAGATCAGAAGGCACATAGAGTAATATATCTTATTATGTCCAGGTTGACTTTGATCAATTGATTAAGGTGGTGTGTGCCAGGATTCTCCAAAGTAAAGTTACTGTTTTTCCCTTTGTCAATAATAAGTATCCCCTGGGGAGACACTTTGAGACTATGCAAACACCCTGTTTCTCATTAGACTTTCACCCACTAATTTTAGCATCCCTTGATGATTCTTGCCTGCAATAATTATTACTATGTTGTTTGCCTGGTAGTAATTTTCTACTTCTAAAATTCCTTCCAAATTTATAAACTGGAAGTTCTGCTGTGGGGAAGGGCTGTCCTTTTGCTCCCGTTTATTTATTCAATTGTATTAATATGGATTCATAGGTACTTATTTTATTCTTTGGGTTATATTCCTTTTTTTCATATTTATTTTATTCCTCAAATTGCCCCAGATTTTGTGCTCTTGTACCTTTTCTTTTTTTTTAAATTAATTAATTAATTTTTGTCTGCGTTGTGTTGCTGTGCGCAGGCTTTCTCTAGTTGCGGCGAGCGGGGGCTACTCTTCACTGCAGTGCGCAGGCTTCTCACTGCAGTGGCTTCTCTTGTTGCAGAGCACAAGCTCTATGTGCTTGGGCTTCAGTAGTTGTGGCACGTGGGCTCATTAGTTGTGGCTTACGGGTTCTAGAGCACAGGCTCAGTAGTTGTGGCACACAGGCTTAGTTGCTCTGCGGTATGTGGGATCTTCCTGGACCAGGGATTGAACCCGTGTTGCCTGCATTGGCAGGCAGATTCTTAATCACTGAGCCACCAGGGAAGTCCTGGCTCTTGTGCCTTTTCAACGTCACCCACCTTTTTTTTTTTTCCCTTTGCAGTTCCTTCCTTTCTGGTTCCATATGATGCTCCATGCTCACCTTGTACTTTCCCTGTCCAAACCCTAGACTCAATCATTTTTCCAAGGATCCCTGGTTCCTTGAATTATAGGTTGGTATTTAGAACCAAGATCTTGGCACTAGGTGTGCTCATTGCTACTGGGGTGTCATTGCTTCTAGGCCCTTTCAACAGAAGGGAATAAGAAATATATGTAGGTAGGTATACATCACACACACACACATCTGTGTATATGTGTGTGTGTATATTAAAAGCCATGAATTCATGCTGATACTATAGATTCTATCCAACACCACAGGGCTCATTTGACTCTTCCCATTTCTCTAATTTTTATCTTCTTTCTCTGATAGTGAAAAACCCAGCTGTCATGACCTACAATGTATTTACTTATTTGTTCAAATGTCATACACGCATAAATTAGTTTCAGAATTCCTAACCCATACCCTTTACGGGGAACACTACAGTACAGTATTTCTACACAGTTCTTTTTATCTTTAGCTTTACAGAATATAATCATCATCCTGTTTTCCAAAGTAACTTAAGTTAGTTCTTTTCTTCTTCTCCCCCTTCAGTGGGATTACGTTATCCAAGAAGTTGTTAAAGTAGTCATATTTATCAATCCACCAGGAATTGAGTTTTGGTACCCTTTTATTACAATATAACATACATAGGAATTGAGTTTTGGTACCCTTTTATTACAATATAACATACATAGAGAAAAGTATACAAATCATGAGTGTACAACTTGGTGTATTTTCACAAATTGAACGTCCTTGGTAACCAGCACCTCAGAAGCTCTGTCATGCCCACTTCCAACCACTATCCACTCATTATGGTAACCACCATCTAACTTTGAACACAATAAAGTCTGTTTTATACACTTTATATAAATAGAATGATGTACTTTTCTCTGTCTTTGGCTCAACATTCTGTTTGTGAGATTTATGCATGTTATTGAACGTGATTATCATTTGTTTGTTGTCAGTGCTGCTTAGTATTCCATTATGTGAATATACAACATTTATTTACAGTGTTGACACTGACAGGCATTCGAGTGGTTTCCAGTATGACACTGCATGTGGGCTAGTATGACAGTACCTTCTTCACATGTCTTTTGAGGAGCATATGAATGCATTTCTGTTGGATATCTTAGCAGTAAAATTTGCTGAGTTATAGGGTTGCGTATGTTCAACTTTCATAGATACCTTCAGTTTGCAGTCCTGTAAGCAATATACAGGATTATAGTTGCTCCATATCCTAGCCAATGCTTAGTATCATCTAGCTTTTTAGTTTTACTCATTTTGGTAGATGTGATACACACTGGAGTTTTGGTTAGCATTTCTCTGATGTCTAATAAACTTGAGCACTTTTTCATAGGTTTATTGTCCATTTGGCTAATCTCTTTTGTGAAGTGTCCATTTAAGTCTTTGCTATTTTTCCATTGACTGATTGACTTGTATGTTTGTTTACTTTCTTGTTGATTTGTAGGGGTTCTTTATATCTTCTGAATACAAGTCCTCTTTTTGAATTATGTATTATACATAACTTATCCCACTCTGTGGACTTCCTTGGCACTCTTTCAATCATGTTTTCAGAAAAATAAAAGTTCTTCATTTTAACATAGCCCATTATCCTTAATGTTTAGCACTTTTTATGTCCTTCTAAAGAAATATTAACTACTCCAAGGCACAAAGAGGTTCTCCTACTTTTAGAAATTTTTGTTTTATGTTTCAGTTTAGATTGCAATCATCTAGAATTGTTTCTTATGTGTAATGTAAACTAAGGATCAAGATTTATTTTTTTCTTCCTGAAAGATTTCTAATTGCTTTAGAACAATTTATTTTAAACAAATATGTTTTTCTAGTTTATCGTAAATTAAGTGACCATATACATGTGTATCAATTTCTGGACTCTAAATTCTATTGTTTTTGTCTATTTGTATATTTTTTACAATAATTCTACACTCTATATAACATTATAGGTCTTGATACCTGATACTGTTCGTCCTATAGGTCTGTTCTTCCTCAATATTGTTTTGGCTATGCTTAGCACTTTGCATTCCCATACACTTTAAAATCAACTTGTCAATACCCACCAAACACACATACTCTCACACAAAACAGCAGGGGTTTTGCTTTGGCTTGCACTGAATTTATAGATCAATTTGGGAGCACTGTCATCTTTACAATATTGTGCTTTCCAATCCATGAAGATGGTATATCCCTCCATTCATTTAGGCTTTCCATAATTTTTTCCCAATTGTGTAGTTATCTTTTTGTTACTTCTCATTCAATTGCATTGTAGGCCAAGAACATGCTTTGTGTGATTTAAATTCGTTTAAATTCATAGGGATTTGCTTTGGTCATGTATACTGTTAATTTTGGTAAATATTCCATGTTCACTTGAATAAAATTTATATGCTGCAGTTGTTGACTATGGTGTTCAATGTAGGTTAAGATTATTAATTGTGTTGTTCTATTTACTGATTTTTTGTCTACGTTATCATCTACTGAGAAATAGACTTATCTATTTCTCCTTTCAGTTCTGTTAACTCGTTTCATATACTTTGAGGCTATATATTACATGCATAAAAATTTAGCAGTGTTATGCTAAACAGAGTTAAATCAATCCTGGTGTATTGACTCTTTTATCATCATCTAATATCATTTCTTTTGTAATATTTACTTTGTTATGTACAGCTACACTATCTTTGTTTTTCTTAATGTTGTATGCTATATTTTGTTCCATCTTTTTACAGTTAACATTCCTGTGTCCTTATATTTAAGGTGTGTTTCACATAGTTGAGTTTTTAAAATTCAGTCTAACAATCTTTAAATTTTAATTGAAGTATTTGGTCCATTTACACATTAGTGCAAATACTGAAAAAGTTACATATTTGGTTTAAATCTACATCTTATAATTTTCTCCTCTTTGTTCCACTTCTTTCCAATTACTCAAGCCTGTTCAATCATTTCATTTCCACCCTCTATTATCTTTTTAGATATTACATTCTTTTATCTTTTTTAAGTGGTTTCCCTAGAAATTATACCATACATTCTTGACTTAAAACAGTTTAATACAAATTAATGCTTTTGCTACTTCCTGGACAATGCAAGGACTTTAGTAGAATACTTTAACTCCATATATTTCCTTCCACTCAGGTAGGTTTTGGAATATAGTTTTGAAGATAAACTACTGGTTTTCTAGGCAAAAAGGCAGGAGGAAGACATTGCATGTAGTAAGAACAGCGAGTCTGGGTACTGACTTTGCCCTCTCCCATCTGGCTCATTCTGTTTTTTCTCTGTGACCCATGAGCTGACCTCTATGACTACATCGCCAAGCAGGCTTGCCCTCTGGCTTTCTGTTTTGTAGCCAATGAGAGGCTCTGCAGGTGAGTGAAAGGTTAGAGCAGTTGGAATACTTATTTGCTCCCTCCAAGCCTACTATGATTTTGACAGCAGCTACACACTGCCCCCCCGCCCGCCCCCAACCCACCAGCTCCTGTTCCAAGCTCCTACTCCCACCAGGCTCTGCTGGTATGACTCCTTCCTCCTGCTTCTTTAGACCTTTCCAGGTAACAGCTCCCTGCTGTTGCTGGTCCCTGGGTGATTCACTGTACTTGTTGCTTCCCCTAGATCAACTCTTACCTTTATTCATAGTCCCTAGGGTAAACTTCCTGCAAGGAAGTATTTTTCCTGTTTAACCCTTGATGTTGATACATGGAGGAGCGGCAAGGAGAGGGTATTCAGAGGAAGCAGCATAGTTTAATGTGGTCTGACAATGGGGTTGAGATGAGGGAGGCCCAGAGACAAGCCTGGGAGTGAAGATGGGGACTTATCATGAGGGTCTGCCCAGTCCAGTCTGGACTTCACCCTGTGGGCTGTGGGATTCACTGGTAGTTTTTAAAGAGTGATATGGCCAGGGTCACTCAGGTGTAGCAAAATAGAGGAGGGACTGGGAAGGAAGGGACTGACACAGGGAGACTGGTCTGAAAGCAGTTGCAATAATATTCCACATCCAGTGGCTGCCCAGTGTAGATAATCAACCCCAAACTCCTAATGGTGGTCTACAAGGCTCTGGCTGATCTGGCCTCTGTCTACCCGTCTGACCTCAGCTATGCATTCCCCTTGCTCACTGCATCTTTGTCAAACTGTGCGTTTCTCCCCTGTTCAGTCAACATGTCAGGCTCCTTACAACCTCAGGGCTTTTGCAATTGCTGTTTCCCTGTTTGGACGCATTCCAGACTTCTCATCATTCAGGTCTCAGCTCAACAATACATTCTTAGAGAGGTCCTCAGCAGCTACCCTCTCTAAGGTTACTGGAGGTAACTGTAAGGTGTGTTTCACATAGTTGAAACTGGAGGTTTTCTCCCCATAGGACTTATTACTGTCTGAAATATTTTCTTTATTAGTTGTTGACTTATGTATTGTCTGCCTCCTTTTGCTAGAATGTAGAGTTCATCAGAGAGGGACCTTGTCTTATTCACCAGGATACCTTTAACTCCTGGAAGACTACCTGGAACATAATAGGTGCTCAATCATTTCTTGAATGAATGAATTAATGAACTTATCTCTCTTTATGGCTGCCAATACATACATACATTCAATCCTTTATCACCTCTACCCCATCCTTAACTTTCACTTAAATTTTAATTGAAGTATTTGGTCCATTTACACATTAGTGCAAATACCAACAAAATAAGAATTTTTGGGGAAAAGATCATTACTGCTGCTGATGAAAGATGACTCCATTGGGGAAAGCTTCCTGCAAGACGTGGAATGTGACAGGGTCTTCAAAGAGAGGCAGGGAGCTTGGATGTGTGAAACCATCTATCAATGAATTCAAGCCTTAGACTATCAAAAACCAAAATAAAACAAAAAATCCAGACTAAAACATTAAAAAAATAAAAGCACTTAGATATTGCTAGTTTTCTAGTGGTGTGTAATAAACACTTAGCAGCTTAAAACAATACTACTTACTCTGTCACATTTCTGTAGGTGAAGAATCCAGGCGCGCACTTCTGGGTTCTGTTCAGTATACTCCAAAGTTGAAATCAAGATGATTTCAAAGTTGAAATCAGCCATCAGGGCTCTTATCTGAAGGCTCTGGGGAAGGTTCTACTTTCAAATTCATTCAAGGTGTCAGCAGAATCCAGTCCTTGAGGTTGTTGGACTGAGGTCTTTGTTGTTGGCTGGCTGTCAGCTGCCACTCATATTCATTCTTACATAGCCCCTCCATCTTCAAGTGAAAAACAGCATGTTAAATCACTTTTGCTTTTTGAATATCTCTGACTTTCCCTTCTGCCTTCCTCTTCTACTTTGAAGGGATCATGTGATTACATTGGGCCCACCCAGCTAATCCAGAATAATCTTCCATTTTAAAGCCAACTGAGGGCTTCCCTGGTGGTGCAGTGGTTAAGAACCCACCTGCCAATGCAGGGGACACAGGTTCGAGCCCTGGTCCGGGAAGATCTCACATGCTGCAGAGCAACTAAGCCCGTGCACCACAACTACTGAACCTGCGCTCTAGAGCCCATGAGCCGCAACTACTGAGCCTGCGTGCCACAACTACTGAAGCCCATGTGCCTAGAGCCTGTGCTCTGCAACAAGAGAGGCCACGACAGTGAGAGGCCCAATGCACCTCAAGGAAGAGTAGCCCCCACTCACCACAACTAGAGAAAGCCCGCGTGCAGCAACGAAGACCCAGTGCAGCCAAAAATAAATAAATTAATTAATTAAAAACAAAAAGTCAGTCACCAAGACCAGCACACTTTCAAGGGGAGAAGAATTCGGCTACATCTTTTGAGGGAGTGTTGTCAAAGAATTTGAGGACGTATTTTAGTCTTTTTCATCAATGGTTGCTCTGTAGATAGTTGTGAATTTGTTGTCCTCGTGAGAGGCAGTGAGCTCAGGGTCGTTCTACTCCACCATCTTGGCCACTCTCTCCAAGGACATATATTAAAACATTCTCCTATTCTATGAATAATGATAGGTGCATGGCAGATTTGGAGGTTGATTCCCAAATGAGCCAGTGTCTTTGTTCTTTGTCTCTTTAATTACCCAGTTTACCCCTCCTGGAAAAAGATTTGACATTTCCACTTTCCAGCAGAGTTGAAAATAAGCCTAGAAATGGTGCAGAAAATGGCTATGATTCAAACCCCAAACTCTTATCGAGTGCCTTCTATATGCCATGTCCTGTGCTGTGCAATAGAAATAAAGAGGTGATTAATATAAATCTCCACTTTAGAGGAACTGCTGTCTAATGAAAAGGCAGAGAGGTAAAGAGGACGTTAGCATAAAATAGTATAGGTAATCTTTACCTCACTCCTTATTTTCCATTTCTATATCCTCTTCTTTCCCAGTACTTAGTACAAATGGTATTTCCCCACTTATTTGCTTCTTTTACTTGTTTATTACTGTTTTCTTTCCACTGTATCCCCAGAGCCTAGCTCAGTGGCTGCTACACAGACATGCTCAGGAGTACTTGTCAATGAATAGCTGGGATGTGGTAAGCACGGTGCACTATGGCAGCAAGTAGCAGGGACACCCACTCCAGCCTGGAAGAAAGGCTCCCTGGAGAAAGCAATCCTACACTGAGATTTGAAGTATGACCAGGAGTCCTCAAGGTGGAGCATGTGTGAATTGTTCCCATCCTCAGGAACAACATCCCAAGCGGAAAGAAAGTCCAGTTCATTCAAGGGACTGCAAACACTTCTGAGTGCTGGAGAGGAGAAAGCGGCAGGGCCTGGGGAGTGGAGTGGAGAGAGGATTGCAGAGGGAGTAATGAGAGATGACGTAAAAATACAGTAGGACCAGGTTATTGAGAACTTCCCTTGTGAGAAAATCTGGGGAGTATGGACTTTATCCTAAAAGCAATGGGGGAACTATTGAAGGTACTGAAATAGGAGAATGACAAGGTCAGGTGTTTTTAATAGTCTAGCAAGGATTAGAAGGGCCACCCTAGATCCTTGCTCCATGCTTTGAGAGTGGGGGCTACAGATGTCTCAGGAGCCAGACTCCAGAGGTTACACTGTAGAAGTTATTCTAGACCATCTTTCTGCAGAAGGCACAATACCCCCTCATCTACCCTGGGGCCAGGGACAGGGGTATGGAACAGCAGCTTCCTCAGGCCCATGAGGCCAGGCCTCACGGCGCCCCTACCCAGTGGCCCTCACAGCTTGTAGAAACCAAACCCTGCTCCTCCTCATTCTCTGGCTCCCTTTCAGAAGTGGAATTGAAGTGGGCACCCCAAGCCCAATTACTAGAACACAGAGACTATGAGTTGGAAAACATATTTTCCCTGCAACAAGAGAAAACTGCTGAGGTTGGATCTCCTAGGCTCTCCCCACTGGAATCATCCATGGAACGTGCAGAATAACTGAAAAGCAGTTTTTTCTTGGAAACATATGGAAAATAGGTTGTTTGCTTGGAGGAAAATCATAACTTGTTTTTTCTCCCCCAGAGGAAAATTAAAACTCTCACACATTTAGTCATTTCAATCCCTTGTTTGTCTTGTGCTTTTGAACTAAAATGCAGGCCTGGGGAGAGTGGTGTTGTTGGTGAACAGGAAATCTTAGAGGGTTAGTTCCATTGGTCAAACTATAGGAATTCCAAACTCAAATTGTCCATTCATTGTCTCTAAGGCAAGAATGGGGTCATTAAGCCACAAAGCCAAACGATGCATCTTTTGCAGAAAGGAGGATGGCATTGATTATGTAGTGTGTATATGGGGTGAGGGTGGGGTGTGCAGAATGATAGAGAATGGTGAAATGTGAAAAATCCAAATGTAAGCGCCAAAGCAGTCTTGAAATAATCCTCTCTTTGGAGACCTGATCTTCCCAGTCAAGATGGAAACAAAAGAAAATGGCCTGGGGTCCAGAAAATGGGCCCCGGGAAGATGAGGTGGAGTTGGGTGTTTGTGGTGAATAAAAAGAGCCAGGAGGCATTTGTTGGGGATTTCTTTTGCCCAAGCGCCTCCTCCAGCTGGTCTTCCCCTCCCAGGAGGTCCCACTGGAGTTGCCTTCTTCCTCTCTTCAGCATCCCTCTTTGAACAACCTCAGAAGCTCTTTTCTTGGTAACGTGAGAAGCTACATGGGAGGCTTCAAGGCTACATTCCGAACGATGACTTATGCTAGGTTATTCACAGCCTCCCCTTCCCACCAATAATTCTTCCAGAGAGCATTTAGCTAATTTGGAAAAAGCGTATCAAATCCCCCAGAGAACAGTGTGCCTCTTAACTGTGGATGAATGTAATTCTAATCATTCTCCAAATGCTCAAACCTCTCAAACTGAGTAACCCAAATGTGCAAAAAACTGCCTGCCAGCTTCTGAAGAGAAAGTTGATTACCCTGAGGGGGAACTGGGAGTGGGAGGAGGAGATGGAGATTGATTCTCTGGATAGAACACTTGATAAGCCTTGTGCGTATTTCCAGAAGTAGGACTTAGGTGAGCCAAAATAATCACACCCTCCTCCTTAAAAACCATCTTACTAAGCACCTAATATGTGCCAAGAGCATTACTCAGTGTTTGTAAAGATTTCCAAAAAATACAGCCAGTAAACCTTAAGCAAAGGAAACCCATGAAGTGAGTCCCACGTTCAGTCTAGCTTTCTGCCATGGGACATGCTCCAAATGGCGGCATGAGAAAGTAGATATTAAAAGACAGCAGTGGTCTCACTGGGTGGTGACAACAGGGTTCAGGCTGCTGCGGTGACTGGAATGGATGGGATAGGGTATTAAAGAAGGAAGAACTGAACAGATAAGTTGCCCCAGAAATCTGCATTCATGCGCCCTTTAGGCTTTGGCCAAATACAAAGCTGTACATGTGCAAGGCAAGACCCTGCACGGTTGGGCAGAGAATGGCTACGGAGAGACAATGAACTGATGGAAATTCTTGAGGTTACACAGTGATGGGGGACGTTGGGCTTCTGGCCAGTCTCAGTGTAGATATGTTACTGAACACTCTGGGCATTTAGCTGAGACCCCAGAATGTCCGATCCAAGGAATAGGACTACTCCAGACCTAGCATGTGGACTATTCTTGACCCACCTTAACAAAGCCAAAAAACAAGGCTCAACAGGATCAAAGTTGAATTAAATGCTTGCCAAAGCAATACTCAACACTCAATACTCAACATTCTTTAAAAGAAAACAGCATAAAGCAAACTCAACATTGTAGCATTCATAAGGTCCAGCATTCAGAAAAATTACTAGACATGCAAAGTAGCAAGAAAATGTGACCCGGAACTTCCCTGGTGGCACAGTGGTTAAGAATCCACCTGCCAGTGCAGGGGACACAGGTTCAAGCCCTGGTCTGGGAAGAACCCACAGGCTGCGGAGCAGCTAAGCCTGTGCTCCACAACTCCTGAGCCTGTACTCTAGAGCCTGCGAGCCACAAGTACTGAAGCCCGCATGCCTAGAACCTGTGCAAGAGAAGCCACTGCAATGAGAAGCCCATGCACCACAGCAAAGAGTAGCCCCTGCTTGTTGCAACTAGAGAAAGCCCGAGCGCAGCAATGAAGACTCAACACAGTCAAAACTATATGAATAAATAAATAAATTTAAAAAAAAGTGTGACCCATAACCAGGAGAATAAAGTCAATAGGAACAGCCCCAGAGATGACACAGATGTAGTCAGTAGCAGCCAATGATTATAAAACAGCCATTACAAATAAGTTCAAGAATTTAAAGGAAAAGATGGACATCTCAATATAGAAATCTCAATCGAGAAAGAGAGACTTTAAAAAGAAACAAGTGGAAACTATAGAACTGAAAAACATAATTTATGAAATGAAAAACTTCATTAGAATGGACAATGCAGAAGAAAAGATTAGTGAACTTGAAAACAGATCAACAAATACTATCTAAACTGAAACAGAGAGAATAAAAGGATCTTACAAAATGAACAAAGACTTGGTGACCTGTGGAAAAATATCAAGTAGTATAATATGAGTGTAAGTGGAGTCTTCATAGGAGAAGAAAGGAAAAAATGAGGCAAGGAAAAAAAAATGGAAGAAATAATGAGCAATATTTCCCCAAATTAGGTGACAAAATTTCAACATTCAAATAAAAAAAACCTCAATGGAACTTACTCAAGATAAGCACAAAGAAAACCACACCTAGTCATTTCATAAACAAATGGCTGAAAGCCAAATATAAAGAACATTTTAAAAGCAGCCAGAGGAAAAAAGGTTACATACAAAGGAACGATGATAAGAAATACTGCTGATTTCTCATCAGACATAAAACCAGTCAGAAGATATGGGGCAACATCGTTGAAGTTCTAAATAAAAAAATAAATGAAAACAAAAAGTTCCCAGTCAACCTAGAATTCTGTATCTGGCAAAAACAGCCATAAAAAAAAAGTAAATAAAGACATTTTCAGATAAGCAAAAGTTGGATTATTTACTAGCATACATGTACCCTAAGAAATATTAAAGTAAGTTCTCCAGGCGAAAAGAAAATGATTCCATAAGTTATCAGATCTATATGAAGAAGAGAACAAGAAATAGAAAATTTGTTGGGTAAAAATATAAAAGACATTCTTCTCATTTTAGAAATCTGTTAAAAAGACATTTGACTGCTTAAACCAAAAACATTAGCAAAGTACTGTGAGGTATATAATCTATTTAGAAGCAGGGTGTATTAGCAACAGTAGCACAAGAGACAAGAAGGGGCAAATAAAAGTATACTGTGTGAGGTCGCTACATTATATGTGAAGTGGTATAAAGTTAATTCATTATCACAGGTAGATTGATATGTTTATTTTAATCCCTGGAGCAACTGCTAAAAATTAAAACAAAAAAGCATAGCTAAAAAGCCAATAGAGAAGATAGAATGGAATACTAGAACACATTTAATAGATCCAAAAAAAGGAAGGAAAAGAGGGAAATAAGAAAGAGAGCATGAATAGGGCAAAGAGAAAATAAATAGCAAGATGGTAGAATTAGACCCAGCTAAATCACTGATTACTTTATATCTAAAT
Organism: Orcinus orca; assembly: GCF_937001465.1. Taxonomy (NCBI): domain Eukaryota; kingdom Metazoa; phylum Chordata; class Mammalia; order Artiodactyla; family Delphinidae; genus Orcinus; species Orcinus orca. The sequence continues at coordinate 22,844,074 of NC_064566.1, forward strand.
AGACTAAACAGTCTAATAAAATGAACAATACTGCCAGATTGGATTTTAATGAGACCCAATTATACAATGTTTATGAGAGACACACTGTAAATATGAAGACGCGTACAAGCTAAAAGGAAAAGAATAGAAAAAGACAACCATGTAATGATTAATTGTGAAAACGCAGGAGTGGCCATATTATCAGACAAAGTCAAAAACAATTGTAAGGTATAAAGCGGGACGTTACATAATGACAAGAAAGTCAATTCATTAAGAAGATGTACAATTCCTGAATGTATATATACCCAATAACAAAGCTTCGAAATGCATGAGTGCAAAACTGATAGAACTGAACGGAGAAATAGACAAATCCACAATAAGAGTTGAAGAAGTTTACCCTCCTCTCTTAAGAATTGTTGGATGTTATATAAACATATAACATAAACATATAAAACATCAGAAAAGATATAAAGGACTATCAACAATATAAACATAACTGGCATTTTATCAAATACTAATCAACAGTTGCAGAATATGTATTATTTTCAAATGTACTTGGAACATTCACCAAAATAGACCATAAGCTGGGCCATGAAACACATCTCAATACATTTCAAAGGATTACAATCATCAAGAGGGTATACTTTGACAATAAGAGAATTAAAATAAAAATCAAGAACAAAAAGATCTCTGGCCAATTTAAATATTTTGAAATTAAGCCATACACATCTAAATAATCCATGAATCGAAGAAGATATCACAAGAAAAGAAAATATTTTGACCTGCTGATAAAACCACAACATATCCAAATTTGTGAGATTTAGCTAAAGAAGTATTTACAGTAAAATTTATGGTCTTAAATGCTTATATGAGGAAAGAAGGCCTAAATCAATTACCTAAGCCTCCATCTTAAGCAACTAGGAAAAATAAATTATACCTATTATAAATAAAAAGAAATGATAAAGAGTGTAATAAAAAGTAGTGAATAATAGTTTTCAGTAATAATAATCAGTGAACTAAAAAGTAGACAAACAATAGAGAAAATCAACAAAGCCAAAAGTTTTCTTTGGAAAGAGTAATAAAACAGACCTCTAGCTAGACTAATCAAGAAAAAAAGAAAACACAAATTACCAATATCAGGAAGGAAATGTAAGACACCACTGTAGACTCTAGAGTCATTAAAAGACAGATAAAAGACTATCTAATAACCTTATGCCAATAAATTAGAAAATTTTTAATTGACAAATTCTTTAAAGGGCACATAAAAATCACAAAATAAAAAGTATAGGATATGAATAACTCTCTGCTAAAGAAATTAAATTTGTAATTAAAGCCTTTGCCACAGGAAACTCCAGGTCCACATGACCTCATTTATGAATTCTACCAAACATTTAAGGAAGAAATAATACCAACATTATACAAACTTTTTCAGAAAATAGTGGAGGAGGGAACACTTTTTAACTCATTTTATGAGTCCTGCGTAACTCCAGAAAGGGTTAGGGTTAAGGACATTGCAAGGAAGGAGTTACAGACTGATATCCCTCCTGTGCCTATATGCAAAATTTCTTAACTAAATTAATGTAATATTTTAAAAGGATGTAATACATTATTACCAAGTAGAGTTTATCTCAGCTATGTAACATTAGAAAGATTGCAAGATACTAGGCCAATATACAAAAATCAATTGCATTCATGTAAAAGAACAACAAACTGTTGGAAAATAAAATGAAAAACTCAATATCACTTACCTTAGCATCAAAAAATTGAAATACTTAGGGACAAAGACAATGACAGATATTTAAAACCTCTATGTAGAAAGCTACAAAATCCTGTTGAGAAATATTAAAGATCTGAATAAATAGATATTTCATGTTCAAGAATGGGAAGATTCAACATTGTTAAGATGTCAGTTAATCTATGGAAATATCACAATAACCATCCCAGTAGTCCTTTTGGTGGGGAGAGTATAAATTGACAAGCTGATTCTAAAATTTACGTGGAAATGCAAAGCTCCTAGAATAGTCAAATAATCTTGAAAAAGTACATATTTTGAATGACATATCACCTGATTTCAAATCTTTTATAAAGCTACAGTAATCAAGACAATGTGGCGTGGAACTTCCCTGGTCGTCCAGTGGTTAAGAATTCACCTTACAATTCAGGGGACACGGATTCGATCTCTGGTCGGGCATCTAAGATCCCACATGCCGCAGGGCAACTAAGACCACGCACCGCGACTACTGAGCCGGCACTCTCTGGAGCTCACGCACTGTAACTAGAGAAGCCCATGCACCGCAACAAAGAGCCTGCGCGCCACAACAAAATATCCCGCATGCCGCAATGAAGATCCCACATGCTGCAACTAAGACCCAGTGTAGCCAAATAAATAAATAAATAAATATTTTTAAAAAATACAATATAGTGTAAGAATAGAAAAATAGATCAGTGGAACAGATAGGGAATAGAGAAATAGATCCAAACATATATGGCCAATGAAGTTTTCATATCCAAGCTAAGGCAATTCAATGGGGAAAGAAAAAAATCTTCATTTTTAAGGTGCCAAAATAACTGGGTATTTATATGGGGAAAAAATGAATCCTGATACTACCTTACAACATAGTCCAAAATTAGTTCACTGCAGATCATAGACCTAAATTTAAAAGCTAAAACTATATAGCTTCTAGGAAAAAAAATAGAATATCATCCCTAATTTGAGAAAGGCAAAGATTTCTTAGAAAAGACACAGAAAGCAGTAGCCATAAAAGAAAATTTAATAAGTTGGATCTTATAAAAATTAACCATTAAAGATACCATTTAAAAAGTCAATAGGAAAGCCATATACTGGAAGAAAAATGCGTAAAATTGTACGCTTTGGAAAACTGTTAGTTTGAGAACTTTAGGAAATCTCTTCTGGTGCCCCCTCCAACCCTGTCTGCCTTACAGACCCTCAGAGTGAGCTTTTTAAAAGGGAAACCTGACTGTGTAACTTCCCTACTTAACACATTTCAGTGGACTCCGTTGCCCTTAAGATAAAAGTTCAAATTAATAGGCTTAGAGAGTCCTTGAGGATTAGGCCTCTGCTTACCTCTCCAGTCCCTTCTCAGGCTTTTTTTTTTTTACTGTCACTCCTATATCCCTCAGCCCTTGTCGCAGTAATGCTGCATAGTAAACCATCCCCACATTCAGTGGCTTGAACCCTCCCTCCATCATTTATTCTCATGGATCTGAAGGTCAGCTGGAGCAATTCTGCTTCCGGCTGTGGCAGCTGGGGTGGGTGATCTAGACTGGGCTTGGCTGAGTGGCTCTACCTTTAGATGCAGTTCTGTGGACTGGCCTGAAGGCCATGCTGCATGTGTTTTTTCATCCTCCTTGGACCAGCGAGCAGTTGGGGCATGTTCTTCTTATGGCAGTGGCAGAAACTCATGCAGGTGAGTGGAACACCCAATGCCTAAGACCTAGGCTCTTAAGATGCCTCTTAAGATTAGCACTGTGAAAAAAAAAAAAAAAAAAGATTGGCACTCTGACACATCTACCAATTTCATGGCCAAGTCAAAGTCAACACAGAAAGAAGTACTCTTCATCCTACCCAGGGCAAGGTTGAGCCAGCAGAGAGTGAAGTACTGGGACCAGTAGTCCAGACAAATAGAAGCACTTTCAGCACCCGTCCACGGTAACACACGCTCCTTTTCCTGCCCTCAGACATCCCATTCTTTATAGACTGCCAACCTCTCACCCACTCTTGACTCCTCCTTGCCCCTCCCTGAGTCCAGGCCAGGCCAGGCACCCCTGCTGTGTTACCCTGCACTTCCCTCTCATGGCTCTTACTACACAGCACTTGGCTGTTCACTTGTCTGTAAACCAAACCCTTTATCCCCTTCAAAGGTGTAGATCTTGTCCTTGATGTATGACCTAGGGATGGGGAAAGTTTGTTCCTGTGTATGATCTGTAGTTCCTGGAAATAGCACACTGGGCGTTTCATGTGTTGGGCCTGAAACATTTGGAAGGTTTGGCATACATTTTTCTTTGGGTTACAGACAGAAACTAAGCATAATGAATTCCTGTTGTTTTTGTTTGCCCACATCTCTTTGGCCTTTAAAAAATAATAGCAGCTGGCCTTTGGGGAATAACTCCTGTGACACTGTACACAGACAGGCTTCCCCTGTGTCCTCTGTCCCCGTGGTCAAGGTTGAACTAATCGAATGTTCTTACCCAACAGCTGAGGAGCCTGATGGGAAAATAATTTGAAAAGCCCTTTCTCCAAGACAGTTCTTTGATGTACTGCCCATTTCCCAGAGCTACGGGATTCCTGCTCTCCAGATTCCCAGAGCTACTGGGGTTTCTACTCCTGAAGAAGTTCTTATGTTTAGCTTTTCCTGGGATTCTCTAGGCTATCATAAGTCCTTTCAATAAATGCTAGTATTTCATTTTAATTAAATTAGCCAGAGTCAATTTATATTATTTAAAATATATATATAGTTGATGTTTCAACAAGATGCTCAAAACTTCAGACCCTATTGTATATCTTCTCTCTTCTTCTGGTTCACCAGGAAGTGGGTAGGGAGCTTGCCAGTTCTTATTTAGGGTTAATTGACCTTTGAGCTCTTGTAAAGCTCATTCTGAAAGGCAAATCTCTGGATAATTTAAGGCTGTCAGCAGCTGGGAATCTCTATGTGTAGGCATCTTTGCTTTGCCAAGGAGAGAAAGAAACTTCCTGTGGCAGCTGGAGTAATAAGTGGCTACTGTGTACCAAGTCCTGCACATTAAAAATCTACCCCCATAATTGTACTTGCAGAGCAGGTCTTTTGAGTATTCTTAGAGCTTTGAGGAAGGAGATAGTCACTAGAAATTACTAGGGTTGGTGAGCTAGAAGATGGCCTGGGAGCCATCGTGTTGCATATTCAGATAAATCCCTCTGGTGAGGAGCCTCTCATTGTTTCATTGACTCATCTATCACCTATCTATCTATCTATCTATATCTATCTATCTATCTATCTATCTACCTATCTATCATCTATCGATAGACTTGACCGAACTTTCACGGGCCCTGGGCATTTTCACATTTTCCATAAGCTAGACAGTATGTAACATGGTAGTTAGCCCAGCTTGCTGAAGAGAAGGCCTGAGGCACATTTCATCATGGGCTAATCCTCACTTTGTGCTGAAGCTCCCACTTGCTGGGTGACACCGGAGAACAAAAGCATCCACCCATTAGTTCCTGCATGTCATGCCTGTAAAACAAAATTATGGAATCCTGTTCTAATTTGGGACAGAGGACACCTCTAGTTTATTCTTAATTGTCCTTCTAGGCAAATTTTTCTTTTCCTTTCTAATTTGTCATGTGAGAAAAGTTAAATTAGCCTGAACATGTGGGAACAGACTCTACTAATTTTGAGTTCTTCACTTCCTTCCCTTAGGCATTTAATCAGTTCTGTTTTTTGGAGAAGATTTGTTTGGCAAGTCGAAGAGAAGATAACAAGACTGGGGGATGGGGGAGGTAGGTTTTTAAAGGTAGAAGTACAGAAGGTGCTTAGGATGGAAAGCACGTTCTCTACAGCTATATTTTACCGTAATTGAAGATTTAAAGCAAGGTGGATTTGATTTGAATCATGAGGCTGCAATTAAATTTATTTTTCTTAGAAGCACACTCTTAGTACATGATATAGTCTTAATGCTTGCTCTTCACAACTAACTTGGAGAAAGCTTCATATTTCACTATGAATATATTTCTTTATAAAGAGTATGTTTCATTAATGGAAAGATTTTTGAGAGGCAACAAGGTATAATAGGAAAAGCATTAGGTTTTTAGAAGACCTGGATTCTTGTTCCTCTCCCTGGTTCTTACCTGCTGGGGTGACTTCACATAGGTCCCTTACCTCTCTGAGCCACAATTTTATCTTTCATAAAAGAATAACCTCGGCTTCACCCTGCCTAACCTACAGGGCTGCTGAGCTCAATGAAGGGAAGGTGCTTGGTAAATGGCAGCTACTCATAGGCTTTGCAGGATGGGTTAATTAGGAGCAGGGCCTACCATTCCCAGCAGCCACTGACCAACTTGGCTTGGACAGGGTTCAGGGAACTGGACTAGTGTGGAACGTGGTAAGGACCACAGCCATAAGTTCATCTGGGAAGGGCTTCCTGACTCCACAGCTCTGATGTATGTCACTATGTACATAATGGGAGGGTAAGCTGGCATTGCTTTTGGGATGCAGTTTGGCACATTCTTTTTTTTTTTTTTTTTTTTTTTTTTTTTGCTGTACGCGGGCCTCTCACTGTTGTGGCCTCTCCCGTTGCAGAGCACAGGCTCCAGACGCGCAGGCTCAGCGGCCATGGCTCACGGGCCCAGCCGCTCCGCGGCATGTGGGATCTTCCTGGACCGGGGCACGAATCCGTGTCCCCTGCATCAGCAGGCGGACTCTCAACCCCTGGGCCACCAGGGAAGCCCTGGCACATTCTTTATTAAAATTAATATAATTGCACTTACACTTCTAGGAACCTATCCTGCTGAGATATCTGCACAAGTGCATAAGAAATAACCATAGTTGCTATTGACTATTACTGATTGCCAGGTTCTAGGTTCTATATAGGTATTAATTCATTTAATCCTCACAACAACCCTCTGAGGTTATTAACCCCATTTTTTTTAGGTAGGAAACTGAGGCACAGAGAAGTGAAGTAAACTTCCCTGGGTCACAGAACTGGCAGATGGCCATCTTAGTCTTGACCTTGAGCTGCTGTAACAGAATACCATAGACTGGATAGCTTATTAACAACAGAAATTTATTTCTCACAGTTCTGGAGTCTGAAGCCTAATATCAAGGTGCCAGCGTGGTTGAGTTCTGATGAGAGCTCTCTCTCTCTGATTCATAGATGGCTACCTTCTGGCTGTGTCCTCAGATGGTTGAAGGGGCAACAGAGTGGTCTGTTAGGGCACTAACCTCATTCAGGAAGGCTCCACCCTTATGACCTAGTCACCTCTCGTAGGCCTCATCTCCAATTCTATCACACTGGAGATTAGGCTTCATCATATGAATTTTGGAGGACACAAACATTCAGTCTGCAACAATGGCTCACCTGAGATTTGAAGCTGAACAGTCTAACTCCAGACACTATATGTTCAGACACTATGCAGGTATGAATCCAAGTTTTGTAGAGTCTGAAGTTCATACAATTTTAGAGCATCTCTTTTTAAAAAAATTTACAAGTCAGGCACAAAAATGAATATTTATCTACAATGAGAAAAAACTTACAAAAATTATGCATTCTAAAAAGGTGACAAATAACAAAAGCATCACAAAATTCGGAAAAGTAACATCATATTTTTATTAATTTGAGTATGATGCACTCTTACTATGCTTTCTTTCCTACCTTTTATTTTTAGCTACATATTCTCTGATCACTCCTTATTCATATGATGACAATTTTGAAATTTTTTTAATAAAGAGAATAAGAAGATAATTCACTTGTTCCTATAGCATGGTAAATTGAAACTTGTTTTTTTTATTGTTATTGATAGCTTTGATGCATAAAACATGCTGCTTCCCACAGACATACTCACTGTTTGCAGTACTTGTACACATTTGGGCCCTACAAAGACAGCAGTTTTACTATATTCTATTCTCTATGATTCTCATCAAAAAAGAAAAAAAAACATGGTACATTTATAGGAGTCTATATATGCTGCATTATCAAGTATGTTTCTAACAGATTTTGGTGAGAAACAAAACCATTTTCATACCTCTGATGACTGGAAGAATTTTCTACAAACTAGCTTCTGGCTCTGTGCATTTCAGACCATTTCCCTTCCACTCCCTACATAATTCTGTCCTGTTATCCTCACACATGTTTTTACTGAATAATGATCTATGGCCCTGTACCTTTGTATCTTGACCCCTGTGAGTTGGCACTGTGGGTAGTTGGAGTATTTCTGGAAGCTATTCTTACACTGTGCAGCTAGCAACTACTTACACACACCCCACTAAATGTAGCCCCTGGAAGGAGTCTGGGTAACGAGGGACCAGAAGCACATTTGCCACGTATAACTATATGAGAAGAATGCTCAGCACAGCTTCTTTTTAATGGTGAAAAATCAAGTGAATCTAATTGGCCATCAGTACAGGACTGGTTGGAATATGAGCTGTCCCTATAATAGAATCCTTTGCAGGTCTTAGGATAAATGAACTAGATGTCAGGATGTGATGGGGGAAGGTGTCATTCACCTCATGGCAAAGTAGAAAACACAAATTGCAGGACAGCATATTATAATCCTGTTTGTATATCTTCAAAAATTGGTATATTTGTAAATGGACAGACACATTTTGGAAGCATGTGAAAGAAACTGTAAGGAGTGACAGCCTCTGGGGAGTCTAAACTGAGAATTGAGGGGGTAAGGAGGAAAATTTTTAATTTTCACCTTATGGTTTTCTGTTCTGTTTAAATTATTTGACTTTGAGTCTATGTTATACACATAGATGTATGAACCCCAGATGACAGAACCCCAACTCAAAAGATTAAGGGAAAAGGGGAAATGTGTTAATTCATACAACTGTGGCTAAGGACACCAGGCAGTGCTGGATCCAGGTGCACAAAATGTGTCGGCAGGAATCTGACTTTCTGCATCTCTTGGTTCATATTTCTTGCTCTTTGGCTTTACCCCGAGGCAGGCTCTCCCTTTGTAATGGCCAATGGCCTCCAGCCACTCCAGATTTGCCCTTTTCTCAGCTCAGCAATCCCAGTGAGAAGAAAGAGAGTTCCTCTTTCCTAAAGGTTCCAATGAAAGTCTGGAGTTGACTCTCCTTGAATCAGTTCTGTGCACATGTCTACCCCTGAACCATTCACTGAGGCTAGAAAGAAGAACTAGGCTGAACTCACCTTCCAGATATGAAGGTGGGTCAGTTTCACCCAAACCACGTGGGCTGAGCGTTGTGGGAGGAAGGAGAAGGGATTCTACCAAGGAAAATTGAGGTGCTGTTATCTAAAGACAAAAAAAGGACACGGACAGGCAAGAGCAGCCATCTACCACATATGCATTCCATTTACAATTTCAATGGGAGAGAATTTCCAAAAGAAACAGTGTGGATAGTCAGGGGGAAATCTCAGAGCAAGTGAAATCTCTAACTCCTTTGCTAGTAAAGCAAAATAGAAATTATTGAAGACAACAATCGAACACAGAGTAGAGAAAATTCCTTTTTGCTATCTTTCCAAAATAAGTTAAAGTTGCATGTCTTTGCTGGAAGAATTAGGCTGGTTGAATAATTAGTGGTTAACGTTGAGTTGAATTAAATAAACTATAGTATATCCATATGACGGGAAATATGCAGCCATTAAAATGATGTAGTAGATGAATATTGATATGGAAAAATTCCCTACAGTGACTGTGTGGGAAAATGCACGTTGCAAAACAATATTAACGACACAATCTCACACTTTTAAAAAATGTGCCTATATGTATGTAGAGTAGAGAGATTCAAAACTCAAAACTGGTGTCTCTTGACAGGCTTTTCTGGGTTTACATGTTACGAATGGCTTTTATTTTATTCTCTTTCCATATTTGTATTTTCTGAGCTTTTTCCAATATTTATTATATATTTATTAAACATAATTTAAATTTTTATCAAAGTTATTGCCTACTTTAAAAAGTCAAATAGTCCTTTGAAGCTTATGATAAAGCTTCCGCTTCTTCACCCAAGTCCTCATTTCCAGACGCAACCACTTTTAACCCTTTTAGACGCTGCTTCTAGCACTTCTATTTTTCTACATCACTTGTTAGTATTGCTATTCTTGCCTTTCCAGATTTATATATCATATGTTGACTTCCTAATAAGAAAGACGAAGATTCAACCTGATATAGCACTCTCACCCGTATGGCTTAAATCATCACTTTTACTAAATTCATATTTGTTGTTTTCACGATTGGGACCATGTAAATATTGTTCACTGCTGAGCCAAGTAGTGTATTTACATTTCATTTCCTAAATACCCATTCTTTTTACAGATTTTTAACTTGATCCTGAAAACCCTACAAATAAGTGAAAAGCTGTTAAATGAATGAAAAAAAATGCCATTAATTTTAATGGGGAAAATACTGATGCAACCCCAGGTGCCCAAACATTTTTCACAGGTAGAAAAATAAATCAATTGAACAATAAAAACAAGTTTAAATAAATAATACACGATAACTTGACAGTAAATACAGTTTGTGTGTGTGTGTATACATATATTGTATACACATTATACATATATAATGTGATGTAATGAAGGCTTATTTTACTCACCAAAGGAAGAAGAGTAGACTTAAGTGCATGACGGTTGCAAGAGTCATTCTCTGGAAGGTATGTTCTTGCTGTACCGTTTTCTTCACCAAACTTTTTGGGCTTATGAATACCTTTCACTCAAGCTGCGCTTAAAGTTGGAGTACCGGTATGCTCCTAGGACTAAATGAAAGCTAAAGATGAGAGTGCTTGGAAACACAAGGAGAGAGCATGCACCCTTAATAGACTGAAGTGTTGTAGAAGGTCTTTCTTGTTTGGCAGTCCTTGCATAACAAAGCATTTGAGGCTCATTCAAACATAGTAAGTATCTCACATTGGTCCAATACACTAGTCTCTGACTGGAAACTGTTGAATCAATTGGCAAGTGTGTCACTGCCTAAAATTATACTGTCAAACTATCACTTCTTATGGCATATATATTTAGTGTGCTTCTGGGTAAGATTTTGTTGTCTCAAAAGCAAAAATAAAATGAAAGGCAGAAAATTCTTGTCTGAAAAGTGCTATAATATGTGAAGAGATATTATGGAGAAAAAATTTTAATAATTCTTATAGGAGGTTATTGTATGATGTTTTATTTTTACTGGACTTAACTGCTTTTAAAAACTGTTTGGTGTTCTTCAAATTTCTGGTGAAACCTCTGTACAACTATGGAATGTCTCTTCGCACAGTCAACCATGTCGGATAATCTACTACTTTCATTTTTTACTCTGAGAGTCCCTCTGCCTGGACACCGCCCTTCTCCTACTCTGTTCTGAATTGGTTTTCCTCTTCAGCTGTTTCCTGGTCTTCTCTCTTCCATCCTCCTGAAAATTCCCTTTCTCCACTGTCTTACGCTGCAATGGATGACTTGCTGATTCCACTCGTCTTTCTCAGTTTACTCCCTCATTTTGATGGAGCACATCTTTCAGTAACTTCTTTCAGAAGGTACATAAGAGGTAAAATCTTTAAGACCCTGCATTTCTGAAAATGTCTCTATTCTATACTCATTCCTGATTGATAATTTGGCGGGTTACAGAATTCAAATTGGCAATCATTTTCCTTCTGAAGTTTGAAAGCACTGTTCTGTAGTCTTCTAGTTGAATGCCATCCTGATCTCTATTTCTCCTTGACAGCTTTTGCGATCTTCTTTATTTCTGGTGATACGAAATTTTGGATTGCCAGGCTTTGATGTGAGAATTCCTCCATTATGCTAGGTTCTTTGAAGGCCTCTTCAATCTGGAAGCTTACTTACTTCAGTCCTAGGAAATGTTCTATTACTTGTTCCTCCCCTCCATTTTCTCTCTTGATTATTTGGACTTGGACCATCAGACAGACCATATCATTCTCTTTCATTTTCCAACTCTGTTCTTGTGTTTGAGTTTCTAGGGTATGTCCTCGACTGTATCACCTCATTTATCAAGTGCATTTTTATTTCTGCTCTCACATTTTTAATTTCCAGGTGTTTTTTTCTTGTTCGTCTTCTCTTTTTATGAGCCTTTGTCCTTGTTTTATAGTTGTAAAATCTTCTCATTATGGCTACTAATTACAAGTTTGGGGGAAGTGTTATTTTGCCTCTAGCTTTGAATTAATTGAGTTAATTTTCCTTCCTTCCTCCTTCCCTTTCTTCCATTTTCTTCCCTTCTTTCTTTCCTTCCTTCCGACCTTCCTTCCTCCCGTCCTCTCTCTCCCCTCCCCCACCCGTCTTCCTCCCTTCCTTTCTTTTCTTTTCTTTTCGATTGTTGTTTTAGTCTCTGTCTTCCAGAAATCTGTCCCTTAATATCTGATGGACATCTAGGAGAGAGGCTCGGAACTGCTGATTAGAAGTTCTCTGCTTGTCAGTGTGACTTGCCGGCTGCTGGACTTCACTATAGGCAGATTTGGTAAGACCTGGCTATCTCACTGGGACTCCTCCTGTGCATTATGTTTTCATTTAAGGAAAAAACATTATTTTAATAGGGAAAGACAATTACTCTCCACTTAAATCAAACCTCACCTCATTAAGACAAAATGGCTTCAACAGCACATACGTCCAAGCACTACGAGCTTTCTGATTACTCACAAGAAAATGTCCAGTAAGCATGACCAACTTCTGGAGCTCTGGGCTCTAAAAAACAATGAAAATACATTCCCTGAGGACATCATATCCCTGTCAACTCTGAAGTTGCCTCATATATTACCATGGCTACAACTTTCTACTCTGAAACTATTATGCCTGCTGAAGGCTAGGTGGTTTTCCCTTTGTGAATTGAAAGTATGATTAATAAGCCTGACTTTTTGGCCACCATGATTCAGCACTTACTAGGTGCCAGGCTTTGTGTCAGAGGCTCCTAACACAATATTTCATACCTACACAATCCAAGGGATGTCGTTGACTTTGTGGCCTTATGGTGGCCCCCTGGACTTGTGTAGTGCACAACCTGAGCAGCAATACATGACTTAAATCCTCCCAACAATTCTACAAGGGAGTTGTTGTCCGGATAATTTGACAGATGATGAAACTGTGGTTCAGAGAGGCTAAGAATTTGCTGAAGTTCCCTAGCTGTCAAGTTTTGGAGCTAAGATTCCAGTCCCCAAACTACCTGATTCTGAAGCCAGTGCTCTTCCCAGGATTCTATTTTCACTGTGGCAGGGGGTCAGGATGGGGTGGGATGGAGAGGCTGGGGGGTGTACGACCACATCAGCCATTCTCATCAGGTGCTGCCTTGCCCCGGAAGTCGCCCCCTGGTCTGGACCTCGGGGTGCCTTGCCGTGGTAGGGAGGTCCTTCAGAAAGTCTTCATCTTTTAAACTCCGGCTCCAAGATGACTGTCCTGCTCAATATGTGTCTTCTCTCCATGATGCCTGAGGCTGAGACAGGCATATGTTCACGCAGGGCCCTCACTCCCCTTTGCAGTCAGACCAATAGAGGGGTTCTGTGTCTTGAAGGAGTGAGTCCCTTCAAGAAGACTCAGAAGGCTCAGTATGATGTTGTCAAGAGGGTCAGGGAGGTGGGACAGAGAGTCATGCTTGGGCTGGGGACAGCATCTAGGAAGGAACTTGGTTGCAGTCACGGCTGTAATGGTGCAATTTCTCTCTCAAGTCCTCCAAGCCACGAACAGTAAAGTAGCTGCCCTGTTACAGAGCCTCTCCCTTGGGGGTCGGGGGGAGGTTGAGGGATCTCCTGTGCATGACCGAGTATGCTTGAGCATCTGTGTGTATGCGTGTGATGTTTACAATACTTGTGCACATACAGAAGTCCGAAGATAGATAGAGCTTTGAATAACTGTGATGGGGATTAAAATCCATGAGCCCCAACTTTTATATGAATGGGATGCATGTGTGTGCGTGCATACACACAAACACACATGCACACACACAGCCTTACATACCCATGTGTCTTTGCACACGAGGTTTGTTTTGCCCCCTATCCCCAATCCAGGCAGATTTGAAGGTTTTCATTTTTCTTTCTGTTTCTGTTGACTGTTCTCAAGCTTCTGGGTAGTAACAAACACTTATGTTCTTACAATAGCAAGATAACTGCTAGTTATGTTCTTCCTACTCCAAGCCAGACACTGTGCTCAGTCCCTTACATGCATTATCTCATGACCCTTCCCAGGAACCCTAGGTATAATAGGTATTATACCTAAGTTACAGATAAGGAAATTGAGACTCAGAGAGAAGTAATGTTTCTAACCAGCTGAACACACATCCAAACCCAGGTCTGATTCCAAATATGGGCTCATTCCAATGACTGAACTAATTCAACAAATATGTTTTGAGCACCTACTGTGTGCCAGGCACTGTACAGCCAGGATCTTACAAGAGGGGCCTGATTCGTGGGGATACAGCAATGAATGAAATAGAAAAAAATCCCTGACCTCACAAAGCTTATATTCTGTAAGGGAAACAGATAAACAAGTTAAATAGTAAAGTATATCAAGTGTAAATAATAATCAGGGATAAGGAGGAAAAAAATAAAACAGGGAAAGAGAATAGCAACAGTTTGGAGTGGCTGAAACTTCAGATACAGTGACCAGGGAGAGTCTCACGGAGAAGGTGACATTTGCGTAAAGACCCAAAGGAAGTGAGGGAGCAAGCAAGCCATGCAGTTATCTAAGGGAAAAGTATTCTAGGCAGAGGAAACAGCCAGTGCAAAGGTCCACGGGGGCATGTAAGCTGCATTTAAAGAATATTGAGAAAACCAGCAAAGATAGAGCAGAGGCCATCTAAGGGAGAGCAGTGAATATCATGCTTCTTTCAGTGATGAAATAAAAACCTGTGTTATCATTGCAGTACCTCTGACAAAGCATTTCCACCACATTCCACCTTTCTCTACACTCCACATGGCGTCTACACTCTGGCGTCTTTCACTAAAGTCTACAGAGATTGGAGGCTGGGTTTTGTCCCCAGAAAAGGTGGGAGGGAACCTCTCGATTTCCACTGATATCCACTTCAGCTGAAGGAAACTGCAGGGTTAGTGGGTGAAGGGAAGGCCAAGTGGGGAACAGGAAAACCTCAACCCTCTCATTGCAATGGTGTTGCCCTCAAGTAACTTGGCAGTCAGCCCAGCAGCAGCCTTGCAGGTCCCTGCACAATTATACCTCTGTAGCCCTGCCTTTCTCTTCTTTGTTGGAGCCAAAAGAGAAGCTCTGTATAGTTCTTAAGACCACGTATTTAGCTGACCTGCTCTGGCCTAAGTGACATTTTATGAGGAATTAATCTAACGGCTGATCACCCTTCACACCCTGACAGTGGTTAATGTGTCCCAGGGAGACCTCACTGCGGAGCCAGCCTCTCCATTCATGGCAGGGCCTGGGCCTGGGCTGGAGACACGGCTCCAGATGTGAGCTGAGTCTGGGGGTCTTGGAGGTCATACGGAAATCAGAGCCAACCCAAAGGAAATCAGACACAGAGAACAAAACAAATTGAATTTTTTGAGGAAATTGCTTTTTGCCTCTCACGTCTAGCTCCCTTTAATTTGGAGGAACTCTGTATGAGTTAGTTACTGGCAATCAACTCAGTATTTTCCATCCATTAATCAATACATATTCAATACTAAAGAATCCAGTTTGGGGATGGCTGGTGGCACTGGATAGCCACGGTTCCAGAAGGTGTGCCGTGCCTCTACTTTCTGGGAGTTCCTTCCTCTAAGCTGCCTCTGTGGCACCTTGTGACTCCCATCTCCCTTTCATAGGGGTATTGGTCACCTCGCCTATGGACAGACATCCATACTCTAAGCATCAACCTATGAGGTGGTTTCAGGCCCAGCAAGGTCAAGGATGACTAGCCAGATTGTTTCACTGGGAGAATTTGATGTCAAAGCCTGGAGATAAAGGGACAAAGAGAGGCAGAGACAGAGTAGCTGAGGCTTGATTAGAGGAGGTAGCAGGAACTGGTTACAGCATGTGCTGGACTTTGGAGGGCCTCCCTCTTTCTTCCACTGTTCTCTCTCCATTTCTCTCTAATCCTTTTTGCCAACTTTTCTTCCTTCCATCTCCAAACTCTGCTTACCTTAATGTATTCATACATTCCAGTGACAAAAGGGAAGAAAAGGAAAGAGGTCTGCTCCCAAATTATGTAATCTCTGGACTTGCATCACTCTAGTTGGAAACTGCAGCAGAAGAAAAGAGCTCTCTCCTGGAGCCCATATATAAAATCCCAGGGAAGGCCCCTGATTGGTCTGTGTGGATCACATGCCCCTCTCACTTGGCAACTTACCATGGCCAGGGGGGTGGGTTATTTGATTAGTCTGGCTTAGGCCACATGCCTAGACCAGCAGCCAGGCAGGCAGCCCCCATGAATCACAAGAAATGGAAGATGGGCACAATTAAAAGACCTCACCACTGTAGTTACCAGAAGAAAAGGATGGGTGATGATGGCCATACACAGACCTATATGTCGGTTGTCCATGTCTGATAATCCACCCTGTTCTAGGCACCTGTGGGAAAGGTATTATAGATACAGTCTTCCCCTGTATTGGAAAAGATGACAAACTCAACAGAGAAAATTATTAGCACTTATAAAACAACTGGAGAATTGGGACTCCTGAGAGTCAAGGGTATTGTCTAGTCATTAACTTGGCTCCAGGTCACTTGCCCCATCTGATTCAAAAGCACCTCACTCAGTGCTGTGAGGAAAGCCTGTGGGAGGAAGGTCAAGACCGCTTCTCTATCACCCCTGAGCAAATTCTTAGGCTTTGGTCTCCTGACAATTTGAGAAAAAGAGGTAGATGGGGTAGACGGAAAATGGTGCAAAGATGTCACTGTCCTCACCCAAAGCCATCCAGGGAAGTTCAGGTGACCTAGACCAGCAGTCCCCAACCTTTTTGGCACCAGGGACTGGTTTTGTGGAAGACAATTTCTCCACAGACGGGGGTGCGGGGAGGATGATTCAGGCGGTAATGCAAGCGATGGGGAGTGATGGGGAGTGGCAGATGAAGCTTCGCTCGCTAGCTCACCCACCACTCACCTCCTGCTGTGAGGCCCAGTTCCTAACAGGCTGCGGACTGGCCCGGGGGTTGGGGACCCCTGACCTAGATGACTCTGGACCAATGGAAGATTGTCTGCCAGGATAGCCTTACCGGGGTGGGAGATAGGGTATGAGGAAATGCTTCCAAGAACATGGGCTCAGGGGTCAAACAAACCAGGATCTTGTACAAGGGGGGTGAAGTGGAGGTTCCCTCATTAGCGCAGACCACTAACTGTGGGCCCAACTCCTAGAAAGAAGGGCTGAACTGAGGATGGGAGGGGAGGGACATGGCTGCAGCTTTATGGATGGGGGAGAAGAAGGCAGGAGAGGTGCAGGGCATGAAGAATAGTCTGGCAAGGTCCACCCTTGGAGTCACAGTTGAAAAAACTTATAGATACACCTCAGAGGCTGTCAGGAATGAAGGCCTAGGGCCAAATGACAAAAGGAAGAGCTGGATTATGAGGAAGAAGATGGAGCTCTGTCTAGAATACCTTAATAGGAGAATAATGGAAAATAATAGACATCTCTGACTCAAGTGAGCGCCTCTGGACTAAGTGACACTCAACTGATAGAAGACAACGGTACTTGGATATTATTAGGAGGAAGGACCACATTATCAGGTCCAGGAAGAAATAGAGGAGCCCTTTGGAAGTGGGAGAATTGAAGGCCAAGAAGCCTGGAGAGGTCCACACATGGGCCTGCAGACCAGAAGAGGCTTTGACCTGGAAACTTAAAGCAAGAACTTTTACAGAGCATCTTTTATGTGCCAAGTTTTGTACCTTCAATTAGTTACTCAGTGTAAGTGCATGCCTCCTGTACACCCCAGGAGTAAGGTCACGGGGCAGTGGTGGGAAGGAGGAGGCCAGGCGGGCCTGGGTACCAGGGTTCAGTGAGCAGGCAGATGAGGACCTGTCCTGAGAAGGCAGAAAGGTGGTTGAAAGGGGGGACCATGCATGAACTTAGGCTCCAAACCTCATTGAAGTGAAGAACCATTGGCCTTCACTTATAAAACACAAAATTAAATAAAAAATTATTAAGAATTTCAAGATAGAGGCTGAATAGCATTCAGCCCCAAGTATGGCCCTTCTAAGTATGGATTTCTGTGTATCTGCACTGGTTGCAGGCCTGGGAAGCTGGCCCCACTCAAGCACAGCAGAGGTGAGAATTTTAGTGCCTTAGAAGCTGGCCCCAGAATTCTTGGGGAATGAACTGTATTTGAGTTGGAGGCAATAACCCAGGGGCATGGGTGTTGGCAAGAACCCAGGTGACAGAGGACAAAGCTAAACTGTTCTGAGTGAGTTCAGGAGAACAATTGTTCCTTTATTTCAGAGAGGAGCAGGGAGAGGCGTGCCCGTGAGAAAGTGTGAGGCTGGTGACCAGTGAATGCGTAGGGAAGACTGGTGGAGACAGGTCCCTGGTGGGATGGTGGTTGGGGGACCTTTAAAGTGCTGGGATGTGTAACGTTGAATTTGGAGTTCTTTACAAGTATGTGGTTACAACTCCTTTCCATCTCTCCCCTCCAGCTTACCCTGATTGGGGAAAATCTTCTGTGTACCCACAAATGCTTAGAAGGAGTGGTGTGTGTGTGTGTGTGTTTGTGTGTGTGTACATGGGTAGGTTGAGGAGGGAGTTGAGTTTCACATCAGATTCAAAGACCAGAGTAGGAAGAAACAGAAGCGAGAGTCTTGAGAATATAACTCCCCCAACGCTGGGAATCTGAGAAATGCTAGGGAGGGCTTTGAACTTCCATGAGATGTTGAAGCAGGAGAGGGGGCATCCAGGCCAATCCTATACAGATCTCCAGGGGCTGTACGACATGTGGGCCAAACAAATCTTCGTAGTCTAGGATCAAAGTAATTCTGAACTTCTAAGTGTGGTGGTGTTGGTGATGATGGTGATGGTGATGGTGGTGGTGGTAATGATGATGAAGGCGATGATGATGATGGTGGTGGTAATGGTGACGGTGGTGGTGGTGATAATGATGGTGATGACAATGATGATGAGGGTGATGATGATTAGATCAAACACTGTTCAATATCATTCTCATACTATCCCATCAAAAAGGGACTCTTTATCCCTCTTCTTTTTTTTTTGTAATTTATTTTATTTATTTATTTTTGGCTGTGTTGGGTATTCATTGCTGCGCATGGGCTTTCTCTAGTTGCGGCGAGCGGGGGCTACTCTTTGAGGCGATGCGCAGGCTTCTTATTGTGGTGGCTTCTCTTGTTCCAGTGCACGGGCTCTAGGCACGCGGGCTTCAGTAGTTGTGGCACGTGGGCTCAGCAGTTGTGGCACACAAGCTTAGTTGCTCCGCAGCATGTGGGATCTTCCTGGACCAGGGCTCGAACCCGTGTCCCCTGCATTGGCAGGCGGATTCTTAACCACTGCACCAGCAGGGAAGCCCTATCCCTCTTTTCAAAAAATTTTTAAAATTTATTTATTTATATATATATTTTTTATTTTTGGCTGCATTGGGTCTTCGTTGCTGCACGCAGGCTTTCTCTAGTTGCAGAGAGCAGGGGGCTACTCTTCGTTGCAGTGCACGGGCTTCTCATTACAGTGACTTCTCTTGTTGCAGCACGGGCTCTAGGCACACAGGCTTCAGTAGTTGTGGCTCATGGACTCTAGAGCGCAGGCTCAGTAGTTGTGGTGCACGGGCTTAGTTGCTCTGCGGCATGTGGGATCTTCCCGGACCAGGGCTCAAATCCGTGTCCCCTGCATTGACAGGTGGATACTTAACCACTGCACCACCAGGAAAGCCCTATCCCTCTTTTACAAATGAAGGTACTGAGGCACAGAGAGGTTAGGTAACTTGCCCAAAGTCACATATCCAGTAAGTAAGACAAAATCTATTCTGACGGACCTTGGCAGGGGTTGGGGAGAGGTAATTCTGTTCCTGTAGTTTGCCTGCCAGGATGGTCTGTAGGCAGGTCCACCAATACTGCTGTGTACTTCAAAATCCAGGGGTGCCATTCTTATTTCAGTTTATGTCCGTGCCCCCTGCAGGTGTGCAGTGCACAGCCTGAGTGGCTATAGCAGTAAAGAATTTCCTTGATATCTCAATGAGGAAGTGAGCACAGTATAGCTACTGACTCATTCAACAACAAACATGGATGAAGACCAACTACCGGCTAGAAACTGTGCTGGGCCCTAAGGATCCAGACTAGGTGGTACGGTTGCTGGGAGAGATGGTCATATGAGGATGTGTTTGTATAACTGTCCATGTGAGGGGCATAGAGAGAAGGGAGCATCTCATTCTGTCTGGAGAGGGTGGCCAGAGAAGGCGGCCATACTTGTACTGAGACTTAAAGGATGAGGAGTTTACCAAATGGACCAAGAGTGATGGGAGGGCCCATTCCTGGCCAAAGAAATAGCACAAACAAAGGCAAAGAACTGTTGGTTCATGCCCAGCCTAAGGGGAAAGCAGTTGAGATATTTTAGTTTGCAGTGGGGGATAGAGTAGTTTATGTACATGGTTGAATAGGTACGTGGGAACTTGGATCCTGAAACGCTTTTCATGTTATGCTAAGAGGTTAGATCTCCATAATAAAGAGGTGTGTGGTGAGGCAAGCCCTTCCATCCCCATCCTCTAAGATTAGGATTGTAACACTGGAAGTAATGAGAAGGGACATGGAGAGCCTCTTATCATGGGCCTGAGGGCAGAGTCGCTGAATCATAAATTTACCATGTGTCTACTTAATAAAGGCCCAGATTTACGAGGTCCTTTGATGAATTAGCAAATGCCCACTGGGCGGGTAGATAATGTCACAGAATGAAGTTGGCAGGTGTTGGAGCTACTGTGGAGTGGTGGGGACTCTGGTGGACTGATGCCTTCACACCCACCTAAAGGGGACAGCTGTGACTCAGTTCCAGTCAGTTGTTGCCTTGAAGGAATGTAGGCCCGGGTTTGCCAGAGCTTCTGATTTTTCAGGAGAGGCCAGAAATCCAGATTTTTAGGTACATTTTTCTGTACCTAAAATTAGAACAACTAATTCAAATACCATATAGGTGAAACAAAACACAAACATGAGCAGGATTTAGCTAGCCACCTAGCTCCCCTATCGTCCCATTCATCACCCACTCATCCATTCACCTACATTTCCATCCATCCAACCATTCATCCATTTCTCCCTATGCACTTCTCCATCCATCTATACTGTCCTCCCATCCGATAACCCACCTATCTACCCACCACACACACACACACACACACACACACACACACACACACATATACCCACTTATTTATCCAACTATCCTTCCATCCATCCTATCCCTACTCATCTATCCATCTATACATCCACCCATCTATCCACCTATACATCCACCCATCTATCCACCTACATATCCACCCATCTATCCACCTACATATCCACCCATCTATCCACCTACATATCCACCCATCTATCCACCTATACATCCACCCACCTGCCCACCTATACATCCACCCATCTGCCCACCTATACATCCACCCATCTATCCACCTACACATCCAGCCACCTGCCCACCTACACATCCACTTGCCCCACCCCCCACACCGTACATTCACCAATTTATCTATCCACCTACCTATTCACCCATCCATCCATCCATCCATCTCTCTTCCACTGTTCCTCTTAAACCTCTGCAGGATAAGACTGAAACATTCATTTTGTTCCACCTGCGCTTGGCCCTTGAAAAGTCCTATGTCCCTCCAAGTTCAAGCAAATGGTAAGTTTGTAAAGTGGTGCTAACATGAGGGAGCTTGTACCTGCCTCCGTTTACATGGAAATTTTTGCTTTCTCTTTATGCTTGCTGTGCTGCCTGAAGTAGTAGAGCATTTTTTCTCCCCTTGGATTTGAGCCCTCACAAGTGTTCCAGAACAAGATGAAACCAAGCAGAGAATTAGGTTCCCTCCCTTTCCTTGGAAATATCTTGCCACTGGGCCACACTCACCTGGAATTATGTAAGTCTTCAAAAGGAGATCAGAAATAGATTTCTCAGTGGGGGTTGTAGATGTCAGTAAATGTATTTACGGGAAATGGGTTAGGTCTGGCACATTCTAAACTGTGATATGATGAACGTGCAATACTGTGCAAATAAGCCTTCATTTTCCCCTTCTCCGTATCCAACTGGAACTCCCCCTCCTCAATGTCCTTCCTTACCTTACCTAAGCATTTCTTCCAGCTTGAGGCTGGCGGATTGGAAAGAGGGAAGGGTAGATAAACAATATTTACTGTACTGTATGCTTGATATATGTGATGGCATTTATAGTCCTGATTTCAGTGGCATGTAATTTGGCATGATCTAAATAGGAAGGCATTACTACATTTATATACTCTTTGAGCCTCAGTTTCCTCATCTGTCAAAATGGGACAAAGCTTTCCTATCCCCTTCCTCACCAAGACGAAATATCTTCAGATGGGCTGCCAGGGTGCCTGACAACACCCCTGGGACTCATCCACCCTCAAATGAATGAAAACTTTGCTGAAACGTACATGCTCCCTGGGAGGTCTTCCCATCGTCAAGTAAGCTTTTATTATTCATTAATTCAAATGTATTAGTCAGATTAGGAGGCCCATGAGGAGATGGAGCACGAGGCAGCACTGCTGTTGACGGAGCGAGAGAAAGGTGTGCACAGAAGCTGCAGTAGGGAACATGGGAAGGGCATGATCCCGCAGAACCTGGGGAGTCTCAGGGGCAGATTAAATGTTGGTGGGGAAGGGATGGCAACAGAGGAGGGACCCCTTCTTTTCCATCTCTGGACCACGTGGTCTGCTACTGTTTCAGCTGGAACCCTTCCCTGTCTGCGAGGCATCATGATGTGTCACGGAGACAACTGAGCACTTCTCGTCATCCATGACCCTCAGTGGACTCTTCTATCAAAGGGACAGGATTGCTGTGAGGGAGTAAACGAGGTGAATCAAGCTAATATCTGTGTGGGGATCTGCCTTCTCCTCGAGGGGCTGCTTCAGACCAGGCTGTCAGTCGGGGGTTGGGCCTCTTCTGATACCAAGACCCGTAAGGCAGGGAGGGGTCTGCACATCTAGCACCAAGTGTGAGGGCAGGACAGATGACCCGATGGCCCTACTCCCCTTCAGACTTGGGGAGTGGGAGGTGTAACAAAAGCGGGAGCCTTTCATGTTTATTTGGTGCAAAGAACTTTAAAGATATTATTTCATGTAATCTCTCAACAACCACCAGAAGTAGGGACTCTTTTGAGTCCCATTTTATAACATGGAAATGGCAGCACCACAGGGGTTAAGTAATTTCCCCAAAGCCCTAAGGAGTGGGGTAATCAGGGCAGAGTAGTGACTACTGAGACCATATGGCTCACAAAACCTCAACTATTGACTGTCCTGTCCTTTACAGAAAAAGTGTGCAGTTGCTGCTACAGCAGAACAGAGCTACTGACCCCTCGATGTTTTCTCTCCCCTGCCCATGTTCTATTTTTCTTCAAAGCACTCAGCCTTACCTCATGTTATATATGTATCGTATACACATGAATATGAGTGTAGTATGCGTGTATTTTATGTATGCACACGCAAAAACATAAAGTATACACATATGTATGTGTGTGTATAGACATGTACCTATGTATCGTTTATTATCTCACATCCTCCTTGTCATCTTATTCATCACTCTACCACTTACGCTTAAAACACCCACCTGCTCAAATCAGGCACTCAATACATGCTGGCTGAATGGAGGAGTGAGGTAATTTTAGTTCCTTTTAATAATTTCTTTTGTATTCCTCTGTTATGGACTGAATGTTTGTGGCTGTCCCAAGATCCCTATGTTGAAATCCTAATCCCCAATGTGATGGTATTAGGAGGTGGGGCTTTCAGGAAGCCTTCATGAATGGGCTAAGTGCCCTTTTTTCTAAAAGAGGCTCCAGAAAATTCTCTCACTCTCTCTGCCATGTGAAAACCCAAAGTGAAAACCCAGAAGAGGGCTCTCACCAGGCCCTGACCCTGCTGGCACCCTGATCCCCACCTTCCAGCCTCCAGAACTCTGTTTGTTTGTTTGTTTGTTTGCGGTCCGCGGGCCTCTCACTGCCGTGGCCTCTCCCGTTGCGGAGCACAGGCTCCGGACGCGCAGGCTCAGCGGCCATGGCTCACGGGCCCAGCCGCTCCGCGGCACGTGGGATCCTCCCGGACCGAACCCACGTCCCCTGCATCGGCAGGTGGACTCTCAACCACTGCGCCACCAGGGAAGCCCCTCCAGAACTCTTGAGAAATAAACTTCTGCCGTTTATAAGCCACCCAGTCTACGGTATTCTGTCAGAGCCGCCCGAACTAAGGCCCCCTTGAGTGCCCAGCCAGGGCAGCGCTTTGACCACTGGATTGTTCTGGATGAATGCAGGAGTTTTGGAGACACGTTTACAAGCATATCCGGGATTGAGACCCCTCAGTAGGGGAGGGGCCCACGCTCTCACCTAAATAAATGATGCCCTTCGGCTCTGCCCCTCGCCCTGCTTTGCTTCCCTTTCCCATGAGCTCACCCTCCTAATTTCCTCTCCCCGTGGCCTCAGACGGCAGGTGAACAGGGCAAACAGCTGCGCTGCCGGCACGCACCAAAGGCAGGGAAATATGTGCAATTTCCTGAGGAACACGCGAGGAGAGCGCCATCCTTACCGGAGAGGAAGGAGGAGTTAGGAGGCCGGCTGGCAGCTGCCTGGCTTCATTTCCCGGGGGCCCCGGCGGCCGGCGGAGCGCGGTGAAGTCATGGCGCAGGAGGTTCCTCCCCGGCCGTCTGGCGGGAAGCGTTCGGCGAGGGCTGAGGACCGTCTCCCGCAGTGGGTAGCAGCCCGCCTCTGGACCTTTCGGTGAAGCTCTCCTCGGCTTCTGTTGGTCTCGGGGTTTGCCCAGAAACACCCCTTCATCGGAACCCCCGGGAGCCGATTTCAGCTCGTGACGCTCCGGCTCCTTTTTCTCGCTGGCGCCGGAGTCGACAGGCCCGTTACAGGTGGAGCCAGTCCTCAAATTACCCACAGTTTTCTGGGGGCTGCAGAGAAAATGTAGTTCCTTTATTTGTCCATATCTACCCAGATTTTTTTCTCAGGCCCCCAGCTGCTGGATAAAATATTTTCTAGTCCAATCCTGTCAACTTACTGCAGTACGCGGGCCTCTCACCGCTGTGGCCTCTCCCGCTGCAGAGCACAGGCTCCGGACGCGCAGGCTCAGCGGCCATGGCTCACGGGCCCATACGCTCCGCGGCATGTGGGATCTTCCCGGGCCGGGGCACGAACCCGTGTTACGTGCATCGACAGGCGGACTCTCAACCACTGCGCCACCAGGGAAGCCCCTGTCAACTTAGTTTAATGCAAGTTTTTAGAAATCATGGTTTGCCTCCTTAAGTGAAACAAGCCAACAAACAAATACCCTCTCAGCCTCTCATACTGTCCCACTCCTCTCGGAGACAGGGCTTGGGCGTGTGGAGAAGGACTGTGGCCACACACGTGGCAGCAGGGGGAGGCGGTGGCCTCCGCATCCTTGCACTGGGCCTGCTGAGGGGTGACTGTCCATGCCCGGCCGCAGGTGGTGGCCACGGCAGCCTGTGGCTGGCGGATGGTCCCCTGGCCTGTCTTTGGGCTTGGTCAGGTCCTGGGCGTGACCCCGGCCTGCACCAGCCCTGCCTTGGTTCTCACCTTGAGCACCTGCCAGGTTCTCCATCCAGCCCCTGGTCTACAAAGCCAAGAAACAAGTCGTATCAATTTTGCGTTTCAAATCTGTTGTTTTCTTTCATTATGATTCTACTATGGGAAATTTCAAACATACGCTATTTCAATGAGTGTCCTGAAGAAACAAGTGTTACACCCAAAAGGCATTTAGCCAAAGAGAACTGAATGTAGGGGGTAAGGAAAGTGTGATCAGGTTCATGGAACCAGAGAAGGGAAGGGTGGCACTCTGGGATTAGCAACAGTGGGAACCGTTACCACCCTTTGGCCTGAAAGGGCAGGAACCATTGAGAAGTTAACATGTGAGAAAAGGGCTGACCGACAGGAGCTGTCATCAGATGCAGGGGTCAGTGAACTATGGCCCGTGGGCCAAATCTGGCCTGCTACCTATTTCTGTAAATAAAGTTTTAGTGGAACACAGCCATGCTCATTCATTAGCAAACTAATACCACTGCTGTAGCGGAACAGAGTTACTAGAACCTCAGGAAGGCAGAGAGGAAGCGAGGGGGAATAAATACCCTGATTGCTCGTCACTCCCACTGCTGATCTGCTGTTGGTGACCTGCACTGGCTGAGCCCACCCAGAAACCAGACAACACAGAAGTCCAGGGGATTCCATCTATCAAGACTGGCCTTTAGGGCACAGAGCAAGGCATAGTAGAACAGAGAATAGATCTAGGGGCAAAAAAATAGAATAACCAGCACAAACACAAAAAAGCAAAGAGAATGGTATAATAAACTCCTATGTACCCAACACTCAACTTCAACAATTACCAACATTTTCCATTATTGTTTCATCTATACCTCCCCACTTTTTTTTTTTTCTGGAATATTTTAAAGAAAATCCCAGGAATCTATAGGTCAATATGCATCTATACTAGACAAGAACTTTAAAAAACATGACAGCAATGCCATATCATACCTAATAAAATTAACAAAAACCCCTTAATAGCACTCTCTCTTCCTAGTCTATACTCAAACTTCCCCCGTTGTCTCAAAAATGTCTTTTAATACTTGGTTTGTTCCAATCAGAAGCCAAAATTCATACATCGCAATTATCTTTTTGGAAAAAGTGGGTCATGTGTCCCATCATAGAATCTTTCACATTCTGGGTTTGCCTGATTGCATCTTTGCGTCGTTGTTTAACTTGTTCCCGTGTTCCCTGAATTTCCTGTGAGCTGATTGTTAGATTTAAAGGCTCAATTAGGTTCAGGCTCCATATTCATGGGTGGTGCCTTCTATTGCATCACATTACGAGAAGAGAATATCTGCTTCACTCCCTTTCTGCAATGTTGGGAATGATCACTGGCTTCAGACATGTCAGCCTCATCTCTCCACTATCAAGTTTCCTATCAACCTTTGATCTAATTATGTTAGTGTTTATTGAAAATCACTGCCAAATCTATTATTTCATTCGGGTTTGTAAAATGGTGAAGTATTAGCCAGGGTCTTTCCAAAGGAACAGAACCAGCAGGGTTCTGTAAAGGGATTTATTATGGGGAATTGGCTCACGTGACTATGGAGGCTGAGAAGTCCCATGATCTCCCATCTGCAAGCTGGAGATGCAGGAGAGCCTGTCAAGCTATTCCATCTGAGTCCGAAGGCCTGAGACCCATGGGAGCCGATGGTGCAAATCCCAGTCTGAGGGCAGGAGGAAACCTATATCCTAGCTCAAGTACTCAGGCAGAAGAAGCAATGAATTCTTCCTTCCTCTGCTTTTTTGTTCTATTCAGGCCCTTAATGAACTGGTTGACGCCCACCTACATTGGGGAGGCCAATCTGCTTTCCTCAGTCTACTGATTCACATGTTAATCTCATCCAGAAATATCCTCACAGTCACATCCAGAAATAATGTTTAGCCCAGTCTCTGGGCACCCCATGGCCTGGTCAAGTAGGCACACAAAATTAATCATCACAGGTGATTTTCTAAATCTACCATTCCTCTGCATCTATTAGGCAGAATTAGTCTATGAAGAAGAATTTAGCTCATCAGCTATTTAGTCCCCCTAGAGTATACATTTTCACAGAAAAGACAGAATATACACATAATTCTTTTCTTGATCAACTTTCAGAACTGAGTTGGTGTACTAGCTACCAATGATTTTTTCTCTTGGTATCATTAAGAACTCATGATTTAAAAAGTACTTGATGTGTTTAAATCCACTGTAGTCAATATTTCTTTTGATGCCTAAATTGTCCCACCTTTGGCCAGTTGGAGCCCCTTCAAATTTGCTCCTGTGTCCTTTTGACATGACACCATTAGTGTCTCGCACAATAAGATGTCCCAGACTCATCACGTGCATTTCTTTCTGCAGACCAGTAATCAGTCATTTTTCCAAGAAGCCCTGTGTCTTGGTCCAGGTTCACTAGAAAACAGAGGCTGAGGCAAAAACATACACGTTAACACTTAACTGGGAAGAGTGCAATTCCAGGGAAACAAGGAAGGTGAACAATGGAAGTGAGGCAGTGGGGGGAGATGGAGTACGAGGGGAGGTGTCCCCAGGCTGCCCTGGCTTCACAGAAAACACAACCAATTGCTTGGCTGGACAGCACCTCTTGAGATAAGAGGTGTGAAACCATGGTATCTCAGAACAGCCTGGCAGTAGGGAGGAAGGGCAGCAGTTCACCTTCTGTCTTTTTCCCGTTTGCTCTCACATGCTATAGTGTGAGAGCAAACACACTTGCATGTCCCTTCTGCCTCCCCCAGTTGTGTTTCTTGGCTCTGGTCACAGCTGTAGGGGAAGCCAGAGTTTCCACGTGCCCAGACCCATCAGTGTGCAGTGAAGGTGGTCTCTCCCTACCAGTCACTGCTGTGCATGGTGACTCCCCAGTGTGTGCTGGTGGCAGTGGTCGTGGGCACCGCTTTACAACCAAGACAACAGTGTGAGTTGTTGTCAGGGTTGCATTGGCCAGGAAGCAAGGCAAGTGCGCAAGGACCACTGGTGGAGACGGGCCAAGGAGATGTGCGCTAGTACACTAACTGGGCCTGGCTCCTCTACCCCTTTGCCTCGTAGACATGCTCCCACCCTCCTACAATATTCAGATCTCACGTGAAATAAATCGTCCTCATTTCTTTCCTAGCAGTGGAAGTACAAGTCCAATTCTTTCAGGAAATGTTCAGTTGCAATCTCCTAAAAAGACCTACAGAGGTTTAGCAAACCAAGCTACAAACCCTACCGCCACAGCTGGTCCAACGGTCAAAATATATATTCACCATCTCACTCCTCTACCACCTATTTTAGTTCTACAACTTCCAGGGCAGTGGAATCCTTACTACAACCCTGGTGAAAGCATCCCCCTCTGGGTTCCCAGGCACTAGTCCAACAGAATCCACGGTGGCAAGAACATGAAGCTAAAATTTGGTGTGTCTACTGGGAGTGAGGCTGAGAAGGCCAAGGCTGCTTCCACCGCTTGGTTTCTGGACCCGTGCACCTTAGCACCATAGCCTGGCTCTGGCTCAGTGTGTACACTGCACCTAGTGCTGAAGTATCCCTGAAATGGCCTTTTAGCTGAGACTTCACCAGCCCTTTCTACCCTTTTTATCAGGCTGGTCAACCCGGTGTGATGAAGTACATGGAAAACTGGTGTAACTTGTGGTTTTTGAGCCCAATGTTTCATGTGTAGTAAAACGTTCTCTCTGGTCTCGTACAAAGTAGCGTAGGATATCATATATCTTATAGATCAAGCACTCTGTCAACCCTCAGATGGTGGTGCTGGTGGAGGCATTGTGGGAAGATGAAACAAACCTATACTTCGAGAGATGGATTTGTTTTTTTCTTGGCCGTGCTGTACGGCTTGCGGGATCTTAGCTCCCCGACCAGGGATCAAACCTGTGCCCCCTGCAGTGGAAGGGTGGAGTCTTAACCACTGGCCCACCAGGGAATTCCTCATATCTTGAGTACGTGGTGATTCTGGTGAGGAAGAATGGAGTCTGATATCATCTACTTGCCCCCAGGAGGCTAGCTGACCTCCCCACAAAGGGGACCATAATGAGGGCTCAGAATCAGTCCCTGCTGCTCGCACGTTAGGCATTCAGCATCAAAGCTAGGGCAGCTTTGACGAAAAGGACTCCATGTTTTGGGACGCAGGTGTAGCCTCCATTCCTGCCACTGTGGCTGCTTTGCTTGTGGCCCACTCTGCAAGCACTGCAGAGGCCAAGGAGAAAGGCTAGCTGATGTCAACTAGATATTTTGTGCCTACTCCCATAAGTTTATTCATGTACTTCTTCCCCAGATTTCGTCAGTCCTGATTTTATTCAGTGTCTCTATCACCACCCACCACCACCTAAGGACTGAAAAAGTGCCCAATCTATCATCATAGAATCCTACACTACATTACCACCGAACCAAAGAGCACATTTTACTACCAAGTGGGAATGACCCACTGAGCTCAAACAAAAGATACACAGTCTTGGGCTTCCCTGGTGGCGCAGTGGTTGAGAGTCCACCTGCCGATGCAGGGGACGCGGGTTCATGCCCCAGTCTGGGAAGATGCCACATGCCGCGGAGCGGCTGGGCCCGTGAGTCATGGCCGCTGAGCCTGCGCGTCCGGAGCCTGTGGTCCGCAACGGGAGAGACCACAGCAGTGAGAGGCCCGCGTACCGCAAAAAAAAAAAAAAAAGATACACAGTCTTTCATGTCCCTCATCAGCAAGGATTACCAGCCTGAGAAAAAACGGTGGAATGGCCTGGTGAAATGTCAGCTAAAAGGCCAGATCAGGGACACCTGGCAGGTTAGGACACTGGAGGTGGTATATGGACTGTAGTCTTTTTCCTTCCAGGTCCCTGACCAATAAGCTGAGCCATTCACTATTGACAAAGAGTCAACATTTGCACACACATTAGGCCAACGTACTGCTGGCACCTCTGCCCACTGGAGGATTTCCTCCACAATGATTTCGGGGGCCACCTCTAAGTGGGGCTGTAATGTGGCAGCAGCCCATTTTTGGCTAGAGTTGACATTATATTCATGCTTCTAGAACCAAGTCCAAGTCCTATTGGGTGACTCAGAGGGATGAGAGTTTCCAGCGAGGCTCGAAGCCAAAAAGGGCTCTCCAGCTTGTCCAGGCAGCTTCCCTGACACTTAGGCTATGTGAGCCAGCAGCTCTGACGGTACTAGAGGTAACTATGGCAGATAATGATGCTGCAGGGCTTTCAACAAACTTCAATAAGAGAGATGCAGCACAGACTCCTGGAGTTCTGCAGCAAGGCCATGCCTTGATTCTGGGCTCTACCAGTGACTAATGTCTGACCATGGGACACCAAGTGACTATGTAACCACAAATGTTCCCTGTGATCTGAGTATTATTGGAGCCAATGAGTCATAAGGTTGGGTGTATACAGCAGTAATCCACCGTATGAAAAATATGCTCCATTCAGGATTCGGCCTGACCAAATCCAGAGGGCACAAGTAAATGACATGAACAGGTGATCCAGACTCTGGTGGCACCTACCTCTTTTGCTGCAATACATCTCTCAACAGAGGTCGATTGCTTCCCTTGCCATGTAAAGGAGACCTGCTTTTGATTTTCCTATTATTAGGGATAAAAGAAAAAATATTTCACCCTATCAACAGCCACATATAAAATGTCAGAGATACCACAACTGGCAAGGCAGCTGTGCTGCAAGTGAGGACACCTGATTAAGTTCACAGCAATTTTCCACCACCATTCTCCAAGAAGTGTCTGGGGTTTGCAAAGGCTAGAAAAGTGAATTGAATAGAGATGTGATGGGAGCTACTATCCCTGCATCCTTTAAGTCTTCGATAGTAGCATTCATTTCTGTAATTCCTCTCGAAATGATGTATTGCTTCCGATTTACTATCTTGGCCAGGACAAAAGATAGCTTCCACATGGCCCTTCTTATAAAAATGGCTTTTACCCCATCAGCCAGGGAACCAATGAGAAGGCTCTCTTAAAGATATTCATCCCATTTATGCATTCTAACCAAAGTTATCACTGGGAACCAGAGAAATAAACAAGGGGTGGATTCATAGACTTTCCCCCCAGCGTACTATTACCCTGGCAAAAGACAACAGGTCTCTTTGGGGAAAGATTGGGGAACTGCTTCCTATATATACTTGAAATGGCATTAGAGGGTCCTTCTTTAGGGGGATCCAATCCCTCCGCCTATGGTCTCAGTGTTTGTGAGCCAACTTAGATCTGAAACTGAATGAAGGACAAGTATTAGCCTTTTGCTCTCCAGCTATCAGTACTTTCTCATTATAAAAATTGAGCAACTCTCTTGTCCATCTGCTTAACTACTATGAACACCAACATCTACTAGCCAATGCCACAAATGCAGGTCAAGGTGCCCTGAGTGCCACTCTGGCCTTCTGCCAAATATTATTATTTTTCTTTTAAATAAATAGATTTATTTAATTTATTTTATGGCTGTGTTGGGTCTTTGTTGCTGTGTGCAGGCTTTCTCTAGTTGCAGTGAGTGGGGGTTACTTTTCGTTGTGGTGCGTGGGCTTCTCATTGTCGTGGATTTTCTTGTTGCAGAGCACAGGCTCTAGGTGCGCGGGCTTCAGTAGTTGTGGCACGTGGGCTCAGTAGTTGTGGCTTGCGCACTCTAGAGCGCAGGCTCAGTAGTTGTGGCACATGGGCTTAGTTGCTCTGCAGCATGTGGGATCTTCCCGGACCAGGGCTCAGACCCGTGTCCCCTGCATGGGCAGGCGGATTCTTGACCACTGTGCCACTAGGGAAGTCCCTCTGCCAATTATAATAATCAGGCCTCTTGCCCTAGTGTTAGATGCTGCCACATGTTTTTTTTTGCCATTCCAGAATCCCACCGTTCCTACTGATACTAGGAAGCCTAGTTCCATGGTAATATCTCTCATCGTCAACCTGGCCTTCGAAGATGCCAGTGCCCCTCTCACTGGTGAAATCTCTGTTATCTTAGTGAATGAACCATTGCCTGTGTCCTCCGGGAGCACAGAGTCCGGTGATGGGTTCTCAGGTCTTACTCATAAGTCCATTCTACCATTAGTATTTCCCTGAATATTTTGGCTTCTTCAGTATTCTGCCAAGGCGGTTCTGACATTATTACTTCATTCACTGTATGTCATTGTCATGTCCAACTTTCAAAGAACCATTCTAGGTAACTAGACTGGCTTCAGATACCCTTGTCAAAACACACACAGGTGTGTGCCCTCATACATTAGCCCCATATTCTGCCCCTTCTCCTAGTCTAATATCCTAAAGATCCACTCCCACATATATTTCTTGATTCCTGTTGGTAAAACTCAGCCAGTTCCTAAAACTTATTTTGGGCGTAGGCAATTTCCTCCTGCAGCGGGATTATAATTCTCCACTCAGGCTGTGCTGGGATCTGCCCCTGATTATAGCCTGGGAACAGTAAGATGAGTAGAAGAGGATCTTAAGAAGACCAGGCTTCGTAGCATGAGGTATTTACTTCAGGTAAGGTCAGTGATTATTCTGGTATACAGAAAGGGGAGGCTGTTCTCTGATAAAATGGATGGGGCTGTTTTTTCCAGTCAGGGTAATTCTGAGGAATGTTGATTAGAGAATCTGAAGCTCGTCTACCCAGTGTCCGCATCCTATGTCTCAGGACCCCACTCTTTTTCCATCAGGGCTCTACTTTGACATAGATATTTATTATGGTCACACATTTAGTACTCTTTGTAGTTCTGACCCTTTATAATCAGATCCTTGATCTGATTTTCAGCATGATCTGACCTGCAGGGGTAGGAGATGAAAACTTTAAGGCTACTAGACCAGCCCTCTGGCTTTCACGGGGTGCCTTAAGGTGGCAATGAACAGTCCTGGGCTCATTCGTTTCTTATTTCAAAGTTTCTAATGCCCTCAAAAGCAGTTACTCATGCCACAGTCTTTATAATTGTTATCACCCCTTTATTAATCAAGTGCAGAAGCCACCTGATAATTGAAAATTTCACCTCATAAAAATTATCCACAGGTGACAGCTTTAGTAATTGTAATATCACTACTTATCGGAGACTCCACTAACCAATAGCGATGGGAGGCTTATTGCATTTAGTCAGGCAGACAACCCAGCACTAAAATCCCATCCTGAGGGGCTGCTTCTTAAGAGCCACTTCTAGTAACAACTGCCTTAGCCTGAGTTTGGTGGAAAATAGAATGTGATGCAAACATTTATTCTCTAGCAATTTATTGGGATGAACAATCCCAGGAAAGAAAGATACATGGAAGAATGCAAGAGAGACATGAAAGGAGGGAGAATAATCACTAAGGGATAATTACTGAGTTGCCTTGAGTTTTGCAAAAACACAAAACGCTGGTGGTTGGTTGACGTCACTGGACGTCATTAGAAACTGCTGTGCTTCTGAACAATCCACCAGGAAGAAAGAAAGGCAAGCAATTTATCTAGTGGTTACTTCTCACCTCATATCTTTGTTTGACATTTGTGCTAAATGGTGTTATAGTCTGACGCATCTCGGTGGTGCTAAATGGGCCCTCCAAAGGGCCGATGGGGAAGCCATAACTTCTGTGGGTCCAATTCACGCAGTGAATTGCATCATTATCTCTATCAGTCAGTGCTGCTAAGGGCTATTCTCACTCTTGTGGATGTAGTAGCAGCAACATATATTTACATAGTACCATGGATTTACAATCAGAAGAACAGTGGGAGCCTAGACAGGGATGCTCTGGCCAGGAAGCTAGGCAAGTGACTGAGGCCCAGAGTAATGAGGGTAAGCAGGGTAGAGTAGGTCTGGGGTAGGTCAGGTGTGCCCTGGTTCCTTTTAGAAGAAAATGGCTTTTAGATCACAATTTAGGCACAGTACTTGTTCATTGCTACAAGGTTGCCATTGCTTCTAAACCTTTTCATTTGACAGGATGCTTTCCTCTCTTTTAGAAAGATAAATTATGAGTTCATATTGGTATTTCCAATTCCCAGTTGTTTGGGTTTATACTTGTGTCTTTTGTCTTTTATGCTGAAGATCTTTGTAATGACATTAACAAAAGTACTAATTTGTTGATCCTACAATATGCATGTGATAGTTCCAAAACAAAAATATAATCCTACTAACTCTCTGTGTGAGATTGTATTACTGTTCACCCCTATTTGGTGCCAATCTCTGCAGTGCTTCTTGCTGAGAGAAGATTATACATACCTGACATTTTGAACTCAGATTATGTGACTTTCTTTGGCCAATAAAATTGGAGTGGAGTAACAGTGATGGTCACTTCCAGAGAGATGTCTTCTGACTCAATGACTGCCAAAATATTTCGGACAGATGCTCTTCCCTTCCTGCTTGGGTCACAGAGGGAAGATGATACAGATCAGAGCTGAAGCCAACATACAATGAACATGTAGCATGGGAGAAAAGAAACTTTTGTCGTTGAAGGCAGCAGGACTTGGGCTTGTTATTATAATAGAACATAGTCTAGTCTGTCCTGATTGATACACCACTGAATGCAGTTTAAGATTTCTTCATGGTTCTTTTTAGTCCTTAGGATCTACCCCTTTAAGGACATACTGTCAACATACTGTTTTATAGAGTCATTTGTAACAACTCTTCTTTGGGTGGCTAAACCACCAATCTAATATGCCATTATTATTATGAGTTTCCATTTTTCCAACTTTTATAAGTTTCCTCTTCGTCTTTAACTTTAATTTTATTTAAAACATTTACTTAGGTACAAATTTAAAACTATCCAAGTTACATGCAGTTGTCTAGGTTCCATCTCTGCCCTTCTGTCATGTTCCTTCTCTCTCCTTATAGGTCCCCCATTTTTATTGGTTTTTGGTTTATTCTTCCATTATTACCTTTTGATAAGATAAGTATATATGTTTCTATATTCATATTACCCTCCTTTCTTAAATGAAAGATAGCATACTATAAACCCTGTTCTCTAACTTGCTTGTCTTAACAATATATCCTGGAAACTATTTCAAGTAAGTATATAGAGAACCTTTTAATTCATGTTTATAGTTGTATAATACTCCATTGTATGCATGCACCATAATGTATTCAACCAGTGCCCTATTGATGGACGTCTGGATTGTTTCCATCCCCTCACTATTACAATTACTGGCAATGGATATCCTTATACTACGTCACTTTATATTTTTACTAGTTTACTTTTTGAGATAGATTCCTGGAAGTGGGATTGCTGTGTCAAAGGTTATGTGAACTTGTAATTTTGCTAGATGGTCCAAATTTCCCTTCATGGGATTGTACCCTTTTGCACTTCCACCAGCAACTTAGGAGAGAGCCTGTTTCCTGAAAGTTTTATCAACAGAATGTTGTTGGACTATGGATTTTTACCAATCTGATAGCTGAGAAATGATATCTCAGTATAGTGCTGTCTTGCATTTTTCATATTCAGAGGAAGTTGAGCTCTTATAATATATTTGCACTGGGGTCACTTGCATTTCCCCTCTGTGAAACCATTCGTAAACTCTGCTCATTTTTCTATAGGGTTGTTGTTGCTTTTCATCTCAAGTTTTAGAAGTTCTTTACGTGTTAGGAATGTTTATCTTCTGTCTAAGATATATGTTGTATTTTAGAGAATACAAAATGGTCTGAGCCTTATACAAGGGAGTCTGGGAACATCTAGCAACATTACTAATGCATCTTCCACTTGGGCCCGGCGACCACACAGAGACACTGGACCTGATATTGCTGAGTTGCTGACCCAGAAGCTGCTTACCTTTGGGCTTCTTATTATGCAAGAAAAATAAGCCCTTTAAATTACTGAAATCGGTTTTTAAACTTGTCTTGTTACTTGAAGATGCTTTCCTACTTGAACACATGCATGTTTTTCTACATATCAGACTATTGTAAACATTTATTTACAATAGACATTTGAGAAAAACACTTTACTTAAGTGTTTTTCTCTTCTACTAGGCAGGTCAAGAACATCTATTCTTTCACTCCAACCACTATCTGTCACCTCTCTCATTTACCTTTTATGTTTTCTTTCATTTTTTCCCCATCTGATGTTATCTTTATCCAGTGATACAGCTACAAAAATGTAGGATCTGATGCAGAGACTAATGTGAGCCTCCCCAGGGACAACCAGAGTTCTTAGGGAAGCAGAAAGAGGAAATAAGTAGTTTCATTTTTTTTTCCTCCCTTCTATCTTTGGAATGAACACTCTGAGACTAGAAGGTGGATACCTCGGTACTCAGGGCAGTGTGATTGCTACAGCTCTCTATGCCCAAGAGATGTCCAAAGAAATTGTGAATTGACTGGGATATGTACAGAGGCTGGGCCCTGAGCTGGCCTCCACCTAAGAGGAGGGCCCTGGAGGAGGCCAGCTCAGGGCTGCCCTGGCTGTATCTTCTTTGGCTACCAGCTCCTTGGCCGTGTAAATGGTATATCTTCTCGCCCTGACCTCTGGAGAGCTCACACATTTCAAGAGTCTGATGCTTTGGCACAGCTCACGGCTGTGCTTATCATTTCATATGGAGGATTCCAGATTTAGCACTAATGCCCATAGACCCTATCCTATAGAAATAAAAGTGCTAGCAGCTAGAGATTTATATTCTAGGGTATTTATTGCTATATCATTTGTGGTGGCCAAAAAAAGTGGAAGCACCATAAATGCCCATCAATAGGGCCAATGAATGATGGTACCTTCAAACAATGGGGCATTGTTTGCTCCTAAAATATCTGTTAGATCTGGACCTGTTGACTTAGAGAGATGGCAATGATATTCTCTACTGGAAAAGCTACTGCAATGAAATGTGTACTGTGTGTTCCACATTTCCTATTTATTTTAAATGACCAAAAAACTTCCTTTGCTTGTGTCTAGGTATTTGTTTATATTTTTGAATATTTTGTATATGTTGGACCTCAATTTTTTCATGTGTAAAAACTGAGGATAACACTAGTACTTCTTTTAAAGTTGTTGTGAGGATTAAATAAGCTATAGCAGGTAATGTGGTAAAAACAAAACAAAACAATGCCTACCTTGTAATAAGCATTGAGTAACGGTTTGCTGTTATTATTACCATTATTATTTTAAATGAACATAGAGAGAGATGTTCCCAGGCTGTTAACATTGGTTACAATGTGGGGGAAGAGCAAGTTGGAAGAAAGCGAGATAAATTTGTGACTTTCACAAAATGCAAATATTATTTAAGGTAAAAATCAAAGTGAAAAGGTGGAAATTAATATTCTAAGTTATATCTATAATGTTATAAGGAATATGAAAGAACTGTATATGCATGTGGAAAAAATAAAAATATTGATTGAATTAGGTGACTGAAGTGTAGGCAGTTTTT
This sequence comes from Orcinus orca, assembly GCF_937001465.1. Classification (NCBI taxonomy): domain Eukaryota; kingdom Metazoa; phylum Chordata; class Mammalia; order Artiodactyla; family Delphinidae; genus Orcinus; species Orcinus orca. The sequence continues at coordinate 22,881,639 of NC_064566.1, forward strand.
AATCTCAGATCCTGTGGTTATCTCAACATTGTTCTTCCTATCAACTATTTTAAAAAAAAGGGGCCTCATATAGCTCCTGGCACACAGATGCTCAATAAACGGTAGCTATTGCTAAAATAATTTTATAAGAACTGCTTCCCTTGCAGCTTTCCATTCTTGAGTTCCTTCCAAAACACCTATGGCTCCTCCCAGTAGCCCTTAATGAACTCCTTTCTACCCAATGGCATAACTACTGATCATTCCTGTTTGCAGAGTTGTTTTGGTCCTGTGACACTAAGCCAGCAGGGAACCATGATTGACATCGTTGCCAATGATTGAGCTGCAAAAGGCAGCAGTGCCTGATCCTGAGGCCCTGTACCTACTGCAGCCTCATCTACGCAGTGGACATGGGAGGCATAGCCTAATTTATTTTTTAACATAACACAGAGCCAATTTTGCAGAATGGCGCTCCAACCCCTGGGAAGTCACTCTGGAGAGAATAAAATGTTGGTGTCAAATCATCTTCCATTTAACCAGATAGGGCACACCAAGCTCTAGTAACGTAGACCAGAAGAAGTGCAGGCCAAGGGAGAGAGAGAGGCCTAGAATGGGTGGTAGAGGATGGAATGATGAATATTGTTATGGCCTTGGGACCAGCACAGTGGGGAATGTAGCTTGCTCTATTAATCTTCTTGCCTTCAGTTTTATTGGAAATTTAGACTGGCTATAACCACGAAGGGACTCTATGACTGACTAGATTGGAGAAGTGAGGGCATCTTGTTCTCAAAAAATAACTGCATGCCTCATATTATGACCTGGAAGAGGATATAAAGGGAGGGTCTGAGGGATCTGAGGGATTCAAGAGGTGCAATGTGTTGGATACATCTCAGGGGCCTCCTCAGATTCCCCTGACTTCACTTGCTTTCTCGGATTCTTTTGGTGCAACCTGGCCCCTCAGCTGATGGCTCTGTCTTGGCCGTCACTTCCCTGTAGGCCTCCAGAGGCTGACCAAATGCTCATGGCGTGTCTGGTTCCTCCCACCACTTCCAGACTCAGACACAACACCACACCGAAGGGCATAGGCCTTACAAAAAACTCTCAAAGGGGCCCAAATGATGTGGCCCAGAAATGTGTAGGAATTCACTCCACATGGGGCAACGTTTGATCAATGGGAAATAAGATATGGGAGGGAACCTGACAGATAAATTCCCTCTCATTCCTTTCTTCAACTGACTGCTCCAAGAGACAGTTTCTCCGCATAACCTGACTCCCACGGAGCTGAACCCTTCACCCACTGAGCAAGCTGCTGTGTCTTCTCTCAGCTCATCCTGAGGCAGTGGTCTGCTCAGTCATCATCATCTTGCATTGCTTTGCATTCTTGCTGCTTTACTTCCCTTTTTCTTCACTCTTACTGCCCTAGATTCATACATTACAATAAAACTATCAGCACATAATCCTTACCTCAGGCTCTATTTTCCAGGGTACTTTGGTAGACAGAATAGTGGTCCTTGAAAGACGGCTACATCCAAATCCCAGGAACCTCTGACTATGTTACCTTACAAAGTAAAATGGACTTTGCAAATATGATTAAGTTAAGCATCTTCAGATGGGGAGATTATGCTGGATTATCCAGGTGACCCCAATGGAACCACAAGTGTGCCTATGAGAGAGAGGCAGGAGGGTTAAGGTTAGGAGGTGATGTGATTATGGAATCAGAGATCAGAGTGATTCAGCCATGAGCCAAGGAATGTGGGTGCTTGTAGAGGCTGAAAGGTGAAAGGAGCTGCCTTCCCTGGAGTCTCCAGAAGGAACCCTAACAACATTTTCAACTCCTTTCAGACTTCTGACCTCCAGAACTGTCAGAGAACAAATCTGTGTTGTTTTAAACCACTAAGTTTGTGGTAATTTGTTATGGCAGCCACAGGAAACTAATGCAGGAACCTTGGCTAAAACTTCTCAATACCCTGGTTTTCTGCAAAATCCTATTTTGCAAGAGTAAGGTTCAATGTCACATTGTACTTTCCCTATGAATTCCTTCTGTGAACACATCCTAGTCTCTTCTCAGGCAGATGCATGCCCTGGGTGGACTAATGCAAAGATTTATTCTCTGGAAGGCAACCATTTTCCTATATGTTTATATATCCATAAACAACAAAAACAGGAAGTCTGGAAGGAGATATTAATAATGGCAGCAGGTGACTCATTTCCTGCCTTGAACTGTTATGGATTTTCCCAATTATCTCTAACAAACAGGCATTTCTTTTATAATAAAAAACATCCTTTTAAGTGATTAGATATGAGACAGTCTAAGTATTTACACCATTCTCTGGTTCTTGAGCAGTTAATACAAAGAATAGACCACCATGAACTGGAAGGATATGGGAAGGTTTCACAGAGCAGGGAGGAATCTGAGCAAGGCGTGGAAGGATGGGTATTTGAGAGGTAGAGAAGCAAGGGAAAGGGGCATGATGTGAGCCAAGAAAAGAGTGTATTTTCCTAGGTTAATAAATAAGCGCATTTGACTTAAGAGGAACGTCTGCAGAGAATATAATAACAACACAAAAAAAACCCAATTTACCCAGCAGATACTTTTTGCTGGATACTGTACTAAGTGCTTTGCTAGATCATCTAATTTAATCCTCCCAACAATCTCATGAAGAAGGTTCTACAAATATCCTAACTATATAGAGGAGGAATAGATGCCATTAATTGTCCAGCAAGTGATCGTTCAGATTCGAACCCCATAGTCACTCCAGAGCTTAAGTTTGAGAGATGGATTGGACATGTAGGCCAAATAAGAACTCTTAAGGTCTTGAAATATCAAGTGTATTAATTTTCTATTGCTGCATGCTAGGGACCGAGTGTGTGTATCTTCCCCAAAATTCATATGCTGAAGCCCTAACCCCCAGTGTAATGGTATTAGGAGGTGGGGCCTTTGGGAGGTAATTAGCTCATGAGAGTGGGAGACCTCATGAATGGAATTAGTGTCATCACAAGAACAGAGGCCAGAGATATGATCTCTCTCTCCACCATGTAGGACAGAACAAGAAGACAGCCATGTGCAAACCAGGAAGAGGCTCCTCACCGGAACCTGACCATGCTGACACCCTGATGTTGGACTTCCCAGCTTTCAGAACTGTGAGAAATAACCTTCTGTTGTTTAAGCCATCTATCCTATGGTATTTCGTTAAGGCAGCTTGAACTAAGACATTGCATAACAAATTGCTAAAGATTTAACAGATTGAAAGAACACTGCTTATTATATCATAATTCTGTAGGTCAGAGGTCCTTGTAGGCTCAATCTGGGGTCTCTGTTTCAGAGTCACAAGGCAGAACTCAATCTGGCAGTGTTGGCCAGATTAGGCTCTTAACCAGAGGCTCTGGGGAAAAATCAGCATCCATGCTCCTTTGGCTGGCGGGATTCAACTCCTTGTGGTTGTGGGACTGAAGTTCCTGCTTCCTTGCTGGCTGTTGTTGAATCCTTCCCATGCTTCTAATCTCTGATTTCTTCTTCTGCTACCAGCTGGAGAAAATTCTCTGCTTTTAACAGGCTTATATGATTAAATTGGGTCCAGCTGGATAATTTCCCTTTTGCTGTATAGCATAATTGTGGGAGTGATAACTCATCCTATTAACAGGTTCCAACCACACTCAAAGGAGAATGGATTATATAAGGATGAGTGTCACTGGCTCATTTTAAGAATTCTGCCTACCACCACTAGGCTAAGAATTTGAAGTTTTGTTTTGGTCAAAAAGAATTTTTGTTGAGGGATGCACCTTGCTGAATAGTGGGTTTAGAAAGATTACTGGGCATTAATGTATAGGAGGGACTGAGGTGAGGAAAGAGTAAAGACAGGGAGACCGAAAGAGCAGTGCTAGGATGATTATGGCCTAGACTAGGGTAGGCTCGGGGGAAGCTGAGAGAAGACAGGATAGAAATTAAGAAGAGAGACTTACTAGGTCTGGTGATTCATTCTGTAGGATTTTGACCTTTTGGAACACTTTCGTATCCATTATCTCATCTGATCCTCATTACACACCTGTGAAGAAGAGACATTATTCTCTCCTTTTGACAAATGAAGAAACTGGTAAGTCCCTGAATATCTCTGTGCTTCAAAGGTCATCCTGTGGATGTGCGATCCTGGCCATTTGACTCAGCCCCACTCTTCCTGGAGCTCAGGAAAAGGAAATTGTGAGGGATAGATTTATGGCCTTGTTATCATGTGCCAACCCTGTTCCTGCCATCTACCCTTGCTTGTACCTATGGGTGGTCCCTTCCTAAGTGAAACATCTAGAGGGATCTGATGGACAAGCTATGACTGAGGGTAGGAGAAATTCCTTTCCTACTCCGGAACCCCCAGCATTCTCAGCGAGGCTGTGAGGAGGGAGGGAGGGAGGGGAGAGAAGAGAGAGGCGGCACCGGGAGGATTTTCTTATCCCTGTTAGACAGAAAGGAGATGGGGGAGAAAGAATTTTTTATTTTTATTTTTTAAAAATCATCACTTTGAGGGGGGCATCCCTGGTGGCGCAGTGGTTGAGAGTCCGCCTGCCGATGCAGGGGACACGGGTTCGTGCCCCGGTCTGGGAAGATCCCACATGCCGCGGAGCGGCTGGGCCTGTGAGCCATGGCCGCTGACCTTGTGCGTCCGGAGCCTGTGCTCCACAACGGGAGAGGCCACAACAGTGAGAGGCCCGCGTACCACAAAATAAAAATAAAAATAAAAAATCATCACTTTGAAAAGGGAATGAAAAAGGAAAGAGAGGTGGAGGAGATGTGAGAAGAGAGTGAAAGGGGGTGTGGAGTCGCCAGATGACGTCTATTCTAGTATATCTAGTAGCCAAACGACACCTATTGATTATAAGGGATATAAGACTAGAGAAGAAAAATTAGCATTACAGAGGAGCAAAAAGGGAAAAAAAGTCACTAATAATCCCACCAGGCAGAAATAGCCCCTTTTAAGATTTTAGAGCCAAAGTTTCCAAGTTTTGTACCTGAATATGTGTGTCCTGTAACAGGTACCTACTGTTCTAGAAATCTGCTTTTGTGGTTGATCAATACTTACGACAGCTGTCAGCTGTCCCTGGGGCCAGTGGGAGTGGATGCCTCTCCAAGCAGTCTCCTGCAGGGGCTACTCCCCCTCCCCCGCTTCCCCCGTGACCAGTGGACAGGCAGCAGGCAAGCCCCGTCTTCCTCTCTCTCCAGGAAAGCAGTCCACCTAGCCATCCCTAGACTGCCTATTCTTCAGAAACAAATCACTCCCTCCGCCAAAACAAAACCAAAACCAAAGAACACTCCATTAAGAAACTCAGCTCAGTAATCTCAGCCTTAAATGCCTGAATAGGAGAAAAGCAGAAAGGAGAATTCTAAATGGCACGTATCGATTGGCTTGGCTCACCGAAAGAAGGCACTTTCACCAGCTTTCCAAATTACAATTTGTTCAATAGTGAGAAAGTAACTCATTTTGAGAAAGCACTCTGACACCCTTAGGAGTTGCTTTCTCACCACTTAAATTTTATCATTATTATCGTTCGCTCATTCTCTGGAAGCCACTGGGCAAAGCACAGTTCTTGGCACTTAGGAGGCAATCAATAAAGGCCGTTGAATTAATGAGACTGTAACTGGCAGGGAAATTCAAATTCCAGAGACTTGGGAATTTTGATGTGGGCTGAAATGAGATGAACTCCTGAGGCTTATCCCCTTTGATAGGTACTGGGAAGAGCACATCGTTTAGAATCAGCCTGACCTAGGTTCACATCCTGAGCCTTTTTACCTCTGTGAATACTTCATATTTCTGAGCCTTTGCTTCCTTGGAATGGTTATCCTTCCTGCGTGCTTCTTGTGAGGATTCAAACAGATGCTCCCCATCAAATGCACCTATAGGACCAGAACAAAGAAGATGTCAAAATACTCTTGCAGACTCGTGCTTCTAGATCATGTTTTGCTGGAGACTGGGGTTTGATTTCCCAAAAGGAGAGGCAGCTGTATCTTGAGTCCCCTAAACTAGTTGTTGAATTTTTTGAAAAAAAGTTGCTTCTCTTGACTTCTCACTTCTTCTTCCTTGCCCACAATTCCAGAAACTACCACTAGGGCTAGAGCAATGGGTCGACTCAGAATTGCAGGGAAACCTACATTGGATTGTTGGCTTGAAGAGTGCATAATTTTTGTATACATTCCCTCCCCCGTTTTTCTATCTTCAAAAGATCTGAATGTCTTTACCCATAATAAAAGGATCTGTTTGTATATTAGTTTCTCAATGATTTCACTGCCAAAGCTGTGGGGTGCGTCTTTACTTGGGGCTGTCAGTTGTAGGTGAGAAGAAAGATAAACGGGGAAAATATTTGCAAGTTTCTGGATTCCTGCACTGCGATCAGTTGATGACAACTTGGGAGAGATTTACTGCTGAATGTTCTGGGATGCTTAATGAGCTTCCAGAAGATAAGTGGTTAACTCTTAAGTCAAACACTGGAATTAAGAACAAAGGTCATAGTGGTGTGAAAAAGAATTTGTTTTTTAGTTGCATGGGGTTTTCTTTCATTTTTAATTTTCATTCATTCAATTCATTTTACTCCATTCTATTTCATTTCTTTCATTTATTCATTCCTTTTTAGGACCTCCCCAGTGGTCCAGTGGTTAAGAATCCGTGCTTCCACTGCAGGGGACACGGGTTTGATCTCTGGTCGGGGAACTAAGATCCCGCATGCTATGTGCAGCCAAAAAATAAACCTTTATTATTCATTCCTTTCATTTCATTTTCTTTCTTTCAAACATTTATTGGGAGTTACATTATGTGCAGCACGGCTATATTTAGGCCCTGGAGATACATCTGGGAACAAAACAAATGGAGCCTTTGCCTCATGGAGTTGATATTCCAGTGGGGAAGACAGACAATTGAACAATAAACAAACACAGGATAATGGCAGGTAGTAATAAATGTTTCAAAGAAAAACAAAGCAAAGTAAGAAGTTAGCCCATTATGAAGGTAGTATTAGGGCAAAACAACAGAGGACAAAGGCAGAGTAAGCCTTTGAAGAGATCTGGGGGTGAACTAATGTTCTAGGCAAAGGAAATAGAAAGTGAAAGGCCCTGCAGGCAGGAGCAGGCTGTGTGGATACGAGGAGCTGGGAGGTCAGTGCAGCCAGAGCACATGGAGCAAAGCGGGAAGTGGAGGGACATAAAGTTGGAGATGTGGCAGGGCCCCGAGCACATGGAACCTTAGAGGATGCGGAGGTGACTCGGGATTCTATTTGAAGTTTGCTGGGAAACCATAAAAAGGTGTTGTAAAAGGGTTGCATTGTGTCCCCCACAAATTAATATGTTGAAGCCCTAACTCCCAGTACCTCAGAATGTGACTGTATTCGTAGATAGTGCCTTGATAGAGATGATTAAGCTGAAATGAGGCCATTAGGGTGGGCCCTAATCCAATACAACTGGTCCTTATAAGAAGAGAAAATTTGAACACACAAAGAGATACCAGAGATGCACGTGTATAGACAAAAGGCCACATGAGGACACAGTGAGAAGGTGGCCAACCACAAACCAAGGAGAGAGGCTTAAGAAGAAATCAAACCTGCTGACATCTTTTTTTTTCTCTTTTTTTTGAATTTTATTTCATTTATATTTTTATACAGGAGATTCTTTTTTTTTTTTTGCGGTATGCGGGCCTCTCACTGCTGTGGCCTCTCCCGCTGCGGAGCACAGGCTCCAGACACACAGGCCCAGCAGCCATGGCCCACGGGCCCAGCCACTCCACGGCACATGGGATATCCCTGGACCGGGGCATGAACCTGTGCCCCCCGCATCGGCAGGTGGACTCCCAACCACTGTGCCACCAGGGAAGCCCAGCAGATTCTTATTAGTTATCCATTTTACACATATTAATGTATCTATGTCAATCCCAATTTCCCAATTCATCACACCACCACCACACCCCCGCCACTTTCCCCCCTTGGTGTCCATACGTTTGTTCTCTACATCTGTGTCTCTATTTCTGTCCAAACCTGCTGACATCTTGATCTTAGACTTCCAGCCTCCAAAACATGAGAAAATAAACTGGTGTTTAAGCCCCAGGCTGTGGCTTTTTATTATCGCAGCCCTTACAGACAAACACAAATGATATCAAAGCATAGATTGCCACAATCTGACTTTAATTTTCAAATGATCACTCCAGCTGATATGAAAAGAAGACTAGTGGGAAAGAGTAGAGTCAAGGAAACCAGTTAAGAGGCTGCTGTGGTGATGCCGGTGAAAGGGCCCGTGGGTTGGACCAGCTTGGTGGTAAACGAGGTGATGAGTCAGGCAGATTTTGCAGACAGAGCAAACAGGATTTGTGGGAAAGACAGGAATTAGAGCTGCTGGCAAGGTCAGGCTTGTTCAGAATGTCCACTCAGTCCCTGGCTAAAATCATTCATATCCTGACCCCCAAGAGGTTCTGGGTACTGTGACAAGCTCTTAAAAAAAAAAGAAGAAAAACAACCTCCTAAGATTTTGGAGCCAAACCAGTTTTAGAAGGAGCAAAAGAAAAACAGAGGCTACTGAAAGAAAGGAAATCCAAGTATGGTTCTAGAGTCAGAATGCTTGGGTTCAAATCCTGGATTCACTTCTTACTGTTTGACTTTAGGGCAAGTTATTTAAATTTTCTAAATCTCAGTGTTTTTCATCTAAAAAATGAGGATGACATTATCTACTTCATGGGCCAGTGTGAGAATTAAATGAAGTATTTATGTAAAGCTCTCAGCATTGATTTGGCTTACAGTAAATGGTCCATAGATGTGATGTATTGTGTAACAACACCCTCCCCCAAACTCAGTGGCTTAAAATACGAAGCATGTATTGTTGCTCATGAATCTACCTGTCAGCTTTATTTTTAAGGGGGCCAAGCAGGACTGAAAGAGATGAGCTCTGTTTCCAAAGGGCCTGTAAACTATGCAAACAGTGGAAACACACACACAAGCTCACAAATCTTCGCACAGGTTATAGGAGGTTATGAGCGTGGACTAGGACTGGCTGGGGGACCTGAGTTCTCGTCGGACTGTGTGATTTGGGGCAAGTTTTGTCCCTCACTGTGCCTCAGTTTCCTCCTACATAAGGAGAAGAGTTGGATGAGACAATCTTGAGGCTTTCCTCCAGATATGAATTCTCTTGAATATAGGTAACACACCTACCTACCTGTGTCTGAAACAAATAGGGAGTTATTTGTCTTATACAAATCCAGAGTTAAGCAGTCTGGCTTGATGTGGCAGCTGAATGACATCATAAGAACAAGTTCTTTTCGGTCTGTCTGCTCCACCACCCTTAGAGTGTAGGCTGGTTGTCTGTGGTGCCAAGGTGGTCACTGCACCTCTAAACATCACATCTTTGTTCTAAGCAGGCAAAGGGAAAAGGCAGAAAGAGAACAAACATTTATACCAGTGGAGTCTGTTTCTTTTTACAAGGGAAGAAAGGGCTTCCCTGGGAGCCTCATCCTGATGATTTATGCTTATGTCTTATTAGCCAGAACTGTTCCTCATGGCTACTGAGCTGGAAGGCGGCTAAGATTTCTGAATGGGAATTGAGTCAGCCAACTCATGGTGTTGGCTGCAAACGCTAACCACAAATTAACATAGTCCTGAAAGGGTACCCTTGGGTTACCCACAGGAGCTCTGGCCAGTCAGCTGGCTTCATGGTGGCCTGCAGAAAGGTTGTTCCCCTGGTAACAGTACTCACGTAATCCCAGGAGACTAAAAATTCCAAAAGAGAAAGACATTGTTTGCTTGATCTCAGCTGGAGCTTCAGGACCTAATTCAGGGCCTGGTACATTATAGCTGCCTGACAAGCATTTGTGAATGAACGAATTGCCCATCAATGAATATGGATTTCAGTGGACTGGGGCACTTGGGGAATGAGGGATCAGGATAATTGGATTTTCTGGCAGCTTGAGGGTGAAGCAGAAAAGCTTATGTTTTCAAATTAATTCCGGCAACACTGAGAGCCTTCCACATCCAAGGCTCCAAGGTAAAAAAAAAACAACAAAAAAAACCGAACAACTCATGTGCTATATATGAGTAATGATCAGGATCTCGGCAGGAAAGGTGGCACAATCAGGGTAGTTGAGGACAGCATAATGGGGACTACTTACAAAGGTGTGGGCAGGGTTACAGGAAACCAACAGTGGGTGGCAAAATCCCCTGGGGCTAGTGATGCCAGGTTGCTGTTATCACCCCTGCTGACAGAGGAAGGGGAGGAAGTGGATACCAAAAGAAGAAAGGAGCTATGGCTGGAGTTGGAGCTAGAGCTGTAGGTGTGGACTACCTGGGAGGAGCCGTGGCCTTCCATAGAGGAGCACTGCCGCTGACCAATGCCATGGACTGGGGCCCTGGCACACAGGGAGCTGGGGGAATAAACAGTCCGTCCTCTCTTTCCTTCTATCTACTGCTCACCTGTTGGCGTATCCCATCAGCTGACCACTACTGGGGACCAGAGCAGGGCCCTGCTGATGCAGTCTGTTAAGATCAAACTCTGGGGCACAAAGCAGGTAGGAGAAGGGTGGAGAGAGGATCTGGGGTGGGGTAGATGGAGAAGATCCAGCACAGTGTATAATTTTACATTTGCATGATTACTCTTTGAGGTGGATATTATCGTAACCACATCTGGATGGCATAACAGAGGCCCAGAGTAGTTCAATTTGTCTAAGTTCACACAGCTTGTTAGTGGCCAAGCCAGGACCAGAGCTCAGATCGTGTGACTCCCGTTCCAGTGCTTGTGACGGGCTCCATGCCGCCTCCCATCCCAGCCTGCTAGGGAGAAAGCCTGCTCATTCCTTTGGCTTCTGGACTCTTCTTGGGAACAATGGGACCAGGGTGGGAAAGAACTGACTTTCTGAGAGGGAGAGTAAATTCTACAAAGTGTAGGACTGGAATTTGGATGCCAGGGACAGGGGTTTTCTGTTTAAGACTCCTTAGAGTAGCAGGAGGACTAGGTCAGCAGTGAGCAGGGCCGAGATCTAGGTGGCCCCCGCTCATGACCGGAGGCACAATAAACTGAGCCTGTGTTGTATGCCAGGCTGCCAGGCACTGTGCTAAAGGCTTCATGAACATCATAGCAAACTCTCAAAGGAGCTTATTATTATTTTCATTTGCTGGCCCCAAAACAAAAACACAGAGAGGTTAAATTGCTTGTTAAATGTAGAAACATGATTCAAAATCAAGACTGGCTACAAAGGCCAAGCTCCTTCCTTTACTCCAGTGGTTGACTTTTGGAGGCCTGCAACCTGATTTTGACTCACTGAGACCTCAAGATTTTTGTAAAAAAAATGAAACCAGTGGCCAACATCTTAAAAGTGTGCAATTTCACATAAAAGCCTGAATGCTTGACTTCTGTTGAAAAATTGGAAGGTTGGAAATGCTGGGCCCACATTCTCACATGGCAATGATTGACTAAAACTGAGTAATGGCCGCCTCCTTTAAATGAAGGATTTGTTCTCATTGTTGCCACAGTCCCCACCACTCCCTATTGGCCCAACACTGAGGCTGAGAATCAGTTGCCATTTCTTATCTGTCTATACCATTGGTTCTCTTACACTCAGTCCACTTTCCTTATTTATGTTGCCTGCTTGGCTCTGGTAGGCATTTGGGTTTGTGTTTCCAAAGTGCCCACTTCATTGATGGTATAAGATCATCCACTGGGGTGAGAGAAGCAGATATTCGACCTTTTATTAATATGTATGATCTCAATCATTTTAATGTTTATTTTTATGCTTTATAATATACTTAATATATCAATACAATAGTCATGGCTATATTTTATAAATAAATTATGCATATACATTCGGGGTATTTGTTCAGAATTCATCTTTCTGATAAGGCTCTGAGAAAGAAAAGTTTGAAGATCACTGCTCTTAATCACTACCTTTGTACTAGCTGTGAGACACTGTGAAAATCCCTTTGACTTTCTAGGCCTAGATTTTTTCCACTGGAAAATGGAGATATTGATACTGTCTATCTTGAAGAGCTGTTTCAAAATTCTAATCCCCCAGCAACCAATAAAGTGCTGAGCAATAAAAGCAGAAAGCCACCCTGGGAGAAGTGACTTAGCACAGCTGGCCATGTGGTGGCAGCTCCTCCTCTGTGAATGTCAACCTGGAAGGGGAACTGGAAGCTTCCCTGTAGGGTGTCCAGTCATAAAGCCTGGGCTGCTGGCAACCTGGTCCAACCCCTGCACAGCAACAAGGATTGATTTTCAGGTTTATTAGTGCTGTTGATGTGCTCCTGGAGCAGACAACAGCTCTGCTCTCATTAAAGAGAAGCAGCTGCCCCATTTCTGTTCACCTTGCCCTCACCTCCAGCCTACACCTGGCATCCCAGGGAGAAGTTTCCCCATTTCCTTCATCCCCATTGGCCTCCTTTGTTCTTGGGTTCATTCTGGCTTGGAGAGAGTCAAGATTTAAAGGGGGGCTCAGAAACACAGGGGAGGGTGTCAGTGGAATGCTCGCCCTAGTATGGTCATGTCAAAGCTCCCTCCCACCAGAAGAAAAGAGGTGACGCCGAGACCAGGCACTCCATAGATTCTCAAGGGCAGCTCTGCCCTTTGGTGGGCTCAGGGGGTAGACAGACCCTGAGTGCTGACTGAGCTTCTGGGACAGGATGCTCCAGGCACTCACTTCGTTCCTTCCAATCACCAAGGGTGACTGCAGAATTGTTCAAATCCCCGTGGTACAGAGAGGTAATGTTAGCCAGGTCCACTGCCCACTAAGGAGTCTAGTGAAGATGACCAAATGCCCTGCTTTGCCTGGGACTGAAAGGTTCCCTGGGATGTGGGATTTTCAGTGCTAAAACTGGGACAATTCACAGCAAGCCAGAAAGATTGGACATCCCAGATGGAGCCACAGTTCAAACCCTCACCATCTGTCTCCACACTGAACTGCTCCTCTGCAGTGCCCCGAGTGAGGACAGTGAGAGCCACTGGGGCATGTGCAGTGTGACAGGCAGTGAACACCTGCAGGAGGAAAGAGAAAGAGCCTCGAATATAGGGACAAGTTCTCCGTGTTGCTTTTCCGTCTGGGAGTGGGGCAGGAGAGAGGAGAGAGGGTGGCCCTGTATCCAGTCTGTTTGCAAGATAAGATTCCAGTAGGAACTACTGTTTATGGAGCACCTTTACATTTATAACTTCAGTCCAAAGCCTTGGGAGGTAGGTTCTCGCAGATGAGGAAACTAAGGCCCTGAGATGCTCAGGAGTCTGCTCAATGCCTGCTACAGTCCCTTCAGGCTGCTATGACAAAATACCACAGACTGGGAAGCTGATGAACAGCAGAAATGTATTGCCCAGAGTTCTGGAGGCTGGAAGTCTGAGATCAGGGTGCTGACATGGTGGATGAGGGCCCTCTTCTGGGTCACAGATTTCTCATTGTATTCTCACATGATGGAAGGGGCTAGGGAAATACATGAGATCTCCTTTATATGAGTACTAACCCAATTCGCGAGGGCTGTACCCTCATGACCAAATCACTTCCCAAAGCGCCCCACCTGCCAATACTATCACCTTTAGGGGTTAGGATTTCAACATACGAATTTAGCAGGGAGGACACAAACATTATACCATAGCAGTACCGCTCCCCGCCGCCCCCCTAGTTGAAAGTGGTGGAGTCTGCACTTGACCTCAGGTCTGATTGCTTCCAGGGCCTGTACCTTTACCATGAGGCAACACTGTTTCTCCTTCTCCAGGAGGACTTTCTTAAAACATCAAATCATTTTAGGTGATTATTATAAGTCAGGAGCTGGCAGGGTTGGGAAGTAGGTGGTGGGAAGTTTTGTTAAATCTTTCTGTGCCTTTTGAGTATTCTCGAGTTTCCATTATTGGTTGGCAGGGAGAGTGAGGCAAACTTCAGTGTCTTACATTTCCTGCTTATTAACACCTGGTCAGGAAAGGTCGTCAAATCTGTTAAGTGCAAGGAGGTCTTGGCGGTGGATTTCAATTAACCACCAGAGACTCTCCCATCCACAACAAACCCAGACAGTCTTTGGCTGAATTTAGCTCAAAAGATACAGGAGGTGGGAGGCTGCTTAAGCCTCGTCTGAACCTTTTCTAGTGCAGTGCGTGGTGTTACCACACATGTGCATGCTCTGGGTTTAATTTATCAGTGTTACTGATTGTAAAAAAAAAAAAAAAAAAAGTTAGACTTTGCAACACTGCCTATGGGCAAGAATCAAAATTAAAGTGTTATTTAAAATACAGGAGAGAGATCAATAGTCACTTAAATAGCGTTAAAAGTATAAGACCCCCACTGGCTGTAAAATACTACCTCCTTGGGAGATCCATTCCAAAGAAGAGTTTTTTCCTAGGTCCTGAAAATATACATAGATGCAGTCTTCTCATATCTGAGTAAAAGTTATTCATTTATTCATTTCACAAACATTTATTGAATGTCTCCTGTGGGCCGGGCCCTGAGCTAGGTGCTGTGAGGATATAAAGAAAGATGAAATTGACTAGGATCGTTCCCTCATCAAGTCCCCAATTCATTAAAGGGGATAAGACACAAAAATTAACATATTACTGGATAGAAATAAAGAAATGGAGAGCATTCCAAGCAGGGGGAGTGGCCTGAGCAAAGATCTAGAGGAGGGAAAACAAGTACACTTGGAAAGCTAGTTAACTAGTCCGGCTCACAGAGCACAAGGGAAACAAATGAGAGAAAACGGCAGGAAAGAAGTACCCCCCTGATGTCAGACCTCATTCCTGAGGATATAGAGATGTGTATATAAGCCAGAGGTAGGTCCCAGGAAGACCTGATGATGGCCAACTTCAAGAGTCTTAAATGTTGATACATCAAAACCCAAAGAATGACACAAACTTGGGGAACTGCCAAACTGGGGGGCACAGATGACAAGGTCAGAAGTTCAGCTGAGAGAGAGCTTGGTAGGGGCTGGAGGAGATGTAATGTATTTCAAGGGCAGAACAGGAATTTAACCTAGAGGTGGGCTTTGGAGGACGGAAAGAATTTCTTTGGTGGGAGAGGAGGGCCCAGGGCACCCTGAGCAAAGAAATTGCCCTCAAAGGGTGGGAAGGAAGGAGGGATGCCTGGGTCGGGTGAGTCCCTGGTCTGACAAGCACAGAAAGGGGCTGCTCTAACTTCTTCCTCTTCTGGACAAGTGACAGATTGGGGTGAGGAAGTGTGGCCCCGGTTTTGGAGGCAGACAGATCCAGGTTGGGTTCAACTCCAGCTCTGTCACTGATCCATTTTAAGGCACCTCTGTGTACCTCCCTTGGCCTTGTTTTCCTCATTTTCAGAAAGGCCTTAACCAGGCTTCCCTAGTGGGGTTGCTGTGAGGGTTAGAGCCTTATGTCAATTAGAGCATTTTGGGCACAGGTCATGGCACGTCTGTCCCAAGTTGCCTTGCCTTCTGCTTTGCCTCCCCAGGTTGGCTTCCTCCTCGGGAGCCTGGGTCACACCCAGGCACCTGTTGACCCAAAATTATTAAAATAGCAAATTATTTTCCTAGCAAAATTTTGCAAAGAATTGCAATTCAGGGACGTGCAATCTATGGTGAACCACAGGCATGCCCAGAGAACAAAGGAAGGGAGCCTGCTTTTATGGGGAAAAGCAGGGAATTAGGAGGGGCTGTTCTAAATGAAAGTTCATTGGAGAAAGGCAGAAGTTCAGGGTGGCAGTGACTTCTCACTGACTGAGCTGGGGTGTTTCTCATTGGCCAGGTTGTTGCTGAGCAAGGAGAAATTCTTCCCTGGGTATAGTCCAGTAGTTGCACTTCCTGCTTGGGGGTGCAAGGTATTCTTCTTCCTGTGGGCCATGCAATTGACCTTGAGTAGCAGGGCGTGAGAGCTCCCCTTTCTGGCCTCCTGACTCCATTTTAAATGGAGGTTCCTGTGTATTAATTTTCATACAAGAAATTGTATGAAAGAAGAGAGATGGGGCCTTGGGGTCTTTGCGTGGCTTTCTCCTAGGGGTGAGGAAGTCTCCCAGAAGCCCCTGCACGTCATGTGCTCATTCTGAACCACTCACGGACAGAGGGGGCGGGACTTCCCTTAGACCAATCAGGCGCACCCCTGAAGCTGGGAGGCGGGGCATATTCCCAGCGCAGGGGCGGGAAGGGGGGGCTGATGCAGCACTCTGGTTAGGTAGACCACCTGAAGCACCCATTTCAGAGACGCTGCAAAACGCTCCGCACAGAGTAGGTTCTCAGGCTGCAGTGGTCACAGATAACTGGGCTCAAGGTGTCTGTCCTTAATTGTACATGAGGTCATTAAACCTCTAAATAACAGGGGAGAAAGGGAAGTAAGATTCTGAGAGAGCCTGAGCAGCTCAGAGTGGTTAGCATTAAAATCATAATGTTGTCTGTAAAGTTCCTTTAAATCCATATTTCATAACTTCAAAAAAAAAAAAACATTTCTCTCCTCTTCTCCAAGGTATAGTGACATTCCCTTTTCATTTAGTCGTGACAACCACCTGGTGTCTTGTGGGGACATTCTGGAGTCCTTCCTGGTACCTCTTTGTGCCATCTGGAGGCTTTTGTATTGGGCCCACAGTGACTGTGGACCCGGTGTGGGCCAAGATACCTGGCTACAAATCTCAGCTCCGGCACTGCATAGCCTCTCTGTGCTTTTTTCCTCATCCGGAAAAAAAATAATAATAATAGTACCTGGCTCTTTGGGTTGTTTTGATGATTAACAAACAGTTTGGTCTTCTCTGACGAAAGTAGCCTGTTGAAGATAGGGAGAATCTGTGAATCCTTGGAGACTGGATTCTTCCCACTTCCTGCCATCTCAGCAAAGAGCAGAACATAGGATAGGGACATGTGAAGGGAAGGAATGTGCAACTTCATGAAAAGCATGCATTCCATAATTTAAGGAAATTATAGTATTATTACTTTCCAGCATGGCAACAAGATATAAATAGATGCTAATAAGTAAAATTAGGTTAATTGCTGAAAAAAGTACAATTCGTAATAGGGTTGCATTATAAAAACGTTTGCACATGTAAAAGTTCTGTAATACACATGGACTTTAATTGCTGCGTTGGCATGGAAAATTGTCGGCTCTGCCACTACTAGCTGTGTGATTTCAGGCAACTCTCTTTACCTTTCTGAGCCTCAGTTTCATTGGCTATAAAATGAGACTAATAACTTCTTTCTTGTAATAAAGGACCAGATGAAGTAATGTGTGAAAGGGCTTTGAGAACTGGAAAGCACAATACTTTCCTTAGGTATTGTAACGAATTTTCATCCACAACAAAAATATATTCAAGGAAAATAAAAAGACTCATTGTTTGAAATACCAACCTTAAAAAACAATCCAGAAATACTAAACGTATGCTTTTCTTTACAATAGCGTCTATAAGACTTTTACGTTTTTAGACACCATCTTTTTTGTTAACATCACCTTAGGATCTCACGGCATCTTTCTTAGGGACTGAACAGCAATTGGTGCACTGTTTCAGACAGAAATCTGGAGGGTCCAAGCTCCTGGATTAAGATAGCTCCCTTATAGAGTGTATTTTCTGGGTAAACATGAAAATTGGATTAAGCCAAGCACGTCATCGTAGATAAGGAAAATCGGTGCCATGTGGGCTGAACTGTTTATAGTCTTAACTACAGAAATGGAGGAACTATTTATACCTGTGAGTTCTGCTGTCTCAAACCACGGCAGTCCGCTCCTCACTTCAAGTTCACAGAGCCATCACTATGAAGAGTCAGTCACAGTGGGTGAAAAGCAACTAATGTCAGACCCCTGCTGGCCTAGTCTGGCACTGCATGGGGAAACACAGCCTCCTATTCATATTAAGGGGGAAATTAGCTACAGGGGCAAGACCTGAGATGGCAAGAATTCAGTCTTGCCTCACTTTCTTTGTAGGTGTCAATATTCATCAAAAAGTGTGTCAAAATGGGAGCTTAAGATCAGACTTGACTTACAATGGCTCTTAAGAGGCAGCCGGGGATAATAACCTCCCTTCAGGGCAGTTTGGAGCTTGAATCTGCCTGTCCGGCCAGCTTGCTCTTCATTGCTAACAGCATGTAGTGTAGCACTTGTTTTTCAACATGCTTTCAAACTCACTGCTTGTTGCATAGTTTAACCTCTAGAGGCGGCAGAGGTTTTCTCTCCAGCTTTTTCATTCTGCCTCATTTGCAAGGAGGAAGAACTCTGAAGGGTTACGGTCAAAATGGAGTGCTCAAGGATGTATATAATGGGGTCACTATAATAGGAAGTAGAGTTTGCAGGTATAAGGACTGCCCAGAGTTACAGTGTGTTTCCTTCTTGTGGTCTGTGCTCTCTCCTCTTCTTTCATTAAACTGAAATAAAATGAAGGCTGCCCCTGCAAGGAAAGTGGGGTCTAGGGAAAGCAAGCACAGAGCAGTCCAGGGATAGAGAGAAAAAACCCAAACAAAACAAGAACCTCAGATGAAGAGGTTGTTTTGTCTTGTTTTGAGGAACAGCATCTTGATTAGTGCTCCTGGCTGGGAGAAATCAGACACAGCAGGAATGAGGATTTCATTTTGGAGGAGCAGAGGTTGGAAAGTGGCAAAGTGGCTGAGGTGCCTGGCTCAACTCCCAAGCTAGTGTTTTTGCTACAGGGAACAGGTGAACCCCAGGGAGCAGACCAGGGGATTGGGATTGGGGGGCAGTAAGAGATGGGGAAGGTCATTCCACTTTTTCTATTTTAACATGGCCTAGGAGATGAATTTTTCTTCCTCTCATGGTAGAAAGCTCTGATGAGGGCTTCCAATGGCCAAAAGTGAGGTCCTTAACTCATTTGCTCTGCCCTAGTGGCCCCATGACTTAAAGGTCATAGGAAGAAGATGGGATTGCACCAGGAACCAGGGCATCTTTCAGCCAAGCCTCTTGATTCCTTCCTCTTCAGGGCTTGTGCCGCTTCAGTTTGTCTTGAGTGATGCAAATCCACTCTTCCCAGTAAAACGAAATCATCATCTCATTAGATCCCAGAGAATATTCTGTGATTGCAGGAAGGAAAGCTGTAATTGCCAATCTAAACATGGAGGCCTTGGTGATTTTCAAAAGCATTGCTGGCTGTGCTGAACAGGCAGTGCAAAACCCACCCTCGATTTTCTGTACAGTAGTCCTCTACATGGAAGAACTCTAAGATACTTAGCTAGTCTCCTATTGATGGATACTTAGGTCATTACCACATTTTTCCCATTAAATACAATGCTATATGGACATTCTTATGCAAAAATCTTTGTACATGTGTCATATTTCTTTCAGTTAGACTTCTAGACATGAGATTGGATAAAACCAAATTTCCTTTAAAAGGCTTTTTTGTACTTCATCAATCAATTTATAATAATGCTAATATCAATCACAGCTATCTTATTTCTTGAGGGGTTACTATATGGCAGGTGTTATACTAAGCACTTTTCATACATTATCTTATTGGTCATCTCATCAATCCAGAATGGTAGGTTCTATTGTTATCCTCATTTTAGAGATGAGGAAATAGAGACACAGGGCATGTAAGTTACTTGTTTAAAGTAACGTTAATAAATGCCAAACCTAGGCATTCTGACCCATTATTTTACTCAAAAGAGAACCTACCTCTATTTTAGAAAGAGAGAACTTGGTAAAATGTGAGGTGAACTTGGCAACCACTGCTGGGAAAGGAATCCAGTTGGAAGCATATTATTGGAAGTGTCACCATCTTGAGTCTTCATTAGCAAATCTTTGAGTTTGGCGTTAGTACAAGGACCTCAAGCTCAAGGTCACAAGAGGATTTCTTTCCAGCTGTGCCTATGAAACCTTTTTTTTTTTTTTTTTTGCGTTACGCGGGCCTCTCACTGTTGCGGCCTCTCCCGTTGAGGAGCACAGGCTCCAGATGCGCAGGCTCAGTGGCCATGGCTCATGGGCCCAGACGCTCCGCGGCATGTGGGATCTTCCTGGACCGGGGCACGAACCCGTGTCCCCTGCATCAGCAGGCGGACTCTCAACCATTGCGCCACCAGGGAAGCCCCTGAAACCTCATTTTTAAATGCATAATTCAATTGACCTAGTAGTTGTTCCATTTAATCTCTGCCAAACAATCGGTTGATTTTTTTTTCCTTCCATTACCTGGCTGTCTTGGTGTTCTGTTGTGTAAGGCTAAGAGTACCTGAAGTGGGATGGTGGGTAAATCCAGTTCAAGGCCATAGGTTTTGTGCATTCTTAGAAACGGAATCTCTCCATAGGTGTGCAACATCGTGATGACAACTGGGGACCATTCAGGCAATAGCTTTTGTCCAGGTATGTTTGTGTCCATGAGCTCCTCTGGACGATGCCTTTGTCCCTGGGAGAGAAAGGGTCAGAGGGGACTACGGAAAGGGGTGAGAAGAAGGAGGCAGAGGAAAGACAGCTGCTCCAGCAAGTGGGGATATTTATTCCTTACAATTGCTCAATGCTCTTGCTACAGTCCAGTGGATATAATAATCTCCTAAGAAAATACTGCCCTGTGTCTCTTCCTTACTTGGAAGGCACTGAACTCAGTAGGAGACAGCCTGTGACCACATGAGAGTGTCACACACACTTTCTATATAAGGAACAGGGTCATCACTAAATCACCAGCCTGACGATACATACACACATGTACACATGACATATGACCAGTCTGTTGAGGGTGAGGGCTGGTGTAAAAACTTCACTAGAATTGTAATGAGGTCGAAAATTGTACTTTTTTTTTTTTGCAGTACGCGGGCCCCTCACTGTTGTGGCCTCTCCCGTTGCGGAGCACAGGCTCCAGATGCACAGGCTCAGCGGCCATGGCTCACGGGCCCAGCCGCTCTGCGGCATGTGGGATCCTCCCCGACTGGTGCACGAACCCGTGTCCCCTGCATCGGCAGCCGGACTGTCAACCACTGCGCCACCAGGGAAGCCCCAAAATTGTACTTTTAAGAAGTCCTTTCAGGGAGATAATGTGTGGAGTTGGAAGTCATTTGTTAGTGGATGGGGTGAGACCGCAAAAGAGTACGTTGGAATAACAACAGAGGATCCCTAAATGGTCTTTTCTAAAAAAGGGGGTCAGGGCTTTTGTCTCTATGAGTGTGGAATGCAGGTAGGGATAGCCTCGACTGCTTGCCCACCACACTCACAGAAAGGTGCCTACCACCCTTTCCTCTAAATAAATGTTGACCTAATATTTAAAGAATAGCAGTTTGGAGGGGTGCCAAGCCGGTATTCTTCCTGATGTGCCCACATCTCCTTCTGGTGTTGCCACACGTGTGCATGTGCACGCACATGCGCATGCACACACACACACACATTCACTGGCATCTCCCACCCCTGTGCTGCTGCCTGCCACACTGATGCCCCCACGAGTGCACCTGAAGTTTCAAGGCTAAAGTGCCAAGGAAGGCATTTGAGAATGGTCCACAGTCAACTCCTTCAGAGGCCAGACACAACTGCATGACCCTTTTTAATAACCTTACACCTTAATTACCTAGTCCAGAAAATGGATGTAACCATTAAGCTGGAATAAAAGGTCTGGCCAACGCACAAGGCTTACTGAGCACCTTCACCCTGGTGCCTGGTGTACTGCTATGGCAGAGGTCTCCATCAAGCAGCCAGTGCTGCCTTTACTCGTCACAAAAGTAACCCCAGAATGCAGCCTGGAAAAGAGAACTGGGGTGTGGGAGAGGGAGAGAACCAGAGAGAGAGAAAACTATGTATATATACACACACACAGAGAAGGACAGAGAAAGGGAAAGCTAGAGAGAACCACAGCTTGGTTCCAGATGTTGCCAGTCTGAGGAGGAAGTCTGCACTGTGCCGAACGCTAATGTCTGCGCAGGCCTGAGACTAGGAACTCCAGCCTATGCAACGCTTCCCTTTAGTATCAAAGAGGGAATCTTGGGGTGTTTCCTAGAATGTTCTAATGTAGGCTCTTGGGCCAATAAACAGACTTTCTCTTCTGGGAGACAGTGGCCAAATCTGGGCAAGAACTCAGGTTTCCCAACAGCTGTATGACCTCAGGCAAATCATTTAATCTCTTTGGGCCTCAGTTTTTTCACCAGTTAAATGAGGTCAGTTGGACTCATCCCTAAATCAGTGTTTCCTAAAATTGTTAGACGGAACGCCAGAAAACTGTACTCTACCCCTTCCTGAAATTCCACAGTGCAACTGAACACATTAAGAGGTCTGAGAAGGCCCACAGAAGAAACCTGCTCAGCTTTGTTCAGCCCACTGTGCCACTTCCCCGTTTACTCGACTACGGTACCTTTGGTCATGGCTTATGCACATCTGGTGTCAGTCTGCTTGGCCTGCTATAACAAAATACTATCAACTGGATGGCTCTTCAACAAGAGTTTATTTCTCATAGTTCTGCAGGCTGGAAGTCTGAATCCTGGTCAGGTTCTGGTGACAGCCCTCTTGTGGGCTGCAGACTGCTGACTTCTCCTTGTGTCCTCACATGAGAGCTCCACCCTCAGGACCTAATTACTCCATAAAGGCCCCACCTCCTAACACCATCACATCGGGGATTAGGATTTCAACACAGGAATTTGGGGATAACTGGAATATTCAGCCCAAAGCATTTGGGGAAATGTCACTCTCCACAGAGTCTACATGAGTCTAGCTCTCCTGGCCAGCCCCAGTTCACGTGTCCCCCCGGCCCCCTGAACCCCACTGCTGCTTGCACGTGTGCACGTACATGTGCACACATACGTGCACACACACAGAGGAAGAGAAGTTGGGATTCTTAGAGGAAGCATCTTGCCGTTCTCGCTGTCACTTCTTGCTTTGCTAAAATCTTACAATGTTAGATCTGGAAGAGGCAGAAAGATCCTCCAATCTAGTGGATTCTAGTCCTCATTTTATGAGTATTTAGAGAGGGAAATTGACCTGCCAAATGCTGCATAGCTTATTGGTGGCAGAGTAGGAATGGCAGTTAGGTTTCCTAACTCTCTTCCCTCTGTAGGTAAGTGACCTACTCTTCTACTCTAAGTGACTCAAAGACCTTTTGAGTGCTCTGGTCACTTATGCTGGGGCAGATGTAGCTAAAGGTGTTTCCCAGTTTTCTGCATCAAGATGTAATTAATACCTGGAGTAACTCTGGACACGAATGCTATCAAGATATCAGTCAGCAAGTCCACAAACATTTTTGAACATCTATTTTGGGTCAGGCAATTTCATCAACATTGCTAATACATCAGTGAACAAACAATACAAGCTTCAAAGAGGTACAGACAGTAACCATATGAACAAATAAATACATATAACTTGAGATCCTTATAACTGACATGAAAGCATAATTGGGTGGGTGTGGTAGAGAGGGCTAAGAAGTAGCCTTGGGGAGAAGGTAGAGGCTGCGCAGACAAGCCAGTGTGGGACAACATGAGGGCAGGCTCCATCTACAGCCCCAAGAGGACTCCAATTTGATGAGTGATGCTCATCACAATACACAGTGGTCATAAGCTACCACTTATAAGTTCCCCCTATGTGTCGGGCACTGTACTAAGCCCCATAGATCCAGCTGCTTCTTTAATTCCTCAGAGTTAGTTAAGGATAGAGCCAGTACTAGAACCAAGTCTGTCTGCTTCTGAAACCTAGTTATTTATTAGGAGAAAGCTCATTCCATTTTCCAAGGACAGAAGACCACACATTGTTCTTTTTCCTGGAGATGCAACACTGGGGTTAAGTGGTTCTTAACGTTAACAGTTCCTCCCTAACAACTTAGGCTACATTTTACTTTTTACTTCATTCCATCACTCTTAGTTCCATCCTCCAGAGACCCTCCCCAACACCACACACAAAATCAGTTACATCCTATTATCTGATGCCAGTTATGTTGATACCTCAGAAGGGAGAAAAGTATGTTTTTAGGAGTGGAGATTTTGTTTTTTTCCATTCTGTTCCCTCCCAGGAGGGAATCTCAATATTGTTTCTGAAATCAGACATTGTGTGTGGGTTTGGAACTGAGTGGGTAAGGGGATGGATATGTACCACACCTTATTTATTTTCTCTTCTGTGCAAGGAAGGGTCTCAGCTGTTTCTCCTCCCAAATTGAATTCTCTTACTCTTGAAGAATGACCCAAGCAAAGACATTTCCCAAACATCTGAAATCTGAGACTTGTGCCTGGAATCCATGAGGCTCATGGTTTCCAGATGGAGAGACCAGAAGAAGAGGAGGTGGGGGAACAGAGGAAGGAGGGCGGAGGATAAAAGGCAAGGGGAAGCCTGAACTCTGGATCACTCTGCCTGTGAACCGGGCCAGGCCTCTCATTTGTTCTGCAAGTCTGCCATCTGAGAACGTGCCAGGCCCAAAGAAACGCAGCAGCTGTGCACATCCTCGTGAGACTGTTCCAGTGATTACTAGGAAGTAAGTCATCGTGAAATTGTCCCTTCTGAGGGCGGTGACTAACCTCAGTAGCACGATACAAAAGAAAGCCCATGGCTTGGCTATGAAGAGGGGCATAAACACTCCAGACGGATTTCCTCACCATCTCGGAAACGACAAAACACAGACACTTCTAGAAATCTTGGCTTCTTTACACCACTTAACCAGATGCAACAGTGGACCCCCAGGTGACCTAATTCTTCCTCCACATGTCTTGTCCTCATGCCAGAGGTGGGGAAAGAGGTTTAAAAGGCAACCTAGTTTTGAGTAAATTAACAGGCAAGTATAGTTTGGCCATAAGTTGGCTAGGTATGGTCTCAGAAGGAATGCTCTTTTTTGATCAGACAGGCCAGTATCTTCTAGGGAAAAAAGGAGTTTGGGGAAAAGAGATCAGAACCCCTGTTAGCAGATGGAAATTGGTTTTTTAAGTGCTGAGAAAACACCCATTTTTATTGTTATCAGTGGTTTCTTTACCATCATGGCCACCCATAATCACCCCACTGACAGAGTCAACACCACCACCACCACCAAGCCAAAGAGCAATCTTACTTGTCTATCATGGTTCTTCCCACTTGGAATAGGGTGAATCTGATACTAGGATATAGCCATCCAACTGGGTCAAAAGGTCCTAGAAGCCTGAATGTGTGGAGAGAAACCAAATACAGAAAAGTTACTTCCAATTAACACCTGCAATCTCCAGATGTCCTAATAAAAATGGTGAGGCAGCAAATGGTGACCTTCAAGCCAGAGAACTACACTTGGACTCAATGTTTTCAAGAGCCAAGCCAAGTATTCAATCTCCTCATACCCTGATCTTCTGGCCTGGGACATGTAAGTGTTCAACTACGTTCTGGCTTGGGGGAGAAAGCAAGCAGAAGTGAACGTATTCTGTACTGGCATGACTTCAACAGACCATTCATCTCACCCTGAGGTATGAAGGGATATTGCCTGCCTCCTCAGGCTGAGCAGTGCCCAGAATTTATGAACTTCTTCACAGTACGATGTGAATCTGGGGCCTGAGCCAGGCATTATCATCAGGAAAAGGTGGACAATTTCCCTCTCCCTCCCCACTCCTTTTCCTATTGCTGATTGTACTGTTCAGACATGAACTATGATTTAACGCCTTCTGCTGCTAAGGGTGTTACAAAATATTGGTTGCAATGTAGTCATAAAAAGTGTTTAAGTAAAAGAAAGAGAAAGACAGAAAGAAAACAAGAAAGTAGAAAAAAGAGAAAATTATAGCAAATGTCAAAACTCATCATTACCACAAGCACATGGATAGGCAGGGAAAAATCTTTGCCTGTATACCAAATGGAATGCAGCTGATTAACTTACATCATCTCTATACACAATCAACAGTGTTGAAAGCAGTGCATCTTGCGATAAAGGATAGTTCCAGTCACATGTTTCTCAATTTCTTTATCTCAGGGTCATCGGATCAGGGCCAGATTGCCACAAAGGGCTCAATGACCCATGGGAAGTGAATCATGTTTTCATTCCAGGGCTTAATATATGCATTACATCACTATTAGAAGCAAGCGACTCTGTGGTCGATGGCTCCAATGTGGATTAAGGTCAAAAGTGGCCCTGGAGACCAAATTCCCTAGTGAGCGTTTGCCACACAGCTCCATGTGTCCTTTGCTTCTGAATTCTTCCTTCTCCTAGCAACAACTACTAAATACCAGCTTCCCAGGCTGGTATTATGTCTACATAAGATTTATTTTTCTTTCAGCAAAGAACTGGAGATATACAAGAACGAACCTGGTATTACAGGTTAAATTGTGTTACACCCAACTTGTGGTGAGGGTCCAGTTTCTTTTTATTATACCCCAATTTTGCTGTAATGACTATTGCTTGAAATAAATGGGGAATTGACAGGGGCTGAGAGATAACAGGGATGCTTAAGTGATTTTTATAGTAGCAGTATTTGTTGTAACAGGATTTGACCTGTATTCTGGTTATTAGTTTTATTCATCAATTGGAAACTTGGCACTTCCATTGTTCATGCCATTATATGCAAAGCACTGTAGCATGAAAGTCACTTACAAAGCTATGAAAAAACTCTCTAAACACAAGAGGCTCCTGGAACAATAAAACCTCAGGTGGGGGATGTTTTGTCTTAACTAAATGTTCTGGATAGTCCAAGGTTTATTCCTTTAACCCCTAAAAGGGGAATTTGTTTCATTTTTCTTTACCTTTGTGATAGAAATATTTCTAAAATGTTTGATATGCAAATTCTTGCTTTCTCCTGAGCATAACTTAGTTTCTTTAGGTGTGACGCTCAGGGTCATCACTTTGAGTATAATTACACAGTCCTATGATATGAGGTGTTTAGAAACTGAGATGTGTAAAGAGCTATTTTGGGCACTAAATGCCCCCCTAAAACAGTGCTTTTTGAGCTCTTCAGTCTACTTAAACTTTTTCTGTCTTCTCTATTGCTGTCAACTCCTTCTCCTTCTTGAGTTAAGTTTCCTCTAGAAATCTGTTTTGTGCCCTTAATCTGCTGTAGGCTTGGAAACCAGACAGCAAACATTTAGAACTATGTGTGAAGCAGGAATAAATAGGTTCTGAGTAGGTGCTTTATGGGTAGGCAGATGGCCTTTCTCTTATGTGTTTGCTTCATACTATTTATTTCAACTGGTCAGAAGTCTTGTTTACTCACTTCTTAGTTCTCAGTCATTTCTGAATGGGTCCAGCAGAGGTTTCAGATTTTTCCAGTTCTGTCTCAATTACTGTCAAACCACTTGTGCAGATTTCATGTTTAAGAAATAGGGATAGGTGAAGCTGACTGAGCCGTAGGTAAATGAGTTGTGACTGACTCCCTAAAATGGTATGAAGGTTGTGGGCCATTTTTGTAAGGCAAATGGTATGCTACGGCCATGAGGGTTCAACTCAGTAAATGAACTATAAAACAGACAAGCTCCCTCTGCAGTCCCTTTCCAAGAATATGAAGCTGGTCTACTGTCAAGCTGTTGGAGACGCCTTCAACATGTTTAATTAAATTACAGGCTCAGTGCCAGAGTTGGCTGACTTTTGGGATTCTAAGACTATGGCAAAAGAAGCCATGGCTTTGCCTCTCCTGGTGATTTCATTATTTATGGCCTTGGAATAAAGGAGATAAAGCAAGTCTAAAAGCTTCCTCCTTCCAAAAGTGCAGTTTCAGGTCAGAAGAGAATTTCACTGCTCACCTTAACCCTCCTTCCCTCACTGTACACTGTACTTTGCAAACTGTACAAAACAAGACCTAAAAAAGACAAACTCCTTCGCCCCAAGGCCATACTGTATGTGTTTGCGGAGAGGGGGTGGATGGGTGAAGGTTATTCACCAGCATCAGCTGGAATCTGTGCAGCTAGGACAGGAGAGCTTTAGAGCCAGGGTGTAAAGTCTGCTAGACCTGGGTTTAAATCCTAGCTTCCCATTTATTAGGGTGTGACCTTGGGCACCGTATTTAACTCTGATTCCTGAGCAATACAATAGAGGATGATAATATTAGTGCTGTGAGAATTAAATAACGTAAAAGGCAACTAGGACAGTGCCTGGCCCAGAAAAAGACCTCACTAAACGGTAGCTATTATTATTAACAAAATGAATGATTTAACCTGGAGACTCTAATATTTAACGAGTACAGATACTCAATGCAGCCAGTTATTGACTTTAAGCCGCCTTTCGTTTTGTTTTCTTTTCTGTGACACCTTCTTCTCTTGTTAATACTGGCAGCCTGACTTTCTGCTGGGTGTACTTACCTCTGATGCCTTGTTAAGGCCAGGAGATATTCTAGACCAGCTGCAATTTCACTTTTATGAGTGTAAAGGAAATGGGGCCACCTGTAAGTTGGACCAAGCAAAGATCAATGAAACAAAATAAAGAGTTGTAGCTTTCAGAGGGAAAGAAAATAAAATGAAAAAGGGCTGAGGCAATGGGATGCGGTATTGAGATACTGGCACCAGGAAGTAGGGAAGAAAACCTCCAAACACATTGTGGTTTGTTAAAACACCGAGACTCCCAAGCACTACAGTGCTTGGCAATCCCATGCCACCAGGCAGAAGTGTGCTTAGCAACTGGGGAGGGAGGAAGTGGGCCTAATGATTGTTACAGGGGACAAGAGTCTCCCGGCCTGGCTTTATCAGCGTGGCTCACCGCATGACCTTGAGTGACTGACTCCCTCTAGAACCCTATCTTGAACAATTTCTCCAAAGTTCACATACAGCCTCTAGCTAACGAAAGGGGTTTGATGGAGACAAATCTGTTAAAAAATTTTTTTACAGCAGGGTTCATAAACTGCAGCTCCTCCAGACACTTGCTGGTGGGTTTTAAGGATGGATTTTAAAAATTGAATTGTAATGCCTTTAGGTAGGAATTGTACCTTCTAATTCATACAGTATCTACTATATTGAGTTTTCACATTTTGCCTCTTGATTTCAATGCATCCTCTGCTCCTGATATTACAAACTGGACTAGAATTGCTTCATTTAGAACTTAATTCTATCTCTTCATCAGTTATATCAAATGTGTACTTCTAAGGTTCCCCAAAGATGATTTTGCTGGCCTAACTGTAATTTGCTCTATGAAGGTTTTTTTTCTAGCAAATACGGTAAAAATTAAAGTCTGACCACCACCCTGGCTAATCCAAATTGTAAAGCTTTAACGTTATTTGAAAACATCATTCAGGACCAAGCATTCTTTACTTTATAATCTACTTTGCTCAGAAAATTTAACCTAGGCATGGATCACTTCACTTTGAGGAGAAAACATTTCTTTAAATAACAATGACTTTAAGTCTGTCCTTTTGCCACTCCCAGAGATCTCCTAAGCTATGCTAGAGAAGTCAGGGGCAAATGAGCGTCCCACCTCTCATAACCAAAACACCATCATCTCCAGCATGATCACAGTTAACAATGCAGATCACCATGAATATTTACACCTAGCAGGGCCCTTTGTGCACAACTCTGAGAGACAAATGGTATTTCCAGTAATAGTTTATTGATTTCCAAATGCACAGGGGCACTGAGTCCAAACATCCTGGGAGAGCAGTAAATCTTTCTTACAAAATAACTTACAATATGAAAATGATATACTGAAACATTAACTCAAATGTGTAATTCCCGTGAAAGACTGAGTGTTCCCTTGTTTAATGTAAAGTGTGCAAGAGGAAGATGACTGAGGAGGGAATGTGACTGTGCACAGGAAAACAGGCAGAGGACAATGGGTTCGTTGGTTCTCCCTATCCACGCAGTGTGCCTGTCACTGTAGAAAGATCGGTCAGGTTTAAGTCCCATTAAGTATAAATCTACTGTCCCCTCAAGGTCATATCAAGGCTAGCATGGGCTCTGCGGCACTTTTTGTACCAGTATACCCACTAGTGTCTTAATTTATTTTTATTTTCCTGCCCTGGCGCGAACAAGCGCGTGTTCTTGTGTGTTCTTGGTTCCAAATGCTACTGTTCTCCTAGGCAGTCCCCAAGGGCCTTACAACTCTTGGAACGGGCTGTGGTGGGGCTTCAGAAACACCGTTGGGTAAGGCAATATTAATGAGATCTGAAGTCTCCCCTGCAGGCCTGCAGGCCTTCTTTTCTCTCAGGGCTGGGCTGAGTCCATTCATAATGAGATAGATTTGTTTTTTAAACAGAAAATTCCAGTTGTGCTAGGCACACCGTAAACATGCAACTAATTTTCTTATCGAAAAGCATGTGTTGAAGAGCTACTGAGTGTGGCATTTCAGGTATTGGCAAGAGAATATTTTCTAGGTGGAGGAGAGGACTTCCTAAGCCCTGCCACTCCTATCGGTCGTGAATTCTGCAGCCGTGCCCTCAGGCCTGACTAGAGTGGTTAGACTCTCAGGTCACCAAAAATTCTGGGTGTCCAAATTTCCCATATCATTAGACACCTTGGAGTAGGGCTGGAGTGCGATTTCCCTCAGGGCTGTCACCTTGGCTCAGTGCTTTAGGAGCTGACAACCTTTGCCAAGGAGTTGCTCTTCTTGTTAGCATCTTGTAAGCAAGCAACTAAGCCCCATTATCTGGTGACACTTGTAATCAGGGCTGGCAGAAACCTCTGCGGTGGTATGCGAGATAATGAAGCAGCGGCTGCTCTGAATTTCTCTCACTTGTTAAACTGTGTGTGTGTGTGTGTGTGTGGTGTGTGTGTGTGTGTGTGTGTGTGTGTGTGTGTGTGTGTGTGTGTGTGTGTGTGTGTGTGTGTGTGTGTGTGTGTGTGTGTGTGTACACATCAGGTGTTAGCAGGAAAGTCTAGGTTCACAGGACTTTGAATTACCACATCCTCACAGACTGGCTAGGTTTACTAAAATATGAAGATTTCCTTTTCTGCAGCAGTGTAGCAGCTGACATTTTCAAATAAAGTTAGAGAGCAGAACACTCCTCACTTCTACTATTTCTGAGAAGTTCCATACTCCTGAAGGTCTAAAAACACTGTATTTATGGGGAATAGCACCAAAAAGGAAAGGTGTCCTCCAACTCCTGGGGGCAGGCTCAAGTTAGCAATATGTACTTAATGTATCTGCTAAAGTAGAAGAATAAGGCTAACTTGCTGCCATTTCTGAGCCTCAACTATAGCCATAAAATGTAACTTTGAAAAAGAATCCATAGAGTGGAATGGTCAGACTGCAGGGGGGGAACCTGCAGCCTTTTTCTCTCTGTTTTAGGCATACACAGAGTTAGGAAGAGCCGGGTACAAAACCTAGCTCCAATACTTCCTAGCTGTGTAACTCAAGGCAAGTGACTCTTGCCCTCCAAATCTGTATTACCATCTGAGAAATGGGTCCTCATAGTTGGTCCTCAATATTTTAAGTCATTTCCCTTTCTAGGCTGTCAGAGCAGAGACTCCAAGCAATTCTTGGAATTGTCCTGGATTTAATGACAATCAAATCAAAGGACAATCCCCCTCTTAGCCTCCAGATACCCAACCTTTGGAAGGGAGCCAGGGATTGCTGTGAGGACCCAATTCATTCTGAAGACATTCATTACCTGCCTCCCTTGATGACTTCTCCCTAGGGATTTCTGCAAACCCTGCAGCCAGTTAGGGCACAGTTGTGAGCAACTCTTACTGACCTGGTAGGAGGGAAGTCTCATCATGCTGGGGCTTAAGGCCGAGAAGCATGCTCCAGCTTTAAGGAAGCTGGTGCCACTGCAGGAAGCATCTTAGTTCTTACACTGATAAATGCTGCCGGCAGGAACTCAGGAGCCTGGGCAGAAGCTGCTGAGCTGTGTTTAATGCTTCCCTGGTTAAAGTTTTATCAGGTGCTGAAAACAGCAGGAGCCCACAAAGCAAATCTGAAATCCTTTCTAAGTAAAAGCAAAAGTGCTTTCCTTGAGGATTACAGAGTATGATAATTTATTGAGACAGGCTGGCATGTGTTTGTATTTCCATTCATATCCATTGCATGAATGCCTGGGTTTCCCAAATACTGATTTAAAGTAATAACGTATGATCTGGTACGGAGGAGCCTGTGATCTGTCCACTGCTAAAATAAGGCTACTACTTGGAGATTAAACAATACTTACTGGGGAAAGACAACACAAGCTTCCAAATCCTAAATTCTTCTTAATATTCTGATTTTTAAACTCTTTTAAGAATGGCCACTCGTTCTCCTTTAGGAGTAGTTTCTTTGGATGTGGTTGGGGGTTGTAATTAGTGGTATGCCCAAATCGCCAGTCTTTGTGGGCAGAAAGGTAAAGCACCGAAAATGTCTTAGTCATTTGCTGGCCACCGGTTGGAGAGAAAAATACTTTTTTTTTTTTTAAACAGCCCAAACTACTCTCAGCCCCAATGTCCCAACAACATATTTAGCGAGCAAGGGTAATCCTAACCCAGAAGCATATATACCTGGTAGCTTCCTGGCCTCAAAGAAACAATCATTTCATAGCATGCACAGGACTGAACAGTGATATAGACAGGATTCCTATAGTAAGTAAGCATTGTTTCTCCCTCAAAACCATCCTGCACACACATATCGGTTGGCCCTAAAGCTCTGTGATAGGTATACAGGCAGGCAGGCAGGCAGGCAGGCAGGCAGGAAGAGGAACTCCCCTCAGTGCAGCTCCTTTGTTTCTGCCTCAGAGGCACTAGAAGTCTAGGTCCTGAGTCAACAGAAACCCTAAGGCTGCTTGGATGTAGTTCCAATTGTACTTCTCAGAAACGAACACCAAAATACCACTAAAGGCAGAGGAGAGGGAACACCACCCCACTCGCTAATAAAAATTCTCTGTGAAGTCTCCTATTTTATCTTTACTGTTTATGTATACATTCTATTTCATAATATAATTGTGTTTGTTTTATCTAAAAATAATGTCATTCCCTGACTCCAAACCATTTGTTAAGTAAAACTCCTGTTTCAGAAGACGCATGTTTTTTAGTTTGCAGTTTTGTATTCCCTAGTACATCATTGCTTATTTAGGAGTAAAAAACTCGGTTGTAAGGAAATGTGCTTTGGGAGTGGGGAAAGACCAGAGTCCAACCACGGTGAGTCTCTGCTCACGTTACTTAAGAGGAGAGAGCCAGCGTGTGGGAGATGACCTGGAGGTGGGGAGAGCCAGGGGAAGAGGGGTCCCCGCTGGAGTAAAAGGAAGGTATATCTGCCAGGAGATGGAGCTCGATTCAACACACCACAGAGGGCCAAGAATTCTCCCCACACTGCATTTAAGCCAAATTAGGCTAAGCTGGGGGAGGGGGAGCAAAACCTACACTGAAAATTCCCATTTGTAATACACATTCCAGACTTTCATGCTGTGACAAGACCCATAAAACCTCAGAGTCCACTCAAATAATTCAGGTTCCATCAGATCCTTTAGTGACTATTTTGGAAACTTAGGCAGTTTGAGTTCAGAAATACTGATTTCGATTTCAACTTTTAATCAGATCTCTTTGGTCCTTTTTTTTTGGGAAAAAAGAAAGTCATTTCTTTTCTATCTCTTCAATCTTTTTTTTTTTTTTTTCATTTCCACAGCACTGAATTATGAATCTGAAATCCTGGATAACCTCATGTACTAAAAATATCTCTATATATTTCTAACTTTTAACTCTTTATCTGTTTTCAAGCCGTCCATATTATTTCATGAAACCACATTTTCACAGATGTATTAAATGGACTTTTAGAGACGAACTATGTGGGTTGATTCGGCCCTACTTTTCCCTCATTTATTCCATGCTTCAATATGAATAAAGTGTGGTTTTATTAGCAGGTAGGGAAACAAATTCTGACTGCCCTTCAAGATTATTCCAGATCCTTCTTAATGAAGTGATACTGTTTGGGTATACACTATGACAGGGGCTGGCTTTCCTGAGCAAGTTCAAAGCAGCCATCGAGGGATTTACCTGAAGGACCCTTTAATTGCTCCTGGTTGATCAAAGGGGCATTTTCCTTGACCTATCACGACAAGAGAATGAGAAGCACAGTCAGTAAGAGTAAAACTGGTCATTCCTTGGAGAGCTATGTGCCTGCTGTGGATCTGGGGAGGCATCTGGTGGAAGCATGTTTGTTGCTGGGCAGCTTTCACAGGAATCAGAAGCCATTACATATACGCCGTCACATACACACAAGGGGAAGGGATGATTTTCCACTGGGGATGGCAGGCCTTCATGTGTCTTCTTCTTCACTGGCACCACTACAAAGGAAAGGAGAACCAAGTGAGTTAAGACTTCACAAGAAGGGAGGCAGCCTAGTCTACTGACAGAAGGCACAGGCTCTGCTCTTAGACTCCCCTGGATTCCAGCCCTAACCCTACCACTGCTGGGCACTGTGGCCAGGGGCAAGTTACTTAGCCTCTCTATGTTCTGATTTCTTTATCTGACTGCAGAGATAATGATGATAATAAAACCTACTTTCTTAGGTTACTGGAGGAATAAATAATACATATAAAATGCCTGTGCCTGGTACACAGTAAGTGAATAGCTATTTAAAGGAGCAGGTGAGGGTCATAATATTTTTTTAACTTGACAAAATAAATTGCTGGTAAAAATCAGGAGTTTGACGTCCCCTAAGCCTTAAAGCCACCCATTGTTAGAAGAGAAAGGCAAAGAGAAGCCATCACTCTGCACACCAAACGGCACTTCTCACCTGGAATAAAGCCAAGGTTTTAATTCAGGCCACAGGGACAGTCACCGGGTTTAGATGTCACCTCCTCAGAGAAGGTATTCTATCTAAGTCAGGCTCCCTGGTTACTCTCCATCTCCATCTTATTTCTTTCATAGCCCTTATCATGTCCTATAAATCATCTGTTTGCTATTTACTCTCCCCTCTACCCCCACCAGAGCATAAAAGAATAGCAATATTGTCTATTTTATCGACTACTGTTTATCTACCACTAGGACTGTGCCAGGCATATAGAAGTGTTCAATAAATAGTTGTTGTAAAAAGACAGTGAGAAATAAAAACAGGAAGGGAGAGAAGGAAGGAGCTGAAAGAATGGTCAGTCATGACTGACTTGACCAGGGCATTCTAGACATCAGTAGTATTTCAGTGGCCAAAAAATGAGTTGTGAGTCTCAGAAGCATGGCTAGAACGTCAGCTGCTCAGGGTTAGAGCCTCCCTGGCTTGGTCCTGGGAGAGAACATTGTTGATACAAGCACTAGGGCAAGAAAAAGTCAGGGCCAGAAAAAGACTTACAAGGACACTTAGAAGGACAAAAGCAGCAAATGTGCCTAGTTTCTCCTCCTCCACCACTTCTAGAGACCACTGTCCTTAAAATAATAACAAGAGCCAGCTTGATCAAGTGTGCCAGGGGCACTGAGCTAAGCGTTCCTCACCCATTCTTTCTATTAGTCCTCACAATAATCCTAGGATGTAGGGACTATTATTATTATTACTACTATCCCCATTTGGCAAATGAAGAAAGTGGAGCTCTGAGAGGTGTAAAATCCTCGGTCACATAGTAAGGCCTGCGTCCTTAAAACTTAAGGATTAGTTTCGGCTGGATAAAGTCTGAAGCAGGCAAGTTAGGGAGCTTGGAAGGGAGGTAAATCCCCCTTCCTCTGGTAGAGGCAGGAGTTAGGGAAGAGGACAGGCCTGGGGTGTACATCAGCGCCCTGCTATGACCTAGAAATGTTTTTTATCTCACAAGGGATTATCTACATCTATATAAAAATCTGTGCTTTTTTGCATCCCTCTGGGAAGGCCTTTAAGGGAAAATATCCTAGACAACGGACCTGTAGTACTTCTGCTCAGGGCGAAACATTTCGAGGCATGGAGCGTGAAATTAAGGCACGTGCACTCAGCAGCCAAAAGAACCAAGTCAGCAAGCCTCGCTATCCAAACTCTGCCCTATTTCCATTCCCTTTTCCTGCCTGCTGTCCGATCACGGGATGAAGGGTGCATGCTAGGAAGGGCTGGACAGTGGACCGTCATTAAGGAGCAGTGCTTGGTGGCATCTGTCCCAAAGGGAACAAAAAGGGTCTTTCACGAAAGCGTCTCACTAGAATCAAGACCCCGTTGGAACCAGTGCCATTGTCTCCCCTTTGGTATTATAGCCAAAGCAAGCTCAACGTGCTTTTGTCAATTTTCCTTCAAACATGAGAGGTCTAGCACAAGCATGTGCCCCTTCCTTAAACTGCGGTTCATTATTTAGCATTCTTAACTTGAGATGCATAGTTTAAAGGGTTCATGAACCTACTGGAGTTGTACACAAAATTTTGTCTGTGTGTTCCTTGTCTGAGAGAGGCCATAATTTTCATCATATTCACGAAGAGGTCAACAACTCCACAAAATTGAGTATAATGAAATTATAAATAAACTAACTTCTTTTCGAGTTGCCAGGTCCCTTATTATAAGATGTGCAGAGTTGACTTGGGGAAAAGATCAGAAACCCTGACTGATAAAATCTTTTCTTATTATCCTAAAAGAGATCTGTTCTTGGGCCTGAATGACACAGCTCATCTCACAGTTTAAAAGCCTAAGACCTTGGAATTCTGGCATATCACTGGTTAATTTGACTATCTACTCTGTATTAGGCATAACACTAGGCACAACAATGAACAAGATGAAATCACAGTAGTTGCCCTCATGGACTTCAGAGCCTAGTAGCTGACAGAGGGAGGGGGGAGGGGGAGGGAGAGAGGGAGGGGGAGAGAGAAAGAGAGATAGAAAGGGGAAGGGAGGGAGAGGGACATATTTTTGTCCAGAATAGC
Source organism: Orcinus orca (assembly GCF_937001465.1). NCBI lineage: Eukaryota > Metazoa > Chordata > Mammalia > Artiodactyla > Delphinidae > Orcinus > Orcinus orca. The sequence goes on from NC_064566.1 coordinate 22,918,051, forward strand.
ATCTTCAAATAAATCATACTCATTTTCATAATTAATGAAATTAATTAATTTTTTGCCACAATAAAGAAGAAAAAATCGTAACTGAATCTATAGCATACAGCTTTGTTCACCTTGTGTGTGTTCTCTCCTGGAGGGTCACACAGTATCATTAGTGTGAGATATCATCTGAATGTCCCTTCTTCACTCTGTATATAAGCTGATCTGTGTTCACAGGATTTTATCTTAAATCGTCTATAGGAGTCTACTTTCTCCAAGGGAAGTAACACAGCCTTCCACCTCAGCCACTTATCATCCTCCTCTGAAACATCTATCACTCACACTTACATTTATAATTGGAGTGATACTCAGAGGATATTGAAATTTTGAGTGTCTGTTCTGTTATTGTTGTTTTGAGAATAAACTAAGGGTGTTAGATAGATAGCCCATTCTGTAGTAGGTATTTACCATGAGAGAAGCAGCATTATATAATGGCTTTGAAGTCACCAAACTAAACTAGGTTCAAATCCCCACTCTGGCACTAATGAGCTGTGCAACTTTGGATGAGCTGCTCAACACCTCTGAGTCTCAGTTTCCTTGTGGTAATACTTACTGTATATCTTACAGGGTTATTGCGAGAGTTTTATGTATTTTATGCAATATAAGTACTTTAAAATGTTGGCTCCCTTCTTCAACCTGCTTTTCTTCTTATCCAGAATCAACACCTGCCTAACTTTCCTTCACCGTTGTTCTTCTGGCATCTGAAATGTTACATTCCAGAGCAAGTGCGCTCCTATCCCCAGATGTCCTTACATTTCTGGAATGCCCTTCTTTGCTTCCTTCGAGAGTTTTTAAAATGACAACTCCAGACCTACAGATACTGAATAGAAAGAAAGTCTGAATTCCATGGTTCTGACCCTTCTACTTGACAGGTCTCTAGAAAAGTCAGTCCCTGCCAAACACCGGTGAGGACATACTGAGCGAAGCCCAGTTAACTGGCCTCAGTCACAGACTGACCCAGTTTGAGAGTGCTAATGTGTCTAAAAGCAGCGGTTTTAAAACTGAGGTACACATACCTTTGTGGTACCTAATGATTTTCCAGGAGGTATTTGGTCATTGGTAGCTCAAAGGAAATTAATGTCCAGATTCTTACCTTCCATACATACTCATTGTTAAAACTGACCTCTCTAAGGGCTTCCCTGGTGGCGCAGTGGTTGAGCGTCCGCCTGCTGATGCAGGGGACGCGGGTTCATGCCCCGGTCTGGGAAGATCCCACATGCCGCAGAGTGGCTGGGCCCGTGAGCCATGGCCGCTGAGCCTGCACGTCCGGAGCCTGCGCTCCGCAACAGGAGAGGTCACAACAGTGAGAGGCCCGCGTACCGCAAAAAAAAACCCAAAAAACTGACCTCTCCTGGAACGTGCTTGTGATCTACAAGTTCTCTCTTCAGCCACTCTCACTTTTTACAGTCACCTTACTCCTACTTCAGAAGAGAAATGCATACCCCTCATCCTCCCGAATCTCACCATGGGACAATTTTAGAATGCCTTGCTTCTAAGAGGAGTCCTATGAGAACAGGGTAAGAAATAGTGAAGGATATAATCCCTTATTCCATCCAGGTAATAAACTCTTGGCAAAGCGGTGTGCCCTTATCTGTCCACCCACAGATCTAAGAATTCATATTCAGAAATGAGATGGTTGTCATGAAGTGTGTACTAATATGTTTATTTTAATTGACAAAATGAAATCAGACTTGGATCTGACAGAAAGCAAGACTGATTTGGCTGGATGGTTTGACCATGAAAACCATCTTTGCCAATGAGATTACACAGTGAATCTCGCCTGGAAATTTAATATGCTAAATCTGTAGTGCCAAAGTTTTGACAAAAATGTATATAAAGCTCGTACTACGCAGTACGTCAGAGTTAACATCCTTCTCAACTATCTAAACTTGACATATAATTGCAGGAGTTAACTTAAAATGGGCAAGGAGGCACATAATGTTTTCTAAATTATTTTGGGGGGTATAAGAACAAAAAATGTAGCTAAAGGAACTGAGAGTTCCTAAATCATGACCGGGAGAGTGATGTGACACTTAACACCCCCTAGGGGCAGGGGTCCGGGTGACAGAATGGGACGAAGGAGCCCAGCCAGCAGAATGCAGCGTCCCCTCTGCCAGTTGGGCACGCTGCCTCATGAGCAACCCTTTCTGTCTTGTTGTGCCTGTGAAATTGAACTGTTAGAGGCACGCCCCAAGCCCCAGTCCTATTCAGCCCCTAAGCACATGCTCATAAAGTGATTAAGATCAAGGAGTGTTTTCACTGCCTGACAAGCTTTAAGACAGTCCATACAGATAGACAGCTCCGTTTTTCAGCTTCCGTCCCCAGAGATGGACGCTTATAAGAGGAAGTTAATAAATGAGGTGGGTAGGCACTCTGATCTCGCAAGTTAGTCTCTTTTCCTGAGAATACAACACAACTTAATTTGATTTGGCATCACTTATATAGCTGAGTCCTTGGCTATTTATTCATTATTGATGTAAAAAGGATTATTCACTTAAGAGGATGGAGAAATTAAGAGGTATCAACAAGGAAGGAAGGCTAGATTCAGTTGAGATGCAAAAAGACAGATGTAGTGTTCTCCAGAAAGGACGCCACATAGGTGTCTTACGAGGAAATAATGGGAAGTCTCCATTCACCATCTGAGGCTGCAGCTGCTCACTTCCAGTGAGAATGTGATCGGCCTAGCTGGGGGACGGGCCAAACGCCCTGACCCGGAAACACTCCTCCACCAGACAGAGCAGAGCTGCTACTTTTGTCTCCCATGTCACCTGTCCCAGTAGCCTGGGCTGAAAGTGAGGGGTTACTGTGCTATGAGGAATCAGAACTTACATATTTAGCTGCTGCCTGTGGAACTAATATAAATTAGTTTTAAGAGATGTAAGTGTACATTTAAAAGAGATACAAGTACAAAATAAAGTCAAATGTCCTCCCCGTTTATCCTGGGTTAACTGAGAAAAACATCAGAGGACTTCACAGCTCTAGTCCTGGCTTTGCTGTGTGACTCCAGGACCCAGTTTCCCCAGCAGTGAAATTTACAAAAATTCAAACCAGACAAAACCGAAGCTCCTTTCTGACTTACACATTTGCTGAGCTAATTAATTAGAGCTCAGTTATACTGTTTTTTTCTCTTGCTTCCTATGCACTGCCCTCTTTACCCATTCCTCTCCAACTCAATCTGAAGGCTGACCTCAACATTCCAAGTTCTTTCACCTCTTTTTCTGGCTGGGCCTAAATGCCAGGTTGATGAATTGTACTATTTGATCAATACCTAGTACACACCCTAGTACAGTGAGCTCTATGGGCAAATGATTTCCTGTGATTTCCCAATTCGTGGTTCTTAAAGTCTAAAGTGGTACCAACCCTTGTTGTGCCTTCCTTCTCAAATCACAGGAAACAGGGAGAAGGGCTCTTCTCTCTCTAGATCACGTTATACTTGATCTCATGAATCTTCTCTCCTTCAGTAATGACCACTGTTCACAGACGGCCGACTTAATGTTCCAGGCACTGTGCTAAGCAATTTATATACACAATCTCACTAAGCCCTAACAGTAGCTTTAGGATAAGTATTATCATCTCCATCCTACAGATCAGAGTAGTGAGGCCAAGAGAAGCTACGTGACTTCTTTGAGGTACACAGCTTGTAAATGGTAGATCCAGCTTATGCAGACTCCAGAACCCTCAGATATGAAAATGCACTCGTGTAAGAAGACAGACATAAACCTGATCTTCTGACCCCTGGTTACCCAGACAATAAGTGACAGCCACTGAAGATTAAGATCTCTGAGGTTCAATTTTTTACCTGAAAAATGGGATGATAATATCTATTTCCAAGGGTTGTTGTAATGAGTTGGAAAGTACTTGCAAGTTCTTCTTTAAGATGAAAAAATGCCAGAAAAGGGTAGGATGACTACAGAAGGAGAAGGAAGTAGACACTGGGTTTGTCTTTCAGCCCTCACAGCTGCCTCTGCCCCTATAGACCCACACAGGCACCTGTGAGACAGGTCTGGGGCTCCAGGGTAGCCGCAGGTCCACACATTGACCACAGTGCTAAGTTTTGATCTCCATGTACCTCGCAACCTGTTTACCATTTTTATAGGTGGCTGCCCCTCTTGCACTCCACTTGGGGTGGTGGCCCGTTTCTATGGAGGATGGAAAGGCGCCAGCAGGCCTGTTCAGGCAGGGCCCTTTGATAGGGAGACACTTGAACAGAAGTAACAGGCAGGCTTCTTAGCCTGCCAGTGTCCCATGTGCTCTCAGAACTCCCTTCCTTAGGATTGAGTCTTCTGTTACCGCTGCTGCTGGATTTATAATGGAATCAGTTCCAGTCTTTTTTCTTTTAATTCAAAAAGCAACTTTTTGTTTTTCGCTGATCTGTATTTTCTGTAGCAAACACGTATTGCTTCTATAAAAAGTAAAAAAAAACCATAGTGTTATCCACTGGTGATAATCAACATTAACACATTGAAATATATTCATCTATACCCCTCCTATGCATATGTAAAAATATATACTTCACAGGCTCTTTCATAATCTATTTTTTCATTCAACTATCAATCACGAATACCTTTATCAAGAAATGTATTTCTGTAAGATTATGGTTCATGATTGAGTTGTATGGATTTATCGTACCTAATTACTGGACACAAATTACTTCTACCTTTTCACTATAACCTACACCTCTGTGACACATATTTACATTGGTGAATCTCTAGGTTCACCCTTAATTATTTCCAAAGAAAAAAATTCCCAGATGGGAAAACTCCTGGGTCAAAGTAAAAATTACAAAGATAGTACAGAGGGTTCCAATATCTAGTTTCCTCTATTATTAACATCTTACATTAGTGCATTTGTTAGAATGAATCAACAAATTTGGTATACTAGTATTAATGCTAGTATTAACTGAAGTCTAGATTTTATTCAGATTCCCTTAATTTTTCCCTAATGTCCTTTTTCTGTTCCAGATTTCACCTGAGATACCACATTATATTTAGTCATCAGGTCTCCTTAGTCTCCTCTTGGCTTTGACTGTTTCTTAGACTTTCTTGTTTTTGATGACCTTGACAGTTTTGAGGAGTATTGGTCAGGTATTTTTGTAGAATGTCCCTCATTTGGGATTTGTCTGATGCTTTTCTCATGATTAGGCCATGGTTACGGGCCTCGAGGAGGAAAAATCACAGAGGTAGAGCACCATTCTCGTCACATCGTACCAAGGGCACATACTATTGATGACTTAGTGCTGTTGATGTTGACCTTGATTACCTGGCTCAGGTAATATTTGTTAAGGTTTTTCCACTGCAAAGTTACTTTTTTCCCCCTTCACATACTGTACTCTCTGGAAGGAAGTCACACCTAAGGAGTGAGGAGTTATGCTCCCCCTGATTGAAGGTAGAGTATCTACAAAAATTATTTGAAATTCTTCTGAACATGAGATTTCTCTTTTATTCATTTATTTATTTACTGATCATTTGTTTGTATCAGTATGGACTCATGGATACTTATTTTTACACTCTGGGTTATAATCCAATACTACTTGATTTATTTTGTTGCTCTGACTGTTCAGCTTTGGCCTCTGGAAGCTCTTTTAGTCCACTCCTGTGGCCCCTGACAGACCCTCACCAATGTAAGTGTTGTTCTGAGGTTTGGGGGGAGCACTTTTTTACTTTC